>NC_092842.1:6221000-6926500 GCF_039878825.1 Excalfactoria chinensis | reverse complement strand
AAGGTCTCAGAAGAAAAAAATCCCTAATTCTGCAGTAAATTTCCCTGTAACAGTTTCAGGCATCATAGGAGCACAGACAGGTACAGCTCAGCCCTTATGGAGGTCTTACTGAGTGCTGACTGTCAGCTCTTTTACAACGTTTGGATTCTCATTGGGTCTTCTGGGACTTCCTGCAGTCTGTGGGTGGGTGGAGGTGCTGGGTGAGCTGATCTGCACAGGCAGGTTCTTGCTGGGAAGTCATCACCACAAAGGCATGATCTGCTGTATGGACCCATCCAGAACAAAGGCCTGGGCTTTGTAAACAGCATGACTAACAAAGAGCAGGTTTGTTCTTTGCTCCATATCTTCTCCTGATAATCTCTGCTTTACCTTTGCTGCGGTTTTGCTTGATGTTTATTCCCTGTGCTATCTGATTATATGTTTATGTTTTAAATAAGGTACTTGCACAAGAGGAACAAAAGGCCCTGTCAGGATATGTGTTTGCATTATCTCATCCCATGACCTGCTGCTGTGGTCTCTTCCCTCCCTTCCCTCTTATAACCTTTAATTTACCAGCCATTGATATACTGTAGGTGCTTCAAGTCTTGCCATGGTGCAGTTCATCAGGATTTCAGTGCCTCTATTTAAGTGTGGACATGATTGGTAAATACTTTTCCCCCCTTTATTTGTAAAGACCCCCTCCAGCCTCCTGCTTCCTGACTCACTCTGTGTTAGGAAATCTGCTGTCATCTGCATTGTGTACTTATTACTGTCTTGTTCCTGTGCCAGCGTAATATGCAGTATTAACAGTGTGCAGGGTTTAATCGTTAGCAGAATAATGGTACAACTCCTCGTGGTTACTATAAGAAAAAAGATCTACGCAGTCAAAAAACCATCTGACATGTGGTTTACATTTTGTGAGTACACAGCGCTGTATTAAATGGAAACAGTCCTGGCCTGGGAAGCTTAGGTTCACTGAAGAAGAGTCTCAGTCCTCTCCACTGCACTTCAGGAGGTGTTAATGACCCCAGTAATTAAATACATTCATTATATAGTCCACATAGCAGCACCCTCAGGGTCGCCTCAGCACATGCACTGCATGTGATGTGTGTCAGATTTCTGTGAAGGGGAACTCAAAGCAATGGCTGTGCTGGTGAGGTGTATTTTCAGTAAATACAGATGGCATCAAATGGTTTATTTCTGAATCATAGCCAAGAGATGATTTGATAATTATTGGACTCTTACTAACACCAAAATACTTGCTAAGTAGAGCAAATCTTGACACGGTCACTTAACTCCGGTTCCAGGAATGCATGCTGACCAGGGCTTTTCCTTCCTGTGTTTGCTTTCCAGGCCTTTGGGGATGCTGCCATTAACAAGGAGATTTCTGAGCTCAGAGTGCACTGTGTGACCCTTGGATGCAGCTGGTGTGGGACCATGAAGAATTTTGAAGTACGTTTATATTTCCAGTTCGCTGTTATCAATATCACGGAGTCACAGACCCATGGAACGGCTGAGGGTGGGAGGGAACACACAGAACCCCCCATGTCCCCCTTTGAGAGCTGCCTGCCCCACAGCTCACACTGCCCAGGGCCCATCTGTGCCCTTGAGCATCTCCAGGGATGGGGCCCCCACAGCTCTGGGCAGTGCCAGAGCCTCAGCCCCGTAGGTGAAGAACTGCTTTTCTGTTGAGTGTTGTCCTCTTTAAGACAAAACTCAGAGGGTGGTGATGCACTGGAGCAGGTTGCCCAAGGAGGCTGTGGGTGCCCCATCCCTGCAGGCATTCAAGGCCAGGCTGGATGTGGCTCTGGGCAGCCTGGGCTGCTGGTTGGTGACCTGCACACAGCAGGGGGTTGGAACTGGATGAGCACTGTGGGCCTGTTCAACCCAGGCCATTCTATGATTCCATGAATACGTGGCAAAAAGGATTTGAGAGCTGAGCGTGTGATTGTAATTGGCATTGCTGCGGCAGTTCTTAGGGGACAGCCATCTCCTTCTGAAGACAAAATAGGCTGTGACACAGTGCCCATAGAAGCTTCAGTAGAAGATACCGGGATAAACATTTTCTGTTTAATATTGTGTCTGTAAGCGTGGCAGTAGAGCTGTTGGACGTTGCCATGGGAGAAATCACACTGACATTTTTCCTTGGCAAGATGGGAAAGTGCAAACAGTGAGAAGGGAATGTTGTACAAGTTATTCTGAAGGTGGGTGTGAGATGCACCCTGACTGCTGCACAGAGGCCCAGATGGCCCTGCCCTCCTTTGGGGCTGTGCAGGGATGTCAGCACTCTGCATCCATCCTCCTGGTCTGAGCAGGAAAGAGCTCCTGTTGGAATTTATCACAAGTTGTGTGGGCTCTGTCCTTTGTTTGTTTGTTTGTCTGTTTTCATCTGATTGTTTACTGTGTCCAGTTTGGGGCACCTCACTGCAAGAAAGACATTGAGGCCCTGGAACGTGTTCAGAGGAGGGCTATGAAACTGGTGAGGGGTCTGGAGCACAGGCCTTATGAGGAGAGGCTGAAGGAGCTGGGAATGTTCAGCCTGGAGAAGAGGAGGCTCAGGGGAGACCTTATAGCTCTCTATAACTTCCTGAAGGGAGGCTGTATTGAGCTGGGGGTCGGCCTCTTCTCTTGTGTCATTAGTGATAGGACCAGAGGGAATGGTTTCAAGCTACAGCAGGGGAGATTCAAGCTGGACATTCGGAAGTATTACTTCTTGGAAAGGGTAGTCAGGCACTGGAATGCACTGCCCAGGGAGGTGGTGGAGTCACTGACCATGGGGGTGTTCAAGGAAAGACTGATGTTGTGTTGAGGGATATGGTTTAGTGGGAGCTATTGGTAGTAGGTGAACGGTTGGACTGGATGATCTTTTAGGTCTTTTCCAACCTTGGTGATTCTATGATTAAGTGAAGGGTCACCAAAAAAAGCCCTAGGAAAGGCTGTGGATTTTTCAACAGTAATTCTGGTATCACTGCAGAGTGGGACATACCCGAGGTTAGAAGGGATGCAAAGCAACGCTGCAGGGATGGGTGCTGTTTATAGATGAGTGTTTATCAGCAGTTTAAGACTGAGTTTGTAACTTCTGACTTCCAGGAGCATCAGGTTCTGTGTGAATACGCTTTGATCCCTTGTCACACTGGCTGCGGGCAGATGGTGATGAGGAAGAAACTTGCAGATCATTTGGAAAATGGATGTGTTAATAACGTGACCGTGTGTCACAAGTGTAAGCAGAGCTTATCCAGCAGTGAGTACCAAGTAAGAACGTTTATTGGTTTCAAATAAGGGTTTTATATTAATGGCTTAATTACTTTATCATCACGTTTTTGCATCCTGCTTTGATGGCCGCTGTTGCATGAGGAGTATTGTTCATTTCTCAAGGTTTGCTGATTTTCTCATGCTCATCTTGACATTTTAAAAGCTGCCCTTTATTTCCCCTCGTTCTGAAGCAGCAACATGGAGCAGATTGTGGGAGTGACACAAAGCGAGCAAATAGAAACTGCTCTGTGTTGCTGAAAGGGGGAAACAGTGTGGTGGGGCAGATGTGGAGTGATAGAAAATGATCTGTTCTTATACGAATGGATTGGTATTTTAGACATCTAAGAGATTCTTATATGAAGATACAGCAGCAGTGACCCACTGCTCTCAGTCTCTCCACCTTTACCAATCAGTCACTGGTCATGACTACTGCATTCCTGTAACTTAAATAAACCTCCCCCAGCCCTATTCCCCCAGGAAACCGAAGGTCTGAAGGAGTGAACCAGCAGCGAGTAAGAAAATAAACACACACGTTGTGCAGTAGCTCAGATGCACAGCATTCAAAATGAGTTGGAGGGAAGAAAAAGACTGTGGTGGTGTTTCTGGGGTTCGAAAGAGAAACTTCAGAACTGAAGGTGAAGTGACTTTATGAAAGAAAATTCCAGACTGCTCTAGGAAATATGCTGGCATGCAAGGGCCTTTCTAAAGATCAAAACCACCCCCTGTGTGGTTTGAGTTGAGAGCTGACAGTTGCTGTGTTAAATACACAGATTGCAGCAGTAGTATGAAGCAAAGGAAGGAGGATTATTTTCGTCTCCTTGCAGCCAGAAAAGTCAGGAAGTCTCATGTTAGCTCTAATGCATTCTGCATTAGCAAGTCGTGATGGAACATTTGGATTCCTGCCTTCAAAACATTAATAATCAAGATCCAAGAAGTGTCTGCACGTGGAACAAACTGTATAAAGCCAGTTTATGTTTGGGTTTCCCATGTATTCTCTCTCTGTTCCATTACCCACCTGCATCTCAGTGTATATGTATGTGTGCACATACACAGTGTGTTCATAGTACAGTTTGAACTGAGCAAGACCTTTACATTGCCAATCTTGTATCAGACTTTGCAGGATGACTTTGCAAAGCATCTGTAAGCAGTTTCCAGAAGGTTGATGCCCTGTAAATGTCAGATCAGAGTCGGTACTTTCATTTGACAGGAGCTGCATCTGAAGCTCTGCCACTGAACAGACCTGCAGGGCTGGGAGGAAGAGCTGTTGGCCTGGAAGCTCAGCTTGAGAAAGCCCAGAGTCTGCCCCTGTACAGTCAGCTCCCTGGGAGGGGACAGCAGCTCCTGCCTTTAACAGATGTGCCTTAGTCCCAAATTATTCTGTCTGAAAAGAAGCCTGAAATCACTGCAGCCTGTTGAATAGTGAGGCCAAGAGCAGCCGTTCTCTGGACGTGTGTTGTGGCACTTGTAGTGCTCGTAGAGAACTGATCCTTCCTTTATTTTCCTCAAATCTGTACCTTCCAGGAAGGAAGCAGGAGGCTAGCACAGAATTTCGTGCATGAAAACCCCTCTAATATTCAAGTGTCTGTGAAATGAGAGTAGCACTCCCAAAGAGAAGCTGTGTTTCAAAGACTCTTCTGTGAAGAAGCTCAGGCGTTTTACTGATGTACTCAGTTCCTTTCTTCTTGTTTTAATGACAGAAACATTCGTGTGAAGGTGATTTATATAGAGAGCAGAAGCATGTGCAAGCAGAAACACCATCAAATGAAAAGGTGGGTAAAAGATGAGTAAAAACGGTACAGGTTTATTTCAGTTCATGAAATAAATTCTTCATTTAGGTCCAATGTTCACCTGAGAACATCTTCAGACACAACAATTGTATCTGGGTGCTTTTTCCATCCTGACGTAGCTCTCATGAATAGCTGCACTGTGCTGCTCCCACAGTGGATGTATTGAATCAGCCTGTTTATTTGTGGGTAAATAAAAGACTCCCTTGAAGCTGCTGTTTGATTATTTTCTCACTTTTTCAATCCTTTTTCCCCAGCAGAACCATTCTGGTCTCTCCATCAGCACGGATGGATGTCGGTTTTCTGAGGTTGGCTGTTCTTTTGGGGTAAGTGAAAGTGCTGCCTTCAGGAGCACAGCTCCCTGCTGTGCCTGTGGCCTCATCAGCCTTTGTGCTTCAGGGCAGCATGCCTTGAATTAAGCATGTCTATAAAGGAAGAAAGAGCTGTACCTGTTTTTAGTAGACCAGGAGAGGTGATGTTGGAGCTGCCAGGGCTACATGGTGTGTGTAAGGTGCAATTTGCTCCGTGTTGTGGCTTTATTTGGCCCCATGATATTTGTATGGAGAATGTATTAACCATATCTTCTTACAGGGCAGCAAAGAGAAGATAAAGGAGCATGAAAAAGCTGCAGTTGGGACTCACATGCTGCTTCTGCTGCAATACATAAAGCAACTGAAGGCAAACCTGTGCACCGCTTCCAGAGCTGCAAATGGTTTCATCCCACAGACAGAGCTGAATGTGAATGGTGCAGAAAAAAGCATCTCTGAGCTGTGCATCCCGGGCAGTCTGCAAATCAATGGGGGTCTGGAAATGGACTGTCTAACCAGAACTTCTGTTCCCAGAGATGAATCTATTGTACAGCAGCTAGTGAGGGAGAAGGTGATTTCTGAGCTTGAAAATAAGCTACACGTCTTTGAGAATATTGTGGCAGTGCTCAATAAGGAAGTGGAGACCTCCAACTTGGAAATCACGGCCTTTCAGAGACAGAGTGAACTTGATAAAAATATAATACGAGGCCTTGAACTTAAGGTAAATATTTATGACCAGCATTGGATTAGTGCTTGCTATGTAGATAACAAGTACTTACACGTATCAGAGAGTGGTGCTGTAGAGATGGGGACAGAGAAGAGGAAAGGCACAGAAGCTGTGCAGGGTTGTGTTCTGGACACATCAACAAGATCCTTTTCTTGTTCTGGATGTTTTTGTCAATTGGGCATCTCTAATATTTGTTCTTTAAATCCACCCTTAGGCACATGGGTACTCCCTTGAGTGTTAAGAGTTTGCCAGAAGAAATCAGAGGGGATGTGAGGACCTTGGAAGGACTCTGCTGCTTCTGCAGTGCGTGGGGATGGAGTTGACTGAGAACTGTTTTGTTTTTCCTCCTAGATTGCAGAGTTGCACCGCTGCCTGACCCAGAAGGACGCAGGCCTGAGCAGGCTTCATAAGAGCCTTCTGTTCTCCGAGCAAACCTCCTACGATGGGATCTTTTTGTGGAAGATAACAGATGTTAGCCAGAAGCTACAGGACTCGGTGACGGGAAGAGCAGTCAGTTTGTACTCACCAGGTAAACGTGTGTTAGCAGATCTCCATCCTTTAGAAAACACACTGATTTCTCTAGAATGAAATGCTTCTTTCTGCTCCTGGATGGGAGGTGCTTTAAAGTAGTTTCCTGAGCTATGGTGCTGTTTGTGTGAAGGCATTTTGCTCCTGTCTGTGACTCAGGGCAGCTGTGCTGTACTCTGCTGCAGAGCTTTGTTCCCTTCTGGGTTTTCCTTTTGCATTTGCCCTCTGCTGCAGCTACTTGCAGTGACATCTGCTGGATCTGCGTTGTCTAACCCACAGCCTTGGTGCCTGGTGGTACTGAATGGTCTCCTGCTGCAGTTCTCTCCTGTGTGAGAAGTGATTTAATTAGGGAAAGTATCCCTATGTGGCAAGGTATGAGGGATTAGAAGGATTCTTGTTTATTTGCTGTACTGACCTGTGTGTGCTCTCCTCATCTCTGTGCTACCAAATTTGGCACAAGTCTTTTCTGTAATGTGTCAGAACACTCGTTTTGCCTTTATTGCAGAGGAGGCTTTATTAATGAAGCACTCTGATTTTCAGCCTTCTACACTGCAAAGTATGGCTACAAGGTGTGCCTGAGGATTTATCTGAATGGGGATGGGATGGGAAAAGGAACCCATGTTTCACTCTTCTTTGTTGTCATGAAAGGAGACTACGATGCCCTGCTCCCATGGCCTTTCAGGCACAAGGTAAGATGGGCAGCATTTCATATCTGATCTGAGCAGACACCCACTGCTTTGGGCAGGGAACTCGAGACAATATTATAGTGGAGGAGAGAGTGTTGTCTCATGTTCTTCCGTGATGGCTGATAAGCCATACGTTGTGCTTGGTAGTCAATAGTAATCAAAGTTCTCAGTCCTCATTGCATTAAAGAAGTTCATCTGTGTTTGACGTTTCAAGCTCAGGAACAGTGGGTTAATAAAAGTGATAGTAAAACAGAGTCGTTCTATAGGCTTTGTCTTCTACATACATGCATACAGACAGTGGAGCTGTTTTGATTCCAAACCACAGCACTAGAATGAATGTAATGACTGGAACCAAACCTGGAGTATCATTAAGTTGTTGGAAGAGAGGAGAAATGGTCTTTGCAGTGTATAATGCTCTACCAAAAAAATAATGACTTCATTTCATGGGTGGCAAAGTTGTAAATATTTCATCTGGGAACTGTTACAGTCTCCCTTGTTCCCATTAATTGACCTCGTAGGCTGTGAGACGTTCATTATAGCTTGCATTTAATTGTCAATAGGGCATCCAGCTGCTTTTGCAGCGTTTGCACGTTTGTCTCCAACATTTTCTGTTTAATTTTCGGATCAGAACCTCATCACTGCTGCGTTCTGCTTTTCAGGTTACATTTATGTTGCTCGACCAAAACAACAGAGAACATATTATTGATGCCTTTCGCCCGGACTTGGCTTCTGCTTCCTTTCAGAGACCCGTGAGTGACATGAATGTTGCCAGTGGCTGTCCCACCTTCCTCCCCCTGACCAAACTGCAGTCACCAAAGCACGCCTATGTGAAAGAAGATACACTTTTCCTTAAATGCATCATAGATACAAATTAGTAACTTCTGTAACATGAGGGTCTGGTAAATCACCCACTGCAATCCGTTTGCTTGCAAGAAAAGAAACAGCTTGAGACATTGTGTTGGTCTGGAGAGCCGGGTCTGTGTCCCCCTGCTCTGACTGGGATCAGCTGGGTCTACCTGCTTGCTGTGGTTGCTGCTGGGTATGCAGATACATTACCCTGTGCCACACAGAGCATGCTATTGCACACAGAGGCTGTGATTATGTCACTGAGCAACCCAAGCTCTGCTTTCAATGCAGCTCACAGCTGCTCCCCTTCGTGTGCACTGGTGGGACAAGGTGAGCTCCTTCCTCACGTTGCTCGGGTGTGCTGTTCTGGCAGGGCACCCTGGGGCTGAGGGTGGTGTGCTGCAGGGCTGCAGGGCTCTGCACACCATCAGGAGCAGCAAGGAGTGCTGCTCCCTCTCCCACCATTCCCAGGTTTGATGTACCTGTTGTGCTGCCTGCACTGTGGGACTTGTGCTGCTCCCCAGCAGGGATGGGGCAGATCCCAACTGTGGGCCCTGGGTGGGTGTCTGTGCTGTTTGAGGACCCTGAAAACTGTGAGCTGCGGGTAGCACTGGCAGCTTGAAATCCTTATACTGGATGATTTATGTCTTGCTATTTATTTCAGGCCTGTATTTATGTGCTCTGTACAGAGGTGCTCTGTTGCATCAGGAATGTGATGAGGTTACACTGTACCTGAGGGAAGTTGCCTCCAGTGTTTCCAAAAGTGACACTCTGACTTTCCCAGCTCAGCTGTGTTGCTCTGCAGGTTAACCCTAGGGAGGGCCAGGCCGGCAGCTCAGCAGTGGGAAGGATCCCTTGGGGGCCTGGGCTTAAAGTGCTCCCTCACTTCTGAAGCTTTGAAGCAAGTGACTTATTAGGAAGTATTGATCTTTTATGCACTTCACCAAGCTAAAATGTACCTCCTTATAATGTTTTCCTTTAAGAGGCAAGGAATGAATAAAAGTTATTTTTACAGTCAAGTTAAACCTGGAAATGGTTGGATGTGTGTGAAATTCAAATGCTGGATTTTATCCCCTTGAAAAGTACTAAACCCGGTGCTGCTTCAGAACCAGTTGGTGGATCAGGGCAGCTGGGCCGGGTTTGGCTGCAGCAGTTGCTGGACTCCCAGCAGGTCAATGCCTGCAGTGCAGCTGCTGCTCCTGGCCTGCAAGGCCCTCTGCAGGATGGGTGCAAGCGTAGGATGCAGACCCAAGGCCTGATCTTGCAGACAGAGGCAGGTGTTTATTTATGATTGAAAAGCTTTTATGTAACTATATTCCTTTTTTCTCTGCAATGTTTCCCAAGAAAACAAAGCTGCCAGGAGAAACTGTGCACGGAACAAGCACGGGACAGTGGCCACCTAGCAGAGCTGCTGCACACCCTGTGCTGCAGTTCCCTCCAGCCCTACAGGCACATTTTCCCAAGCTCTCCCTTCTATCTCAGCTGTGCCCTTCTCATAGAACCATAGAATCAAAGCTTGGGTTGGAAGGGGCCTCAAGGATCATCAACCTCCAACCCCCCTCCCACATGCAGGGCTGCTGACCTCCATATCTAATAGCAGAATGAGCTGCTCAGGGCCCCATCCAACCTGGCCTTGATCACCTCCAGGGATGGAGCATCCTCATTTTACATAACGAGTTGTGATGAAGTATCACATTTCAGTGGAAAAAAACCCAAAACACCCTCACTTCATAAGCAAATATCTATCATGTGTTGTCTGGGGAGGAGCTGGTTCTTCTTTGCCATCACACACACACACACTCACTGTCATTTTTCTCTCTTTATGTTAAAGACGTTTTTCAGGGACATTAAGTTATTTTTCCAGCACTGTGCCAGACCTCCCGCCCACACTGCAGTAATGTGCCTAAAAATATTTTCCTTTTCATGGCTGTGTCATTCTGACAGGCTCTATTTATTATCATCATTCATTATTTTCTTACCGTCTCAGCTATTCCCCAAATAAAGCTCACCAACTTAAAAAAGGGTTCGTGCCTCATTCTAACTGCAAAAGGGAGAGCTGAGAACCTGGGTGTGCTGCACAGCAGCTTGCAGTGGGAATTGCTGAGCACTTGTTGCTGCGTGGCAGTGGTGGGCTGAGCTCTGACAG
This sequence comes from Excalfactoria chinensis, assembly GCF_039878825.1. Lineage (NCBI taxonomy): Eukaryota > Metazoa > Chordata > Aves > Galliformes > Phasianidae > Excalfactoria > Excalfactoria chinensis. The sequence continues at coordinate 6,916,244 of NC_092842.1, read as the reverse complement.
CAGTGGTTGCTGCCCTGGGCTGGGGGGGGGGGGGGGGGGGGGGAAGTTGCCTCCTTGCTCTACTTCAGGTTTGTTTGTTAAACACATCTGCATGGAGCTGCTGCCTGGTAGCGGAAAGGGAAGGGCTGTCCTTGGGTATGAGAGGGCCGAGGAAAGAGAAAGTGTGTGGGTGAGCTGCAGACACGTGTTGGTGCAGAGCGCTCCTGTGTCTGCATTTGTAATTAATGGAGGAGTCCAATCAAAGCTTGTTGTTGTGTGTAGGCAACACAGGGCCCTCAAAGAGCACAGCAGAGCTTATGGCTGCTGCTCCTCGGCTGCAGCCTGGAGCTGTGAGTGCCCTGTGGGAGGGAAGGGCCCCAGCATGGCCTCACACCACTCTTCACATTTTCCATTTTTATTCTCCTTTTTCATTATTTTTATGCTGGGGTGTCTTTGCTGAGCTGAGCTCAGGAGCTGCGGACGTGTACATAACATATCTGTGTCAAAGTTATGTAACGGCTCCATTAATATAAACCTTGCCCAGCTGCAGGAACGCTTACAAGCTCCTGGCCTCTTATGCAATTGCATGGGAGCACGCAAAGCTAAGCCTAAAAAAAAAGGACATGGATTGAGTTCATCCCAAACAAATAAAAGACACAAAGCCCAGCACCTCGAGGCTCTTCCTCTTAAAGGCACAGCTGGCACAGAGCAGCTGGATGTCAGATGGAACCACCCCTCATCACAGCCACACCTCAGGATCCCCATTCATGGCTGCTGGGAGCCCAGCTGGCCCAGCTTGCCTGTGCTGGCTGATGGAGATGGCTCTGGGGGAAGGACCCTGAGCCCTGTGGGGCTGTGAGAAGCACTGGCCAAGATGAGGTACATCAGTGGCCAAATGCCACTTGTTGTGGCTGCTCCCATTCACGCAAATGGGCTGTATTCACCCTGGGTTAAAGCACTGGGGTGGTTGGAGGCATGGAGCCTCATGATCTGTGTGTGCTGCAGTGTGCATCCTCACTGCACGTTGTACCTCGAGGCCCGGCAGTGTTCTGGGTCAGCCCCGTGTTTGGGTTTCCATTCAATATTCCTTGCCTCTGATGATGAGCCAGCACACAACCCCTCCTCCCACTCCTGTTTGCAAAGGAAATAAAATGTGGGGCAAAGCTACTGCCAGAGTTCCATTGGAAGAATAGCGTGGGAGCCCTCAGCAGGGAGCTCTGTGGGCACAGGGTGTGGGGAGAGGCCTTGGGGGCAGCGTGGGGCTGGTGGGACAACGTGCTACAGAGGTTTTGTGCAAACCATTTTGCAGGAGCTGCATCAGAAATGCAATGACAGTGAAGGACCCCCACGGTGTTCAGCGGTGTTCAAACAAGCCCAGAGGGCTCTGCCACTGTGGGGTGCCCCCATCGGTGACATTGTCCCCTCTCATTAACAGTGTTTGGGCATCACCCAGTGCCCGGCTGATCTCACATCACCCACATCTCCATGGCCAACCATCCGGGTGCTGCACGCACAACCCCAATGGTTAAGGAGGAGCACGGAGAGCACTGCTGTCCCAGCACCACAACCGGCTGCCTGTGAGCCAGAGCTGAGCTGCAGGGAGACAAGCAGCAGTGTTTGCCCACAAGCAAAGTTCTGGTGCAGGAGTTATTTTAATCCCGTGGTGACTCAGGGCTGCACGTTGTGACTCACCGCAGGGCTCCGCCGTGGGGTGCCTGGAAGGTGTGTCAGGTTCTCTGTGCAGGATGGGGTTGCAGGCAGCGGAAGGGAGCTGTCAGGTTTTGGCTGCCTATGGCTCTGCTAACATGGCCCGGCCTCGGGGAACTGGGAGGAGGCAGAGCACGGCTCAGCACGGCATGGCATAACACAACATGGCACAGCGTGGCACTGCATGGCATGGCACGGCACAGCGTGCTGCTGCATGGTCTCTGACCCCTACAAGGGCAACCCAAGACTATCTGGACCATTCCTTTTGATTATCTGGATCTCTCAGGAAATCCCACGCAGGGTTTTGGGTGCAGTGCTGTAGCTGCTGCATTTGCTGCCGGCGCGGCTGCCGGAGCGCTCCCATCCAGGAGCTTTGAAACGCAATGAATCACCCCAAAACGCAATGAATCACCCTGAAACCCGCACTTTGCCCTCCCCGCTCCCCGCAGAGGCACTCGGCGGCCCCACGTGTTTCTCGAGCCCGTGCAAAGCCGCCCGCCGCGCAGCGCGATGCCAGCGCTTCTGGGAGGCTCCGCTTTGCAAAAAGGAACGACGACGAAACTCCAGCGCAGAGGACGGAATCCCGCGGCGGTCTCCGAGCGGTGACTTTCACACCGATGCGCCGGGAGCGGCTCCACGTGCTCCGCTTCCACGCAGGTGCGCGACGAACGGCGGTGCGGGGAAGCGCCGAGCGGGGCGACGGAACGAGCAGGGAGCGCTGCGCTCCGACCCCGAGCAGGCCTGGAAACGTCTCTTTATTTATTTGGCAGCGCTCTCCCGCAAATAACCAACCCCGCTGCCTCCGGCTCGGCGCCGCCCGGAGCGCTTTGTGCACCGACGGATTTGGGTGGTTGGTTGGTTGGTTGTTTTTTTTTCTCTTCGGATTCGGAGAAAAACGACCCCACGTTCCCGGAATCCCGGCGAGCTGCAGCACGGGCCGTTCCCTGGCGCGGGGCCGGGCGGCGTCTGGGGCACCCCGGGATGCTCCGTGCCGTGTTGAGCCGTGCTGTGCTGTGCTGAGCCGTGCCGTGCTGTGCCGTGCTGTGCTGTGCTGTGCCGTGCCGAGCCGTGCCGTGCTGTGCTGTGCCGTGCTGTGCCGTGCTGTGCCGAGCCGTGCCGTGCTGTGCCGTGCTGTGCCGTGCCGTGCCGTGCTGTGCTGAGCCGTGCCGTGCTGTGCGTGCCGTACCGCTCCGCTCGGAGCTCCGGGAGGCGGCCCCGCGCTAATTGCATAAGCGGGACGTCAATGCCCGCGGGAAGCGCGGGAAGATGGCGCCCCGCGCCCTGCCCCCGCCGCGCGCCGCCGCGCCCCGCTGCTGCCCCGGCGGCCCCCGAGCGGGCGGGCGCTGAGCCGACCCCGGCGGCGGCAGAGCGGCGGAGGAGCGGCGCCGAGCGGTGAGCGCGGCTCGGAGCGGCGCGGCGGGAGGCGGCCGGGGGGGGGGGAGGGCGGCGGGGCCGGGCGGGACGGAACGAGGACGGGACGGACCGGCGCCGCAGCGCCTTTGAATGAACCAATGGCGGAGGGTCTCGCGGCTGCGGGGCCGCCCGCGGAGCTCCCGCCCGGCAGGTGCCGCCGCTCCCGGTGTCGGTGAGGTCCCGGAGCGGCTTTGCGGGCTGCGAGTTCCCGGAGCGCTCCCCGCGTCCCGCCGCGGTGCTCGTAACCTCTGTGCGCGGCGGCGCTGAGCTCCGTGCCGTGACGGGCGGCCGCTCTGCCCGGTGCGGTCGGCTCCGTCCGGTGGCACCGCGCCGTCTCGGAGTTGGGCGGCGGCCCCGCGGGGCTCATCCCGGGGAGCGCGGCGGTACGAGCGGCGCTCGGATCGCTCCAACGCGGCCGTCCGCGGCGTGAGGGCCCCGCACGGAGCCCCGAGGGGGGAAAGTGACGTCGGGGCGGCGCTGTCAGCGGTCGGGGCTTCGTCCCGCGCTCGGAGCGCACGGCGGCGGCGAAACGCGGCCGCTCGGTTTCACCCGCTTCTGGCCGTGCCGCTCCCCGCTCCCCCTGCGGTCCCGTCGGCAAAAACGCAGAAGGAAATCGGCGACTCGGCTTCGCGATCGAATTAAAGCCGCCGATGCTGAGAGCGTCCGGGCGAACCCCGCGCCTACGGAGCGGGCGCCTCTCTCGTCCCGCGGGCGCATCGCGCTGCTGCTGATGGGCGATCGCCTCCGTCCCCGCAGGTTCTGCTCATGGAGAACGGGACGCTGAACTCCAGCACCCGGGACGTGCTCGGGGCCGCCGGCCGCAGGGGCGGCAGCTGCAGGGAGCTGAGCGAGGGGCAGTACGTGCTGTGCCGCTGGACCGATGGGCTGTACTACCTGGGGAAGATCAAAAGGGTAAAGGGGGCGTCTGGAAGGGTAAATGGGTACCCAAAAGGGTAAGAAGGCATCCAGATGGCTAAGGTGGGCATCTAGAAGGGTAAAGCTGGCACACAGAAGGGTGAAGTGGGAATTCAGAATGGTAAGAGGGCATCCAAAGTGCACCTGGTGCAGGTGCCATTGCCTGGGTCAGCTCACAGCATGCTGGCCTGTGCCTTGAAGTGATTGTGGTCTTTGGAGTGATGGGGATTGATGTCTTTGCTGGGTATCCACCCTGGAACCTGCCTTCTGGCAGCTCTGAGAGATGGGGAAAATGGCACCAGGGAAAGAGGAGAGTGCAGGCAATGGGAGCAGGTGTTCATTGGTTCTTTGTGCTGTGTCCCTGCAGGTGAGCGGCTCCAAGCAGAGCTGCCTGGTGACGTTTGAGGACAACTCCAAGTACTGGGTCCTCTGGAAGGACATCCAGCATGGTGAGTGCCAGCCCGTCGTGCCCTGCTTGCTGCTCCCTGGGAGCCCTTGTGCCATGGGCAGCACTGTGGGGCCATCACTGCTTTCTCCATCCTCAAGCCGGCGTCCCTGGGGAGGAACCCAAGTGCAGCATTTGCCTGGGAAAGACATCAGGGCCCAGGAATGAAATCCTCATCTGTGGGAAGTGCGGGCTGGGTGAGTGCAGACTCCGTGTCCTGCTGCATCCTGCTTGTATCCGGCCAGCTCGGTGATGCTGACCCTGAGTTGTCCCATAGGTTACCATCAGCAGTGCCATGTCCCGGTGGCGAGTAGCAGTGAGGGCCTGCTGGGGACTCCTTGGTTCTGCCGCCGCTGCATCTTTGCCCTGGCTGTGCGGGTGAGTGGGGCTGCGGGGAGCTGCGGTGCAGGCTGTGGTCTTGCTGCTGACCCTGTCCGGATGGCTCCCACAGAAGGGGGGTGCCTTGAAGAAGGGAGCTATTGCCAAGACACTGCAAGCTGTCAAGATGGTGCTGTCCTACAACCCCGACCTGCTGGAGTGGGACTCTCCGCATCGCACCAACCAACAGCAGTGCTACTGCTACTGCGGGGGCCCTGGCGAGTAAGCACTGCCTTGCTAAGGGGCTGTCCTGTCCTGTTTCGTGGGTGTTTTTCCTCCAAGAGAGAGTCTCTGCTTGCAGGGTCATCCTCTGGGGCTGGCAGCTCTGCTGCCTGCTCTGCCCTGCACTGTCTGCATGCAGCTCCTTGCCAAGGAGGGCTCACATTCCTGGCTGGGGCGGCTCACACTGGCCCTCCCTGGCACTGGCTCCTCTCCCTCCCCAGGTGGTATCTGAAGATGCTGCAGTGCTTCCGCTGCCGGCAGTGGTTCCATGAAGCCTGCACTCAGTGCCTCAGTGACCCCATGATGTTCGGGGATCGGTACGTCCCCGTATCGGCAGGTCCCGGCTGCATCTCCACACAAGGGCCAGTGCTGCATCCTTGCAGGGTGATCCCACCCCCCTCATGCTCTCCATCCCACTCTTTTCCAGGTTCTATGTGTTTTTCTGCTCCGTGTGCAACCAGGGACCTGAGTACATCAAGCGCCTGCCCCTGCGATGGTGAGAAACAGACGTGGCCCCGTTGTGCTGTGCCGGGTCCCCATTGGGCTCGTGGGCCACCAGTGTGCTGTGCTGTGCTGTGCTGTGCTGTGCTGTGCTGTCAGGGAGCCAAAGCACGCTTTCACCAGGAGATAACTGCAAAAAAGCAATTTGGGAACGAGCCATCGAGTTTTGAGATTAAATATAAGTTCCCGTGGTACTCCATAGTGTACCTTGATGATCTGAAAGCACTTTAAAATATCTTAACACTGCTAGCTGCACTTGGGGGTGTTGCATAGAGAAGCACTGGGTGCAGAAGGGAGATCCTGCAGGGCATGTTGCTTGGCTTTCACTTTTGGAGATATAAGTGTGAAGTCTCACTGGAGAGACTGTTTTGTAAACAGTTTATGTGTGAGTAAGAGCCATCCTGCTCCCGTACTTGAGTGTGCTGAGAGCGCATGGCTGGAGCCTGGTAGAAAGCTGCCACAGTGGGTGTCTGTCCTGGGACTGGTGCATCCTTGGGCTCCTCACCTCGGGGCTGCTGTGGGGTCTCAAGACATGGAGCTGCTGTCATCGTGCTGTGCCCTGGGCCAGCATTGCTGGCAGTGGGCTGCTCACTGCTCACTGACCTGCTGGCCTTGGTCACTCCCGCAGGGTAGACGTGGTCCATCTTGCCCTGTACAACCTGGGTGTGCAGAGCAAGAAGAAGTACTTTGACTTTGAGGAGATCTTGGCTTTTGTGAACCACCACTGGGACCCTCTGCAGCTCGGGAAGGTAACGCCTGTGGGTGTTGAGTGTGAAGGGTCAGAGCCTCAGGGGCACAGGGACACAGGAGGAAGGAGGCCAGAAGGGGAAGGGGTCGGGGTGGCCATCCTGCCCCGAGGAGCTCAGGCTCGTGTCTCCCCACAGCTGACTGGTACCCCTGTGTCTGAGCGCGGCCCCCACCTACTCAATGCCCTCAACAGCTACAAGAGCAGGTGAGTGCTGAGCTGAGAATGGAACAGTGCACAGAGTGCTCCTGCCTTCCTGGGGTCCTTCCTCCCCCCGCCCCAGGCTGAAGGCTGCTTCCTCCCCAGGTTTCTCTGCGGAAAGGAGATCAAGAAGAAGAAATGCATCTTCCGCCTGCGGATCCGCGTCCCACCAAACCCCCCCAGCAAAGTGCTGCCAGAGAAGGCCCCGGGAGAGAGCGGCTCCTGTGAGCAGAAGAGGAGAGGGAAGAGCAGATATGTGCACAAGGACAGGTGAGTGCTGCGCAGCCACAAAGACAGGTGGGTGCTGCACAGCTCTGTCATGCAGCCCAGCCCTGTGTCTCACCCTACATCTCTCCTTACAGCCTGCTCCCAGGGCAGCTCCAGCAGCAGAAGCGGCGTGCGGTGCGGCGGAAGAGGGCCAAGTTCCTGCTGGAGGATGCCATCCCCAGCGTGAGTCCCTGCAGGCTGTGGGATGGCTGTGGGAGGAGGGAGCGCTGCTATGGCCGGGCAGGGGGTTCTGAGCCGCTGTGTGGTGTTGAGGGGCTGGTTTTTGTGGTGCAGAGCGACTTTACCTCCGCCTGGAGCACCAACCACCACCTGGCCAGCATCTTTGACTTCACACTGGATGAGATTCAGAGCCTGAAGAGGTGAGTGCTGCCCAGCTGTGGTGCTGGGGGAGCTCTGAGGTGTGGGGCCGCGGGGCCGACGCTGCCTCCATCCCAGCGCCAGCTCGGGGCAGACGTTCCTCTCTGACGTGGACTCCACGGATGCTGTCAGCACCTCAGGCTCAGCCACCACCAGCCTGTCCTGCGAGTCCAGGTGAGGGCTGCGGCCCCTTCACCCCCTTCCTGAGGAGCTTCTATCTCCCCTCACAGCACCCCATTGCCTCTCTCCCTGTCCCGCAGCCGGAGGACGGTGGGCAGCCGTAAGCGCAAGCAGACAGTCCTGACCCCCCCCTCGGCACGGCCCAAGCGTGGCAGTGGGGCGGCAGGCAGGCAGCCAGCAGTGGGCAGCCCCCAGGGCAGCGAGGTGACATGTGGGCCCGAGCGGCCGGATGATGGCATCGACAGCCACACCTTTGAGAGCATCAGTGAGGACGACTCGTCGCTCTCACACCTCAAGTCGTCCATCAGCAGCTACTTCGGGGCGGCGGGACGGCTGGTGTGCGGGGAGAAGTACCAGGTGCTGGCACGGCGTGTGACACTGGAGGGCAAAGTGCAGTACCTGGTGGAGTGGGAAGGGACCACCCCCTACTGAGCCCCCATCATTCCGGTCCAAACACCTCTCCTGGAGCTGACAGCTGAGCCCTTGGGTGCAGCCAGGCCTTGGTGCAGCACAGGAAGAAGAGAAGGAGGAAGAGGAGGAGGAGGAGGATGCCCCGTGCTTGACACCCTGGCTGCCTGGAGCCGTGAGGGGTAGATCCCCTCAGCCTTTTTATCGTATTCCTATATACAATTGTTATTTTATCAGCCCCGTATATGCAAAGAGCAATGCTGTCCTGCTTCAGCCTTCAGTCACACTGGAGGCATCAGAGGAGAGGGGCAGCTCAGGCCACTTCTGGAGCACGGGGGCTGCGTGGGCTCTGTGTGGGCTCAGCCTGCAGTCACCATGTCCGTGCTGGAGCAGCGGTCTCACAGGAACCCAGTGCCAAAACACCACTGCTGTCACACCATAGAGCTCAATGGTTCATCCCTACACCATAGGAAATGGCAGGTGATGCCTCAGCCCTTGCATGGGCTTTTCCTTCTCATGCCAAACCCATTCATTGAGGAATGAATTGCTGTGAGGGGAGGTCACCCTACAAATCTCAGACCCCACCCTAGGGCCTGGATGTGCTGCGTTCCCCAACCCAAACAATTGCCTCTTGGCACAGCTCAGCCAAACACACACACGTGCCTTAAACCAGAGCGAGCACCACCCGGACTGCTCTTCATTCCCTCAGAGATGCCCGTTCTGCAGTGCCAAACCAGCCAAGAAACCAAAAAGGCAGCAGGGTGCTCCCCCAGCCCACGGGGCTGTCCTTGCTGTGGGCATGCTGCTGCTTCACCGTGGTTTTCTATATCAAAGGAGAACGAGACCCCCTTGTTGTCTAAAGCAATATGGTCACTTTGTTCAGGAGCAGCCTTTTTCTTTTATGTTCTACTCTCAGATGTACTCGTTGGGTTCTTTCTAAGATATGATCCCCCCCTCCTGCAGCAGCATCGCTCCTCGTGGTCTGGAAAAGCCATTGTATTGCAGGAGTACTGAAATGATTCACTCTGTTAAAGCACAGCGAGGGTGTGGGCAGCAAGGCGGCCTGCTGCCTCGTGTTGTATAAAGGTGAAAATCCATCGGCGTGTGAGAGCAGGTCGCAAATGGATCCCTTAAAGCACAGTCCTGGAGAACAGCCCCAGTGCTGTGGTAAGGCGGTGGGACACACAGTGTGGGTGCTGCCCACGTGGTGTGGGTCAGGTGTGAGCTGCAACACTGGGCACAGCAATACAAAGCCCTGCAACGCCTTCATGCTGTGCCACTGGGGCCGTGCGCTGGTGCAGTGCTCAGTGCAGAGCTGTGTGCTGAGCTCTGATCAGCTGCAGCCACGGCACAGTTTGCATCTGTTCATCTGAATGGAGCTGCCTCCAAGAGGTCCCAGTGTTTTGGCAGAGGTTGCTGCCAGGACCCCACCATGCTTGCTGCTGGGCTCCCCCATCCAGCCCAGGCTGGGAGCACCACGTATTTCCATATCACGAGTGCCTATGGAACCCAGTGACTATCCCAGTTACTGCCTGGAGGGCTGGGGGCTAACAGGAGCTGCACCCAGACCAACCCCATGGGATGTGCTGGGAGAACATGGGTGACCCCAGCTTGGCAGCTCCCTCCTCCTCCTCTCCCTCTCCTCTGCTCTTGGCCTATTGCTGAGAACTGAATATGGAGCCTTTAAAAGTATTTTTGTTTCAGAATATATTTTGCATTAGTTATAATAGATATTATAATGACTCTATGCACCTTCTAAAGATTCATGGTTTCAGGCTGCTGCTTGTAATAACCAACTCTTTTTATATCCAAGTTGTAATTAATATGTCTGATGTACAATTAAAAAGTCTTTTTTTCTTCTTCTTTTTTTTTAACATCACTGCCTCTTTGTGGCACAGGGATTTGGGCAGCTGAGGGGTCAGTGTGTGGCCCTGGGCAGCACCCCATGCCTGGGTGATGCTACAGAGAAATCCTGCTGCTAAGCACAGGGATGGCAGGACAATGCAAACAGCCGTGCACAGGTACAGCCCAGTGACCATTTTACCTGCTGTCTTGTTTCCTGCACCTGGGAGCCCTCCTTGCACTACCTCTGACTGCTGCTGGGGCCATGCCAGCCTTTGGGCACAGCTCAGTGCCTGCACCACATCCCCACCACCTGCGATGGACACCGACAGAGCCCTGACAGGACCTTCCTGCCCTGCTCACTGCACCCGTGCACAGCAATGACTCATGAGGCTGCAGGTAAGAAATGCTCTGGATTATTCCCAGCCACACAATGGATTTATTTCGTAGCTTGCATCCAATTACACAACACGAGCATCATTTTCTAAGGCTCAGCTTGGTCTGGGGAGAAAGCAGCGAGGCTACGCCCTGCTGGCTCCTGGGTCCCTGAATGGGGTTGCTTTGCCCAGCTCAGCCCAGCTGACAGGCAGGGTGCTTGCTGGGGTTCAGCCAGTGCCACGTGTGTGAGTGGCACATGCTGCACCATCCCCAGGTGCTGCAGGGCAGTGCTGCCAGCACCTCCAGGCAGCAGCAGCCCTGTGGTGACCTTCCCCATTGCAGTGCTGCCTCCAGGGCCAAGCCAGGGAGGGGACATCTCAAGTTCCAGTGACATTCCCCATCTCTAAGCCCTGTGCTGTAGCACACCCCTGGGGATGTGAGCTGCTCCCCTGTGTCACTCTGTGCACAGACACCAGCAGAACTTGTCTCATCGAGTCTCCTCAAGGGCAGGGCGGTTTCTGGGCTGTTCATTCAATCCCGCGGGACGTTCTCTCCGATCCATTTGAGGTAGAGGGGGTTTCCTTGGTCGATAGGCAGGCTGATGACTTCGGGGATTTCAAAGGGATGGATGGATCTAAAGTGGAAACAGACGCAGCGGCGCAGTGCCACGGCCACATCCCACAGCAGGAACAGGCTGGCGGTGCAGGAAGCAGCACGGTGCGTGGGCCCTGCCCCAGGCGATCCCCCCTGACTTCAAAGCACTTTGTGCCACGTGGGAATGCTGCTTTGAGTTTGAGGTTTACCACAGCCACCAGCTGTGCTCAGCACTCAGCGCGTGGGGTGGACAGGAAATCTGCAGATGGGGGGGAACCTGCAGACCCTGAAGCCCTCCTTGTCCCATGCAGGGAGCCCGATGTTCCCAGCAGCCTGCTCCCAGCTGGAGCTGTGCTGGAGCTTTTCTGGCTCTCAGAGTGTACCCAGCAGTGCCTTAGAGCCCTCCTGGCTGGGACTGGTCTCGAGGAGACCCAAAGCCTGAGGACAAGACGGCTGCACACTGCGGATAGGAAGCCCCGTGCTCACCTGACATAGTTGGACAGTTCACTTATTTTGGACGTCCTTGTTTTTACTAACTGCAGAGAGTAAAGAAAAAAGAGTAAAGGGAGGGAACAATCCTGAAGGCACATCACCACTGCACCCGGCCATACACCACTGCCATGACCCTGGGGGTACTCGGGGTTGGTGCCACCCTGCAGCCCCATTTGGCTTGGGCTCTGGGATGGGAATTGCTGTGCCCTGGGGAACTGTCACTTACCAGCAGGATTTCAGTGGATTCTTCCAGTTCCCCTTTCCAGAAATACCTGTATTTAAAAGGAAAAGAACCATCAGCACACCCAGCGATGGGTACAGCCTTGCTGGTCTCCCTGGTGCTTGGTGCCTCAGCCTGGTGCTCCCCGCATGTGGCTGTTCCTCTATGAAGTGGTGCTGGAGAAGCATCACTGGTCCTAAATGCCCATGATCCAACACTTGGAGCTCCAAGATCAGAGCCACTCTTGCTGTGCAAGGTCTGAGGGAGCTAAGGATAGCAGGGCAAGGTGAGGTGAGCCCTAACCCTAACCCTAACCCTAACCCTAACCCTAGCCCTAACCCTAACCCTAACCCTAACCCTAACCCTAGCCCTAACCCTAACCCTAACCCTAACCCTAACCCTAACCCTAGCCCTAACCCTAACCCTAACCCTAACCCCTTCTGAATAAGGCAGGGAGACATCTTGTACAGGAAGCACAGTGCAGTGGGATACTGAGCATGGCACCACACTTTTTCCCTCTCTTTCCCTGCAGGAGTGGAGCTCTGTTCCTTGTGAGTCAGATATGACATTTCAAAGCAAAAACGCTACCAGAAGGCCACAGTGATTTCATCTGCATGCAGATCCCCATGTGAGGAGGCATCTGGAGGCTTGCGGTGTCCACTGCACAGGGTGGGGAGGAGAAACAGACGGAGCAGGTGGGCTGTGCAGCTCAGCCCCAGTCCCCCCCTCTGTTGGAGTACAGCAGCCCAACTTACAAGGCCGAGCTCTTGGGCAGGATGTTCACGTAGGCAGCCAGCTTCTTGTCCATGATGCCCCTGGGTGAGAGAGGAGAGGGTCAGGGCTGCTCAGCTCGCTGCAACTTACAGGAACATCCCTCATGTTGCCTCATGCAGCAGATGGGAGACATGGACTGGGGCTAATTATTACCCTGGGAAAGCAAAGTGATCTCCAGCTGGGGCTGCTCTGGCTCAGATCCTCCTGGCCTGGGGCTGGAACTGTCCCTAGAGCTGCCCCAATCTCTAGCAGCAGGGAGTGGTGCCTGGCACAGAGCTGTCCCTGTGGTCAAGTCAGAGGAGCTGAAGGCCGGCTGTGCCAGGAGGCTGTGTGCCCCAGCCACGTGCAGCTCAAGTCACTTAAAGCCTGTAAAGCATCTTGAGTTAATTTGCAGCCCAACAAGCAGCAGCAGCAAGAATGAAGATCTCCCTGCTGTGCTCATCGTGTAGGACACATGGCACAAATCACTTTGTTTTCCCATCTGCAACTTCCAAGCCACTCGAGCGCTGGAGCCTTTTTGATACCTTCTAATTGCTTCTGCTTTGCCCCAGCAAATTGCGATCCTGACCGATATCCTGCACTTTGTTCTGGCAAGCTGGGTGGAAAGAGGCAGCCACCATGGTAACAGGAAACACTGTGAGATGCTGAACGTGGGCAGAGCAGAAAGTCTGCATAATAGATGGTATCTTTGGGTTGGGTACCTGATGTGTGTTTCTTTGTCCCTGCCACACTAAACAATAGTCTATGAAGGGAGATGGGTGAAATATTAATAAGCAGAAAAGCCAAGGAAATGATGCACACAGGCCTAAGGCAGAAGCAGCTCAAGGACTGCCCAGGTGTTGAGTGAACTCTGTGGGATGCAACCACCCAAAAACAGGTACGGGGCAGAGGCCACATCTCTGGCTGGGCCACGAGTTTCCTCTGAGGGCTTTAAGTTGTTTCTTAGAGACGGTACAAACCTGTTTCCACAAACCCTGATCTCCTTTGCCTTAGAAACAGCAGAAAACTTCCCCGCAGCCTGTTGCGCTCCTTTGAGCTACACGAAGGAAGGACACACATGATAGCTCCAAGAAAAAGGTGGGTGGGAAAATAAATGCAGGAGCCCCGTGTCATCCTTCACAACCATTGCTCCTTCATCCAAATTCCTGGAAAAATCACTCCACCAGTAAAAATGCAACCAAAGTACACAGATCTCAGCAACACAGAATGATTTACTTCCTCTCCCTTCCTTGCAAGATAAGGAACAAAGAGTGGAAAACATTTGCAAAGCTGTTAAGACAAAGTGTTTTCGGGAACAGAGGGATCTTTTCAGCAGCCATGTACTGTTGTTCTTGTTTGTTTTTTCAGGAGACATCCAGCGGCACAGATACGATTCTGCTTGAATTTCTTCATACAGTTGAAGTATTTAAGGTGACACAAAATCCCTTTCAGTAGCCGGGCAGCTCCTGAATGGCTGCTTGGGAATGCTCTGCTCTTACAGAGGACAGGGAGAGTTTTTGGCAAGCAAGAGCATAGCAGGGAAAACAGCTCAGAGGAGGTGTTGCAGGAAACTTAATGGTCCATCATAAACATTTCCCCAGTCAACAGTTTCACTGCTTTGAACAAACCATCTATTGAGTCAGAGACTGATGGATATGTGGAAAAGCTGCATGCAAAACATCATGCAGTGTATCTCATACACCGAAAGAGAAAAAAAATATCAAGGTAATATTGCTCCCCAAAGTTTGCTTGGTGAGCAGGGTGTGGGCTTTGGGTGTAGCTCACAAGTGTCTGCTCTGTGCTTTCTGTGGACCACTTCATTTGTATTTATGTTAGCACACTGTGCTTTGTCCCTCCTATGAACGCTTCCCAGGGAATTTGTTACTGTGCTGTTCAGAGAAGAAGGCCTGTGGCATGTCAGAGGACATGGGGTTGGGCCTTAACCCAAATAGGATGCGGAGATTTAGGGTCGCGGCTTTAATAGATCTTAAAAATGAAAGGCAGTGGAATAAACTGGGAATTGGTTTGATGTGTTACTGTGGCACTGGCTTCAGAGGTAACTGTCAGCTTGCTTTTAGAGATCACAGCTCTTGGTATGTGGGCCTGTGGTACAGGGAGGGAGTGAGGAGGAGTATGGGAGAACAGGAGCACTTTTAGGCAGAGGCATCAAAGCTCTGAGCCAGCGGAGAAGTGCAGCTCCTTTCCAAGGACAAGGAAAGGCTTTATTCTGCAAAAAGCCATTTCCAAACAATTGAAGCGGACAAGCAGGAGAAGCATCTCAGTACCTCGCAATATCCTTGGCAATCTGCTCGTTGAGGCAGTTGATGAAGACAACGGAGTGGGTCCCAGAGACGTAGCTGCCAGTGATGGCAGAGTGCAGCTGGAGAGCAAGGCTCCTCAGCATGGGGTACATCAGCAGAGACAGCGTCATGGCCTGCAGTGCAACACACGAGTGCTGGTTGAAGGGAAAAGGTTGCATTTTCTAAAAACAAGCGTTTATCTTCATCTTATCTCTGGCTCAAAAGAGCTCTCCAGTCTTCTTTCAACATTACAGCAGTGCTCACTGCAATTTAAGTGAAAACACGCTCATGAAGAGATTTATTCCCCCACAGTGGGGCCAATCTAACGCCGTGCCAAGTTGCCTCTGTTCAGCTGTTTCTGTTGCAAACAGGAGCACCCGGGACACATCCTGCAACCAAGTGGGGACAGAGTCCCTGCCTCCCCAGGGATGTGGCTGGAGGAGAGCAGCATCTCCAGGAGGGGCTCTGGACAACACATCCTGTGCAGGCCCTGCAGAGCTTTAGTCCTTTCCTGCAAGTTCTTTTCTGCATTCAGAGGTTTTGCTGTGCACCCAGCCTGCGACACAGACTTCAGACAGGACTGAAATGCAGTTCTTAGGTTCATTTCATCTCAATCATCTGGTAAGAACATTACAGTCAAATTCAATCTGCTCAGGCACGGAAATCCTTATTGACACGGCCTGAGTCTGTAGGGCTGCAGAACAGTCCTGCTCTTTCCTTGTGCTGGCAGCAGAGTGGCAACAAGTTGTTTTGCTGCACATCCCATTCCCGGCAAGCCCCTCAGCTGCTCTTGGTAATCACATGCCATAAACACAGTCACATAGAAATGCAACCCATAAATTATCTCAGCTGGGAATAGCAAGGTTAATTTGGTGTGCTGAGTAATAGCCAAAGGATGGGTGCCTGCTCTGGGGCTGCAGCACTCGCTGTCTCTGCACAGCTGCTCTTCTCTTTGTCTTCTATTGTTTTTTTACAACAAACAACATCTGGCCCTTATTCAACAGCGGTGACAAAAAGGGTTTTGTAAGACTAAGAGGACAGACCTTTTTTCCTCCTTATTTCCACCCTGCTCTGTGCTCCGAACGCCTCCCGACACACGGATAATGTCAGGAGTGCTTTTGTAAAGATTGGATCCTACAAATACCTTGACACCCCAAAGACAGGGAACGACTGATGCTCTGTACGGGTTGTCTCTTCTCTTTCAGTCCATCTGAGGAAACGCTCTTTGTTATCACGAGGTTTCTCACAATCATTTCTTTCAAGCCCGTGTCTTTCCCCACGAAGCCACTGAACGTTTGCTGTGCAGCAAATCCCACCACCTACACCCACAGCCACAAGCCAGGCTGAGATAACGCTGCTGGATTTGCTTCTCAGGATTAGGATATAATCACGTTCCCTGCTTAGGACAAACTCTGACCTGTTCAGCACAGCAATCATTAATCTCCTTGGAAGACGTGTGTGCATGTGACGTGGAAATCCCCACGCACACTTGTGGTTAAGCATCAGCATAACAGTGAGCACTGCTTTGATTTTCTGGTTGATGTTTTTGTGTTTGTTGGTGTTTGTTTCTGGAAGGAATGGTGACAGCACAGCAGCAGTTTATGTGCCAAGGGATGGGTGTAAAAGGCTGAACCTTCAGATTCCCACCTGAGGGACCAGATAAACTCCTGGCTGCCAAGAGGTTCAAGTGAACAGAACTGAGCAGCCTGCTGTGCGATTATCTCACGGTGAAGCACTGACTGGCAAAAAGGTGGCTGAGCTTAGAGACTAAGACGGTTGGGAGTTGTATTTGTTTTGGCTTTGGCTAGCTATAAACAGCTTTAGGGATTAAACTCACCTTGTAAGGACTTTCCCTAGCGTGGATGAGGCTCAGTGCAAACCAAACAAACACACAACAACCAAACAACACCACAGCTTGCGCCGACCCTCCAGGCTTCCTCAGCACAAGTGGAAAAACACCTCTGAAACTCGCTTTGCTCGCAGCAGCCCGAGAACGCCTTTCTCCTGCAGGCTCTATCCCTTCCATACAGCTCCAGCTGCCCCCCCTGGAGCCCCCTCCGGAGCCATCCATCCCCCTGCTGCCCACACCCACTTACCAGCAGCACGGTGCGGTAGCCCGGCCGGGGGCAGCCCTGGGCGGTGGGCAGCGGGCAGCGGGGGCCCAGAGCTTCCATACCCCGGCCGGGCGAGAGCGGCGCGTCCCGCTGCCTCCACCTGCTCTGCCTGCGCTGGGCAGGCTGCCCGGGACGGCTGCCCACAGCCAGCCCTGGCTCCTCCTCCTCTGCCCTGCTGCCTGCCTGCCTGCCCGCACGGGGTCACGGAGGTTGGGAAAGCCCGCTAAGCCCATCCAGTCTAACCGGCCCACCCTCCTGCCTGCCCAGCACGGGGCTGGCACACAGACCCCCCCCCCCCCTCTTTCTGCCTTCATCTTCCCACCGTTGGGTGTTTTCTCAGGCTCTGGAGCTTTGTGCTTTGGGCAGGAACCGCCACAGAGCTGTGAATGCTGGGATGTGCCACGGGCCTCAAACGGCACATTGCCACACAGACCCCAAACTCGCCCCACAGCTGCAAATCGCTCCGTAGTCTAGCAGAGTGTTGTTAGAGTTATGGCACTGTGGTGATGGCACTGTGGTTATGACACTGTGTTTATGGCACTATGTTTAGGCCGCGGTTGCACTTGATGACCTTTAAGGCCTCCTCCAAACTCATCCATTCAATAACCCCACCCCCAACCCCCCCACCCGACCACCCCCCCACACCACCGCCCGGGGGGGGCGGGACAACACTAGCCCCGCCCACACCATAGCCCCGCCCCTCGCCCTCTCGTCCAATCGGGGCCCGAGGCGGTGGCGGAGGTCACCAAGGGGCGGGGCACAGCCGCCATTTTGTTTACAGCTCTGCGGACGCGAAAGGGGCCCTTAGCGACGGGGTGGCGTTGCTAGGGGGAGGTGGGGATCTCGCGGGGTTTGGCGGCGGCACCAAGATGGCGGAGGCGGTGGTGGAGCTGCTGGAGCGTGCGGCGCGGCGTGAGGCTCCGCTGGAAGAGCTGCGTGCCCTGCGGCTCGCTGTGCAGGCCGTGCCGCCCGCTGCCCTGCGCGCCCGCCTCAGCGATGAGCACCTGGCAGCTCTCTTCACCCTCCTCAGCGCCAGTGAGCGGTGAGCGGTCACCCCGGCCCGGCCACCCCGGCCCGGCCGTCCCCCCGCCGGTCGCGGTTGCTCCGGAGCCTCTTTCTGCTCCCAGCCCCGACCCCTCGGCGAGGTGCGGGTTCCGCTGAAGAGTTTCTCTCTGTCCGTGCAGGGAGCAGCTGTCTGCCTGCGTTGCCGTCCTGGAGAGGGTCCTGCAGGCCCTGGACCCGCTCTATGTGATCCAGAACCTCCGCGAGGAGCTGCGGAAGGGGCTTTTCCACCCGGACGACTCCGTGAAGATCCTCTCCATATCCCAGGTACGGGCGTGATCCCGAATTGAGCTCTGCATTGGGCTGTGCTGCTCAACCTGTTGGGGTGCTTTGCTCCTGTACTTACTATCCACTGCGTCAGTATATGAGCTTCACGACATGTCTGCTGACCATAACATATAAAGCTCTGTTTGGACGGATAACACTTGTAACTGAATCTTCTGTTTATTTTGGACTGTTCTGAGCAGAGCATTCTAAGCCAGCACTGACAGCAGGTGCCATAGAACAAAGCGCAGCAAGTTTGTATTGCTCAGGTCACTTCCCACCTCAGCCATTCTATGATTTTGTGGTTTGGGATGGAGCTCTGGTCATCACAGGCCAAATCTCAGCTATAAGCAGGGCCAGCTTACAACAGGCTGCTTGGGGTGCTGGCCTGCGCACTTCTGAGTGCCTCCAGAAATGGTGATTCCCTTTGTCTGGGTGTCTGATTCAGTCCTTGTTGGGGGAAAAAAACCTCATAAAATGAATTGTAGAATGGCCTGGGTTACAAAGGACCGCAGTGCTCATCTAGTTTCAACCCCCTTGCCATGGCCAGGGTCGTCAACCAGCAGCCCAGGCTGCCCAGAGCCACATCCAGCCTGGCCTTGAATGCCTGCAGGGATGGGGCATCCACAGCTTCCTTGGGCAACCTGTTCCAGTGCATCACCACCCTCTGGGTGAAAAACTTCCTCCTAAGATCCAACCTAAACCTCTCCTGTCTCAGTTTAAAACCATTCCCCCTTCTTCTATCACTGTCCACACTTCTAAACAGCCATTATCCCTCCTGTTTATATGCTCCCTTCAAGTACTGGAAGGCTACAATGAGATCTTCCCAGAACCTTCTCCAAGATAAAGAAACCCAGTTCACTCAACCTTTATTCTTAGGATAAAAAAGGCTGTTTTGGTCTTACTTAATTTAATTATACCCATAGGTTGGGAGGATTGTTGAAAATTCAGATGCTGTCAGAGAAATTCTCAACAGTCCAGAACTACTACGGCAGATAATAAATTGCATTGGTGGTGAGAAAATAGCAGTGGCTAAAGAGGTAAGTGTTGCTTTCTTCTTCCTGTACAAATGGATGTAGATGCTGCACAGAATGCATTTTCTACTTTTGAAATGGCAGCTTTTGCTCCTTCTTAATGAAAAAAGAGCTCACGCTGCCTTGAAGACATTATAATCATGTAAGTGACTTAAGCTCAGAAGTTACTTAGATGTGATTAAAAACGTTTATCCAGAACCGTTTTCTTCCAGTAGCTATTGGTGTGTGAGTGAACTTAGAAGCCCACATTTGATGCCAGAGATTTGGATCACAGTAATTAATACTAGCCCTTGTCAGCAGTAGGATGATTCTCATAGAAATGTGAATGAGAGCTACAATTGTAGACAAATAGCATGATTTAACATGTTAGTAAAGAATACTGAGACTAAATCAAGCCATCCTGGATTTTCTTCCCTTTGTGTTATTATAGCAAGCAACTGTTTTTGTTTACAGGCCATCAAATCTCTCTCAAGAATAGCCCAAACGCAAGATGGCTTAGAGGCCTTGTTTGTGAGCAGCTTGTTAAGTGACTTGAAAAATGTCATGGCAACAAATGATGTTGTTCGGTACCGAGTGTATGAGGTAGGAATGGGATCAATGATGTCCTTATTATTATGTGAGTTTTCTTCATGTCTGTTTTGCAAGGTGAGAAGGGAGCAGGAGGAGTACAGCACTGCTGTGCAGAGCTGTTGAAAACTCAGGTGTGGGGAAGAGATGGTGATGCTGAGTAGTGTGTCAGTTTGGATATGCATGACAAAGGAGGAGTAATGCAGTTTAGCCATTTAGAGTTTAATGGGAATAGCAGTTCATCTTTTAAAGAAAAGACAGTATGAATAGAAGTCAGATGCATGTGCTGTCAACTTGCAACTCTGTATGAGTCTGTTTCAGGCAAGCATTTTGACTAATTATGAAAAGATAAAACTATACCTAATATATAATGGGTTAGTCTGTGTTGTAAGATGTATTTGGCCATTACTATGAGTTGCTGACATCACAACATTTGTATAACTTCTTTCTCCTGTGTTTTTATTTAGCTAATCGTTGAGATTTCTTCAGTGTCAGCAGATTCACTTAATTACTGTGCAAACAGTGGATTAATATCAGACCTAATTGGAGAGTTGACTGGAGATGATGTTCTGGTCAGGTATGTTATAACGATCCTGAGATTTCACAGACTTCTAAAACAGTGGTACTTGATATTAAAATAATTCTCTTTAAACAGACCCAATGAACTTTGTCTGTTACAGAGCTACGTGCATAGAGATGGTGACCTCACTGGCACATACTCCCCATGGACGTCAGTATCTTGCTCAGCAAGGAATTATTGATAAAATTTCTAACATCATCATTGGTGCAGAGTCTGATCCTTTCTCAGGCTTCTACTTACCAGGTTACATCATGCATTTCTTATTTCCTATGGTTGCCCCTTGCAAGTGTTATGTATTAAACTGAGAAGACTACCAAGCTGTTTCGAAAGCCCTTAAATGTTTTGGGTATTAGAATTCAGATTGAATGTGCACAAGTGAAGAACAGGCTTAAATTATTTAGAAGTGGGTAGCAAAGGTGAGACTGGGGGGGGGGGGACTGCAGTATACATTTGAAGTTTATGCATTATTTTAAGAACTTAAGAGAGAAGTTTGATCATGAATTAAGCAGCTGTTAAAAAATGAATGCGGCATCTCATACATACTTGTGCCCACCAGGACTGTGAAAGGACAGTCCAAGTTGTGGTGCTTTATAATATAGTCTGATGCTTCCTCAATATTTGCTTGTTCCTTAGTTCTGTGCTCTCTCTGATGCCTCTCACAAACAGTGTTCTCATGTAATAACCCCAGTTTGATGGTGAAGTGGTCTTACTTTTATTTTGACATGAATTGTTGCTACTCTACTCTGAAGGCTTGTTTCTTGTTATCTTCTATTAGGATTTATTAAATTCTTTGGAAACCTGGCTGTTGTAGACAGCCCACAGCAGATCTGTGAGCGATATCCTATCTTTATGGAAAAAGTCTTTGAAATGGCTGAAAGTCACGATCCAACCATGATTGGAGTAGCTGTGGACACGCTAGGAATCCTGGGATCAAGTGTGGAAGGCAAGCAGGTTTTACAGAAAGCAAGTTAGTATCATCTTTCTCTTTAATGAAATTTTCTCAGTGTATTACAGTGTTAAAAAGCGTACTGATAATAATGTAATAGAGTAATGAGTTGAAAAACATATTCAGCAATCAAGGTTGTCTCTTCAAGTAGCTGCATTATAGCAGATAAGGTGATTTTTTTAATTGCCTTGTCAGGCATGGCAGAGCAAAATGCCTCCCAGATAGAATTCTGGTGTCACAGACGTTATTTGATTCACTCTTCTCTAGTGAGCTGCAATATACAAACTGTCAGTAGGCCTGTAATTTTAGATTCCTTTGTTTCTCCTTATCTTGTGGCCTTCCCAGCAGGGTGAGAAAAATATGAACTGTCATGCACTGTCACTTTTTTTTTCTCGAAGGCTGCAATTTTTTGCTTAATATAAAATGGTTCCAATGGTTGGCAGTAGGTTCTGGTTTTTGTTTGTTTGCTTGCTTTTCCTTTTGCTGCTAGTCCAAAGTGAAGGACTTGAATGAAAAATAAGCATGAGCAGATAACTATTGTAGCATTGTAGACAATTGGAGATTTCTAAGCACAAATGTAGTAGGGTCTTAGCTTCCCAAGATGGTTCAGTTAGCTGGGACAAGTAACTTTGCTTTTGGAAATCTCTGGATCGTCTACAGAAAGGACAGAAAAGCTTTGAATTCATCCATCCTAGGTCTGTATGAAGCAACAAGAACCTTATGCTGTTTTTGTTACAGTGGATCAGAGTCTCCTTTCTCAGGCTTTATATACTACATTAGTGGTAGGAGGGTGTTGTATAATGTAACTGATTAGTAACATTGTACTTTTGCTAAGGTCTGCCTGAATTACTCAGGGCACTGTTTTCTTACTTTCAAAGGAAGCAGGTTTCAGAATCTGTTAAACAAAATAGGGCACCAGGCAAAGAATGCGCCCACTGAGCTGCGGCTTCGATGCTTGGATGCTGTTTCATCTCTTCTCTACTTGCCTGTAAGTTTATTTGTTGGGCTGGTTTTCTGGTCGACTGGTGGGTATTTGTTTGTGTGAAGATCTATTTGTAACTCTGTCCTTTCATATGTGTACCTTACTGTGCTATGTGCAGCCAGAGCAGCAGACAGAAGACCTTCTAAGAATGACTGAGTCATGGTTCACATCCTTGTCCAGCCAACCACTGGAGCTCTTCAGGAGCATCAGTACTCAGCCGTTCCCTGATCTGCACTGTGGAGCTTTAAGGGTGTTCACTGTAAGTTTCTTTCCTTTATTAAAGATCAGATCATTAATTGTATTGCCATACAGTCTCATGTTTTTCAGTGGAAGTCACAGATGGTGGTATTTTATGTGAAGCCCTGAAGCAGTCAAAAATGGCTTTTCCAGTGTGCCTCAATTGCATTCACCATTTAAAAAGTATAGCAAATAGGTCACGTCTGCAGTGCTTTTCTTAGAAACTTTAATTCAAAGGTTTTTCTCCTTGAAATCCTGTACAGTAGGTCACTGCTTTGATAATTCACTTAAAACGTTAGGGAAGCACTGAACTGTACTTGGTTTCTAGTAATAAATACTGTTGTTTAGATGGTAGTTGTGTAAATACTGTGTAGAATTAATATCCCACGTAAGTTTTTCTGTTCTCTCTGCTGTGTGACTGATTTTTGGGGTGTTTTTAAAAAGTAACATGAATTTTCCTTCTCTTTTTGTCTTCACGTTTAGGCTATTGCAAATCAAGCTTGGGCTCAGAAGCTGATGCTCAACAGTCCAGGGTTTGTGGAATACATTGTAGACAGATCTGTGGAACCTGACAAAGCTTCAAAGGACGCCAAGTATGAACTGGTGAAAGCCCTTGTAAACTCTAAAACAATTGCAGAAATCTTTGGGAATCAGTATTACTTGAGGCTTAGGGCTTATTTGAATGAAGGCCCTTATTATGTTAAAGCAGTTTCTACTACAGCTGTGGAAGGAGCAGAATAATCTCACTGATGTCTCGATTCCCCTTCTTACAAACCACATTACTGAGATAGGTGTTAAGATGTAAGAGATTCCCCACACAGGAGCCGTGTGAGCGTCTCTTTAAAGGAACATGAGGCACTTTGTGTTTGAAATGAGGGTCATGAGAACAAATCAATACTTATAGGGCACAATGTAATTTTTCATGGAATCTCATGGCAGAATTTTCCCGTGTCCTGAGACAAGTACAGTAAGAGTTCTGCTAACTGCTGACTGTGTCTTATTTTGCAGAAGCTGTCAGTGTTTACTTAAACTGTTCTGAGTTTTGAGTTCCTATCATGTTTTCTCAGTAGATCACAATACCATTAAAAACAAAAGCCAAAAAATGTTGAGATTTTGTAACCTCAGATGCTGCCATGGTTTCTCTTTTTTTTTTAAGAAAAAATATTTATATATTTTTTTTATATCTGCCAATTGCATAGAGAATATTCTGTCAGAAACTTGTTAAGAACAAACTGGTAACATTCTGCCCACATGAGGGAGTGCAGACTGGATTCTCTTCTCTGATCAAGTTGCTGAATGTAAGTCATGTTTGAATAAGTCCTGAGTATTGTTTACATTTTATACTGAGGATCACAGATACAAACACTTAAACAGAAGGAAGCTGATTTAAGGATTGTTTGTGTATAAAACCAAACTGGGAGCTTTGTCTCATTAACTGTGGCTTTGGCAGCTTGGTTTGCTTGCTGAAAAGGAGCACCAGCTACAAGTCTACTTCAGAACCAAATCTTAAGCTGTTTACACTGTGTTTTATTGAGGATTAATGTTTTAACGCAGGTGTTATTTAAAAAAAAGCACCCATTTTATTTGCCTGAGTTGGAATAAAGGGAGTAAAGAACACGAAGTGTTTATGTTTAAATGCATTAATTGAATTAGAATATAAATGTAGCGCTTCTTGAAGCTTCATCTTCCTCTGAAGACGATGGGTGAGATGAGATACAAGATCAGGGGTGACAGAAGGTGGATCAGCTGATGTGTTGGTCCATAAACGAAGATCACAGTGTGCTTTACACTGAAGGTCTGTCTTAGATTTGTTGGGGTCATAAATCTGAAGGCAAGGTGTAGGGAGCACAGTAGCACATGAAATTACTGTTCTGGGGCTCATTTCAGTGTGTGAAGTCAGCTGTGCATCTGTGGAAAGCACTTGCCTGGTGTCCTCACTCTGCCAAGCAAAGTGGGATGATCCACCAGTAACTCTTCTATTGCTCGTAGTACATTTGGGCTGCAGCAGAGATGTTAGAATTGCCTGCCAGAACATTGCTGGCAGGAGAACATTGTTGGCAGGGAACTGAATGGGCTCAGAGAAGCGGAATCGCTGGGGAGAATCTGTTAATGTCTAATAAACTATCTGAATACAGGTGATCTGCTTTGTTACTTATGATCAGATATGTACAAAAAATGATCGTCCAACATTATGCTACTTCTCACACCTTCATCCTGGTGTGCATAATAAACACCTGGTGGGAAACACGGTATTACTGACTCATTTGTGAGCTGAGAGAGCACAGGAGCTGCATGAACCTCCAAGTATGGAAAAAAAAACACAAAAAAGGCAAAGAATGTCACACTTTGCACTTGTGTTGGGGTTGAGCTTGGTTATTCCAGTCGGTAGTATTCTTGTGCTGGTAGTTCTATATGAGGTAAAGGAAATCAATCTAAGCCTTTTCTGCAATTCATAAATCACTTCTATGTGCATCTTCAGCTGTTGCTTATGAAGGCTGCTCTCTGTGTCTCTAACATCTGTTTTGCATGGTTCGTATGCCAAGTACAGTATATTGAAATACACAGAGGTGCCAAACAAGGGGTATTTGTATGCACATGCACTTCATTTTGCTCTGAGCTCAGATCTTACCCCTTGTTATCCACATCTGTTCAGTACAAACCAGTATGTTCTCTTATAGCCAAATGGTTTACATGTTGCTGGTGGTGTATCTTTGTGTACAAAGGAAAACACTGGATGCACACCATGTTTCTTTGTACTC
Organism: Excalfactoria chinensis; assembly: GCF_039878825.1. NCBI lineage: Eukaryota > Metazoa > Chordata > Aves > Galliformes > Phasianidae > Excalfactoria > Excalfactoria chinensis. Next base: position 6,891,381 of record NC_092842.1, on the reverse strand, counting down.
GTTTTACTTGTTCCACACACACACGTAGGAGGGCATGCAGCTAGAATACATCCAATGCTTTTGCTACTGCAACATGATAGCATTAATGATTCATTTGCTGTTGAAGGGAAGAGAGCTAACTTGGGGGGGGAGACTGCTGACATGTACAAGGTGAGACAGAAGTGGTGGAAGGCAATGCAGCCTCCCTTCCCAGAAGTTCTATTTTAATCAGAGAAATGGAAAGCCTCATTTTTTATTCTGTCCAAGTTAAACTGTTTGAACGTATCAATATAGGTCAGAACCCTGCAGGACACCAGGCTGTAGTACGTTTCCAGTAGCGAGCAGTCTTTCCCATCACTTGTTTCTTTCCAGTCCTTAAATAGCTCATCCTCTTTCATGCTGGAAGAGGTAAAAATGAATTTATAGCAGCATCGATTGTAGCTGATGTGCTTTTCCCCAGAAAAGCGAGAGCTGTGAATGGGAGTGATGCCAGCTTTCTTAGCACAGATCCCAATGAAGACATCAGCAGGCACTGAAGTTGGCACCTCCTGGGCAGCCACGTACACCTTGCGCACGACGTCCTGCGACATGACGAAAGCTCTCCTGTCACAGTAATCAGGGTAAAACTCTTCTGGGTATTGATGGATGGGCACGAAGCCGGGGCTCTGGGGGTCTCTGTCAGGCACCCCCTGGTGGATGACCCTCCCACTGTAGACATCCTCTAGTTGAGTTAAGCTGAGCAAGTATCCAGCCAGGCTGGGAATGCCGACAAACATATCTTCATCTGTCTTAAGAGTATACCTTGCATGAGGACAGAAAGTCACCACCCACTCCACCATCATCATCATCTTCTGCGTCTGAGTCGCAGGAGAATCGATGAAACTGCCCTCAATGATATCTCTGTGCTTCTGGGACTCTTCATCAATCTCCAGCTGGGCTTCTGCCGAAGCTGGCCTTCCTAAAGCAAACAAGGTGAGGACAGCGTAACCCGCGGTGTCTGTCACATTGCCCCACGTCTGCCTGATGGCATTGCGCCTCGTCCTGTTTCCTGGGCTGCTGCAGACGAGAACAAGCAGAAATATCTCTTGATCAGAGCATGTTGCTGCGCTGCTGACAATGTAAGACCTAGAGAGGTTGGCCTTCAGCGGGGCCATGTCCAGCTTCCTGGCCCGCTCCCTGATCTCCAGGGTCTTTGCATCGCTGTAGGAGAGAGGTAATGACCGCAGGAAGTATTCCTCCAGTAAGTCTGCCCCAAAAAGCAGCATGTGGAACAGCAGGACGTTGAACAAAACAAAGCACCACTGGTGGGTCCGGAGTCTGCACAGCTGGGAAAGAAACACACCTGGGTGCTGAGGATTGTATTTCATAGCACATTCAGAGTACATTTGATGTTACATTCAGGTAAAATGGAAGTGTGGCTTGTAGATGCATACGTCTATTAAGTCTACAGCTTTTTACTTCCTGCAAACCTTGCGATGCAGAGAGAGCTTAAGGTGAAATGGACATGATTGTGCTGTAGGTTAAATGTCTAATCTCTGTGCATCCACCTGTGGAAATGCTGAGGAGTAACTGAATATTTGAACACTTTCTTCTTATTTTAGCTTGTTATTGAAGGCACGAGATATTAATGACCTTATAGGTCAGTTTTCATCCTCAGGGGATAGCCTTGGTACTTGATCTGACAGGACTGGGAGATGGGGTAAGAGGGAGAAAGGGGAACTGTTACCCCATAGAATAGGACTGTATCACTCAGAACCAAGGCCCACCTCAGCCCAGGTCTGCTCCCCACCCCTCCTGCTCCTTATGCTGCTGGCCCAGCTGCTCCCTGCCCAGTGCCAGCCCTGAGCTGGTGGGACAACCCTTGCAGCCCACACCTCAGCACTTACCTGCATGGCTGTGGGCAGCAGCTCCCAGAGCAGCGTCCCCTCGGGCGGCAGCGCCTATCTGGGGCTGCAGGGTTGGGTTACTGCCCCGTACCCACGCACAGCTTCACTTCTCCTGCTGTGGGGAGGAAAGATGATCCCGAGGCTGATTATGTTGCAGCTGCACCAAACACAAAGCCAAGTTCTAGCATTTCCCTCAACTCTTTGTTGACACTCAGAAGGGGTTTGCGTGATGCCTCCGGGGTCTTGGGGGAATGATAGAGTGCAGCTGCCCTGGGGGCATTTTGGTGTCATGCAGCTGTGCTAACTCTGCCCACCACCCCACTTCACCTGCAGTTCTAAAGGACTGTACGTGTTGGTGCTTTGGTGGCGGTGGTACCTGGGGTTCATCCCCACAGTGCCCCAAACCACAGTGTGGAGCCATGGGGGCAGGGAGTCCTGCCTTCTCCTTGGGCAGCTGATGCAGTGGTGGCAGGAGGAATGCCCTGCTGTGAGCATTGGGATCACCCAGATCTCCTTTCTGGGCTGCCTGCTGGGCTCCAGCCTTAACCAGAGCAGGGTTGTGTCCCTGCAGTCCTCACAGAGCTGTGCTTTGAAGCTTGGCAAGCTGTCTGCATGGGGAGTGTCACTGAAGTGTGTTCTCTAGCATAAAAAGCTGATGAGGGAATATTTTTCGTGTATAATAATACAGCACTACAGCCCCAGATTCCCATTCTGAGGAGAAAAAAATCCTCCTTTGAAGTTGCTCTGTCTCCAGCTAAACTATTTAATAAGCAAATAAACATCGGTATTTGAAACTGCTTCCATTATAAATATTGGCTCTCCCAATTGTGCTTTTTCAAAACAATAATAAGCCCCACGTGTGCATCACCCCGCTGCAATTACACACAGCGTGGTGCCTGCAGTGCTGGAGCCTTTCCTTCTGCTCAGCGTTGTTGTGGCAGGGCTAGAATCAAACAGCCACGTGTACACCCCAAATATATGCAGATTTCTGTTTTCCAACCAAAGCTGCTCCTGATGGCTCAACCGATGCGTTTTATCTGTGCTGAGAAACCTCACTCCTCATGAGGTTCAATAGGGGAAACTTCATGTCCTCGAGGGGCTGAACTCAGGTCTGGGCACCTCCCTGTGTGCAGAGAGCAGGAGGGTCTGCACAGGGGCTCCTCTGGGTTTTAATAACAGCGTCGGTTGTGGTAAATAGAGGAAGACAATGGTTTTGGTCTTAGTCACCTAATAGCGGTGCTTTTGCTGACAGTTATGATTCAGCTCCTGCAAGAAGTTCTTCACCCTGAATTCTCCGCAAAGCTGGGGAGGTGTTGGGGGGGTGGTTTTATAGAGCTTAATAGTACTTATCTCGTTTGGGTTTTCATACTTAATGTTCCTCAGGATGTTAAATGAAGGTAGAACACTTACAAACAAGCCAGCAAAGCGGAGAGCTGACAAATAGCTCAGCCCCTCTGCACCCCAATAAGGGCATCTTTCTCCTGTTTCATGGCTCAGTTGACTACACTGAAAATACGTTTTGTAGCCAAGTTCCCAGCATTCATTCTTTGCATACATCAGGCTTGGAATTACAGAGCTCTGTCTTTCTCTCTGTGTGTGTTTGATTATTGCTTCTTGAGTTCAGTGACAGCTTTGACAACCATCTCCTGCTGTGTTTCCCTCAGACAGCTCTAACCCTCTGTGTGTTCTCTCAGGGCTACGTTCAGCATCAGAAACGCAGAATACCTGCTGAATGGAGAGAGCATTCACTGTTGCAAGATGTTGAGCTGGGGTTATAGGAGAGCTCAGCACAGCAACAGACCTTGCTTGGCTCTGGAGCACTGAAGGTGTGCTGGACTTCACTCCTTTGTTCCTCACCAAATGACTTTCTCTCTCTGCCTCTGACTCATCCACGCCATCGCCTCCCACAGATGTATTTACTGCTCCTCCAGACACAAAGATCCCGAGCTGCCCCCCACCCCGGGCTGTGCCCCTGGGCTACCACAGTGAGACTGCGCAGGGCCGAGCGCTGCAGCCCCACGATGACTCAAGGTTGCATTTAACAGCAGCTGCTGGGAAGATGCATGGAGCATCGCTGGCTGGAGCCGGAATGGCTCTCCAAATAGAAGTGAACATTCAGATTAACGTTAGCAAAGTGCTGGAGGAGGGGAAGGGCAGCACCTCTGGGCAGTGTCAGTGCTGGGAGGGAGGGCACCCAGCTCTCACGGGGAGAAAATGCAGGATGGAAACCCTGCTGTGGGCTGGGAAGGGGCAGGGAGCATTGGGAGGGGGGAGCAGCTGGCAGAGCTTTGGCACAGACACTGTGTGGGACGTCGTGCCAGCTGTCATTGAGATGTCTGCATGACGGGCAACCTTCAGGCTGAAGGCAAAGGGTGCCCACATTGTCCCATTGGCACTCCAGCCCTATAAGGCTCTATTTGACCCTCTCTGTGTAGTGCAGTCGCACGCTCCCAGCTCACATCCCTGCGCGTGGGGATTCTTTCCCCTTCTGGCTCTTTCTCTTTCATTCTTCCCTTCTTTTTCCTTGCCATCCCCACCGTAATTTTAAGTAATTCCTCCCCCAGCCTGCGTTCACCCCGCGTGTCACCGCGCTGCTGCGCCGCCGCCCCCTCTCCTCACCGAGCTGCGCATTAACATTTTGCACCCGCTAATGGGAGGCAATTAGTGAATGAAGAATAACTTCTCCTTCTTAAAAGCACGTTGGGTCAGGAAGCGTCACGTGGATGGATGGCACAGGCGGCACGGGCTGCTTTTCTCTCAAACGACTCCGAGTGTAGGAGAGCCCATATGGAGAGGGAGGAGGAGGAAGGGATGCTGCGAGAGAAACGCAAAGTCTGCTCACGGGAAGAGGCATAAACCCGGGGAGCGTTTGGGGAGGGAGCGGAGCTGCGGCATCGCGGTGGCACCGCGCGGGGCATCGCGCTCCGGGGGCCGCTCCGTTACCCCTTTCCCGAGGGCAGCGGCCGCTCCCAGCCCAGGCAGGGCGGTGTTACGGCAGCGGGACCCCCTGGGAGATCAGTGCCGGCCGCGCAGCACGGCCCGGGCCCGACGCCCGGCACAAATATTGACGCGGCCCTATCCAAAATAAAACAAACAGAAACCCACCCCTCGCACCGGGGGGGAGGCGGAGGGGCGGCCGGCAGGTGGCAGCGCGGTGCAGCGGCCGTGCCGGGATCGCAGAGTGCACCGGCAGAGGGAGCAGCGCCGTGGCGACCCCCGCCCCGCACCGAGCCGTGCCACAGCATCCCCCGGCGGGAAGCACAGCAGGAGGGGAGCCGAGCCGAGCCGAGCCGAGCCGAGCCGAGCCGTGGCGGTGTGCATTGAGGGCACAGCGCTCCCGCCCCCGTTCCGCCTCCCAACTTCCCGGCACCTGTTGCTGCCGCCGCCCCTCCCGGCATGCGGAGCGCCCGGCCGACCCTCGGGCTGCTGCGGGGCGCGCCGTGATGGGCGGCCGCCACCGGGAGCGGCACCGGCAACGGGAGCGCGCCGCCGCCCGTGCCCGCGCCCGCCGGGGGCAGCGCCCGGCCGGAGGCTCCGGCAGCTCGGGGCGCCGATGCTCTGCTCAGCTTCGCCCCTCCGGGCGCCCGCGCCGCTGCGCTGATGCCGTTCTCGGGCGAGGAGCGGAGCCTGCAGGGGATCTACAAACCCGCGGCGCCGACGGAAGGCAGGGCGGGCGGCGGGGCCGCCGTCTGCGCCGAGTGTTACACCAACCGCACCTTCGTCTACGACGATGGCAGCGCCCACAGGTACGGCTGTGGAACCGGGGAGGAGGGGGACATCGGACACCGCCGGAGGGGAAGGGAAGGGAAGGGGAAAGGAAGAACCGGGGCGGCCGCATCGGGATCCCCGGTGCACCGAGGAACCTCGTCCCTTTCCGCGGCACAAAGTTTCTGCGGGGAATTCGGTCCCCGAGCATCCCGGCGGGTGGCGGAGCACTGAAGCGGTCGTGAGCCCCGAGGACCGCACGATACACGCACGGGAGAAGCTCGCCCGCTGCCAGGCGCGGCATATCCCAGCCCGGGCTCTACGTTGGGTGGGTTCTGTGCCGAAGTTACGATGGTTGGGGCACGGGAAGGGCTGCGGGCAGAGCTGCTCCGTAGGGTCAAAGCAGACGATGCCGTCTTTGCAGTGCCCAGCTCCCATCTAACAGGGGATGCGTTGCTGTCGGAGAACCCCGGCTTTTCCCGACAGCTCCGTAAGGCGATCATTCCTCTGATTGCATTTATTGGCTGTCGTGCTCATCAGACATTAACAGAGCAAATGAAGTGGGTGCATCAGTTCACTGTTGGCAGATCTGGACTCGGGTTTGTGCCGAGCTGGACAGCTGCGGTGTTGGGTTTTTTTATGTCGACATCTCACAGTGATTTAGGGCCACTGCCTCTTGTTCCTAAGAGACTAGATAGAAAGATAAGGAGCAGCGTAGCCGATGAACTTTATCACTTTCAGGGCGTTGCTGCTGGCCAGGTAACGTGCAGTCGTTGAACATTGGTTCCTGTAGTTAAAACCCCCATCACCACCCCCTGCTGTCCTCTGCCAGAGGACACTCAAAGGAGGGGCTGCAGTGCCTCAGGGACTGGGACAGGACCACCCATAAGTGCAAATGCTGTCTGTCTGTCTGCCCGTCCCCCTGTCTAGGGGTTGTGGGTGTTCCAGGGTGGCAGTGGAGCTGTAGTGCTCCCCTGGAACCACTTTGCTCATTGCGCACCTGTGTTTCAGACCCTCTGTCCCTGATGAGGTAATGGAGCACAGATGTGTGAACAGGTTTGGGCTGGGGATGCAGCTGGTGTGGGGCTGGGACTGTAACAGTGAAGGAAAACAAGCTCAGACTGCAGCTATTGCTCCTTTTTATTTATCCTACAGTACCGCTCGGTGTAATTTATCCTCATCTAACACACAACAACACATCACTTGTCCAAAGGTCTTCTCCTCTGTCTTTTCCAATATGTATGGAGCAGCCTAGGTTTTAATTACAATTACTCAGCTCATTGTGTTTGTAACCCCCTCTGGCTCTGTGGAGGTTGCATTGCCATCACATTCCATCTCGTGCCTGCCCAGCACCCAGCACACTGCCCACAGGGCTGCTCCAGCCCCCGGCTCCAACCTGGTGCAGCTGCAGCTCTGCTGTGTATGGAATGCACTGTGCCTTCTGCTGACGGTTTGTCTTCAAAGGGACTTTGGAAGTGCTGGCTCCTCTGAGATAAGTGATGTTTCTGTTGTCCCCTCACTGCAAATCTAGGGATGGTTTAAGACAGGTGGAGAGAAATTCTGTCTTCTAGCTCACCCCAGGTGTGTGTGTAGATGTCTTTGTGCTTTCCCCCCATCCTTCACAAGTGGGTGAGTGTCCCCAAAGCCCCTCGCTGTCAGGAAGAAAGGAGTTAACAGCAACAGCACCTAAAAGTATGCTTGGAGAACAACTATGTGTTTCTGGCACTCAGAGGGCACGAAGAACCTAAATTTTGCTTCTCTACATCATGGGAAATCTGGGTAAATGTTTACACAGGGAGCTGTCATTTAAGGGAATAGAGGATTTCCTCTGGGCCAGAGCTGTGCTCCCCCTGCCTTGCCCATGTAAGGGCACGGGTGCGGAGCAGTGATGGATGGGGGCCATGTGGAAGGGCTCAGACAAACATACCCTGTGCAAGTCGGGGGCCTGAGGGAGAGGAGTGTTGAGCAGGGGATGCGGCTGCTCCACCAGCTGCCTCCCTTGGGTTATATGAGAAGAAAGAGGCGAAATGGGATGGTGTGCGCCATGATACCTGCAGGAGGAGTTTAGGAACATCGTGTCTTTGTCTTTGACGTATGTGGCTTTTCTCAGGTTGGTTTTTAATGCCTCTTCCAGGGATGGCAGAGTCTGCCTGTCCCAGCATTGGGCTGGGAGCAGCAGGGTGGGTGTGGGTGAGGGCTGGGAGTCGGGCTGGGGGGCACCTTGTGTTACCAGTTCTGTGCCTTGAGCCTGCCTGTGACCCATCCCTGTGCTGTGGGAGTGCAGTCCTGGAGCCAACAGCTGCTTCTTTTTCCACTTTCGGAGATGAATGGGGAGATGCTTCTTGGACTCAAAACAATCAGGTTCTGCAGCTACTTTGTAACAGTTCTGCCAGGCCAGATTGTGGGCTCAGGCATTTATTGCCTTTCCAAAAGTCACCCCTGTGGATTGCAACAGCCACGGGGCACCTCAGCCTCCCTGCTCCAGGAGCAATTGCAACAGGGAGCCAAGGGCCATGTACCATGTATTCCTGATATTTATGTAGCAGAGATAAGAAGGATTTCTGCTCTTGTTTTGCTCAGCTGATGAGGAAAGGGCAGCGTGTGGCTCTGAATTAGGCCTGATATTCAGGGCCGGGCACCCTGGGGATGTTGTAAAACTGCTGTGGGATACTTGGGAATATAGATGGGTTCTCAGGATGGCCTTCCCCAGTGGGAGACCCCCCGTGTGCTGGGTGTCCTTGCTGCAGCACACTGCTGGTGCTGGCAGCCCTCACTGGAGGGCACCAAAGCAGGACACTGCCCTTGCTCAAGGTTCTCTGTTTTGCAAACATCTTTGCAGCCTCTTTCTGGACGCTCCCCATCCTTCATTGGTGACCTCCACTCACGGTTCCTAAGTGCTGCACTCCATTTAGTTTGGAGCCTCTTTGTGTTTCTCTTGCAAGCTGTGCCGGAGTGAGGAATATCTCATTCATTCTCCTCGTGAATAAAAGCAGACAGAAGTCTGTGCGAGGCTGAGCACAGTGCTTACACCCCCCCCTGCAGATGGGCTGGGGGCTCAGCACTCACAGATGGGTGGGCTCAACCCTCCCGTCTCATCTCACCTCCCTTTCATCTCTTCTCATTCCCGGCTAAAGTCTCCTCTCCATCCATCTCATCTCTATTGGTACAAAGTGCTTCTCATCCCCACAGCCATCTCTCTGCCCTGTGGGGAAGGGAACCAGAACTGCTGTGCATTTCCCTGTGGTGTCACAGCCGCTCCCAATGTTCTGTTTGTTTTTCTGACCACCACTGGCTGTCAGCTGCTGGCTCTGTGCACTTATCTGCGGTGTCTTTGGTTCTTTTCTGACTGCTAAATAAGCAGCCCTTCTGCTGCCTGTGCAGGACAGTGATTTTTCTTCTCCCTTCTGTATCAGCCGACATTTACTGATGCTAATTTTCACCTGGCATTTAATCATCAGATCGCACGGATCCTCCGTCACCTTTTCACAGTCACATTTCGGCCTGACCATGCCGTGTAATTTAGAGTCATCACCGCTGCTTCTGAACTCACAGAGCAGCAATGAGCCCTATGGGGCCCCAGGAACGTTTGCCTCTGCGCTGCCTTTCTGTTTGCTCCCTGTCTGCTGCCGACAGCCACCCCCCCCCCCCTCAGCCCATGGCTGTGTCTGGCAGGTGGGCTGACAGCCCGCCTCACGGGGCTCATTTCTGCAGTCTTTGTATCCCGACTGTGAAAAGACTCTTCCTCCTCCCACGCCTCTCTATTATTTTCTGCTCTAATAGAAAAGAACGTGCTGCAGGGGTCTGGAGCACCGAGAAGTTTCTTCTCCCTCTTTGTTCCCGATGCTTTTAGCAGGTTGGGGCTGTGCAGGAGGGAGGATTTACCCAGCAGATCATTAGCAAGAATTAGCAGTGCCCTGATCTTACATACTTTTTAATTCATATTGTGAGTCTGCAAAGTGTTGGGTGTCATTGAGTTTGATAGAGCACACAACAGCTGGAGGTGATGCTGTGCTGGGGACCACAGAGGAGCCCTTGGCTGGTGGGAATTGTGGTTCTGGAGGTTTCTCAGCTCAGCAATCCCAGTGGGACTGATATAGTCTGTGGCACAGGACCTCCTTCCTTCCTGCAGTGTCCATCCTTGTTACTGGATCTCTTGAACTTCGGGAAGGATTCTGCTTTTAGGGAAACTTGCATAGGCTTTCAGGGCACCTTGCAAAGCACTGAGGGCAAAAGGCCACGTCCTTGCTGGGAAGGGTCGAACTCGGGAAACCCCAGCTCGGAGCTCACACGGGGAAGATGCTGTTTAATAGTGTAATTGATCCATAAATAGCTCCGGAGATCGATGGATCAGTGGTTTCCTGGCAGGGTCAGCGGCCTCGGCCCTCAGAAAGGCTGCATTCCGGATAATTTCCCCTCAAGAGCCGTACCCGGCCGGGAGGGGGAGGAGGCTGAATAGCAGCGCTGGGTCGGGGGCTCCGCCCGTTCTCTGCTCCTCTTTAGGGGACTCGGCCCCCGGAGCACAGAGAGGTGTTGGAGGGGTCCTGAGCTCTGCGGGGGCCGTAGGGAAGTGGGGCCGTGTGCTGTGCTGAGTGCGATCACCCGAGCTAATTTGCGCTCTCTATTTGCATATTTGCACAATGGATCAAACCGGCTGCAAATGAACCTCTGTGCCGCATTGCCGGGCTGTGCTCTGCTCGGAGCACCGGAGTTTGGCTGCCGTTGGCTTTGCCGTGGGGTGAGGCTCTGGGGGGGACTCAGCAGCGTTTTGGCTACCTGGTCCCAGAGGTCTCTTCTGCCCTGGGTGTTGCTCCTCTCCTCAACCTCTCCTTGCAATTCCTCTCCACTCTTGTGTTTCTGACTTTGCCCAGCCTGGCCCAGCAGTGATCACAAACAGCCCCAGAATTTAGAGGTGCCTTAAAGCTACAGGGCCAGGAAGCTGGAGCCTCTTTCCCTACACCAGGAACTGCAAAAACACTTCCTTTGGTCTTTCCTGTTGGTGCTACTTAATATTGTCAAGCAAAGATGAGGACATCTCAAGAAGCTCTTTGAGAGAGGCTGAAGCAGCCTTGCCAGAGGCCGGCAGTTAGGGGACGATTTTGAGTTGTAGCAGGTCTGCATAGCATGTTAGCTGAAGGATGGGCTCTAAGCCCTTGGCATCTGTCTCCCCCTGCTCCTCACCTGCCCCCCAGTTTCCCCCTGCCTCCTCTGGGCTGTTGGGTGTCCCACACTGTCACAGCTGAAGGATGGGATCTGCAATGCCAGAAGCACAAACACCAAGAGTAGATGTGCAGGAGTGTCCCATTCATCCCCTCTCCTGCACAGTGCTGTGCTGTCCTGTGGCAGTGGTGGGGGATGAGAGCAGAGTGGTCAGGACAGTGATTGGGGATGGGAGCAGAGTGGTCAGGAGGGCTCCTGGGATCCGTCACCGCTGGATGTACAACAGGAGATGAGAGATGCATCCACTCCTCGGTCTCGCTTCAGTGGTGTGGCAGCCAGGAGGGAGGGAGCACAGCCACTCAGCTGCCAGCAGCAGTGCCGAGGGGGTACAGGATCGGATCCTCCCCCCAAATGTTGTTTAGGATTTGCAGCCTCTGGAGGCATCAGCCTGATCTGTTTATGTGCACCTTTGCTGGGAGCTCTTGCTCTCTGGGAAAAAAAAAGGGAGTGAAAAGCCTTTGTGGTGGGTTTGGGCTTTATGGAGCTTTGTCCCTCTGCACACACTGTGTGCATGCATCAGGTCAGGAGGGAATGGGGTATGTGGCTCTGAATTGCTAATACAGGGTTGTCTAATAAGAAAAATGACTCTGGACCTGGAAGGTACAATTTTTACTTTTGTCTTCTAGAAAATAGCATTGCCAGCAGGGAGAATGCTCATGGAGTTGTGCACTGACTCACGCTTCCTGTTAGTTTGCAAAGTGCAATACACAAAAAGCTACATTTTCTGCAAGGCCTGTGGAGCTCAATTGCCCCCGCATGCTGAAAGCGAAGAAATAGAGGGATTTGTCAGAGGTCTGAGCAGTTCTATGTGGAAGTTTTGAGCAACTGACAGGGTCTGTGGGATGCAAACGTGGATGCAAGAGTTTAATCAGGGCGATCAAGCACCTCATGTCCTGCATGAACTCGTTAGTTCATCACTGCTGCCCGCTGAGTTGGTCTGTGGGGTTGCCCCCAATAAATGCTGATTTTGAGTGGTGTAGCATGAGGGAGGGGGCAGGCTGTGCTCATGCATCCTGCAGCATTTTTGTTTCTCATTGATTACTTTTAAGGCTGGCACCATTCTGACTGCAGCGACTTATGGCTTGGTTCAGAGCCCCGCACTTAGACCTGATGTTTGAGATGCTGAATGTTGTGGAGGGGGAAAAGCCCTGCCAAGTTGCTGCCTGTTCCCTTCCCTGACAGAAGGCTCCTGTGAGGGATGGTGCCCACGCACTCCTGATGCATTCGGGCCATGCAGAGACCCCACAGCGATGTCACTCAGATGGAAGGAAAAAAGAGAGGGGGGTACGACAGCTGTAACCCGGTAACCACGAGAGGTGTGGGAGGAGAAGCAAATAAATGATGATTAGATGTATTTTATTAAACACAGAAAGTGAAAGGTCAGAATTTCCTGTGTGGCTGCATTCATTGGCAGCAGCTGAGCTCACCTTCACAAGGGGCTCCAAGCTGGGTGCTTGGTGACCCCCATGGTGGCCGTGGGACCTCGCTCTTCTTGAAGGGAGTGGGGGAGGTGGGTGAGGGCCCCTTCTGTTGGGCCCCTTCTAAAGGGAGAATTGAGGCCCATTGACTTCCTACATAAAGGTCTTTAGCTGCAGCACCAAGGATGTTTGCTCTGGGGTGGGGGTGTTGCAGGCAGATTGGAGCTACTGATAGTGGTCCCTGCAGGGACATGGATGCTGTGGGATGGGCAACATGTGGAGCTATGGGATCTGCCAACAGCCCTGGGCCGTTTGCTAATGCTTCATGATCCAATACAGGGAGATGCTCTTTAGTTTCTGTGCTGTGTAGCATGCATGGAAGCATGAGAGGAACCTGATTTGTTTTCTCCCACACTGTTGACATGTAGAGTCAAAAGTAGCAAGAAAATCCTAGAACACATTGTGACCAGCTGCCAGCCCTGGGGGTGCCCTCTGAAGCTGAGCTTCTCCTGGTGGCTGTGCACTCCAACGGTTTGTTGGGCAGGTGTGGGGCTCCTGCTGCTCTTCTGCATGTGCTTTCAGTCCCTGGGGAGAATGCTGCTGGCAGAAGAGCTTTCCTGGGAATGCAGCAAGGGAAGAAGGGGATGGTGAGCAGCCCACACATAGAGAATTGATTGAGGAAAGCTTGTGCAGACTCCTGGTGGAGTGTGCTCACGTGGACAGTTGTGTTTGCTGGAATGGTGCTGTGATCATGTCGAGCTGCAGGTGGATGGTAGGGGGGATCAGTGGGAAGATCTTGTGTAGATCACACTGTGTGATCCCAGTCTCTTTGTTCCCAGCCACCGGGTGTCCCCTCGTGGCTGTGAGGAGTGGCCAAAGGGGAGAGATGGTGCCACAGCGATGGAGCGCAGCAGTGCTGAGCTTTCCATGTGTGTCTGTAGTTGTAGATGGCACTGGAGGAAGGAAAGGATGGCAAGGCAAAAATAAAGCTGCTGTCCTGTATTTAGCTATACGCCACATTGGGATTCTTTTTTTTTCTTTTTCAGTAGTATTTGAAGACTATGCAATAAGCAACCTTGTTCGTGAGTTTTGTATCTTATAGCACTACTGCTTGGAAGGACTGGCTGTGTAGCTGTGGCACTTCTGTAGCTCAGAATCCCCATGTTTGAGTGGATCTCTGTGCCGATGTGAGGAAACGAGTGCAGCACAGATTGCACTTCTTTTTCTTGAGGCATGTCTTACAGTCACTGTAAGAAAGGCATCTTTATCCAACAGGTGCACGCAGTATTCGTCTTACTGAGCTTTCATCTGAAGCCAGAATGAGTGAATGTGCCAAACCTTAAAAATTCTGAATGATTTTCATATGTGAGACTAAGAAAGGATGCATTCAAAATGAAGCCGTGGCTGTGGATGTGAGAAAAACTCAGATGCAAATACCGAGCAGAAATGATGCTTCCGGGGTTATCACCAGGTCCTATTGAGTTTTCTTAGCACTAATAAAGGATATTGGCAAATATTTGCTTTGCTTCATGCATTTGATGCAGGATCTGAGACAAGAGAGTTGGATTACTTGGGCTTGAAAAGAATGTGGTGCGGCTTAGAGAAACAATCAAACACAAGCATGATGTAGTGACATAGAAATGAGTGCACCCTCCACTCTCAGTGGGTGTGGAGTAGCTGAGCCCTGCCTGCCCAGACCCCAGCCCATGCTGGCATCCTGCATTGTCCACTTGCTGCAGAGCTGCCCTTTCCTCATGGCAGCTGATGTGACTGTGCCATGCAGCCCCATCTTTCTGCTTCTCCTCTGGGAAACCAAGTGACGTGCTCCTTTAAACAGGCACTTAATGATCACAGGAGATTACTGTCTGTGACAGTTCCCTTCGAATGCAAAGATAATTGCCCTCAATTGGAGTTGAGCACTTGGTTCCCCATTTTCAATTATGAGGTATAACAGGAGAGGGAATGATTTGTTTTATTTATTATTTTGTCTCTCCCTGGAAGTTCTGTTTTTAAGGTGCTGCCCTACAATAAATCTGGGCCTGGTCTGTGCTGGAGGTGCCCTGGGGAAAGTATCCTTTTGGCATATCTTATAGTTAAGCTTGAAGAGGGGAGACTTAATTGTGGCTTTGTGATTAGATTACTGTTAGATCCTCCTTTGCAATGTGAGCAAGAGATGGTAGGCTAACTTCCGTGCTGAGATCAATCGATCCAGAGGGAGTCCTTGAGTTGGAAGCAGCATGGCCTGATTTCTCTGTAAGACCAAATTTTGGATCAATTTTAATCTTAGAATAACCTCCCTGAATCCTGAGGCCCTGTACAGCTGCGTTACTCAGCACTGAGCCTTGGCTGCAGTGTGCATATGGTAGCTAAAAGGACTTGGAAAGCTCTGGGGGTATAGAATTAAGTGGCAAAAAAACATCAGTGAAAATGATCTGAAGCGCAGGGAAAGCTGCACTGTCTTCTGGGGCTGTGTTCAGCAGAAATTTTGCATGCTGTTTGCTCTCCCAGAAATTCACCAACCACAGCTGATCAGGACACTGGAACCTGTTCAGCTGGGAATTTATTTACAGGGCTTCCAGTTGTTAAAGGGAGAAGACAATCTGAGGAGCCTGTGATCATACCTCTGCAGCCTGTAGTGAAAAGTTATCTGTCTTCTTGTTGCTCATTTAGTATTAAACTGCTGGAAGCTTTTCCTTCATTCTTCCTTCTGTGTGTAGCTTGTACATCTTGTGCAAGTGATGGGGAGGTAGGTCTTGGAGAGGCTTCGGGTGAGACCCTGGGAATTACTCCCATGAGCAGCTGGACCCTTTCAGCTGTTTGCTTGCCTCACACTTCAAGCTTACAAGTGAGGAGCAAATAATCAGCTTGCTGCAGAGGTGCCACAATTCTTCTTTTAAGTTCTCCCTCTCCGTCCCACTTTCCACAAAGGGCATATGAAGCTGGAGTTACTCTCTTGGCACAGATTAATTTGAAATTGAAGCCAAGACCCAAAGGATCAGGACCAGTGATTTTGCCTTGTGTGCCTATATGCTGGCTTTACAGCGCTGCCTTGCTTTGTTGCCTTGTGAAATCAGCGTATCTCTCATCAGCTGTAATTAGCAGCTCTAGCTGACATGGGGAGCAGTATATTAGCTATGTTCTTGTTGACAAATGTGGTTTGGAGAGCAAAGACAAGCTCTCAGCCATCTCAATTGATAGCTTGAGTTCCATCTCCTTTTTGCGCGGCCAGGCAGGCTGTGTGTAGATGACCACACACGGCTCTCTTTGTTTGAACCATCACTTTGGATCTCTCCCTGGCATTGTGATCCCCCGCACCTTCCATCAGAGGCATCAGCCACCAAAGGACGGGTGATAAATCCACCCTGCCGTGACGCTTGGCGCCTGGATGGGTAACTGACTCATCAGCATTCATGGCTTCTGATTTAATATGGGACTGTCCAGATGATTTAAGTGCCAGCAGCCTGGTGAGGAGGCAGTGCCTCTGCCTCCAGTAGTGTTGTGGAGCCGACTCCCTGCCTCTCCACCACCCGTACTTTTCTCTGTGGGGGGAGTGGAGGGGGAGGAGGGTTGGATCTGGCTTTGCTTGTCGGCTGTAGCTCTTCCCTACGAGCGGTTTTACTTCCTTCTGACGACTAGGGATTTCCATTGGCTCCCCTTGCTCTCCGTTATTTCTGTGCCGAGGAGCGAATGTCCTGTGCTCAGCGCTGCCCTGTGCAGCGAGCTGTGCCCTTCGCATCGCTCCGCCCGCACGCCTGAGGCCGGCAGAGCCCCGGGGCGCCCCGCGCCACCCATGCCCCCCCGGGGGGCGCTCTGCCGGGGGGGCCCGGCCGCCTGCCCCGCAATGTAATTGCAGCCGCCGGGCCGCGAGCTGCTCCAGCCGCGGAGCCGCTGTTTGGGGCTGAGAGGGCCGGCCCCGGAGGAGGTGCCGGGTCGGGGGCGGGCTGAGGGGGTGGGCAGGGCAGGGCACGGCACCCCCCTCACTGCCGCTGCCCCCTTCTCTCTCGCAGGCTCTCGTCGCCCGGCGGCTGCGGCGGCGGGGACGGCGACGGGAGCCGCAAGAGCGGGGTCATTCTGGACATCGCCTCCCTGAAGATGACGGAGCTGGAGTCCGAGGTGCTGCCCTTGCCGCCCCGATATCGCTTCCGTGACTTACTGCTGGGAGATCAGTCCTTCCAGAGCGACGACAGGTTGGGGGGCAGCGCGAAGGGCACGGCAGGGGAGTGGGATGAGAGGGAGAGCACGAGCTCAAACACGCACCGGGCGGGGTGGGAAAAAGCACACCTGGGGACAAAAGTAACCCGGGCTGGGGACAAAAGTACCTACCCCAGGGGAGGGGACACACGTAGCCCGGCGCTGGGGGTGCGTAGCTGTGCCGGGGGCAGGGCAGGGGGCGGCGGGAGCTGTCCGCGGTGCTGAACGCATCGGGGCGCGGAGCTCTCCGCGGTGCTGACGGCCTGGGGCCACTCCGGCCAACTGGGGCTGCCACGTGCGGGCGTGGTGTGAGCGGGGAGCTGGAGGGCGTGCTGGTGCTGTTGGGCACTGGGAGTTGTGGGTACAGCAGGCCGGCAGATGTGGGGGTTTGTGGGAGTACCATTAAAGGGTGGCAATGGTGAAAAGAGAGTGCTTTCTGAGAGATGTGTGGGGGTACAGGTGGTGAGGTGAAGGTCTGGAGAATTTCCCTGGTGAGCCATGGTCAGAATTTGACGTGAGCGCATACCTTTATTTCGGAAGTGGAGCTCAGCCAGCCTGCTCTCAGAAGATGTCTTTGCAGCACAGAATGCTGATGCTAGTTGAGTGATTAAAGATCTGTTGTGGTTGTGGCACAACTCTCCCTTTCTCTGGCTGGCAGGGATTCATTATTAAGTTGATTGAGCTAAAGCAAAGCAATGAATGTCTTGAGTCGCAAGTGAATTCTGTAAGGGGGGCAGTTAAACAAGGAGCAACAAGAACAATAGTGCCTTCAAGTCTGGTCATAACCAAGAAAAGGAGCTACCTGTGAGGAGTCAGTAAGATTGTCATAATTTTGTACCGACTGACTGCATGATGTAAACACGGAGAGCTGTAACTCTCATTGAAGAAAACCCTTTCCATTGCTGCAGAGTTAGCTTTTGGTATGCACAGTTGATAAACCTGTCACAAAAAGTTTCATGCACGTGTTGAAATGTATTTTCTCCTTTTTGTGTGTGTATAAAAGTCAGACAAAATGTGTGAATTTGGGTTTGAGAATGTGGGATTTCCAAATATTTCAAATCAGGATTCTTGTCCTTAATGGCTGCTTAAGAATTGGTTTATTTATTTTTTTTCTCTCAAATGCGAGTCTGCGATCCTCAGATTTTAAAAGCCCAGATTTCCTAAATAAGCATTTATACACTGATATGGGTTTCTGGCTTCAAATTAGAGGCTGAATGGAAATTTCTGCTGTAGAAAATATCTGGATTTCAGAATGGTTACAATATGGATAATTTGGATAAGTTTGAATTTCAGATATTTGGTGGTATTTAGCAATTTAAATGGAACTGAAATGCAGAAGCTTACAATGGCAGACTGTGTTTGTTTCCTGCATTTCATTGGTATAACCCATACTCTTCATTTTCATCTGGAATTGAGTGTTTCTCATTCACAGACCCCTGGTTTATTTATATACTTATTTATTTTTAATTATTATTATTTTTTTTTGTGTGTGTGTGATGATACTTTGTGGTGCTTTGTTTTGGCAAATTCATTAACCTTCCTTCTCAAGATATCTTTCTCCAGCTTTATGTGCTGTTATTTTAACTTCTCTCTGCATTTAGAAAATACAGACAACTTCCCAGTGTGTTTGGGAATGCAGATCTATGAGTGCTCCTCTGCTGTTCACATGTAGTCTGCTTGGCCCTGCTATGAGTGCGCCACTGCAGCGGGCTCTTGACCATGTTATTGTGTTATTCTGTTTCAGACCGAGCCCTTAATGGCACTGGATGCTTACAGATGAGGCAAAGTCCAGAGTAGCTGTGGCTAGTAAATTAGGCTGTTTCAAATGAGCTGAATAAGCAGCTGATTTAGGCTAGCAGAAGAAAAGCAGATGGCTTTTTTTTGCTATGCTGTGCTTATAAATTCTAAGCAGCTTAGAGCTGTGCTTTGAAGTGCTCTGTTATAGTACTGAGACGGATGTGGTAGCTCACTGATGAGGAAAAATTCCCTGCCTGAGCAGTATGGGGAATTTTGAATGGTAAAATAGAACCCTTTGGACTTACAGATACAACGCTAAAGGAAAATACCCACGGCACTATCTCGTTTCTTTATAAAAGCAATGCTAAAATCATTAGTCTCTAAAATATCTGCCTTTGAAAAATAGCCCCTTGAATAGCAGTATGTTGATGAAAGGGATGAGGTTTCTGGGGTCAGCAGAAGGTTGAAAGGATGGGATGCTTCTGAGGAATTAGAACCACTTCTATTAGAGATTCATTAATCCATCCTCATCAGAGAGGATGCTGAGAAGACACCAGTCCCAGCCTGAGGTAAAAGAATGAGGTAATGTTGGAGCTTGACCTGAAGAGATCTTGCTGGAATACATGGGTAATTAGAGAGCTGTGGTGTGGCAGGAGGAGAACTCATGTCCAGATAATCCAGTGAACTGGAGAAACTAATCTGTGAATAGGCAGTGGAACACACAGCTCCTATTTTACTTCTGTATTTAGGTTGTGAGAGGTGAAGGTAATCAATCCAACTAAGTAAGGTTGACTCTTTGGCAGGTAGAATGACGTGAAAATTAAAATAGTACTTAAAATGTTTTGTGGGGGATGTTAATAAATCAGCCAGGAAGCAAATACAAAAAGACTGGCTGGAAGAAAAATGGGGGAGGAAAATGGATTTGTGCAACAGAGAGTGAAAAGCCTAATGACAAGCAAATCTAGAACTGACAAATGGAAATGTTCCTTCCAACATCTTCTTATTCATCTTTGGAACTCACTGCCTCGAGGCATCTGGAAGAGTTTGGGCTTAGCTGTATTTACATGTTGTGCAGCTGTATTTAAATGCTGTACTTGGCATTTTTGCTGGGCAGGTCATTTAAATTATAGGAACGGGATTAACTGTCATTCAGTTCTGAATCTCCAGAGGACATAAAATGCTGACTCGAGGCAGAAATCTGACTAATGGGGGCTGCAAGGTGACTTCTCTACGGATGTTTCTCTTTGGAGTTGTGTTGCTTGTCTGTTGTAAGTCCTATCTGGTTTAGGAGTTTCTTTCCCTTGTTTTAGAAGGTTCTATCAGTGTCTGTCAGAGACAAAGAGATTGGTTTTGTGACAGTACTACTGCATTTCTTATCTCACTGATGTTTGACTGTCATGGGGATATAACAGTTGAACCAGAGTTTATGGTGTTGAGCCTGCATCGAAAAGAGGGTACAGCACTGGGGGAACAAATGCTGCTTTCCCAGGCTACCCTGTCACGTACTTGGCACGTGACTCCTCCAGCTATGGGAATCCTTTGTGCTTTAGTAATTGAATGTAGGAGTATGGCCAAGGTTGCTAGTGAAAAGGAGAAGCAGTTGGACGATGCGCCCCATTGGTGCCATGAGTTTGGGTTTCCTCTGCAAGGAGGGCTTCCGTTCTAAAGTGAGACTGGTCTTTGTGATTAAAGGCAGCTGAGAAAGCACATCTGCTGAATTGATAAATATTGTTTTATACTCCAAACTGTGACATCCCTTTGATCTTCGCAGTCCTGACTACGGCATTTTTTGATCTCCTGCGTTCTCTTTGCTTGGGCAGTGCTGACAACTGGGTTGGGACGTGCATAAAAAAAGCCCATAAATAAAATTAAACTGCATCTCAGAGCAGAACCATTAGGAACTTATTTGTTGCCTAATTTAAATGGCCTGAATACTTTCCAGAAATTCACCATCACAAGCCACAGTCCTATTTACAACAGCAAGAATTAATGGACATCGCTTTGATTAAGTGCGTTTTCTGAGGCTAATTATCAGCAAAGAACTGCTTGATGGGTGACGATGCTTGGAAAAACTGCTCGTGCAGAAGAGCTCAGCAACATCTCCATAAAATTTTTAACATCTCTTTTTCAAAGAGAAGATTTTTCATGCATTGCATAACCAGGAAAAGAGAGGGTTTCAATAACCAGGGTGATGTTTCTGCTTACGAGTTAGGTAGACTTTGGAAGTTCCTTTGTCTGTTAACTGACACCTGTTCTTTGTCTCTTAAATTTGTCACTAGATGGTAGCTGTAAATCACAGGTTAGATTATACTTGGCACAAGAAAACATTAGTGCTGACATATCAGACTTATAGGATTTTCTCCTTGTAGTTTATTGCTGCTACACCCAAAATGACATCCTCACCAAATGCATCATTACATTAATGAGAGTGCACACCGTTCTCTGTCTTCCTTTCAGATTCCTTGAATATGTCTAAGCTGAATCTCCCCTTCCTTGCCATTTGATTTAATGAGTAATTTCTCTCCTTTTATTCGTATGACGCAGATGGTAATTGAAAAATCCCTGCTTGCACCCATAAGTGAAAAACATTCATTTCTGTGGTGGTGAAGTAATGGTCAGAGAGGGACTGCAGTGTCAGTTCAGGCTGTGCCATCTCTATCTGGACCTGGATTGAGGAGATCCTGCTCTGTTGTTCCTCTGTGCCAGAAAATTTTACTGGTTAATGCTTCCGTTTCCGAACAGTTTGAGCATGGCTTGGAAAAGAAGGCTGAAGGTGCTTGTTGTGTAATGCCCAACTCCATCGATACGTCTGTGTTAAGACCCAATTTTCCAGCAGCTCTGTGTGCAGAGTGTCACAAGGGGTGACTCAGTCTCACTTGTGATACCCAAGCCTTGCTCCAAATTAAGTAATAAATAACACTGGGGAAGATGGTGACATCCAGACAGAAACAGATAAGTGACCGTGTGACCGCTCGAGTTGAATTGTAGCTTCTCTGCTTTTACTACTAGTCAGAGTAAAACCAAAACATTTGTTGATTGTATTAAGCTATTTTTCTGAGCCAACACATTGTTGGGAAGTTTGGGTCTGATGCTACCCAAGCAAATATTTGCTCCTGGAGGCCAAGCCAGCCTCGGTCATAGTGCTGCTCCCAGTCCAGCCCAATGCTCACTGTACTGCATGGCTCCAGCTCCTGAGCAACCTCCAGCACTGCTCAGTAATGTGAGAAATGGCAAGGCTGCCACCAGGGTGAGATGGGCAGGGGGCAAATCTTCTTTAGCTGTGTCAATGTACACACCTTGGCTTTGCTGTTCCATCAAGGCCATGGACAAGACTGAGTCCAGTCCCCAGGCAGCATCCAACCCATTGGAGATGCTACCTGAACTTCTCAGTTCCGGGCCAATTCCAGCAGGCAATAGCATCCAGGTCACCAGTCATCTGCAGAACGGGATCTTGGGCAGCAAAAAGCCCTTGGGACAGGGCATGGCATGTTTAAATCTGCCACCATTCTTTGCCTTGTGGTGGAAGTGTGGTCAAGGCGTACAGTTTTCCTCCTGTAGGTTTTCTTTTAATGATGTGTATCATTCTTAATTGCACTTTGCTTTTTCATTTGTTCTGAAAGGCCGTAGTGATAATTACTAACAGGGTGTCTGAATTAATGTGCTGTTGGGCATTTCTCAAAATTGAGGTTTCTATGTACTCATTGATGTGCTGTATTCATCTGAAGGCAGGGATGGCTGGACATAAGCAGGAAAATCAGTAAAGTTATGAAAGTAATAGAGTGAGAGAAGAAATACACTTCTTTTCTAATTAGATCTATTATTTTTATAAGCAAAATATCATTACTCTTTTCAGGGATATTGCTTTTGCTGTCAGCGATGGGCCCTTGCTGGCAATAAATGTGAGCGCACAGAGCAGGCGGGTGGAAGGCGCAGGAGCATCCCTGGGGTGATGCAGTATGTACAGCAGTGTTACGGTGGGAAGGAAGAGCAACATTGATTTTCAGTTATTTAGTGCAACTTAACGCTGCAGGCTCAGATTTCCATCCCTCCCTGGTGTATTTTCTTGGTTTATTTTCTCTCACTTTGGTTTCTGCTCAATTCATTGGGAGGATGGGCTTGAAAATGAAAGCGACATGTTTTAAGTTACCTGGGAGTATCTTGAGGTCCATTCTGCATGAGGGAAGAATCAAGAATGTGATGCCATGTCCACAGATACAGGGAAGAAATGCTGATGTTTGCCATCACAACAAAGCCCTGTGTATGAAGAGGTGAAGGGGAGGCCTGCCTTTGGTGTTGCAGAGGTGGGAGGTCAGGCTGAGCCCAGGGCTGTCACAGCTGCCACAACAATGGTGTGACAAACAGCTTGGCAGCTGGAGCTGTAATAGCAGAGAAGCTTTACTTCTTTTTTTTTCTCTGCTGTATTTTCCCACCACTTTAGTCTCTGTTGCATCTCTGTTCCCAAGGGAAATAACTCACTGCTGTTCTGAAGGTGGTGCTTGCTTCTTTCCCTTGGCACCCTCTGCTTGGTGACGGCATGCAGAGCCTTGAGGCTCGGGCTTTGCCATCTTGGGGTTGTGATACTTGACCCATGGCTCTCCCATAGACCACTGTGTGGGCACAGTGAAATGGATCACACGTGGATCACTGAAGAGATTGGCTAGAAAACCTCCATGCACAGCATCTCAGAGACTTCATTTTGGGTTAGGCTGTGCAGCACGTGGGTTTAGAGAGAAATAATTTGGATTGAAGCATTTGTTTACTATTTTTAGCTCTGCTTATCAAAAGCAAAGTGAGCACATTGCCTGCTGAGACCCCGCAGCTAGCACAGATTTCCTTGCCATGCTGCATTTGCCTCTGCTCCATTGGCACCAGCTTGGTTCTGTAGCAAGCTTCCTGGTATTAATTTGCAAAGAAAATGCTTCATGTTCATGAGCTGTGCTGGCAGCTCAGTTAACAGGTCATGCAGGCACTGTGCAAATGGTTGCTATATATGAAGGGTTGGCCATGCAGATGCAGGGCAGCACCAGCCCAGGAGCCACCAAGGCTGGAGATTTCTTCTCTGATCGTTCTGTGACTTTGCTGGATTATTGCAATAGCAGATCTTTTATTCTGCCTTCCATGATTCGACACAATAAATAATTGGTAATGAAGGAGCTGGTGTTGATGGATCTGAAATAAAGGGATTAAGTGCTGCTTTGGCAGGTAGACCTGAGTGCTTTACCAGCAGACTAAATTGAAAAACAAAATAAATAAATAAACAAAAAGAACAAAACCCAGCACAATTTCCAGATCTCTCAGACTGAAAAATTGACTCTTTGAGCAGGAAGGCTGTGATGCTGGATCAAAGAAGGCTTTGCACCAGCTGTGTTAGCTTTCAGGCATGCTAAAGTGTTCTGTTCTGTTCTAAAGGCTCCCTCAGGACGAGGATGGTGCTCTATGCCAGGGCAGCCACAGCTTCTGGAGAAGTTGGAGGAGCTCCTTGTGTTCACAGCGTGGCCACCACCGTACGTTCATTGCCTCCTCCGGGAGACGGATAGCCCGGTTTTCTTTGATCCCTTTCTCCAAGGGATGATCTGGGTCTGTGGGTTTTACTGACTCTCAGATGGGACATGAAAGTGGAATTTTATGAATGGAAGTTTAAGGATTGCGCCACCTTGCAGAGCAATTGCTTGGTGTTTTGTTCCAAGCCCAGTATTTGGGGAACGCAAGTTTTTACAGCTAGGGTTGTTGTTTTTGCCGCAGATATCTCCTGACATGCTTTCCCGTGCTGCTCCCTTTGAGTTGGCTCCCTCTGCGGGCGGAACGAGCAACCCCCTGGCCTCACTCTGTTCCCTTCTTGCTGCTCAAAGCGGCGGTGTGTGTCAGCGCTCCGTGCGTCGGCCGGGTGCGCACTTTGCTCCGGGCAGAAGGATTTCGGGGCAGCTCACAGCTGCAGATGGGCTCTGCTGCTGCCCTCTCACGATGTTGTTGTGGCAGAGCCCTCTGGAGGACGGCGCAATCACGGCTCCCACTGGATCCACTTCCCCAAGCCCCGCTAACGCTTGGATTACATTGATCCCTCAGGACCTGTCGGCGTCTCCTGGATTCTCCCCATTGGTTTGTGCGCAGCCGGCGGAGCAGCGCTGCATCCGCTGTCGGGGACTGAGGGTGTTGTGCACGTGGCGGAGTGAGAGCCCGCCGTGCTGTGGGCAGGAGCGGCATTGCTGTGAAACGTGCCTTTCTATCAGGGAGCAGAAAATAGCAAGCAAGGAATGCTTACGAGGAAGGCAGGCGTGCCAAAGACGGGTGGCTTTCCTGTTCAGGCTCATGGAGAACGTTGTGTGACAGCACCTGGCACACATGCAGAGTGCTGTTCTGTGTGCGTGCAAAAATCTTACACAGCAGATGCTAAATGTATATATGTGTATATATATATATATGTGTGTGTGTGTGTGTGTATCTTTTTCAAAGCTAAAGTGCTTTCTGCACTGTCTAGAACTTTTCCCTTTGCAGAAGATGTGGATGTGAGCAGGGAGAGCTGCTCAGACCTGAAGGAACTCATTCCCCCAGCGTCCACATGTCACTGTGAAGTGTGTCATTATAGCTGGGCTGATTGCTCCATATGGGAGCATTGCTTGAAAAGATTCAGATTTCATAAAATAGCTAGTCATTGCCTAGAAGAGAGTTTAATTGAAATGATTGCAAGGCACGCTGGTGCACTGGTTTAGCTTGGTATTTATAATGCACAGTCACACTGTTTGTTCAAGGCAAGAGGAAAGGGCTTTGGGAGGTGCTTGCATTTCTCAGAGAGAACTTACAGCTGGTCTCTGGAAAGCCATTCCTTCAGCAAAGCTATTTAGTCACCGCTCTGAGCTTGGGCTGTGAAGACAAGTGTGCTTCATTGCAGTGTGGTGCGGTTCCACCCACGCTGCTGACGGCAGAGGACTCCTCTGGCACTTCAGTTCCCTCTTCGGGTGACTTTGAATTGGTCTTCCCAGTCTGGCACAGGGACACACGCTGCCTGACGTGCTCACACGTATGTGCAAGGCTGTGTTCGCCCACCAGCTGGCATGCAGGGAGAGAAGGGTGAACTCTCCTGTCCCTTCTTGTCTCAAACACGTCACAGCCCATATTGTGCACCTTCAGTTCCAGCTGGGTGTGTTGGCACCAGGAGGCATTCCCTTGAGGAGGAAGAATGTATGGTGTCCTCTGTGCTGGGCTGGTCCTCACACTGCCATCATCGAGCCATGTGTGGTGCTGCTGTGAGCTGGAGGGCTTTGCTATGGGAAGCAGTAACCTGGGGGGCACTGGGAGAATGACATGGTAAGGGATGAGGCACAGAGAGTCACGAGGTCCAGGAGCCACCAGCAGAGCTGCACCCGGCAGCTGTTCCTCTTTGCCTGTCTCCAAAGTGCTTTTACAGCTCACTATTGTCACTTGGTTTGGGCTCTTTGCACAGGGTCTGCCCAGTGCTGGTGTAGAGATTTATTGCCGGCAGCTGTT
Organism: Excalfactoria chinensis; assembly: GCF_039878825.1. NCBI lineage: Eukaryota > Metazoa > Chordata > Aves > Galliformes > Phasianidae > Excalfactoria > Excalfactoria chinensis. The sequence continues at coordinate 6,865,766 of NC_092842.1, read as the reverse complement.
GCGCTAAAACTGGGAAGGAAAACAACTTCCAGCCTAGTGCAGTTTGTAAATACTTACTCTTTTTTTTCAGAATGCACCAAACACAGAGATACCCAACGCTGCAAAGACCCCTCTGCATCCCATTATTGCTGTGTGTAGGGAGCTCTGTGTTATTCATACTGCTACTTCTCACTGCCAACAGCTCACAAGGAATCTGTCTTCTTTGAATGCCCAGGTGCTGATCCCTGCTTTTTGGCTGTGTGTGCAAATAGAGAGCCCCCATGGTCAGGGCACTTTGTGGCAGGGTGTGGAGTGCATTACTGATTGGCAGCAGGATGTCCTCGGTGCAGTTAAAGTAAGAAATGCACTTGGAGATCTGTGGTGTGGTGCAACCTTTGTTCCTGTCCTTCCCACACAGCCCGATGAGGCAGAGAACTCCATGGAGTTTATGGCTCATTTCTGCAGCAGGCAGTGAATCTGTCTGTATGGGGAGTTGCCATTTTCCCTTTCTTATATAATGCATCATAAAGTGAATGGTGGCAGAAGATGGAAATGTCTGGCAAATGATACATAGAATGATCCAGAGAGCCCAGGGACAGAGGTGGAACTGATAGAGCCTCAGGGCCTGAGTTTCTCCTTGATGATCCATCATAAAAAAGAAGAAGAAACCCCCCAAAAAACTTCAGAGAAGATTTCCAGTCCCTAAAATTCTCCACATTTTTAGTGGAAGCTTAAGGCCGTTTAGTCAGCAAACACTGATTTGCAGTTTAAAAGCTCGTTTCATTAGAATTTTAATGGTCTAATTACAAAGTGTCTGGGGGAGAAAAAAAGGTTGTGCAGGAGCAGCTCAGAGCTTTATAGCTGGTGTTAGAGATGTCCTCTGTGTTGTGTGGGATGTGAGTGGGGCAATGAATGCACACAGCACAGAGTCCATTACAGTGGGAGGCCACCAAGTGCGGCTAATGGCAGGTGCTGTGCACGCTCACAGTGCATTCCTGTGGTGCACTGAGGCTTTATCACTGCTCCCGTTAAACGCCAGTGCTGGTAGCCACCCTGCTACATGCTCACCTGGGAAGTGGCCCAGCTGGCTTTGCACTCTCTGCAGAGTTTTCCTGCTTTGCTTGCAGATATATATTTAGATTTTACCCTGAGGCTTTTAATTTCCTTGCTGACTTGAGCAGCACTGACAGGTACACCAATATGTGCCCTTTTTCCTCTGGCGGTTTTAACCTGGCTTTGGCTCTGTTAGGAAAATGTGAGAAGAGACCATAAAGTTGCTGTTAGGCTCCGGGGCCTCATTGCTCCTCTCCTGAGCACACCACGGAGAGAGGAGCCCGGAGCCAGCAGCTCTGCAGGGATATTTCTTCAGCATCCCTTCGTGTCTGCTCTATTTCTTCAGCCGACAGCCTCTGCTGGTTCTGCAGCTTTCATGTTCGGTGCTGACGAGCCACACTTAGGGAGGTAAAAATGGGTTTGCAAAGGCTGCGATGACAGTTCTGGGATTCGGCGCACGCAGCGCTCACGGCCCCGCGTTATGTAAATGCGGCTCTGCGGGCACCGCGGCCCCCGAGGGGGGGGACAGGGCTGAGGGATGGGGTAGGGGACGAAGGGTAGGGGACGAAGGACAGGGGACATTCCTCGCCCTGTCACGGAGCTGCACAGCACAGCCGTGCAGTGCTGGATGTGCCGTCCCCTGTTCTACGCGTGAACGTTTGGGGATTGGCAGAGCTGGAAATGTTAATGCAGGGAACTGGGGAAGGGAAGGAGAATCAGAGGCTCTCCTGCCACCAGACACACCGTCTCCCTCTGTGCCTGCAGCCTGCCTGCGTGCTCTCTGTGTTTTCTTACTTTACATAATTTTTCCCTTTGTCTCCAGCAGCCCGGCTCTTCAAAGGCTCCCATCTATTTCCAGCTCTCTTGCTGCTGCTATAAATGCTCTCCTCCATGTTTTCTAAATGCTCCTTCTCCGAAGCCGCAGTGCTCCAGTTTATTACAGCACTCTCTCATGCTCAGCAGATGCTGCACTGCCGGGTAGTGGTTATGTGAAGCTGCTCTGGGGGCACTGCATTTGCCAAAGGACCAAACAGGGAATGAATTGCAGCCAGCAGCTCTACCTGTGCCATACAGACCCTTTGAGTGCCCACTGCCTGGGATATCTGAAGGTTTTGATGGCTGCAGAAGGATGTGTAACCCCTGGTGCTCTGCTCCAGGCTCACAGCCATTGGGTTTCTCTACACCCTGAGCTTAATGAAGCAGGATCTGGCCCCATGGGTCAGGCTGGGGGTGAGTCCCTTCCCCAAGGATGTAGCCACGGGGCATTCTCACTGTTAATGTTCCCGGGAGTGGGTTCCTGAACCACTTGGCTGCTGCTTTTGGCCATAGCCACTGAGCTGTGCTGCCATCCTGGCAGCTGCTGTGACGACAAAAATCCCTGTGGTTTGTGAACTTTTCCTGAAATGCTTTTAATGACAGCTTAATAACAACACTTAGCACTTTGTATAGAGCATCTCAGCCCTGGTGCTTAAATGCTTTGCTGAGAAGGGTAAGGACAATTATCCCCCCTAGTCACAAGGAGGGGGAATAGCTGGATATTATTTGTGAGAATAGTTATAATGAGCAGAATTAATCAACTTTTCATATGAATGACATTGTTTTTAAAAAGACAAAGATCAGGAAAGCATTTCAGATACAAAGGAGAGCGTTTGGTGGTATAGGTGCATCCAACCACTTCTCAGGGGGCGTCTTGTGTTGTATAGAAATTAAACCTGACAAGCAATGCATGGAGAGACCAGAAACCAGAGAAGGTGAGTGCAAGGCAGTGCACACACACATAGTGTGCAGGATGTTTGTGAGCAGGCACTGATTTTGCCCTGATCCCACTGTTGCTTGTCTTTCCTCTTGCTCCCAGCCTTGGCACTCACAGCCTGGTGCTGCACTATGCAGGAAGCAATGGCACCGTGATAAGTGCTGGTTTCTTGAGCTTTAGGAGTCCATAATGTGAGTGATGCCCTGGAAGGGTGCTGTATGTTGGGTTTTCTTCCCTCATCCCTGGCCTGCTGGGCTCTCCTCTGTTCAGAGCACAGCCTTGCAGGGGCTTGGCTTCCTGCTCTGTGCTTTCTTCAAACCCAGGAAAACAGAGTTTGTTTGGGCTGGGACCTCTCAGTTTGACAGCAATGCAAATGCAGAGTTATAATTCCTCAGTGCACCGTGAATGTGGGGGAAGAGCCGCTGAAGTGCTTTGTGCTGTTGCTGCCTTGCTGTGCACAGCCTGGTGCTGCTGGTCTGTTCATAGGGATGCTGAGTCGTGGATTCACCTCAAATAAACTGAAGTCCTGGGAACCCCACAGTGCCTCTGCACTCTGCTGCTCTGTGTTGAGGGGACTGCAGCAGAGGGGACAGCAGGAGTGTGGGGTGTGGAGCTCGGTGTGCTGAATGCTGCCCGTGTGCTGCAACTGGCTTATGCCTCCTCCCCAGCCCTGCAGGGAGGTGCAGTAATTTGTCTCTGAGCCCTGGGGTTCAATGAGCACTCCTATATCAGAAAGCTCTCCACTCTTCTGTGCTGGGAGGGCTTCCTCACCTCAAAGATGGCAACGAGATGGAGAGAGGTTCTTAAATTGATCTATACGAGCTCTATTTTCTAAGCCTAGTTATTACTAAGTGTGGACATCCTTGATGTCCAGAGAGGGTTCCTGAGCATCTCTTGTACATTCCAATATCTCTGCAGTTCTGAAGTAATCAATGTATTGACGTTGTGTTTCTGCTTATAAGAAGATCTGAAGCTCTTTGGCTTTGCCTTTACCAGTAAGTGCAACTCCACCTACTGCTGGATAGTTGGAAATCTGCACAGGGGGATCTGCCTTTGGGCTGGTGTGATGCTGGGGAGCTGCCGGGGGCTCTCGGGAAGGTGCTGAGTTCCCTGCCTGCAGGAGGAAGAGCACTGGCACCCTGTGGGGATGGAAGGGACGCATCCTACATAGGGAGGGAAAAGGAAGCACCAACACTTGTCTTTCTTCTTTTTTCTTCTTCTTTTTGACAAATTTGTTGTTTTAACTGAACCGAATGTCAATGGAAAAGCTATTCTAGAGAGGAAACAAAAGCTTTCAGCCTTTCTGCAGTTTTAATTCCCCTTTGGAACATTAGCAAAGTTTGGTAAGCAGAATAAAACAATCTCAAAACCGGCTGGAAAAGGCTGATATTTGCAGCAGGTCGTTGAAGAGAAGGGCTGGTGGCAGAGCACAGCAGTGCTGCTCCGTGCAGCTCCCAGTTAGTTTGCACTAACCCTGTCAGCCTTGAGATATCACAGGCTTTGGAAAGCTGTTTGCAAGCTTTGTTGTGGGAATGTGGGTCATCCCCTGGGGACTAACAAGCAGATCCGACCCGTGTTCACTTCTTGAGATGTTCTTTAGCCAACGGCTCAGCTGCATGAAATTGGTGGTGTCTATCCATGTACTGGTAGTGCTCTGAGGTTTTCCCAAGTGGTGATGCCATGCTGTTAAATTTGTAGGGTCCTTGAAATGCAGAGGAGTTTGTGGCAGTGGTAGGATTGCATAGAACCTCACCTTCTCTTTGGTTGGGACATGGAAGGATGGCACAGGCAGGCGGTTCCACAGCCCTTGGGGATTGCTGGGGGTACAATGAGAGCCAGGCAGATCTCTCAGTCCCCTGGGTGTCTCAGTAATCTCTGGTGAGATGCTGGTGCAGCCCTGAGGCTTTGAGCAAAATGTGTTTTTCTTTTGTTACTTCACATGGCTGCCAGAAGCACCTCCACGCAGAGCTGATGCTGCTCATGACATTCAAGGCTTTGAGAGATGTTCAGTCAGTGTTTCTTACAGGAAGTTCTGTGTGCAGCCACTTCTGGGTCCAATCTCAGCACTGTAGGTTGATTTCCTGGAATAATTAGGGAAAAAAACCCACCATTCCTGCTTCATCAACTGCTTATAGTGGGGTATATTGTGCTTTATTAATAATCGGTTGGATCAACATGTGAAAGGAGTTCTGGCAGTTGGGACTGAAAGCTAGATAGATGAAAGGAAAATATTCCATGATGCAGGTGCTGTGGATCCAGTTGTCATTAGCCTGTAATGAAAAATCTGCTTTGTTCTAAACCATATTTTAGAAAGACTGTTACGATAACAACGGCTGCTGAGCAATCTCAAGCCATTTCTCTCCCCCCCGGTGCAGCAATGGTCTCTGCATAATGCAGGCACTGAAATGAGAGATCAGCAGTTTGTAATGGTTTCTCAAACTAAAATTAAGCATTGATTTCCTGGCTCACAGCCAGATGTTTGACACTCATTTAGCAGGCAAATATTTCTGGGCCGGAGCAATTCTTGTTTGGACTCTGAAGTCAGGGATGTTGTGTTCTGTTGGCCTTTGTTCTCTGTGTTCCCAAGGAGGATGCACTGCATGCATGAGGGTTTGCTGCTCTCATTTGCCTTCTTGCACTGTGAGTGAAGCACAGACTGTCAGCACAGCGCTTCAGGTTACACTTTGCAGCCATTGCTCTTTCTAGGAACAGGAGACTTCCCAGCAAGAGCGAGCCTTCTGGACACGCTCATTATGTGTGGAGTGATGCGTTTTGGCTGTTGCATTGGTTGAGTTCTGGGTAAGCATTTGACAGCCATAAACTGACATCACCAGCACTGGGGATCTGCAATTAGTCTTAAATGCATTTTGCTGAGTAACGGTCCCTTGCTCTGAGTTGCAGCAAAGCTGTTTTGCCCACCCAGTGCAACCAGCCCCTTGCCCTCTTACAGACAGCAATGTGCTCTGCCAACAACTGGCATCTCAGAGCTTCATTTTGCTTTTTCTCCTCGTGACAGCCTGACTTCTGGCTTCAGCACCAGGCAACCTCTTTTCTCCCTTGGAAGGGAAATGCCTGGTGAAAGCAGTGGCCCTGTACAAGGTTTCTTGTGACCTGCCTTGGCTTGGTCCCCTCTCCTCCATCTTTGTGCCTTGGTTTGTGCTCAGGTGCTCCCCTAAAAGGTGTCTTTGTGGAGAGGCTTTCACAAGTGGGAGCTGAGTTTCTTGAAGTGTTATTATGTGCATTTTTTTAATCATGTGCTGTACAACAAAAGTACAACGGGAGAGTTTCCATCTTCTATTAAAACTCCCCAAGCCTTTCCCTAATACCTCTTTTGCTCAGTGCTGCTGTTTGATGGCATTACTGTGGAAATCGTGATTTATGTTTAAGCCACTTTGTGCATCTCCCCTGAAGTTAATATTCTTCTGGAATTAGGAATACAATATGAGTTAGAATTTCTGAATCGTTTATCATGGGAAAGAGCTGACAGCCCCGGCGATTCTTGTCCATCAGGGCTTCTCAGGCTTGGGGCCTATCCGTGGGGCTGGTGGCCGCAATTACAGCTGGGCATGGGAACAATGGCCTGGGGTGTGCAGATCCAGAGCAATAACTGGAGTCAAGGCTGAAGCAAACCATGGAGCAGAGAGGAATGGTTCTGTTAGGAAACAAACGTATTGATCTGATGAATCATTTTGAGGCAAAAGGAGAAATTAAATGTGCTCAAAAAGCTGGCACACTGGTAAATGGGCTGCGGGTTTTTATCCATCTAACATTTCAAAATGCTGCAGTAAAACATGTCTTATGGTAAAATCCCATTAAGAAATTACACTCTGAGTAGGGAAACATAGATTTTGTTAACAGGGAACAGGGACTTGGTTTCTTTTCCTAGATCAGCTGTGGGGTGGTTTGAGGGCATTCTGTAGGTTGGTTTTGAGGTGCTCCATCAGGTGGTGTTAAGGTGCTGTGGGGTGATTTTGAGACGTTGTTGGGGTGGTTGAGAGCAGTTGGTGGGGTGGTTGTTTGAGGGAACTCCATGGGGCAATGGCGGCTGCCTCTGTCCATGGTGCTGAGCCGCCGTTCCAGCGACCCTCGGGTCCCCCCCTCCCTGGCACTGCCGCATCCCTCAGCAATGCTTCTCGTCGGGTGCTGCCCGGGTGCAGCGTCCCCAGGAAGACAGTGGGGTGCATGGCCCCATCTTTTCGTCCCACCTGCGCAATGGGGGACTTGTGGAGTTACCTCCTGCCTGGGGCTCCCTTGGCCATGATGAATTCTCTGCTCTGTTTGACACCTTGGCAAATCGATGCCAAGAGTGCTGACGGAACAGCAGTTTTTGTGCTCACCTGAAGCAACAAAGCTGGGTGGTGTGAGGATGGGCTGTTTGGGCACAGCCAGGTGGGCAGGGATGGAGCACTGGAGGTGGCAGCTCAGAGTGAGGCAGTGATGAGTTGCCCTCTGCTCAGTTTGCAGTGTGTGCATTCAGGAGGGGGCCTTGTTCTGCTGCTTTGTGTCCATGAGCCAAGAGTGCTGAGTCGGTTCCCTGGCATTCAGTCCTCACGCTGCTCTTTACACGGAGAGATAAGATGAAATAGCTTCCTCCCCCTCATGTCGCTACAAAAAAACAGGGATGGGGAAAAAAATAATCCCTTATGCCCTGCCCTGCCTGTGGTGATAAGCATAATGCAAGCATTTGTTTTTTAAAGGAGGCAGCCAAGACAATTACATTATTTACTGAACAAAGCCATTTTGGAGATTTTTGCACAGTAAAGCTTTTCTTAGTCATTTTGCACCAAATCCGTTGCAGCAGCAAGGCCAGAGAGTTTGCCTTGACTCCCCTCACTACCAAAATAAATGTGCAGGGCAGGATTGTTCCACTGAGCAGCCGTGAGTGGGGAGAAAGGAGAAGAAAGGAGATGGTACGTGCCGACAGCTCTAAACTGAATGCAGTGAGGATTGCTATGTACGGGAGAGTTCAGGGGGGAAAGAGGAGGAAGTCACAGAAGCAGCCCAGGCTTGCAGGATGGCAAGAGCCAAGCTGAAGAATTCCCCTTCAGAGAGCAACTCGCATGTGAAAACTGTCCCACCAGCAACGACAGAAGATATCCGTGGGGTGAGCCCCTTGCTGCCAGCACGGAGGATGGGCTCCTTGGGGAGTGATGTCGGACAGAGGTACTGCGGGGCTGCAGTGGTGCGTGGGCTTGGGAAGTGGGGGGGCATGCTTTGTCTTTTCATTAAGGGGGAACGGATTCGTGCCACCAGGGGCTGGAAGGATGGGGGGTGAAATCCTTCTGATAGATGTGGGTGGAAGAGCCATGCCAGCTCTGAAGTTCCATTATGAAACAGATAGCTGGAGCAGAAGAAAACCACTTCCTTTGAATTTTTTATAAGTACTCCTTGTTGGTTTATTTTTTATTATTATTATTATTTTTAATTTTTATTTTTGTTTGACAAAAGCATGCCTGAATGGCAGCCCTGAGACTGTAGGGCTGCTACATGATGCTGCTAACTTGTGCTGCACCTTCTCTGTGCAGTATGAGACCAAAGCTTATTTGCACCGTTAGCACCACAGTGAGCACTGTACATAAAGCACCATGTTTGCAATGATGCTTGATCCCCCTTCTGAGGAATGATTTATTTACAACAGGAAAAAAAAGAAAGAGGCTGCCCTAGGAAATGCTGCATCCTCTTTCTGCAAGCACACAACTGAAATGCACAGGAGAAAAATGTGCTGTTTTTCAGGAGGATGGAAATGGTTTCACACTGCACCATCCTTCAGAAGCAGCTAGACCTCATTTAGAAAAGGAGGCATGTGTCAGGAGTTCAGTTCTGGTTCTGTTTATTTTCTTTCTGTCATCTCTTCAGCATTTCAGCCCATCCATGGTCTCTTCCCTCTCAGCAAAATCTGCCTCACTTGTGACTGTGTGCTGTGTATCTCCTAGGATGCGATTTGGTGCTGTTTCTAGCTCTGTTTTCCAGCGCAAATTAGCACAGTTGGAAGGCTTCTGCTCCTGGTGAATTTTGCTTGGCTGGCTCCAGGCTGGCAGGAATTCACCACCTTGGTGTCAGGACCTTCGTGCAGCTCCCGGGTGGGCCAGGGGAGTGCAGGCAGCAGGCATGGCTGAGTGGTGTGCAGTGCCCATTGGGGTGACAAGGAGGTGTGTGGAGGGCACGTGTTTTGGTCTCCAGATCCAGGAGGCAGAGTCCTGTAGTGCCTGCAGAGCTCAGGTCTCCATATGATGTGTGTTGGCACCATGGTTGGTCTTCCAGCCAGTAGACTCTTGGATCTTGTGAATCATTCCTTTCTGATTTCATGAGCTGGGGCTTACGAGTCTGGAAGGCTGCATATGTATGGGAAGCTGCAAATGGGCATTGGGCAGGTACATTGGAACTGCATTCCTGAGCCTTGTGAGGTGTCATCACACTTTGCCAAGCAATCTGCATCTTCTCTACTCCCAGGGCAGATTGGTTTGCTCTGGTTTTATGACTTGTTTTGACCCATTCTGGGGACTGAGCCGTGCTGTTAGCAGAACCCTGGGGAGAGATCACTTCCTTCCCTCCACCCCCCAGGCACTGCTGGTGTCCCCTCAGCATGCTCAGAGGTTCTGGGGCTGAGGAGAGGCTCATACCTGTGGCTGGGAGGCTCTTCCAAACCCATCCCAATCTGCTGGGGCTTAGCATGAAAGAGGGGCTTGGTGGGCTCAGCCCAGGAGCAGGAGCTCTGTCCCCAGGGTTGGCCCCTGTTTCTCTTGGCAGGGATTGTGGCATAAGGAGCGGTGCTGTAAGGCAGGGATGGATCTGGAGCTGAGGGGGGCAATGTCCAAAAGCCACAAAGCTTCAGTTGTTAGTGGACCTGGGCCAGAAAGCTGAGAGTGCGAAGCACAGCGGGTGCCTCCGGGCTGAAGATAATACATGATTGAACCCAATTCCCTGAGTTTCATTGGAATTTCATGGGTTTTGCTGCAGTCTTGCTGTAAGGAGCTGGTGGCTTGGATGCTGCTTGGTGGGAGGTGAAGTCCCTGGCAGCGCTCTGCACTGCTCTCAGAGCCCCACAAGCTGCCTGCAGAGCCTGAATCCCGCAAATGCTGTGCTCCCCTTGGTGATGGAGTTGGCAATAAACACGGTTGGTGTGCTTGTATTTCATTGCCTATTCAAGAGACAAAGGAGAGAAGATTGCTTTGGAATTATGGATAGCGTGTCAGAGATGCTCTGTCTCTTCCTGAGCCAGACAAACAGCATTACCATGTTAGCAGCAATCGTTGTTACTGGGACTTTGGGGTGAGATGTGAGGTGATGTTGGAAGCAGATGCTGTGTTACAGGATGTTCCCAGTGATGCAAATCAGTTCTCCAGGCAGCTGAAACCAGTGAAGTTTATTCTCACCTACTTTATTTGCCTTTTACTCCGTCTCTTAGTCACTGTAACATCTCAGGGCTTTTAGTGGCTCTTGGTTTCAGCAGGAGAACATCTCTGCTGTGGTTTGGAAGTGACCGAGCAGCCCTGCAGCTCTACACAGCGGGAGGCTGCACGATGCTCCCAGCTGCCCTGCACCCCACTCTGCAGGGTGCATCATACGGGGTTGCTCCCACAAGAGGGAGAGATGGTGCTGGAGGAAGACTTTGGGAGGAGAAGGTGTTGAGATGGAACAAAGCACAGAAAAGTCAATTTCTGAGCTGAGCTCTCCATGGAGCACTGCAGCGATGCAGGCTGAGAGCTGTGTTTGGGAGGAAGCTGCTGGCAGTGTGGTCATGAAAATATCTGTGCTCGGATCTCGCTTTGGGGTCTGTTGATCTCTCTGCAGCACCGGACGTACGGACATTCTGTTGTGTTCTTGTTTAAAAAAATAACATTTTTACAAGATAATTGTGTCCTGTTTATGCAGCTTTGCTAGGAAGTAGGGGAACTTCTTGTTGCTCTTTGTCCGGAGGCAAACTGATATTCTTAAGGGACAGCAAACACCCCCGTAATGGATCTGGGTTTGAAGACCTGCCCAAAAAACTCGGGGGTGGGGGGGGGGGGGGGGGTAAGGCTGGTAGCACTGCCTGTCCTCCCCAGACCTTAGGATCGCTCCCTACAAACTGGAGGGGCTCAGCCAGCCCTGAGCAGTGGGAGACAACCGCGTGCCGTGGAACTGTGGTCTGACCCAGGATGAGCTGCTCTCCTACTGCTTTGGGAATTGCAGGAGCAGGAATTGGGGCTGCAGATTTAGGAGTGCTGCCATGTGAAATCTCGTGGTGCTGAGATGGTTTGATGGAGAACATAGGAGTTGTGGGCTGATTTAGGTTGGAAGGGATGGCTGGGGGAACCTCTTCCTCAGACAGAATGAACTTTAAAGTTGGGTGAGATTGGGTCAGGTTGACTGGGACTGGTCCTGCTAAGCTTAGGGAATCAACCGGGATGGAGCTTTCCCAGCCTCTCCACGTGCCTATCGTCGTGCTTCATCACGCAGGGTGAATATTTCATCTTCATATTCAGTCGGGCTTCCCCCTTGCTGCATCCTGTGACTGCTCCCTCTGTCCTTTTGCTCTGGGGACGTCTGGGCTCCCTCTCACCTTGCACTCAGTGACTGAAGGCAGCAATCACTTTGTTCCCTCACTTCCTTGTCCTCAGGCTCCATGGTCACACCCCCAACCTTGTCTGGCGGCTGGAGGTGGTTCTGGCACCAATACCTGGGGCTTTACTCCATCCGTGGCACAACGAGGGCTGGAAGCTGTGTGGCAATGGATGAGAAACAGCAGCACGCTGGTGGGCCCAGTGCTTGCTGAATGAAGAGCACTTCAGAGAGCACCAGAACCACCCAAACGTGTTTGAAAATGTAATATATGACTAATCAATGGCTGTTCCCTCCAAGGGGCCACCAGGCATTAGCAAGCTCATCCTGTTGGATGTGTGCTTACAGCCCGATGCTCAGACCCATGGTCTGCTCTGAGCACTGCTGGAGCTGTCATTGGGGTTGCTGTGCTTTGGTTTCTCAGTGTTGGTCTCCATAGCAAGTCCCAGGTGCGCGTTCTACCTGCAGCTGAACACTGAACTCACTGGGATGGGGGTCAGTGAGCCAAGAGCAATGTTTCTGCACATTTCCTTCATGCAACACAGAGCTGTGGTGCTGCAGGCTGTGCTGCTTCCAGTTGTAATGAAGATAGCCTGAAAAGGTGCCCAGCTCACTCCCCAGGGCTTTGCTTAGGAGTTAGGGAGGGACCGCACCTACTCAGGTGCAGCGGGGACTTTCAGCTGTGCTGGAAGGAGGACACCCCATGTCACCATGTCCTCCATTTCCCTCCTGCAGGGTTTGGTCTTGTGCTGTGCTTCCCACCCTGCAGACCCCCCCATGCTCAGCAGGGAGCTGCCCTCTCCCACTCCATGCCCTACATCGGTGCTGAGCTGCAGGTGCCAAGCATCAGGAGCCCACGCTCCAAATGTGTGCTTGTGTTTTGGTCCTTCATCCCCATCAGAGCCCAGTGGTGTGCAGGGCTTCAGCATTGCTCCTGTGGAAGGGGCTGATATATGAGCTAAGCATTCCTGCAAGGTAAGATAAGGGCAGGCAGCACACATGGCTCAATGGGCTGCATTTGAGGTACTGCACGTTTTCCAGACCTCAGCCCCTCCCTTGTGTCCCCATCCCCGGGCTCTGAGTGCACTGTGAGCCGTGGGGCTGCCCCATCCCATCCTGCACATGTCGTTAGCCAGACACTGCCCGTGCTGCTTGCTTCTCCCTTCCTCTTTGTTGCTCTTTCTCCCCCTCTTTCTTTCCTTTTTTGTCTCCTCCCATCTGTCCTTCTCACATCAGGCTATTTTTGTGGATGAGTTTCTCACTGTCAGTATGGTAAGAACCATGGTGCAGCTCTTGTCTTTGTGGATGTGCATCGCTTTGGGGACCCCTCCCCAGCAGCTGCCCCTCCTGGTTGGTTCTTCCCCTCTGCGCCTTCCCAATGAGCACAGACCCACTGGGATCAGGGGTTCCTTCAGCCCCAGGTGCCCCATCCTGGCAGGCATTGGCTGAGCATCCTGAAGTGTGGTGCCGGGAAAGCAGTTGTGCCCTGGTGACTCCTAGGCTCCCCTCTCGAGGCAGGAATCCTTTGCTTCAGCTGGCTGGGAAGTGAACAGCCAGAAGTGAATTTTAATCCTCTTTGTTGATTAAAATACTTCCCAAAAAATGACAGAACAGCAGAGAGTGGCAGTGGGTGCCATGGCTGGGGCATGGTTGGAGTGTGCAGCCCAGGCCGGGTGCTGCAGAGGGGGCTGTGCAGCGCAGCGTGGGTGGGCAGGTATGTACTCTTGTACATAAGCAAGCCTCATTAGTTGCCTTTTGTTCTAATAATAAACCTGCCATTGTGTCTTCCCCTTAGAAGAAAGTCCTACCCTTTGTCAGGGGCTGCAGCTTGCAGATGTCAGAGCTGTCTGAAGCTGTGAAGTTTTTTTTGCTTTGCTGCGCCTCTCCTTGCTCTGTGCCTTTGCTGCTCTGCACTGCAGGATGCCACCAGCCTTTGTCACAACCCAGGGTGGCTGCAGCCCCTTGCAGCCCTCACCCACAGGGCACATCCCTTCCTTCTGCCCAGCTCTGTGCTTGTGGAAGCAGTGCTGTGGCTGTAAGCCTGTCTGCCCATCCTTCCCCCCGCAGGACATGTGCCTTTCTGTATTGAACAGAACCCACCAACTCTTACAAACTTGTTGGTGTCTGGAAAACAATCCTTTCCCAGTCAGGAACTGGAGTGGATTTTAGTTTTCTTCACTAATTGCAGTGCTTCATCCGTGGCACCAGGCGGGCAGAGCTGGGAGAGCTGGGGCTGCCCATCAACCAGGGCACTCATTGTGGGGCTTTTTGGGGGGCTGCAGCCCCACACCCCACACTGAGATCACAGCTGCAGGGTGAGCAGAGTGTGAGGGACTGTGCAGTGCAGTGCAGTGCCCCACGGCAGCTGGTGTGCGGGGCTCTGTCTGCAGGAGCTCTGCTCACTCTGTCCTCTCACCACCAGCCACCAGCTGCTGTGCATTAGGAGAAAACCAAATCACTTGCCGTTTCTCGCCCATAATGTGTCTGTGAGGCATGGATGGATGCTGTGGAAAGCCAAATGTGAGCAGGAGCCTTGGGCAGTGCCTGCTGCTGAGGTTAATCCAATTTTCTGCAGGGATTGAGGCTGGCTGGCACAGAGCTTGTTGGCTGGGACTGCCCACCCCAAAGTGTCCTGTGCAGGTTTTGCAGACTAAGAATCAGAAAGTTTGCAAGTTGTCATTCAGTTTGTGACCCAGCACCTCTCTCAGCTTTGCTCAGCTGCATTTTGGGGGATTTGGGAGAGAAGTGGGTTCATCGGATGGGATGGTGGGGAATGTGGCCTGGTGCCTTATGTGGTGGTTGGCAACCCTGCCTGCAGCGGTGGGTTGGAATTGGATGGTCCCCTCCAACCCAAGCATCTATGATGCTAAGAAAGCCCCCAGGTGTTTCAGTGCAGGGCGTGCGTCACATAAGTAATGATGGAGGAGCAGCAAACAGAATGGTGTCACAAGGAGGCTGCTCTGATCTCTGGGTAGATGGTGGATGAGCTGGCTTTCTGTTGGACATGCATTTCAATTGAAATGGGAATTCATTGCTGTTGTGTGCTTTGAAATATACCGGAGTACTTTACTGCATATTTCAGACTCCTCTGTTCTTGTGCTGATGCTGGGACCAGGAGATGCCAGCATGAAGCCAGCAGCGCTAGCTTGGCCTGGGGCTGCCCCAGGACTCTCTGCATCCCACTGCCCTCATTTGTGTGCCACCCACCATAACACTGACGCCCCACATACCCTCATCCTTCCTTCTGTTTATTTCATTTGCATTTTTATGGCCATCAGTTGCAAGTGCAGAATGAGCTCTCCAAAGGCGCACGTGGATCCTAGAAGCACCCCGAGCAGCACCTCGTGGAATGTAATTTCCTTGCAGGAAGTGTGAAATCAAATTTGAGATGGAGCAGTTTGTGAGACTCAGCCAAGAACCTCCCCCAAAAAAAAGCATAGAACTCCCCCCCAGACAGCATAAAGAAATATGTTTGTGTGGAGCTGAGCCCTTGGGGCATTGCTGGGTGCCCGAGGAGGGGATGTCACTGTGGCAGCGTGCATTCCTAGGGCTCAGTGCCAGCCCTGCTGGTCCCCCCACAGCTGCCCGCGCTGTGCTGCACCGCCCTCACCTCCTGTGATGCTCTCACCCATAGGCCCCACGCCGAGGATTTCAGCATGGATTCCTCCTTCTCGCAGTAAGTGCCATGCATGCATGCATGCAGTACCGGGAATGCGAGCAGCCCTGGGTGCCAGGAGCAGTGCCAGGGCAGCACCAGGGCACAGCACTGCTCTTGGCACCAGGGCTGGCAGGCCGTGCCTGCAAACCAGAGTGGTTCCCAGCATGGGGAGCCGTGCTCAGCTCCATGGGGAAGGAGCCAGGTCCTTCCAGCAAATTGGTGATTGCCCATCAGTGCTTGAGCTCCATGCACAGGCTCTAATTAAACAATCCAGATTCATCAGCAGAAGCAATTATCGGAGCCGATTTCTGAGTGTCAATCTCCAATGTTGCAAAACAAAGAAGGCAAACTGAACGCAACATGTCGTTCTATTGCTTCTCCTTGTTCGGGTTTTTCACCTTTTTTTTTCACTACTGAGAGCTGTGGTACAGACTGGTTGTAGCCAGAGGATGAGCACCCCATGTGCTGGATGAGGTTGGGGAGGAACTGCAGCATCCCTCAGGAGACAGCGAGCTGATGAACTCCTGCAATATGGTTATACTGTGATGTCCTCCCCAGTAGAAACCTCCCCATTTGGCAGATTTCTGCAGCCTCTCCTGCACTGGGACACAGGCTGAGCATTCCTGCCTGGCATCCCCAGCACGGTGCCACCTGCCTTGCCCTTGTCCTTCATACAGCTGTGTTCATACAGCTGATTTGGGGGCAGGGTTGAGCAGTGGGAGGACCTGCAGCCTTGCTCAGTGCAGCCTCCTTGCTCTTGGGCTGCTGGGTTTCTGCTTTCCCACAAAGCCTGAATGATCTGTAGTGTTACCCCACTAGGGTGATATTGCCTGAGTCCAGCTGTGTTCGATTTGCTGCAGAATGGTTAGCAATATCACCCCCTTCCCTTGGGCAAAAATCACACTCCTGTAATGAAGGTGGTATTGTTTGTTTGTGTTTTTTCCTTCTTTCTTCAATTTCTTCACATAGTGAATGGAGAAAATGTTGAGATAACACCTTCAGGAGATGGTTCTGGAGCCCCATGTGCCCCATGTCACCATGGGCTCTATTGCCCCGAGCTTTTGCCATCCCTGTGTACTGTGTCATGCTGCAGGAGTGGTGAGCTGTGCCATCCCTCAGCTGTGCTGCCCAAGCTGGGGGCAGAAGCTGCAGGGGTTACAAGTGCTGGGGGTACCTACAGCCCCTAGAGATGCTGAGCTGTCTGTGGGAGCTGTGTGGGCCATGGTGCTGGGCACATTTTGGAACCAGTGGAGCTTTGCTGCCAGGGCTGCCTCTCAGCCATTCTTCAGTTGCTGTTGATGGGACGCAGGGGCAGCCCACACTGTTCTTCTCACTCTGGCAGGTGCTCAGTTCTATGGATGTGCCACAATGTGTGCATAGACTCACACCAGCTCCCCTTCCTGTCCCAGCATCATGTGGTGGTGTCTGTCTGTCCCCAGTCCTGACTGGCATCACCGTGACCATCTCCAGAACCCACCCTGGGGCAGTGCTGGCAGTGGGCTGTGGAGATGTCTCCATTCATTCCAAAGCTCTCTGACTGTCTCGCTTGCATCCCGCTTCCCACTGGGGGAGATGTAATGAGACATTTCCCAGGATGAGAATGCTGTTTCCTGGCCAAATGCAGTGGGAGCACAGGGATTTGTGGTGCAGGGACCTGCCAACGATTTTTCCTCTCTTTCCAAAGCTACGTTTATTTGAAGATACATTTCTCATGGCAAAATATTCAGTCAGGGTTTGAAATAGAGCAAAAGCATCCTGGGCACGTGAGCCCCTCTGGGAGCAGCAGGCAGCCTTGAGGCAGGTGGTGCTGGGGCTGTGCCCAGGCACTGCTTTGGGGCCATCTCAGCTTCCCGACAGCTGCCAGCCCAGGGCCGGAGCTGTGCCTGCCTGCGCCATGGGGACGAGGAGCTCGGGGTACATCCTGGCCCGCTGAGGGTCAGTGGGGGGCATGGGCTGCTGGGGTGGGAGAATGGGTGGGGGCAGCTGCCGTGCTCCTCTGTGTCTGTGCTGGGGCTGCAGAGTGAGGCTGAGCTCGGGTAAGTGTCTGCAGTTTCTGGAACAAATTATTATGTCTTGGGGTGGGGAGAGCTCATCATCTTAGAACAAACTGCCTCTGATCTTAGGTTAATAAAGCACGATAAATAGCCGAGTAAAGCAAATGGAATTGCACAGGCATTATGGAGTGCATAATAGCAGGAATTACAGTTCCAAGGAAAGATTTGGAACTAAACCCCAATGTGTAGCTGGGCTGCTACTGCCCTGCAGGGCACGGCCCTGGTGCTGAAGGCACAGACTGCTCAAGGGAGCCCTGTCTGGGGCTGGGAGCAGTGGGGCTCCGGGGCAGCAGGAATGCAGCCAGGGCTCACCATGGGCGTGCTGAATTGCAGTTTCAGTTAAATGCTTGACAGGGGTGTGCTGGAGATGGGCTGAATGCCTCTCTCAGCTGGGAAGGGTCCGTGTTGTGTTCAGATGGCTGCTGGTGGTAAATGAGCATTGCCATGGGATGTGGCTGAGGCTCTGCAAGGAAGTCCTGCTCCTCCCTGTCCATCCACAGGGACAAGCAGCTGCTTCCCCCCAAGCCCTGTTCCACTTGATTTCCATGCCTTTCTTCTCCCTGTTGCCATTCTAACTGCTGAATGTTATGGTCTATTTGTCCCCAGAGGAGAGCTGTGTCACCAGCGTTCCCTGTTATCCATCAGTGTTTGATTCTATAGCCCTGAGGTGGTGCCACGCTGATGGACTATTGCTGCCACTGTCCCCAGCACCAGAGGGGTGAGGGGGGGCTCCTGGGTTCCCAGCCCAGGCCCCTCAGCCACCCCGTGGGGTGGGATGCACTTGCTAACTAAAACCTTTATATCCCATCTAAAATGTTATCCCAGCTATCACGCCCGAGGCGGTGGTTTCCTCTCTGTGCATTTTCCTTTGGTACAGGAACGGCTTTGCAAAGTGAAAAACCAGCTTTGCAACCTGACAAGCAGCTCCCAAAGGGATCCACACCAGCTGCCAAACACCAGCATTGCAGGGCGGGGGCTGGGGGGGGTCCTATGAGCCCCCCCTGAGCTTTGTTGATGGCTCCTCTGTGTAAGCACAGCAGCTGCTGCCCCATCAATCACAGCTTGGAGCGTGTCTGGATGCAGGCAGTGCCACGTGGGCTGCGGGGGGGAAAAGCCTGGGGGGGGGGAGTGTGGTGTTTGATTGGGCCACTGTGCACCTGGTCCTGGCTGAGGAGGACTTGATGTCAGCAGTAAGAGAAATAGTAATGAGGGCGGTGTTGAAAGGACTTAGCCAATACAGCAGCATAGGGGAAAGGGATGAATCCTTGCACTTGACTCTGCTATTAGCTGTAGCAGTCAGAGCAGGTGAGTCGTCTTGAGGAGAACATAAATCAGCGACTGATCCCTGCTGGGATGCAGGCAGCAGTGTGGTTTGTAGCCCTGCTCTCATGAATGGTGGGCTGATTCCAGCTTTGGGTGTGTGAGATGGTGGGGACACATCCTGGGGTGAGTGGGATGGTGGTGTTTGGCTGCAGCTCTGATTGTCCCTCCTGGTTCAGAACCACACTTGGAGGAGTGCTGGGTGGTGGCTGTCCCTCGCTGTCCCACTGCCACCGACTGCTGTGGCTCTGGTTGCGAGGTGAGGCTCAAGGCTGGCAGCTCCTGGCTGCTTCTGCAATGGCCAACGTGGTATCTTAGCAACGTGGGGAGTTTTCCTCTTTTTAGATCAGATCTGGTTTTTAGCAGCTTGGCTGCTCAGCGTCACTGTGGCGTGGGCCAGTCTGGGCCATGGGGCACTGCTGGCTCCTGCCAATGTCCCGTGGCTCACCATCCCCATGGATGCTCTCCCCGCAGGGTGCAGGTGGAGTTCTACGTCAATGAGAACACCTTCAAGGAGCGCCTGAAGCTCTTCTTCATCAAAAACCAGCGATCGAGTGAGTGCTCTCTGCCCACGCAGTGCTGAGGACACGGAGCCATTGCCATCTGCTGGCACTTGTCCCCAGCTGTCCCCAGGACGAGCCACCCCTTGTGTCCTGTCCCCATGCAGAGCTCTCAGCCCCCGCTTTGCCTTTGGCCCTGCAGATCAGCCACCCATTGCCCAGCATTGCTGGGAGCTATTTTCTCATTAGCTGTCTGGGGGGGAGCCCACTCGTTAATTCAGAAGTGTGTGTTCCCCTTCCCTCCCTGCATCCCGTTGCCTTGTTAACAGACTGGAGCACAGCACGGCAGGGCGCCCTCAGGGAAGTTTTTAATGGAAATGTGATGAATTCCTAGCTTGTAATTTGGGTAATAACGCCATGCTGGGGAGGAGGCAGCCCCAGCACTCAGCCCCCACTGCTGGCTCCCCAGCTACAGCTTTACTGGTGCTGCTCAGGATGGGGGGGCATGGAGCCCTGGGCAAAGCAAGGGTGCTCTGGGGATGGCTGTGCAGGGGGTGCCCCATGCAGAACCCCACAGAGATGCCCCCTCTCCTCTGTACCCATGGGGCCATGCCTGTGCTGTGCCACCTCTGCTGCAGGTCTGAGGATCCGACTGTTCAACTTCTCCCTGAAGCTGCTCACCTGTCTGCTCTACATCGTGCGTGTGCTGCTCGACAACCCAGAGGAGGGCATAGGATGGTGAGTGCCACCCCACCACAATGCCACTGTGGCCCCCAGAGCCCAAGCAGTGCAGGGCGCTCACACTGTGGGTGCTCAAACACCTTCACAGCACAGTGGGCAGTCCTTGTCACTCCAGCATCTCCTTCCCTACAGCAACAGGTGGTTTAACAATAACTGTCACTGCTTGCGGACTTTGCAGTGGAAAAATTCAGGGCTGTGGTCATCTTTAGATGTGATCTCTAATTTGTGAGAGGGGCGATAGGAACATCTGAAGGAGCTCCATCCTAAGGACTGTAGGTGAGCTCCCGATTGCTGCAGGGCCACATCCCACCTGGGCTGCATGGCCAGGCGTGACCCCTGACTTCAGCACAGCACCCACTAAATGCTGTCCCAGTGTCCTTGAAAACACTTCTGCTAAATCCCATTTAAGTGGGAGGGAAACACGTTTTGCCATTTAGATCCCTGAGGTGACAGACGATCACACGCAGCAGCTTTGCTCTGGGTTTTGGTATAAGCCTATTTTTGTTGTGTCCTTGCTTTGCTCTTGTCACGTACAGATTTTAATGTATTCTTTTTGTTTTCCAAGGATTTAGGATGCTCTGTGAGAATTAACAGCTGATTTTTCTCTTTGTGAAGGTTCCAGGTGCACTGGCCCAAAGTGTTTCCCAACCAGCTGAGTGTGAGCTGATGGTAGGGGCTTAAGGTCCTCAAGAAAGCAAAGGGATATGGGGACCAGCAAGTCCAAACCCATGGGATATTGTGCTAGGGCCTTTCCTAATGCCAGGACAGATGGGAGATAGCGTCCCATGAGCTGGAGAGCCAAACCCTCACCCCCCATGCATCCCTCTGTCCCTCTGTTGTCTCACTGACCGCTCTCCCCTGATTTCTGTGTCTCTTGCCCAGCTGGGAATGCGAGAAGCAGAACTACACAGTCTTCAATCAGTCCACCAAGATCAACTGGTGAGTGGTGGGAGGCTCTTAGTGTGGAGCTATTAGTGTGGGGCCCAGCTCTGCCTTGGGGGTGGGGATGGGGTAATTGGCACAGAGCATTCAGCGGTGAACTGGCGCTGCTGGGTGGGATGGGAGCTGGGCTGGTGTCCTGTGGTTGTTTATGGGGACGTGCATCCCCTTGTCTTACTTGTGCGTGGTTTGGGGACTACAGTAGTCCCATCACTGCCCATTGAGATGTGGGATGAGCCAAAAAGAGACCTTCCCAGCCCTTGTTCTGTGGGGCTCCCATCCACCTCTTTCAGCACTGAGGATGGTCAGAACTAGTTTCAGGCTTTGCATGGGACAATGCCAGAAGCAACTCTGCCATGGAGGGGACATCAGAGATGATGTCCTCAGGCTGGCTGCCAGCAGGATGGAAAGGAGCTGCTGTGGTTTGCATCCTCATGGGATGTTCTTTGCAGGTCACACATCTTCTGGGTAGACAGAAAGCTGCCGCTGTGGGCTGTCCAGGTGAGTGCTGGGCTGCATGGGGCTGAGCAGCTACTCCTGATGCAGGCACACACCTGCCTCAGACAGGTGCAGGGAATCCAATTGAAGCTTCAGTGCACAAAAGCCACAGGTGCTGGTGCAGAGCCCTGAGCAGCTCTCCCCATCTGTGCCCACAGGTCAGCATCGCCCTGATCAGCTTTCTGGAGACCATGCTGCTCATCTATCTCAGCTACAAGGTGCGCTCCCCTGCCCCACACCCCTGGGGCAGAACAGAGGTCTGTGTCCATTGCTGCCCTCAGTCCTCCCACAGGCTACTGCTGCCCCCAAGTTCACCACCCCCCACTGATTGAGGTGCCCGGGGAGGGAATGATTTGTGAAGTTTAGTTGCCAGCACTGCACTTCAGCCCATCAGAAAAGCACAGCACCTCTCTGTCTGCACTGCATCCTTCCCCGTGTAGCAGAGCTGGGGCACTGGGAACATATAATTGGCCTTTGGCACACTTTCAAGCATTTTAATTAATTATTCTTACTTTTAATTTTTCAGGGGAACATCTGGGAACAGATTTTCCGCATTTCATTCATCCTCGAGATGATCAACACAGTGCCCTTCATTATCACAGTACGTGTTCCCCAACAGCATTCTAAAGCAGCTTTAACCTTAATACTGTGCTGCAGTATTTTGGTGGTGAAATAAAGAAAACCACCGCATATCTGGCTAAGTGGTACTTAAAGCTGATGTTTTTGGTAAAGAACTCTGATTTTTCTGAGTCCTTTGCCAGTCAACTCATGGGTAACTCTTCCTTTTGTAGATATTTTGGCCTCCTCTGCGAAATTTGTTCATCCCTGTCTTTCTGAACTGCTGGCTCGCCAAGTACGCCCTGGAGAACATGATAGTAAGTGACCAGATGCATCCCTATGGGCATCCCATCTCCTTTGCTTCAGCAACAAAGCGTGCCTCAGCCCTGGCAGAGAGCGCCGTCCCATCCCCAGGGAGCAGATTGCCAGCAGTGTGTCAGGCACTGGGATGGAACCCGTAGGGCTGAAGCTTGGCTGGACTGTGAGCTGGGCACAGCTTCCCTCACCATGCCCCTGTCCTTCTCCAGAATGACCTGCACCGTGCCATCCAGAGGACCCAGTCTGCCATGTTCAACCAGGTGCTCATCCTCATCTGCACCCTTCTGTGTCTCGTCTTCACTGGGTGAGTGTTGCACCTTGTGCCACCCAACCACCTCCTTGCCACTGTGCATCCCAACAGCTGGTTTAAGAGGTCTGCAGGGTGCTGCTAATTAACCAGGCCCTTCACCCTTTGCTTTGAAACCAGCATCTTCCATACTGCAGCCCTGCTCCTGGCTTTGCATTGCGCTCTGAATCAGTTTTCCTGATTAGTCTGAATTTGGAGCAAATAATACCAATTAAATTGCCAAGAGGACAGGAAATTAAGCTTTTGGGCTCACGAGCCTTTGACAATAAAAGCCATCTTCTCAGATGAGTGGTGAATGCAATTTCTGGGCTCTGCAGGGCTCCTCACCCCCAGGCCTCCTGCCTGCTGCAGCTATAGATGCATTTCTTTGACGCTCATGCTTGGCACAATAGCTTTGGAGACTTGAGAGCTCATGGCCCCCTGCTTCTCCCTGCAGCACCTGCGGCATCCAGCATTTGGAGAGAGCAGGAGAGAAGTTGTCCCTCTTCAAGTCCTTCTACTTTTGCATCGTCACCTTTTCCACTGTGGGCTATGGGGATGTGACACCCAAGATCTGGCCTTCCCAGCTCCTTGTTGTCATCATGATCTGTGTTGCACTGGTTGTGCTGCCGCTGCAGGTGAGAATGTGGCCACGGAAGGGTGCAGAGCCTGCGCTGTGCACAGTTTTGTCCCCATGTCCCTGGCACTGTCAGCAACACAGTGAGGGCACTG
Organism: Excalfactoria chinensis; assembly: GCF_039878825.1. Classification (NCBI taxonomy): domain Eukaryota; kingdom Metazoa; phylum Chordata; class Aves; order Galliformes; family Phasianidae; genus Excalfactoria; species Excalfactoria chinensis. Next base: position 6,842,836 of record NC_092842.1, on the reverse strand, counting down.
AGGGTGTTCCCTGGTGCTGGGACACCAGCTGTGCCCTCTGCTTGCAGTTTGAAGAACTCGTTTACTTGTGGATGGAGCGGCAGAAGTCGGGGGGCAACTACAGCCGGCACCGTGCCCAGACAGAGAAGCATGTTGTGTTGTGTGTCAGTTCACTGAAGATTGACCTCCTCATGGACTTCCTCAATGAGTTCTATGCCCACCCACGCCTGCAGGTGAGGGCTGGGTGCATGCCCAAGTGTGCTCCTTTGACACTTAACCCTCAATGCTTGTCCTTGATGAGCATGGCTGAGTCACACCACCTGCTTGATCCACCCCATTTTTATGTCCAGGATGTGGCAAGAACCTCGATGGATTTCTCTACCCATAAGGATGCCCATGGGGCTGCCTGTCTGCCGAGTGACACGAGCCTCTCTCTTCCAGGACTACTATGTGGTGATCCTCTGCCCCACGGAGATGGACATCCAGGTGCGGCGGGTGCTGCAGATCCCTCTGTGGTCACAGCGGGTGATCTACCTGCAGGGCTCTGCGCTGAAGGACCAGGACCTCATGAGAGCCAAGTGAGCATTGGGGTGGGGATGGCAGTTTGCAGCCACCTCATTGTGCTGCATGTATCCCCATTGCTGTCACTAGATGTGTGATAGCAGCCACTCTGTCCCCTCTGTGGGCTGAGTGCTGCATGGGCACTGCTCTCTGCTTGCAGGATGGACAACGGAGAAGCCTGCTTCATTCTCAGCAGCCGGAATGAAGTGGACCGCACAGCAGCGGTGAGCAGCTCGTCCCAGACATGGAAGCGTTGGGGTAAATGAGCTCTCAGAATATAGTGCTTGCTTTCCTCTTTTGTTAGGACCACCAGACCATTCTGAGAGCCTGGGCTGTGAAAGATTTTGCCCCAAACTGCCCTCTCTATGTGCAGATCCTAAAGCCGGAGAACAAGTTTCATGTCAAGTTTGCTGGTGAGTTGCCAGGGCTGTCCCCCTTCACTAGGCCCTGGTGCTCCCTGTGGGGCTCCTGCATCCGCAGGCCCTACGAGGGGTACTTTGTGAGGTGGAGTGGGTCCCTGTCTCATCTGTAAGGCCACCACTGCTGGTGATTTGGGGGCACTGAGTGCTGCTTGGGTTGACTGCCCCCAAACTCCCTGGTGATGTAAGCCGAGGCATGGGGCGCCGCGATAGCAGCTCTGCTTCCTTGCAGATCACGTCGTCTGTGAGGAGGAGTGCAAGTACGCCATGCTGGCGCTCAACTGCGTCTGCCCTGCCACCTCCACGCTCATCACGCTGCTGGTGCACACCTCCCGTGGGCAGTGAGTGCTGGGGGGGCACAGCCATTCCTCCTGGGGGTCCTGTCCCCATGGAATGCCCATCCCCAATTACAGCCCTGGGTTCCCTCCTGTCAAGCAGGGGTGGGTGGTGCTGGGGCACTGCAGGATCCCTGTATGGGTTTGCTGGAGGGCAACTGTACAACTTCTTATTTGTATCAAGCAGATCCCACTGGCAGGAAGCAGAATGTACAGACTGTGCAGAGCCAAAGCCTGTGGGGTGTTCTGTGGGTTTACATAGAGCACAGCTGGAAGCAGCTCCATGTGGTGCTGGTGCGGGTCCTTGGTGGAGCCAGAAAGTACTGAATTTTGGGTGACGTGACATCAGAGAGTTACAAACTCTACCCGCAGAGCACATCCCACCACGTGCTTTGAGCTGTTTGCCAACATTGGCTCTCAACCCTGCTTCTGCAGCTCCATTGGGAGCCCTCATTAAATACAAACGCAATTAGAATCAGAAATCAGAAGGAGCTCAGCCCCCACCTGCTGCACCAACAGCTCTTCTCGCAGCACCCTGAGGGTTCCTTGGGGGCCTGCTGGCTGCAGCCCCATCCCCACATGCTGCTGTCATTGCAGGGAGGGCCAGGAGTCCCCGGAGCAGTGGCAGAGGATGTATGGGCGCTGCTCGGGCAATGAGGTCTACCACATCCGCATGGGTGACAGCAAGTTCTTCATGGAATACGAGGGAAAGAGCTTCACCTACGCTGCCTTCCATGCGCACAAGAAGTGAGGGCAGGGGTGCGGGGCTGGGGCCAGCACTTGGAGTGCCTTTTGTAGGGAGGAGGCTTTGCTCCAATGCCTGCACTGTGATCCCATCACAGGTATGGCGTCTGCCTGATTGGCATCCGCAGGGAAGAGAACAAGAGCATCCTGCTGAACCCCGGCCCACGGCACATCATGGCCGCATCTGACACCTGTTTCTACATCAATATCACCAAGGAGGAGAACTCTGCCTTTATCTTCAAGCAGGAGGAGAAGCAGAAGAAGAAGGGCTTTGCAGGCAGGGGCACGTATGATGGCCCTTCTCGCCTGCCTGTGCACAGCATCATCGCCAGCATGGGTGAGTCTGGGGGGCTCCTGCACAAATGGCACCCACATTCCTGCTCCTCGCATCCTGGCTGCTCTCAGCAAGCCCAGACACCCTCATTAGAGCTTGTGATGTCCGTTATCATTAATGATATTTGTCTGCAGAAATCCCTCAAGCCCTGTCTGGAAGGATAAATGCTGTTGGCCGCATCTTAAATCATGTTTATGATTCCCAACCTGACGAACGGCGTGATTTGCTCTGCAGTGAGCAGTGCATTTTCTCAAATGAAAAATGCCATGAGTCATTACTTCCTGTTTGCATCTGGGGAGACCAAGTTCTGGGGTTGTCTGGAGAGGCTGCGCTGCGATGGCAGATTGTATTTTAGGCAAATAATTTATGCATATATACTCACGAGCAGCAATTTGCATGATTATCCCACAGCAAGACACAGAACTCTGTGCTGAGTAGAGCTCCTCCGTGTTCTTGTTACGTGGTTTGCTCAAAGAGGGGCCTTTTGCAAAAAGTAGAACAAGAAGTGAAGTGGTGTGAGCAGGTTCAGCCCGTGCAGCTCCATGGCTGCAGGAATGCACCCAGCTCCCGTGCTTTGCTCACTGTGGAACTCATGGCTTTCATAGGCATGCAAAAATAATGGGTGAAGATTCAGATGAGAGCTTCAGCTTGGGTTTCCAGCTGAGAACAAAGACTCGATGGCCTCAGCCAACACTCTGTAAATATGTTTGGATTTTGAAAGACTCTGGTGGTGGATGGGGTCCCAACCGGGCTCAATGGTGCCATGCTCTGCCAACCCTGCTCCCTTCCCCTTCTTATAGAGTGCTGTGCTTCCCCCCGCCGCGTCCAGGTACAGTGGCCATGGACCTGCAGAACACGGAGTGCCGCCCCACCAACAGCAGCAAGCTGGCGCTGCCGGCTGAGAACGGCTCAGGCAACCGCCGACCCAGCATCGCGCCCGTGCTTGAGCTGGCTGACACCTCGTCCCTGCTGCCCTGCGACCTGCTCAGCGACCAGTCGGAGGACGAGATGACACAGTCAGATGAGGAAGGCTCAGCGGTGGTGGAGTGAGTTGCACGTGTTCGGTCACCGCAGAAGCACAGCCCACTGCAGGTGATGGAGCCATTGCACATGGATCTCCACAAGTCCTTACAGTGCTGGGATTTCCCTCTGTTGCAGGTACGTGAAGGGCTACCCACCCAACTCCCCGTACATCGGCAGCTCGCCAACCCTATGCCACCTCCTGCCTGAGAAAGCCCCATTCTGCTGCCTGCGGCTGGACAAGGTGAGCAGTGTGCTGCCCAGGGCTGTGCTGGGGGAGGCCGGGAGCTGCCACAGATCCCAGCTGCCTGCCTCCCACAGGGCTGCAAGCACAACAGCTTTGAAGATGCCAAGGCCTATGGCTTTAAGAACAAACTGATCATCGTGTCAGCAGAGACTGCTGGCAATGGGTTGTATAACTTCATCGTCCCGCTGCGTGCCTACTATCGGTCTCGCAAAGAGTTGAACCCAATTGTGTTGCTTCTGGACAACAAGCAAGTACTTCTCCACAGTGCTTTCTTTTGCACTAAGCCCTTTCCTGTATTACCGTGGGCACTGCACACTGCATGGGGCAGGGGCATGACTCTGTCATGGGCTGTGCATCACCATGTTTGGTGGATTTCTGAACCCTGCTGCTTTCTGTTGCACTTCTTGCAGACCAGAGCACCACTTTCTGGAAGCCATCTGTTGTTTCCCCATGGTTTACTACATGGAAGGCACCATTGACAAGTAGGTTTTCCAGTCTATTGCTGCTGTTAATTATAGGATTGTCTTAAATATGTTGAATTCACCCCAACCCACAACCCCCATACATTCCCATTTCATGGGGAGACAAGGGCTGGCCGTGGCAGCCCCCACTGTTGGCTTCTCACCTTGTTGAGCCCATCTGGGAGGTGGGTGGTGGTGTTGGGCTGGTGGCTAGGAGCAGCTGGGCTGGCTGCAGCGCTGTGTGTTGCAGTGTGCTGCTTCCCCGTGTCATTTCCAAGGGCTGACCCCTGCACTCTTCTCTTTGGGAACTGCCCAGCCTGGACAGCCTGCTGCAGTGCGGCATCATCTACGCTGACAACCTGGTGGTTGTGGACAAGGAGAGCACCATGAGTGCTGAGGAGGACTACATGGCGGATGCAAAGACGATCGTCAATGTCCAGACCATGTTCAGGTAAGGAGGGCCAGCAGTCTCATCCCATCATCTTCTTACTCATCCTGTTCCCATCTATCCTGTTCCCTCCCATCCTATTCCATTCCATCCCTTCTCTGGGTGCTGCCTCAGCAGGAAGTGAGCCCCAGAGCATGTAGGTGCTATGAGCTGCTAGGATGACACCCAGGTTCCACTAATTCTGATCTTGGATGGGCACAGGGGAGTGTTTTGTGTTCCTCAAGCTTTAAATGAGGAGATCCCTCCCTCCCAAGGTGGCTGCTGAACAACATCTCTTCCCATTGCAGGCTGTTTCCCAGCCTCAGCATCATCACAGAGCTGACCCATCCCTCCAACATGAGGTTCATGCAGTTCAGAGCAAAGGACAGCTACTCCTTAGCCCTTTCCAAGCTAGAGAAGGTAAGAGAAAGATTTTCTTTCTTTGAATTTGGTGCTGGAAGTCACTAATCCTAAGTTTGTTGTGGTCCTGTGCTTCTCCACATGCTGCACTGTGCATCCATCCAACATAACCTGCAGCAAACAAATACGTGGGTGGGTGATTTTGGGGCTGTCTGCCTCTTTTTACTTGTTTATGTGTTTCTTGGCGGCTGAAGGTTGTGCTGCTTTGCCTGCTGCTGTGTTGGGAGCAGGGCAGTGAGTGAACGGGTGCAGGGATGCTCCAAGCAGGGAACCGCTGGGCTCAGCGCTGTGCCTGCAGCAGTGTCACTGTGCTGAGGTCTCCTGACAAGGGCAAACATCCCCAAGGCAGTGACGCATGTGGAAGTACCACATCCAGCCCGTAGCAAAATAAAGCCATGATATCTCACATGTTTCCATGGAGAAAAAGGAAAAACTTCTTTTACCACAAAACCCTCTTTCCCTGCATCCCTCCTGGCATGCCCACCAGAGATGCTCAGCTGCTGTCCTCCTGCTCAGGTGAGCCTTCAAGGCCACATGGATTGTCTTTCCTCTTCCAGAAAGAGCGCGAGAATGGCTCCAACCTGGCCTTCATGTTCCGCCTGCCCTTTGCTGCAGGGAGGGTCTTCAGCATCAGCATGCTGGACACGCTGCTCTACCAGGTGGGGGAGGCACTGGGGGCACGGCTGCCTTCTGGCATGTAGCAGGGTTGACATTTCCTCCCCTCCTGCAGTCGTTTGTGAAGGATTACATGATCACCATCACCAGACTGCTGTTGGGCCTCGACACCACACCGGGCTCTGGCTACCTCTGTGCGGTAGGTGCTGCTGCGGGGTGCAGGGCATGTGCATGGGGGCTGTGGGAGGTGAGGCTCCTCTGAGAGAGACAAAATGGAGCAGAATGGGGCAGAACATTGCTCCCTTTATCATACATGGGCAATCTCAGTGCTGCCAAGAGCCCTAATGTTATAAAACCACTGAGTCTGTTAGGTCAGAAAAGACCCTTCAGGTCATCATGTCCAACCCTTGGCCAACGCTGCCAAGTCCTCCACTGAGCCGTATCCCTCAGTGCTGCATGCCCTGCTCCTGGCCTGTTTGGCTTTGGCATCGATGCGTTCTGGTGCTGAAGTCAGTTGCTGTTCATCCCCAGATGAAGATCACAGAGGACGACCTGTGGATCCGGACCTATGGACGCCTCTTCCAGAAGCTCTGCTCCTCCAGTGCTGAGATCCCCATCGGCATTTACCGGACGGAGTCACACATGTTCGCCACCTCCGAGGCAAGGGGCAACACGTGTGGGAAGGGCAGCAGCACTCCCACCCCAACCCACACCCGGGGGGCTCCTGTCTTCGTGTGAGCATGGTGCAAATGCTCAGCCCTCAAAGAGCAGTGCTGGCAGGCAATGCAGCACTGAGCGGTTGTTGAGTTACCAGGGGATGCTGTGCAGTATGGATAGGGATGCTCATTTCCTGGATGACAGTTTTTCCCCCTTTTCTTCCCCCAAATGCAGCCCCATGACATCAGAGCACAGGTGAGTACTGCTTGCATCCGCACCCGGGATTATCAGTTCTGCCACCAGCCCCCGCAGTGCACATGTGGGTGGTGCTGGGGATGGCTTCCTTGGGCGAGATGTTCCCCACAGCACCAGCAAACAGCCAGGAGGTGTAATTACCGGGAGAGGGAGCAGGATCTGGGCTCCACTGTGAATACCTTCAGTTTTCAGCTTTGTGGAAAGCTGACATTTAGCTTGATGCATTCCCCATTCATCCTTAGAGATGCTTTTATTCCCTTTATTAATAAATCGGTTCTTACCAGCGGAGCTCCCTATAGCACAGGTGTGGCAGCAGGTCTGCTGCGAGGTGTCAGAGAGGAAGGTGAGGGCAGGAGAGATTAGCACTGATGGAGATGTGGTGCTCGCTGCACCCCATGGCTGCTGGCATTCCAGAGCCCCCATCCCAGAGCTGCTGCCCAGGTGCTTTAGCAGCATGGGGATGCTGTGCTGGCAGTGCACGACTAAGAGATGGGACCCCGTCCCAGAGCAACTCCCGTTAGGTGGCCCCGCGGTCCCCGTCACCGGCCGGGCTTCCAGTCACAGATCTCCATCAACGTGGAGGACTGCGAGGACACGAAGGACGTGAAGGAGCACTGGGGAATCAAGACAGGCCACCACAGGAACTCGTGCTCCAGCGACCAGTCCGAGCACCCGCTGCTGCGGCGCAAGAGCATGCAGTGGGCACGCCGGCTGAGCAGGAAGGGCAACAAGCACTCCGGCAAGACAGCCGAGTGGATCAGCCAGCAGCGGCTCAGCCTGTACCGCCGCTCCGAGCGGCAGGAGCTGTCCGAGCTTGTCAAGAACCGCATGAAGCACCTGGGTTTGCCCACCACTGGGTATGGTAAGTTGTGTGCGGTCGTGCTCCCCTGCGGCGAGGCGGCCCCGTGGGCTCCGCAGGTAAACCCCCATCCATCATGCCCAAGCCCTGCAGGTGCTGCTGGACCCGTCTCTGGATGCTGCACAGCAATGCAGTGCGCATCGATCCTGGGGTGGCTGCAGTGGGGTCTGTGCCTACAGGAGCTGTGCCCGTGCTGTGTGGGTAGCCTAGAACACATTGAACCACTGAATCATGGTGTGATAGAATGGTTGGGTTGGAAGGGACCTCCAAAATCATCTAGTTCCAACCTCCTGCCACGGGCAGGCTTGCCAACCAGTAAAACAGGCTGCCCAGGGCCCCAGGTTGGCTCTGTTTTGGGTCAACTCATCCAAATCCTGGTACTGTGCCCCACAGTGCTGCAGGGCTGGTGCTGCAGCTCTGCGCCATCATCATGCTGTATTTCAAGAGCATCCGGCGGGGCTGGGCTGGCTTGGTGGTGTGTGACGGCCGCGTGTGTCACTGTGCTTCGTGCTGACCCCACGTCTTTCTGGTGGGGACTGCAGCCCCGCGCTGGTGCTGGGGTCTGTGTGCCCACACCTGCCCTGTGGTTACGGTGCAGTCCTTTGCCCACGGCTTTCTTGGTTCGTTTCGTCTTTCTGCCCTGTGAGCCATCCCGTGCTGCCTCCTGTCTACTCCATGCCAGACCCCTTCCATCGCCGCAGCCGGGCCCTGGGCACCAAGCACCAAGCCCAGCTGGGGTTTGCTGCCTGCAGCAAGGAGAGTGGGGGAAATGCAGATCAATGCAGGGAAACAGAGGGCGTGTGGAGTGCTGGGGGCATGTGGCAGCCGCTCCATGGAGGAGAAGGTGGGGACAGCATTGCTGGTTCAGCTGCACACTTGGCACTGCTGCCTACAGGTAATGCAGCACTGAGATGGAGCTCTTTGTCCCTGCTCCCCTCCTCCCAAAAGTTTCCTTGGCTCATTCTGGGGATGCAGCTCTCTTTGCTCTGTATCACTCTGCTGATGGCAATCGGTGCCGCAGTGCTGGTAAAGCCTGACTGCTCAGTGCAGCTCTGGGGCTCCAGCTGGGATGTGTGCAGGCACCAGGGCACGGCTGGCATTGGTGTGCTTGGTGGTTGGAAGGACACTGGCTCTGCCTGCTCTCCTTGCCTTTATCTTTTGCTCCTTTATTGCCGAAGTGCAGCAGCTCGTCTCTAATATTTGCCGAATCATGGCTTGCTGACCTCTCTCTCTCTCTCTGTTTATGTCTGTGCCTTTCCCTGTATGTTCTGTAGAGGATGTAGCAAATTTAACAGCCAGTGATGTGATGAATCGGGTAAACCTGGGATATTTGCAAGGTAATGCTCACTCCCTGGGAGTCACGCGTGCCTCACGGCGTGCAGCGTACAACAAGATCATGCCAGCTGAGCCCAATCCACACCCTTGCCAGTTTTCACCTTAGATCCTTTCACTCTCCTTTGTCGGGTGGAGCTGGAAAACAAAAGGCACTGCAGGGCTCCCTGACGTCAGGAGAGAACAACACAGGGACCCTTTGGAACTGGTGCCAGGAAATCACATCCCTCAGCTGTTACTGATAGCGACCTCCTTGCATTGCTCTGCAGGTTGATTTTGGCCTGCAAGATCCGGAGCAGTTCAAGGAGGCGGTTTCTGTCTGCTGCTGCTGAGCAAAGCAGTGCGGGAGGGCATCGTTTGCAGCTTTGTCCTGGGTTGGTTTGGGATGCGGACCCACATGTCCCTGCAGTCACCCCAAGACCCTACGGAGAGGCTCGGGGTGAAGGGATGCAGCACCCGGTGCTCAGCGCACAGCTTCATGCAGAGGGGCTCGGGAAAGCCATGGGGCAGCTGTGGCCCTGCTGGGCTGTGGTTCAGGCTTTGCCAGCCTATGCTTAAGGTGAAAAGTTGGCATTTTCCTACAAACTGTGTCCACCCTCAGAGTCCCAGCCCAGCTGTGGCTCATGGAAGCCCCACTCAATATATTGCCAGCAGCTGCAGGGGCTGCGCAGATCTCAGGGATGGTGTTCACCCCCCTCTTTGGATGTGTTCTGGCACAGCTGTGAGCCACCCCCACCAGTGCCCTTCTGCAGTGTGAGCCACCACTGTGTGGGTGCAGGAGCTCTGGATCCCCTCCCCCCAAAATTATCTGGGGGTGCCAGCTGGGACAAGATGATGGCAATACGCGTGGCGGGTTCAGCAGTGCTGCATGGGGGTCAGGAAAAGGTGCTTCCATGGTGCAGGAGAACCTGTGTGCCCCAGGATCCCCCCCTCCATTACGGCACATCCCATGCATCCCCAGCTCTGTGTTTGCCTCAGCACTGCCATCCCCATCCCCGCTGCACTGCAGGGCTGAGCACTGGGATGGCTGAGAGCTGTCAGCCCTGCGGTCTGGGGAGCAACCAGGGAGTGAGCAGCAAAAAGCAGATGGGCAGGAAGGAGGGGTGCGTGTGTAGACCCTCCCTGTGTTCCCCATCATGCCATGCGCTGCTGGCATCCCGGTGCACAACCCTGCAGCAAGCTCGTGTCCGTCTGTCCCCTGCAGTTCATCCCCTGTCCTGTCCATCACATGCCCTCGCTGTGCTCCCGCTGCTGCTTGTTCCCAGCACCTGCTTCCCCCCATGATCTTGTTTGGCAGCGAAGGGCCCCGCGTTGTCCCGGTGCTTGGTTTGGCATCACCGCAGCTCCACAAATCAGAGCCGTTCCCGAGCGGTGCTGGGGGCTCTGGGATGCCGCAGTGATGTCCTGCAGGCAGGAGGGCATGAAGCCTCGGCCACGTGCTGCTGGTGCTTATAGATGCAACAAGGGAAGAAGGTGGCAAAGCGTGGTCACGGCCCCGGGGGGGTTTGTCTGCCCTGACCCAATGTTCGGGGTCGTCGTGCTGTACTTAATGCAGCAAGACTAACGTGTTTCATTTTTTCACTCAAACAAGGTAAGACATCTTCTTATTTCATTTTGGGGCTCGATCTTTGACATGAAAAGTCCACAGTCTCCGGCTTGTGCCATGGCTGGGAGCAGCTGTGGGGCTGTGGGAGGAGGCGGTGGTGCTCTCAGTGGCGTGACCATGCTAAAGGACCCAGTGCTGTCCTCAGGGACCAGCTGTGCCCCTACTGGGCTGGATGCCTGGGGCTACTGCAGTGGGGCTGCCAGGGCATCTATGGGGTGTCCATTGGAGTGTCCATTGGAGTGCCCATTGGGGCATCCATCAGGGTGTTCATCGGGTGTCCATCAAGGCGCTCTGCCAGCCCTGCCCACCATCCCCTTCTTTCCTCCTGCAGATGAGATGAATGACCACCAGAACACTTTGTCCTATGTCCTGATCAACCCACCCCCAGACACACGGCTGGAGCTGAACGACATCGTGTAGGTGTCACCCCCTCCTCCCCACACACACTCCCAATCCCACCCCAAACCCGGGATTCCCACACATGGTGCAGGGATACAGCACACTCCACGCCCCGCTCTGTGCCCTGCAGGTACCTCATCCGCTCCGACCCGCTGGCACACGTGGCCAACGATGGGCACAGCCGCAAGAGCAGCTGCAGCAACAAGCTGGGCCCCTGCAACCCCGAGACACGGGATGAGACCCAGCTCTGAGCACACCCCATGTGCTGCGGGGATGAAAGCGAGGGGACAGGCGGGCAGGCAGCCGGCCAGAGGCACCACGTGGGAGTTTTTAACTTTTTATACCAATACCGCAACTAGTGAGAAAGTCTTTGCCGGTGCTGGTGGTGAGACTGGAACTACAAGTCGGCCCCGTTTGGGCAGGAAGCCGTGTTTGGAATTGTCCCCAAATGATGCAGGCTGTTTGCATTGGATGGGGGCACTGCTGAGCCAAGGGGCAGCTGCCCTGCGCTCGTCCTGCTCCTCTTTGCTGGGTGCCCAGGATGGATAGTCCAAATTTGGCTCTTTCACCCCAATGCTCTCCTTGCTTGTTGGCTTGTCCCGGGGGCTGCACGGAGACAATGGGGAAGAAGGGGGCTGTGCAGCCCTCGCAGCACCCAAGCAACATCTACAGATCCCCAAACACACCAAAACGACAACAAAGTGACCCAACGCTGTGCAGCACCGCTCTTGTTGCACACATCCTGGCTCTGGGGACGCTGGCACCCACTGGGGCTCAGCAGCAAAGAAAGACACCATGGACAGGGATGTGTCCCACACCGTGTTGGCCTGGCCGAGCCCCTGTGTCACAGATGGGTGTGCATTGGCAGCACAGCGGCCGTTGAGACCTTTCTCTAGCAGAAACACCAGATGTATTTTCCATCTATTTTTGCACACTTTGCAATGTCGACGTGTCAAGGTTTTTTGTTTCTTTTTTTTGTTTGTTTGTTTGTTTCTCTTTGACTGCCAAAGTGAATAACCCAGTTGTTAACGTTCTGTACTTTTACCTTCATTTACTAAAACTCCAACGTGATTTATTATTATTATTAATTATTTTTTAATGAGAAGCCTGTAAAGCACAACACAGCCGTGCCCTCCCAGCGCCGCTGCCAGGAGGGGGTTCTGCCATTCCCACCCACCACCCCTTCTCTACTACACACAATAAACATTGTTTACATAAAACCTGCTTATAGTTGCAGCACCCCATGAAGGTGCTTAGAGCTGCATTGCCTGAAAAGAAAGCAAAAACCCACCCAGGCAAAGCTCTGCAGGCCGACAATTGGATGGGGCCTGGGCTGGCCTTGCTTTTGATGCCATCTGGCACTCAGTGGGCAGTGCAGGTGGAAATACCCAACCCCCACCCGAGCCCTTGGCTGCACTGAGATGTGGGCACGACCCAACCATCACCGCTGCTCTGTTGGATGTTATTTGTTTCGCTTGATGCATTATTATTATTACTTTTAATCCCATTGGTTGCAGCAGTTCCGTGTTGTATTTATTTCTGGTTGGAAGTTGCCGTGCCAAGAGAAATTAAGTAGTTCCCAAAGGATAAACAGCGAGAGCAGCTGAAGCACAAAGCCAACGGGGTCGAGCCATGTCCGACCCCACAGCGCTCCGCTATCAGTGCACACAACCAAGCCTGGAGCTGAAGGTTTTCCATCCCATTCACCTTCAAGGGAGGGGGTGAACAAAGCAGCTCTGCACCCCATCCCACGGTGGGGGCTGAAGTCACAGCCCTCCACTCAGTGATCCATATGGGCACTTCCCAGCTGGGGATATTCCATGGTTACCCCGTGCTGACTGTTCAGAAGGGAACATTTCTATCTAGTTCCCCGCAGTTGGCTGCTCTGTGAGCCTGGGGGCAGCCCAGCACCCCACAGCACCCCAGGCACTGCAAGAGCATCCCTCCCCCTCACTGCATTCCAACACCACTTCTGTTTGTTTAATGTATGAAGGTGTGCATTTAAGAAGGAAATAAGCTACATGTGTGCAAATCACAGGCTTTTTGTTTTTGCAGGTATTATTTCTATGGTGTAAATGTATGGCTGACGTTCTAATGGGGTGTTCAGAGAAAAAAAATACTGTAGATATTTTACCTGTGGTCAATGTAAATCTATGAACAAGCGTTAAGTTCTTCTAACAAGAAGAATTCGGTTACAACACGAATGTAATAACGAGGATATTCTATTTCTCTAAGGGTTGCGGCACCAACAGGAGCTGCTGCTGCTCACCCAGAGCTGGCTCAGAGCGGTGGGTGCTGCACTGAGGCCATGCAGGAGCAGAGGGGGGGGGGATGTGCTGCACTCCTTGCTTCACCCCAACAGCTCCAGCAGGGCCCCAGTGTACAGCAATATTTATTTCAGGTCACCCTCAGCTGTTTCTATTTTTCCCTGTTTTCCCAAGGAAATGCAATGGTTTCACTGCCAGCAGTGGGTCGCACAGCTCTGGCTCACAGTGCAGCACTTTGCTCATTAGGGAAGCATCACCCCCCCAGCCCAGAGGGGAGGCACACAGATAGCACTGCTGGCCCATGGGTGCCTCCTCTTCCCCCTTATAGCTCACCCTTATGTGGGAGAACACGGCACTAGGGCTCCCAGAGCAATGCAATGCCCTTAGAAAAGCAGGATTCTATGAAGGCCGCAGAGCTGAAAGGCCTGGGGCAATGCAGACACACAAGAGAGGGCTGTGATGGCTCCGGGTTTACTGGCACTGTGTGTCCCACAGCACTAACAGCTCCAAACTCCGAACGTGAACACAGACCACAACACGCACTGCAACCTACTGAGCAGTCACACACCCGTCCCCATTTTCACCCCTCCATCCAAACACCTTTTTACTTCCCGAGGGGGAACTGCTCTCCAGGTCAACTCTGTGTGGGCTCCATCAGCCACAGCCAACAGCAAATGCATCCTTCCCTGTCTGAGGCCTCATTTTGGGACACGTATCCTCGGGGTGCACTGTAGACAGCCAACAGGAGATGTTTTTTTGTACGATTCCCGTGAAGACACTTCACATTTCTGTAAAGAGAAATCGAAATAAAAGAGCTGCATGCAGCAACAACAGAGACTGCTGTCTGCCTGCTGGCTGCCTTGTCCTGGGGTGGGCTCTGAGCGGGAGCACGGAGTTACTGCCAGCTTCCACTCCAGCTGGAGAAATTACTTTGTCTTCTACGACAGCTTCATGCTGCGTTACGCAGCCCATGCTAACAGTAGTGCTCAGGGCAGGCTGCTCCCCAGCACTGCATTGCTCCTGGGGCTGGGCTGCAAATGCAATTTAAGTAGTTGAATAAATAGTTAATATTGAATAATAGTTAATAGTTGAATAGTGAAATAAATCCCCCCTGCCATCTGGCAGCAGGAAGGTGTGCTTGTTTTGCTCGCAGGCTTTGCACAAGGCAGGCAGCCCAAAGGAAGGCACAGCCCCTGAGCTCACCACCATGGGTCTATTGTTGGCATCATTTGAGCCATTGGTTCTGTTCGAACTTTGAGTCATCTCTGCCTGCATTCCGAATAACTGACAGCAACATTTGGAGTGATGCACGGACTGAAAGAAGAGCAGCATTTCAGTAAGAAACTTTTCAGTTCATTTGACCTTCATCCAGAAGGGACACTCATACGGAGAGCACAGCTCCAACAGCATCGCTTCTTTGGATGCCTTCATGCAATGGCCTGTAGCACCCAGACCGTGTGCAACAGAACAGAAGACACATACATGTATTTGTAGCTCCTTCTCAGCCTCTCCTCTTTAAACTCCACTGCACCGCCTGGAACAGAAGGGTGAAATCACTCCTTGTGTGCCCAAACACACCTGCAAACAGTGAAGCTCAGAACCCTAAAACTGAGAGATCCCGCTTGCAGTTTATCTGCTATCAGTAATGCAGTCAAACCTTTACCATTATTTTCTACTTTAGTCCAGTGTCTGCACGGTGACCTGGTCCTCACCACAAACACTGAGCTGTGGCTGATCCCCTCCCTCTGTTCCCAATCTACTTGCCACAGTGACAGCTCCCAAAAGACGCCAGTTTGCACGCTGCTGCCTTTCCCATCTAGCAAAGTCAGTGTGGTTTTGTGCTCTCAGTCCTCCCACAAGTCCAGCACGTGGCACTGAGCTGCACTCAGGTTCTCAGAACGACTCGGTGTGTTCACAGCTTGGCTACGTCTTGCCTGAACCACAAAGCAGGATGGAAATGAGACAAAGACACATGAATGGGCAAACACACAACGTAGTGACGTATGAAAGCTTCAGAAAAGGCACTTAAAAGCACTTTAAAGATGTACATTCTTGTATTTATTAAGAAATGAGTAAGAAATCAAGAGAGGTCAAAAGAGAGACCCACGCCAACACTGCCCTGTGCGGTCATTGCTTAGTGCAGCACACGGCCTGCAGTGCCATCAGGCACACCAGAGCCAAAGCCTCCTTCACATGGCAGAACAGGAGCAGCCACAGCTGCAGGCAGCCCTGGGGAAGGCTGAGCTCAACAGCCAGGCTGGGCAGCACATTAATGGTACTGAACCTTCCAGTCCACTCCTTTCTATGAGCAGCGAGATTTCAGCCTGGAGGAAATAATAGAGAAAACTAAAAATAGTGTTGAAAAAAAGACATACTAAAAAAAAAATACCACCCAATCTCTATGGACAAGGAGTATTTCACATGAGAAATCTATCAGTCAAAAACATTTCTAAGTTGGAAAGGTCTGCGGCTTTGAGATTTAAATGCTTTTAGTGTAGCCACTGGAGGTGCATGAAGAGGCCTCAAATAGCCAGTTTATACTTAAACCCCAGAGGTGGTTTGTCCTTACACATGACAAACAAGCTGGCACCCAGCAGCTCAACAGAAGACGTTCTGCTGGTGCTTCTGCCACTGCCTGAGCACTCGGATCCCAGGAAACCCACCAGCCAGATTCAGGAACCTGCAGACTGATCAAATAAATCCTTAAGATGGCTGTTAAATAACCTCCCAATGTTCTGAAAGGTCGAATTCTAGCACGTTTCAACCAAGGTCAGGAGAGCTGAGCTCACAAAGCTATTACAGCTGCTGACAAATGAAGCTTGCTGGGAGCACAACTGAACAGAATAGCACATCTTTAAAGCATATTAGTTCTTGGACAGGATGAAGCATCACAACAACCAAAGGTACACATGAAATAAAAAAGGAAATCAGTTAATGATTTTTATTAAATCTCAGTGCTTTCATAAAATAAATATGGTATATAATATCAAACAGTGAGAAATAAAGCACAAGCATGAAAAGCATGGTAACAAAAGTTACACTCATGACGGCGTTTAATACTTAAGCACTTTAGAAACCATAAAGCCTTTCATTATTTACAAGCAGCAAACTATCTAACATCATGTACAAAGTTGCAGCAGCCTATCAAGAAGTACTGGAAGGGGAAAAAAAAAATGGAGAGACTTCAATGGAAGACCTTCACTCCACTCTACCTAGTTAGCTTTATATTATGTACCCCACTTTCCCCTTACGTACATCACTTCTTGTGACTTCCATTATCCTCCAAGTCTAATAACGACACTGCATTCTATTGCAGAGCTCAGCTCATCTCTAGGATTGGTGTAGTGCCTCCAGCACTTCCGAGTGATGTTTTCAAGTAACACTCCAAAGGAAAGTAAACATGTGCAAACCAAAGTTACAAACCTAGGCGCCCCTCAGGCAGTCACACCAGATGGAGCAGGCGCTAGTTAGCGGATGAAGTCATGTTATAGCTATAGGAACCTATTGGGAGGCCCAGCCTGGGCAGGAATGGGAACACGTTAAAAACTGGAACGGAACTGCAAATGCACCCTGTGACCACAGAGAACAACGTAATCTGCTGAAACACAAAGATCTTTAAGGTCATGACTCCAGATTTAATATTTCAACATGAAAAGAAATCCAAGCCATTCGACTTATTTGGGCTTTTGAAACAAATGCAAACATCTCTGTTTAAAAATCGCTCTTCAATGAGGAAAAAAAAGAACAAATCAATATATATTAATATATCACCCAAAATAAAAAACGTACACACTCTTCATTTCCGAGCATGCTGCTCATTCAGAAGAAAGACAGGACAGAGAAAGTAGAATTACATTTCATGATAGAATAAAAACATTAAAATTTGTGATCGTTAAGTGCACCATCGTACAGGAGTAGCGTGCTCAGAGTGGACACGTTCTATACCTACCAGAATCCATCTTTATTAAAGCAAACAAATCTTTAGGACACTACCTGAAACTGATAACAACTGCGCTCCATTCAGCTTGCTTGCCTCAAGTTTCAATCAGGCACATTCCAGCCAGCAGCACCTGTATGCCTCTTCATGATTGTATTCCAGAGATCTTTCAAAATGTGAACAATTTGTAGTCTTTGTTTGTCTTTAAAAAGACTGGCTTTTGCAATGCTTATTCTAAACAGGTGCTGCAGGTAAAACTCTGTTCTGAGCAGCACAAGTTGGGACTTCTTTCAGAAATCTGAGAGCTGGACTTAGGTTGGCAGTAGATACAGTACAGCTATTTGATGTATGAAACAGTTCCTCAAAAAAGTCTGAAAGGAAAATTTCCCCTAAAAACCAAACCAAACCAAACCCACTTCACCCGAGATCTGTTCAATCTTCTGCCAAAGTTCAGAGCTCACCAGCTTTAAGAACGATAGGAAGGAGGAGGCCAATGAGGCGGAGAGGAAACAAAACTAAATAATTCCCAATTTGTACCGATGGAAAGCTTCAAGTAAAAGGAAACCCACTTGTTAAAGATCTTGCTACATGCACAGTCCCTCATCAGTTGAAAGCCACAGTAGTTAGCATTGGGTGTAACAGCAGATTTATCACTCATTAAAAAAACACTGATAATGTTCCTTCATTCTTAATAACTTGCATCCATGGTTTCTGTTTAGAAACGTCTTAAAAAATGTTTATGGTTCTGCACATTTCATACCAAACCAGAGGAAAACAGTAAACATGTCTTCATTTGATGCAATCCCATTCAGCAATCTCCTGCCCAAGAACTCAGTGTCATTTACGAGTCTGAGTCTTCTTTGGCACTGCAGGTCGCTTGGCTTGCCATAAGTGGTTATGGATAGTAAGAGCATCCACGCTAACAGACATGGTTTTGGCTGGAATCACATTGAACTGTTTTCTGTCCGAACTGTATTTGTAAAGTTTGTCAATCATTTTCTTGGTGATGCTCTTTGGCCCTGTTCCAGTCAGCTTGTAGATTTCTTCAGTATCTGGATAGTAGCAGTAAAGTGCTCTGAACTGGCAGCCAGCATCACGGAACAAAATGATGTAGTGGTTGGCATCACATTTTTCAAGTTCCTGCATTAAAAATAAGCAAGTAAAGATGTGCCCAGCTTTTAGCTTTCCCACATAACCAGAAAAGTGGGTTTTCCTTGAATAGAATTCATCATTTCACAGGTACGTCTTAGGAAACAGAATACAGCACCGTGGAGGAGTAGGACTATGAAGCAAGCACTACAGGTGAGCTTCACCGTGAGTGCATCCATAGTTTCCTATTTTATTGCTTACCTCTAATATCGAATTCTTATGTGGTTCATTCACTTTTCCAGCAAGACAGCAATGAGATATAGCATTGTGAATAATAGGCTTGTTTGATTTGCTGCTGGGCTCCTTAAATAGTTTTGGACCTATGGAAGAGAAGCGAGTAAACTTCAGCTGTCCAGCGCTTAAGAACATTAAGATTTTAATTCATCAGAAGTGCTAGAAAAAAACATTTCTTTCAATAACTGACTTGTAGATATTAAACAGAACATAATAGGCTTCATAATTTCACAAAAGTAACAGCTCACACCAAACATATCAGAGCTTTACATAACCCGCTAATCACAGCAAATGCTCAAACTGAAATGAAGGTGGTTACCTGTGTATTCTGCCACTGAAGCAATAGAAGATGCAGTTGAAGCGTTCTCCCAGTCTCTTTCTGTGTTTCTGCTAGGATTTCTGCTCAGTATTGGTAATGACTCCATAGATTCAACTCTGTTGGGGAGAGACAGAGAAAATAAGCGTCGTTTTCCCTTCAAATCATCAATAAATTCACCCTGAAAAAACAGACTACTGTCCCTCTTCCTCCTCAGAACTGTCAGCCTCTCCCTACCACATTACTGAGGCAAACTTCCTATTGCTTTTCTTTTTCCCCAAACATATAAAATTTCACGTCTGTACAGGCCAAATTTGGCACCCAAGTAAAACAGAAGGTGAATTCATTAATTATCATTGTGCCTCTACTTCTGCAAACCAAAGCAAACAACACTGAATCCTAACGCTCTCATAAGGCAAGAGAAACCTTTCTTTATTTTTTAAATATCTCTACCTCTGCGATGGTGTGCCTCCAGAGTGCACGCTTTCAGGTTCTGTTGTTGCTGCTGAGGCCAAAGAAAGGCTGGAACCAGACTGAGCACTGCTCAAATTATCAGCTACAAAAAAGAAGACAAAACGTGAATGCTTTTGTTAAAGCAGATTACCAGACTCACTGAGAACCAACAACTCAAAATTCTTACGAGTAGAAGAACACTTTGTCCCTGAATCACTGTAAGATTCCTCACGGTGGACCGACTTTGGCCTGGGTTTCTTGGGCTTGGATTTGGGTTTTCCAAGCCCTTGCTCCTCCAAGATTTGCTGCTGTTTTTTCCTTAGATATTCTTGCTTGATAAGTTCCCTACGAGCCTTCTCCTCTTCTTTGCGTATTCTGTCCTCCTCAGCTTTGCGACTGAAAAGCAAACCACAACATTCAATGTATAATGATTTTCCTCATTTTAAAGAGGAAAGGAGTCACCCTTTCCCACACGCTATTACCGAGCTTCATCTCTTTTCTGCTCAACTTCAGCCTCCAGCTGCTGTTTGCGAAGCCGAGCCTCCTCAGCTTTGCGCTGCTGTTTTAGAAGGAACGCCGCACGTTTTTTTGCCAACTCATCTTCTGCTTTCTGTTCGTCCTGCAGGATTCACAGGGATAGAAAGTTGTAAAGACTACAGGAAAACACATCAAATCAGCAATCACAGGATTGCTGAGGGTTGCAGGAAGATTCTTCTAAGGAAAACATATGGCAGTACTTTTGGAAACCTCTAGATAATCAGAACTGAAGTGTTAAGTCAAACAACCATACTGAGTTTTTTGGCGGTCTCCAATAGAACTTCAACACTAAATTTTCCTTTAGGCTTATAAAAGGGAAACAAACTATGGTCTCACTTTACTCCAATTCGTTTTAAGTAAACATAAACAGCACAGAACCTTGTAAAACTGTAAAGTACCAGGAAACTACAACAGATAACCCCGGTGTTAACAAAAGCCTTTATGTCACTAAATACACACCATAGTACACAAAATCAGAGGACAAATTTACTGAAGTCAAGACCAGGAGAATTTTAGAACAGAAATGGATAATGAAAGCATTGTAATGTCAGAACATACGGTTGGCAAAAACAAGTTCTTAACGCTAGACAAAAGCAGAACAATGACTGAATACATAACGGTAAAATACTTACCTTGAAAAAAAACCCCACACCAGACTTCTGATCACCTTCGCTAATTATATCCGCAGAGCTATCCTGGTTCTCAGATTCTCCTTCATCTGGAGCTTTTAAGTCAGACAAATCTACTTCAATGAGATTAGCCTTGCTCCTCAATGGCTCATCCATTGGGACGTTTTCTTTTCCCGAGCCATCAGAAGAATTCAACCCTGTTTCTTTAAAGCTGTTATTCACCTCTTTGCTCATCTCAGAAATGATATTTGCATCTTTTGAGGAGGAGAGAACAAGTGCCCGTTGATTACTCTCATCATGAAGTCTATAGGTATCAAAGAAACACTTTTCTTGAGAACCACTTCCCAGATCAGGGCTATTTTCAGAGCCTATTTCTGTTGGCGTCTTTGACAAGCTGTTGCATGGAAACGGTCTTAAATGTGGTAAGGTTTCTAGACTTTGTGTTGGGGTTTTCACACGTGCTGAGTTTTGTTGCCTGTCTTTAGGGACTTTCAAATCAGCTGGTCTTCCCGACCGAGGATTCCTGCCTTGACCAAATCGAGGCGGTTTACGAAGGCTGTTCATTCCAGTTGGTGACAAGGGCTCAACAAAATGGATCGATGGTTTTACCTTTTGGTCCTGAGAGTTACTTCTGGTTCCTGGTGATGGCACTGACGGAGATTTCATAAGCAATTCCTGTTGCTGAGAAATCTTTAATATAGCCTGCTGAAGCGTGCTGATTGTTTCATTAAGCTTTTCAATTGAGAGGTCACATTCATTAATATCTACTTCTGTAACATTGTCTTCTAGAAGGGCAGCAGAAATAATTTTACTTTTTTCCAATTCATGTATAGCAGCAGCATCTTTTGGTTTATGTTGCTCAACGAAAGCTAGGCTTTCTTGCATTTTTACTTTTGTTACCTCCGGAGAATCATTAATTAGGTCTTCTCTTTCCTCCTCCTTCACAAAATACTCTTCAGACTTAGAACCCAAAGAAACTTCATCCAAGTCTTCACCATTGTGCCGAGGGTATTCTTTTGGAAAATGCTCCGGTTTGAGTGGCTGTGGAACATCGGGAGATTTTCCCTTCTTAACAACATGCAAGAAAGCTGCCTTGCCCAATTTTAGTCGCTGCCTTGCTGATAAGGCTTCCATCTTCTTCTTCTGAGCTTCTATTGCTCTTCGTTTCTCTTCCAACTGCATATGAAGCTGCACCAATTCAGAAGCTAAAAGGTTAACATTATCTTTATTTGGTCTGTTGGGGCTTTGCTCTCGTTTCTGTTTCCATGTGGTCAGTGGTGCTGGGCAGCTTTCTGATCCATCTGGAGTGGTCTTTTGTGAACTACTTGTGCTGGACTTAGTTTCATAGCTATTAAGCCTCTGAAGCTTTCGTTCTGCAAAATTGGTCATGCGGACACTCCCACTGGCCACTGACACACTGCTAACCTGGGAAATGGTACTCAAACATGGGCTGGAACGCCCACTTGCATCATCTTTATCTTCATGCTCTTTCACCTTCATATCTTCTTGCAGCTTTGCAGATTCTTCCTCACCTATGTATTTAGCGACTATAGGATGGTCATCTAAGACTACCAAGTCCTGTTCAGTGTCCTCTATGTCTAAGAGATCAGAATCAGAGTCCTGTCTCACCATAGTCCATGTAGTATCCGGAACATGTAAATTGAGACTTTTCACATAACTTACATTGACTTTACTTGCTATGTCATCATCAGATTTAGCAGCATGAAGAAAAAATCCCCCAGTGGGTTGATCCTGAGCAGAAGGATCTAAACTGCTACTAGCCAAAGGTCTGGAGGCTTCTAACCCCGCCTCCACCAGCGCTACTGAGTCTGCAGCACTGGACTCAGTAACTGGAGTGAAATCAGAACTAGAAATTGGAGTAAAAGTCCTACTGAGATCATGGTCACCATGACTGCTACTTGTTTTCTTGCGAATCAAAGGCAAGTGTCCCTCATTTAATCTCTTTGCTATAAAACTCCTTTGTTTCCCCTCCCCACATTCATCCTCTTTATTTATGATTTGTTTTTCCTTTGCTGGCTTTAGAACTGCAGGCATTAAAGGCTCCAGGTAGAAACTGTCTGGTTTGCTTTCTGAAGACTCGCTGTTTGTTTTTGGAGACCATGCAGTTGCAGCTATGCTGGGTACCCTGGCTGCTGCGTTCTGCAATTCCACGTCACCACGGTTCGGCCTTTCTTCAGATCTGATTATTGCAATAAGCTCTTCATCTTCATCCTCAATTTCAACGTTGTTCAGCAAGCTCTTCCCATTAGTTTTCACTGATGGAGGATGGGGCTGGTTTTTTGGAGTTACATTAACAATGTTTGAAGCAAGGCTGTCTTTGCTGATTGATCTAGCCAGACTAATGCTATCACCAGACCCAGGGTCCACATCAGTACTGGCGGAATGATGAAGAGCAAATGGTGTTGGCTGAGACAGAGGCCTAGAAAAGATAAGAACAGTTCACTGAAGAGAAAGTACAAGAAATTATGATTTGCTGACTTAAGGACCATAATACACAAAGCCAACATTTCTGTTCCATTTGGAAAAGGCAGCCCGCAGCAAGAGTGACCACCAACAGTTAGATACTTGAATTCTCAATAGTGCCTACTGCAAATCACGTTTAAAGTATGCTCAACTGCAACGCTAAAATCAATCATCCCTGGAAATGCTTTTTTTAAAATTTAATTAAAGAAAACCAAGTTAAGCAACTTTGTCCATTTCTAAGGAAGCGATACCATATTACTATAGGGATGTCTGTCACAATACGGAGCACCCTTCCATTAAACAGTACTGTAAAACCTAAAAGCACACGTTACCTGGGTTTCTTCTCTGGCCATGCAAGAACTGAACCTCGTGGCTGCCCATCAACACGAGTCAGAGAATTAGAACGATGCCGATGACCTACAATATTTTTTTAAATATGTTTTAGAACCAATCTTTAAGTGAGGAGTTTCATCGCCTTTAATAGCAAATAGAATACATTATTTCACCAAGAGATGGCAGCAGAAAACAAATTTGCTGAAATAATAAAGAAAAGTAAACAGAAACCTGGTAAAATACACTGAAAAAATGGCACTGCATATATAAATATATATAGGCACACGTGCACACACATCTGTACGTATTTGTACATAGATTTGAATTCTACATTTCCAAGCATGGAAGTGCTCAATTTGCTTTCCTCGTCCCTCCCACTCACTCCCCAGTTCCATCTTTTTTGTCTTAAACAGTCTTTATCACTGCATGGTGTAAGAGCACAGGTAGTTGATATGAATTTTGGTCAGTGCCATTGCTCAGAGAAGAAAAGAAATTCTAAGGAATTCTGTATAAGCATAAAACCTTGATTTTCAAAAAGTACCCTAAAGACCAAATTTATTGATTTCACTTAGCACATGTATTTTGTCATTAATTACTGTATTGACAGTGATGGGCATTGCCTTTTGAAATGTATGTAAAATTCAAAGTAGACTTACCAGGGCTGTCTTCGCCCTGTAAAGATTTTTGTTGTTTCTGTCTCAAAGGGAGCAGTGGATGGGAAGGGCTAAAGGCTGGGCTTCCTCCTTTGCCACTAATTCAAAAATCAGAGCAGGAAGAATTCATTAATAGAAGAATTTTTTTTTTTCCCTATAACAACAGAAGAAAGTTATACAGCAGAGAAGTTACAGTAGTAATAGTCACACCCAACCTCCCCTAAAACACAAAATCATAGCATCAATATTAAAGAACTTAAAGAAAAATTAAGATTTTTACAATAGAAAAGTAAACTCCTATCTGAAATCAAAGTGTTTTTGTTCCTTTTTTTGTTTCTATTTCAGTCATACAGTGACTTTAAAATGTACCTTATGCAACAGTACACCTGAGACAAAGCAAAAACAGAATTAACTTCCTTATAGCTCTCACACTTAGTTCAGCTGAAAAACCTCATCACTGTCTTCCTCATACACTGAATCATACTTAAGGTTTTTCATACCAACATTTAAAGAACATGGTCAGCAAAGATCAGATGCTTGGATAGTTTTCATATTTCACAATATCTTTAAAATAGAAATTAGAAGAACTTCTTCTATAACACAACGGTGACAATTGGTGTTGAGGCTTACTGGAATTTGCCAAAGATCAAACATAACAGTGCCAAGTATTTCTTTGAACTTCAGAATATTTTACACATTGAGTGAATTCAAGCTGTGTGCAGAAAACCTGAAGCAAAATCAGAACAGCTAGAAGCAGAATTTCCTATGTGATCCAAATGGAAGCATACAGTAGAAGATTAATCTAAACAACATGAAAACAGACTTACAGGTAGTCAGGTTCTTCAGGGTGCAGGTAGTACCTACTGCAAGCTTCAGTGCCTGCCTGAGCTGAGGGCTGCACGTCTGCTGGATTTGTACTAGCAGGACTAGCCATGAAACTTCTCTTAGTTGCATTGGAGATAGGAACGGGTGGGCGGCTGCTCTTCTGCTGCAACACTGCTTTAACTGTGTATATATTAAAAACTGTGTTAATGTTAGAAATAACCATTAAAATAACAAAGCAGAAAAGGAAGTTTCAAACTGCTATACGCTACAGTGACAATTTCACGACACAAAACTGGAATGCAGTAGTAGAAGTAATAACCTGTATTTAAAAATCATATATTCTGGTGGCTTTATTGGAAAGGAAGTAAATTCCAAAGTTAGAATCCAATCCACAACTGAATCTAGGACTAACCTGCCTTCCATTTTTGCTCCTTTCAAAGAACGTTGCAGCAAGCAGAAAGCTTGGGTAGAAAGCGAGCTTCAAAGCAAACAGCAACGTGTAACAGGTTTTCCATTTGATGTAAATATTCTGAAATAAGTCACTAATATTTGTGAAACATAAAAGACTTACCATCTT
Source organism: Excalfactoria chinensis (assembly GCF_039878825.1). Lineage (NCBI taxonomy): Eukaryota > Metazoa > Chordata > Aves > Galliformes > Phasianidae > Excalfactoria > Excalfactoria chinensis. The sequence goes on along the minus strand of NC_092842.1, from coordinate 6,817,772 downwards.
TTATTTCCTGAACATCTCTTGGTTGTACAAAGTCTGGTTTGACATTCTCAAACCACCAGAAGAGTTCCGCAATGAACACCATGACGTTGGGCTAGAAAAGAAAAAATGCTCCTCACAGTAACAAAATAACTGCTAATGATTTACCCAGGTGTTGGTTAGAAATGTATCCTTCATTATGTTCCTTACCTTTAAAACCAAAGGAGCATACAACATGTCCTCCAGCGTGAGATAAAAGCATTTGTTTAGATATTCATTTGAGAATTCTCTCAAGAGTTGAATATTATAAAGGCTGTCAGCGATTGATGTAACCTCCTTCAAACAAATATCTAGAAAGGTAAGAAAGACAAGTTATGGCACCCAGTGAGTTAAACCTCCATCTACAGCTAACAGAAATACCATCAACAGGAACTCCAGAGGTCTTATAAAGCATCACTTCATACTTAATGGCTAACAGTGCATCATCTCTCTACCTGTTAAATGCCAGAGGATAGGAAAAGCATACATAACCAAGTATCAATTTGGTGTTTGTTTTATGAACCACATATGAATTTCATAGTCACACAAAAAGGTAAACAGGCTACAAACAATACCCAAAGATAAAGAACAAAAGCAATTAAAACCAGATTTGTAAACAACAGAGGGTTTGAAGTTCAAGTTGTATACATCCACCAAACACCACAAGAATTGTGAGCTAACAGTAAGGTGTGTTTATTTCTTTTTAAGGTTGAATTAGACCAAGCTTGGTAATATTAAGAGACAACATCATATCACCTAGATCTATTAAAAAATCAGACCACCTCCCGATTACATCTGCTGCTTTTTCGTTTGATAATTCATTTCTAGTTCAACTTACAAATGCTTCAGAATATTTATCAAGAGACTTTTCTACATACCATCTAGCTTCATTTGCTCTGGACAATAGTAGTGTATCACAGCTAACAGAGCAGCACCATCGCTACCATCCTTCATCAAATCCTCGAGCAAAGGAAAGTAAGGTAATTGCCTGCTTGACAGATGGTCCCTTCGGTAACGCACCTGAAAAAAGAAAACTGGTGTTCATGTGATGCCAAGGATCTCAGGAGCTGCAGTTAAGTACTGAAAGCTCTTTATGGTAGATCCTTCATAGCATTCTACTTTATCTACGTCAAAAACAACGTATAAGGTTATATTCTCCTCTCCACAGAAGCCAATTCAGAAGAATACAGTGCTTCCTTTTTCAACATTCTCCTCATATCTGGAAGCAATTCACATTGAATTCCTTGCTTCATAGACTCATTTTAACTTAATGCAAACTAATTTAAGTCAAAATTCTTCCACGCAGATGCATGAATGCAGCAGACCCAAAGAAAGAGAAACAAACAACTTACAGGTACACATTTAAAGCTCTGGGGGAAAAAAAATTAAGATGAACTAGTGATTTCTCATGTGTTACCCACACACAGACTTGCCCCATATCACCAGAGAGCAAAGGTTTCTTGGAGAGATTCAGAGCATTGTATGCCAGGCAAGACAGTATACAATAGTAATGTGCAGAGGAAAAAGTGTGCCTTTTCTCAAAAATGCTCTGCAAAGGGAGGAGGGAGGTCTGCAATCAATGGCACAACTCTCCTCAGTTTCACTACACATTAACATCAAACTTCTATTGGTTACCCCTGGACACTCAGATGATTCTGAGCTTATTTGATGAGTATCTGAAGAACAAATCTTGGCAGAGCTTCCAGCAATTTTTGCAAGCAAAGTTTTAGCACAGATGTTCACTAACAATCCATGTGCTGGACTGGAGGGCTATATCCAAGTCCCAGCAGCAAAATGATCCAGCAAGCAAAAGCAAACACACTACAAACCCAAAAGAAGTATCTTACAGTGATGGAAAAGATTCCTTTTACACCAGTATGTTAACACCACTTAACATCTCATGAGCATCCTTGATCCATGAGCTGGCTTAGCACATGGCTATACAGAGAACATCTTCAATGAGCAGAAAAGAGTTTTATTTCATCAATGGAACCATAAACTTTCCAAGATAACCTGGGCAAGCTCTCTGCGCACGCACACAAACACTCACTCATGTCAGTTTAGGATGGCACAGGCTGAGAAAAATTACATTCAAAAGAAAAAAGGTTGCTCACATGCAATTTAATAAGAAGAATTTAACAATAAGGAACAATTCCACTTATTTTGAACAAATATTAAATACAGCACGTTAAGTTTCTCTGGCAAAGGTAAGTATTTCTAAAAGCAATGTCTACATGCTATTGCTAATTTCCCAGGTGCAAATGATCTTTTTTTTTCCCCAGCCTGGAGCACTCCACAAATATGTAATGGAATGGGAATCATACTGTACCACACGAGCATATTCCACTGGTTCCAGCATGCAGTGCGATATGGCATGCATCAGATCAGGCTTACACAAAAAGAAATAGCAAGATATAGGATGGTGGTTATTCAAACACGAAACAAATCAAATGCATTAGCAACATCCATTATGCACTGGAAATGTGGTCATTAAGTCTGATAAAACAAGTGTGCACACTAAGGTGATCTGGTTAGCTTAAAAGGTTCATCGTTTATCCACTTAGTTGAAGTAAACAAATTAAAAGAAACGTCAGGAATCTCGTTTGTATTTTAGCTGCTCCTCTATTTAAAATAGAAACATATTTCTTTTCCAACAGGAAAGGAATTTAAATGGAATTTAAGCCAACCATGGCCAATACTGTATCTGTTTCTTCTGCTCTCACTTAGTAGTCTCTAAATATAATGTAAACCCATGCAGCTTCTTAGCAATTCTCTGTAGGCCTCTGATCCAGACAGGACCCTTTGAGCACACAAAACACAAGAGACAAACTCCAGGTCAGTACTTCATGACGCTGCCACAAGTCATTAAATGAGGCTGGCAACCAGGGCTCTGGCACAGATTTTATCAGCCTGCAGGTCCCTTCTGCCATTCTCTTTATTTCAGATATTTAAAGTTTTCAGTGTGGTCCATTTAGTTGAAACAAACCCAAGATTAGAGAATCATAGAACAGCTTGGGTTGGAAAAGACCTCAAGGATCACCAAGTTTCAACCCCACTGCCACAGGCAGAGCTGACAAATGCTAATTCAAGTATTAGGAGCAAGGAGGGAGAGATGGAGCTCCATGTGAAAAGGCAAACTGTGGGACAGGCGATGGCCAGAGCACACCTGCCTTCTCCAGCTGCACCACTCTTGGGAATTTGCAACTGAGACAACAGCTCATCCCCCCAGACAGAAAATGAGAAGCACCATATCCAGCAAAGTGGAGGACAAAGAGAACTGAGGCCAAGAGAAACTCAGGAACAAATGAGAACCTCTGCAAGTTCAGATAAAATCAGCAAACAACACCAATTCCACTTTATATAAAGCCTAAACCTACATATTTTTATTTCCATTTCCACACTTCCTCTAAAATAAACATACTGTCTTCCCCTCCCATTATGCCAGCTTCAGTTTCATTTACCATATAATTCCACTCTTCACAGTGATAGGTCCAAACTGGTTTGCCAAATCTTCTGACCTCATCTCAATGAATAACAGCTTCTGGGTTGGATTTACCAACCATGGGAATGCAAGAGCACCATATAATGAACTATATGGATATCTACATATCTTAACAATGGATTCAAAGATCAAGCAACCATTTAAACTGACCAGCTTTGGTATCACCTTAGTGCTGCCATCAATTGCTATTTACAACAGAAATAGTGAGTGTAACCATTTCAACCACTGCTAATCTCCTAGCTTTCTGCTGCTACTCCTTACTCCTCACTCCTGCCCTGTGGGAGCAATTTTGAAGTGCTGTAAAGTGATTATGCTATATGCTGTACAGTATGCAGAAATCATGTTATGAAAAATAAGCCTGATGACCGGAAAGCTTACGCAGAGGGTTTGTTAGACTTTGTCAAAGAATGCCTAAGAAGCATTGTAAATGGAAGCAAACAATCCCAAGAAACTGAAAAAGCCATGAGTTTGTGGATGACAACTGGCGTAAAAGTAAATCACTTACAGGTACTAATTTCCAATACCATTTGGAAGGAGACTGCTCAGGAAGCAAGGAAAGGAACGTAGGAATAGGAAAGGAACATCAGCAATGCAAGTTATAAGCAGTAGTACTTAAATGCACTTCAGCAAGAAACACTTTCATATTCAGAGGGTTTGTAGGCTAGAAGTTTAAATTAAAAAAGAGGCCCCAAAGTCAGTAGGTCAAATTGGGGACGTGGGATTCTTCGGACCAGACATAAACTTGTGAACTGAACAGCTCTCAGTCCCTCATTATCAGTAGACAGGATTTTACATAAAGCACATAAAACCTTCACCACAACGTGGAGATCAAACAACAGTGCCTTGTTATAATTTTATCCCCTTCACACAGCAATGCCAACTAGAGGAAAGAGCACCAAGCTTTTCTAGAGGCTTTACTAAGCCATTAATTGGGAGCACTGATAGCTGGTGTGTTATGTTTGCAAAAAAAAAAACCAAAGCCTGTTTTACATTCTCCATCAATGAAAGTGTACCATGTTTTTGTAACGGTAGTGCATTGTGGTATATCTTCAGGGGAAGAGGCAGAAAAAAGTCACAAGCATATAATATATGAATACTAAAAGTACGCTCATTAGAACTGGAACAAGCTTCTAAATTGAAATTAGACAATAAATTCATGCAAAATGAATATGCTCCCAAAAGCTTTCAAAATATATACTATATATTTTGTTCTGTGAAAGCTGAGTGAATTTTACTGAAATTATTAAGCTAAAAGAAGTTATTTTAGTCCAACTAAAAGGAAAGACAAAAGATCCTACAGGGACTGAAAGGAAAGGAAGGGCACCAAGAAACACAAACAAATGGCATGCACGAAATCTCAGGAGCTTTGAGAACTGGATGCCTCACATTTATCTGACAAAGAAAATGTTGAGATGTTTATAGCCATTAATCACTAATGCACAGAGTTACGACTGAAGACAAAATTGTTTTACCTTCTGATGTCCTGGACTTTCCATTAATTGCTGTTTTAATTTAATCTCTTTCTCTGTTATCTCTCTCATTTTAAGGTTCACCTGAAATGGTAAAGCACAGAAAAGATATTAAAATACCTCCAAATATACGTTAACCTCAAGTAACAAAAAATAATCTAGCGGAATAAGTAACACAATAATCAAAAGCAGTTCTTTGAAGTAGAAAAGATGACAGAAAGGCGCAGTTAAGAAAGATGGACAGAAGGCACCCATCAGAAGCTCTGTAGAAATTGAATAAGGAACAGACACTTCTTTTGAAGCAAATTTCACCTTGTTAATCCAGAAGACCATTGCATCCTCCAGGTCATAGGGCAGTTCTTTTGAGGCACTGAATGTAGAGAAACGCTTCACGCTGGCAACTACCTTTTCAATGCTGATCATTTCTACAGTGTAGGCCATCATAAGGGAATCGATCATTGCCATATGAGAACTCTAAAAGAAGAGCACAACGAGTACTGAAAACCAAAATCCTTTAGGAAAAAAACCTCCATATATTCTAACTGTATTTACAATGAAAAATTCCCGAGGTTAGCGGCCTAGAAGTGAAAATCCCTTCCTTCCACTAACTATGTTAAATAGCGTTAAATAAAAAGATCATTAGGTGGATTTAATTAAGCTAACCATTTTGATTGGTGCGCAGCCCAGATCAGATTCAGACACAGGTGTGTCATCGCTCTCCATGACGTAAATCCCCTTTCGAGACAGTGCCTGGATCACAGACTGGTGACCCTGCAGCGCTGCCACCTGGTCGCCCTTGAGGATCAGGCTGCAGACGCGGCAGTACAGCTCACTGGACAGCAGCAGTTTGATGACGGGAGGCTTGATGTGCTCCTGCTCGTATTGGTCTATGTAGAACGGGTCCTTCAGCTCCTCGGGGACGTTATCTGAAACAAAGATGTTTCAACAAGTGCATCAGTAAGAATGTAATTTGCAGGCAACAGAGCAGAAGGGTTTGTGCTTACACTGTGCTTCTCCCACACCAGCTCCCACCAGCTCCAAGATCTGCACATTTGCTGCTAATCAGCAAAGCTACACAGCTGGCAGCAATTCTATCATTTCAAATCACGCACTGCTAGCTGGAGCACTGTCAGTGCTAACAGTTGTAATGCTCCAGGCCAATTCTAACAGCCCAAAGTGGAAGGAAAAGTTCCTGTGAGCAAGATTTCCTTGGTATTATTTAGGGCTGCAAAGTAAGTTAAAATTAGGTACATCCCAAAATAAATACTCGTACCCATATTCAGCAATCACACTGGAGCCCAGCAGTAAGAACAGGAGCCTCCACACCAGCTGTACTTGCCAGCCTCACCTGTGTTTTCTTACGAGAAGCCAAACATCATGTCATGCTCAAACACAGAGTTTGATCTCAGAGTGAAGATCTCCCCCTGAAGTCACCTCAAGCATTCATTCCAATGAGCACATCTCCAGCTGAAAGGATCACTGATCTGGCAGCGTGTTCACTTTCATTCACCTCATTTCCAGAATAAACACATTTCCCCATTCAAAAAACCATAACCCACAACATCTCAGAACTGCAAAATAAGCCACGCTACATTCATATGCTGCAGCACTTAACGTTCATATAAAGAAGAGATGCTGACAGGATCTTATCAAGTATAAGAGCTAAAAGTGCATCTCACTTCAATAAAAATACATAGTGAACCACTGTTATAATAATGTCCTAACAGCTACTCACACTTGGTCACACAATACTGCCACTATTTATCAAAACTGAAAGATCTGGGAAGTTTTTGAGGATTAAGAAGCTTATTTTCTTTTACATGGCATTGACTGCTGTGTTACACAGATATATGCAGTCAGCATGTATGTAATACTGAAGGCATTGGGAACAGGAACAACAATACCTCGCTGGCACCACATCAGCACTATTGGTTAACAGAGCTGCCCATTTGTGAGCGAACAGACAGCAAATTCAAGTATTTCTAATCTCCTTAATATTAGTCAACCTGACCTAGAAATCCAAGGCTGCTGAAAGGTAATTCCATTTAACAGCCATTTAACACTGAACTAGAGCCTCTATTGCTAATGACTGAGGAAAGATCCAAAACTCAGCCCTTCCCCATTGCAGCAATGCACTCCACTGCTGCTCAGAAGGACCCGAGCACGTTGCCTTTGTCACAATGCAAAACCCAGACCATGTCAACCTACAAAGCGTGGCAGTGGCACACATATGCACATTCATTGACACACACATACGCATTACCTACTCTTTTAGGGCCGACCAGATTTTAGTTTGGTGCTGCGTTCAATCAAATTAGCTTAAGGACTCCAAAGTCCAGAAGATAGAAAATAAACTGCAGAATTAAGAAAATAACAACAACAACAACAACAACAACAACAAAAAACAACCACAAAAGCAGAAATTGGCATTTGCACCAATGCAAAAGGGCTCCTTTCAAGGTCTGGTCAGAGCACGATGCTCTGGCCTACACCCAGCTCCCATCACAAGAACTGCTGCTGAATCTCTCCCTCAACACCTGCAGCTCCACCTTAAAATGACAGCGCTGCTCCCCGACCTGCACCAGCCGTGCAACCCCCAGATGTGCCCCAGCTCTCACTGCCATCACTGCCCAACGTGCCAAGGCTCTGCTTCAACAAAACACCAGCCCCAGTTTCTAGGAGCACCTTTTGCAATGCTTTACTTTCACGACCTATAACAGCACTTAGGTGTGAAGAAACCTACATTCATTAAAACTTGTATTTTTACACGCGTGTGCCATGGAACCCACAAAATCAACATGAAAACGTCCCTTCTGAGCAACTGCCAGCTAACCTACAGCTACCAAAAATAATCAGCTGCAGCTGAGTTTAACTAAACCCACCAGAGCAAATCAGAAACAGCTAAACCACGTCCTTTTTTTTTTTCCCTCTTTGCCTACTTTAAGGTCTTCAATACCATCTTGAATACAAAAGGAAGCCACTTCCACTCTACTACTTGTTACCCAAGAGCTCGCACACACCTTCTGCTTCTCCTAAAGTGCTTTCTCAGCAGTTAACCCCAGGAAAACATCAGCATCAACTTCCAGGCACGCTTTGCAGCCGTCAGTTTTTAATGAACCTTTTGTCTTTTGACAGCTTTCAGTGGTTTAACAGCACCTTCAGAATGATGGTACGCAGGCAATGATCAGAGCTGTCAGAGGAAAAGGGCATTCACCAACGCAGCTTGTCCTCAGCTTCCTACTAGAAACTGCCACAGATTGACCAGCATTGGCTGGATGCTGATTCCATGTTCATTTTACACTGTGCTGCTTAGCTGCGTGCAGTTGGCTTGCAGAGCAAAGATGCCCAGTTTTGCTATCTCCAGCACTTAAGGAAGCAGAGCAGTATCACGCCTCCCAACTCCCAGCAGCACATAATCTGAAGTGCTCTCATCCCATGGAGCCCAGCAGGGAGATATTTGTACTGCCTGTTTTCATAAGAAATGAAGCACTCAAAAATAAACCTGCATCATTTCTCATGAAGCATTTTAGGGTAGGGATCATTTCTTCGCTATCTCACTGACAAACACTGGCTCGGAGATGATTACCCGATTGCTGTGTTTTTCTTTATCAAATTGTAATCTGAACAAATTTGACTTATCCCTTGAACTGGAGAAGTGGATACCAGCCAGATCTTATTTTACCTCTGGATGAGTGAAGAACTGGTTTCACATGGAAAGAGAGCCAAAGCATGGCGGTACACAGAATGGGGCTCATTCAGATTCTGAGTAGGATTTCATTGGTATCAGTATCCGCTCACAGAATTATTTAGTGCTGCCTGGATGTCTGCTGAGCTGCAGAACACAAAGCAGAAGCTACACCTTCTCAGCTTCACTGCAATACAAACATCTACCGCTGGTTCTAACCATCAGTCCACACCATAAACTCCACAAGTCATCTCTAATAGCACTCATGGAAATCTATGTAATGTGGGCACAAAACTACCCCACACTGAAGCTGCGGTACACTGCCAGGGAGAGAGACTGCCCTGCTGCCAGCCTGTCTTTAGATCAAGCAGGAAGCCATAAGCCTGGACGAAGCAGAAGAAATGAAATAACTGCAGAATCATCATCCCTGTAAAGTTCACCTTGGTAATAGTCTGTTTGTATAAACCTGCCCTGTTAAAGAAACCAAATGTTTAACTACTCAAACGTCTGCCAAACACAACAGCTTTCTTGAAAATATTCTTATTACAGACCTCACTGAGATGAGGGAAGAGGAGAGGAGAGAACACAGGAGAGAACAGGGTTTGCTTAGTTCAGCCCTGGAAACATTTTCACACTGCTGGTGCCAACTGGTAACTGCAGGCAGTTATTATGGTACTGCAAAACCTTCCTTAGTAGGTGAGCATTAAGGACATCAAAGACAAGAAAAGCCACAACCTGCTCTTCCTCTACAGTGGATTATAGCAGTGCTTGGCCTTTATCTGGCCAAACACCTCAGGCTCACGTTAGCACTAAGTGTGTAACATACACAAAGCTCCTCACCCTAATAAGTTCAGCTTCATTTGAGCAACCTGAATTTTACCAGCTGTACTTAAAAAAACAGTGAAGTTTGTTATGGAGCTGGTTGGAAACGACACATGGGCTCACAGCAAACTGTGACACAGAAGAACTCTCATTTAGTCCTTCCCTATCTCAGTTTTAACATCAAAACCCTGATGCTGGGCAACAACTTTTACACACAAACGAATGCAGTCTTAACTCAGCCTCAGAAACGGAAGTTCTGCTGTTGCCCACCTTCACAAAACGCTCCATGCGAAGGCAGCACAGCAGGGACAGCACTGGTGCAGGAGCACAGCTTGCCAAGCTGCTCTAAGCCTCCTGCACTGCCTTCTGCAAGGGCAGGATGAAGCTCTCAAAGGGATTTAAGCACCCTGTGAACTCAAGTCGCACAGGAACCTGGCAGCACCCTTGCTCCTAGACCTCCTGAGCATTAAGAGCTGTTTTCACACTGCTACCAGAACTCCTTAAAGTAAGTGCACATTTGGTTCTAATCAACGTTTGCTGATGAAAAAGATAGACAATTCTGTTCCAACCCATTTTGATTCCTTCAAACTACTGTCTCAGCCAAACAGACTTCCAGTGCTTCAGAAGTGCAGGAGGTTTCCAGACGTTTATGCACAGATTTTTATGTGACATGATCTGTGACAGCACATCCAGATTTACTCAGGGAGAGGGATGACAGCGAATGGGGAAACACCTCCCTCACTGCCCCATCCCCTTCTCTCTTCTGGAGTGTGGACAGTGGTTGTACATCCTGCCTTCGGTGCCCGTCTGTGACAAGCAGACACCAGAGCTGGGCAGGAGGAGCCCCACGCTGCCAGAAACAAATCTGTCAGCTGGATCCCTGTGCAAACAGCAAAAAGGGAGTTCTGCAGCAGCAGTTATCTGTGCTGAAGAGAGAGGGGAGCTGCGCTCAGCTGTTTGGTTCCCAAAACTCTTCTCATGGGCAGCAGAGAACAAAGGAATGCACCATCAAATGAAACAAATCCCAAACCAGAGCTTCAGCTCCAAATGATGCCAGGTGTGGGTTCGCTGATTTGTCCTTGAGAATAACAACAAAGGATGAAGAATTTTTCCACTTAGATGCCAGCTTTGATATGGAAAATTCACATACACTGTAACAGTAAGTAGGAAATTTTAGATTCGGGTAAAATCTACAGTGAAGAATGACATAATAGTAGTAGCCTGCACCAGAATCTAATTCCTGCTCTTGGCCATTCCCACACTTCAGCATAAGCTGAGCTTTACTCAGATGAAAATGAAATTCAGGATACACAGCAGCGTTTGCAAGAATACAGCACAGAATTACATCAATTCATAAACTCCATTTCCAATTGAACATTTCCTAACACAACTCTTTACTTGGCCACCTGAAAGTCGTGCTGAAAGCCCTATCTGATAGGAATTACTTTGGAACATAAGACAGAGCTTTCATATTCAAACTGCTGGGTTTTTGCATCAGCTTGACCAGAACTAGGCCTAGAGGAACAACACAGCTCTCTCCCAAAGCACCTTCATAGTGAGATGTTATGCTGAAAAAAAGAACTTCCTGAGAGCTGCTCAAGACCCACCAACATCCAGTATCTTAAAGCAAACCAAAGGCATCCCAGCAACACCACAGAGCTGACAAGTAACCGGTTCAAATATTACTCACAATGATAATCATGTAGAAAGCCTCTTTAAGCTCGTCTCTCTATGAATTAAAGAGGCTTATCAATTTTTAAAGTATTTTGCAATGCTATTCTCAAAGCAATGGTTACCACATGACAACTGCTGGAGCAAAATCAAACTACATTTCCACAGGCCACAGGCCTGAAAATACATACACAAGCCTTACGCACTGAAGCTAACCCAGGATATACAACCCCAGAAGTCCCAGCAACAACATCTCTTAACGTTCATGGCATTTAACTCCTGTTAACACACAACCTGAACAAGCTGAAACACAAGTGGGAAACTGGCAAGCAATGATACAGCCTTCTCTGTGCTGGAGACCACACCGTTGCAGAAGGTGGGGCTCCTCTCTGACCTTTATAGCCAATGGAAAGCCAAGCAGTGATTTCATGCAGGTCCACACTGTGAGGTGCACACAGACCTGTGACAGCCAGCTGAGCCCAGAGCTACAGACACAGCCCTGCATCCCACAGCCCCAGATGACACTATCAAGGCATGAGAGGCCCTAAAGCTTTCTCCTAAAGCAGCATACAACCCACACCAGTCAGACCTAAACCAGAGCTGGCTTCTTTCTGAAACAGTCATAACAGAAATAGTGCATCTTTGGGGCTGGAGGATTTATTTTACCTCTCATTACCAAAAAAGCCCCCAGGAAACGTTACAAACAGTTCCAGCAACTGAAAAATATTTACACGAAGAAACATCCACTTATCTCTTTTGTGTTACCAACAGTTCAGCACCACTGTCCTAAGATTCCCACACTTTTCAACTTGATCCATGTACCTTTTGGTCTCCTGTAACAAAATCTACTAACGAAGATAACTGATTCTCCTTCTATTTCCCCCACAGCCATCACTGTGATGAGACCATGCACGGAGCTGATGAGAGGACAAGTAAAAACACTTTACAAACTATTTCCACGAGGATCATTTTATTTTTTGCTGCAGGAATGGGCTGCTTTTCTTCAGCCCCGACACAAAGTAAGCTAGCACTAATCCATTAAGCACATTATGAGTTTGGCGAATTAGACTTAGATTAACAGGGCTACCTCATTTTCCAAAACAAGATTTTGTACATGTTTTAATGTAGGTTTTCTTTTGCATAAACAAAAACAAGGACTCTGGTGTATTCCTTCGTAATGAAGCTCAAGAAGCATCCTGCAGCAATAGATCCCAATAGACAAGGAAATCTGCCTCAAAACAAGAATGGGATTCCAACAGACATTAGGAAAATACTGCACAAATGCCTCTGCTGTACAACAGCCTTAATTTGTCCACGTTGGGCTGTATTGGCCCATGACAACATCTAGGAAAGGAGGACTCCTCCACCACCCACATCATGCTGTCTGATGTCACACTGCAACGCCAAACTCTATCTGTTCATGCAACATGGCTTTGACATAAAAGAATTCCACTGATCACAAATAAGACTGTTTTGCAGTTCACTTTAAAACCAACGACACGTTCCAACAAAACAAAACATACCCAGAATGGCAGCGTACCCTGAGCTGGGGATGCCAACAGAGCATACAAAGAGCACCAAGGCCCCAGCATCTCTTGGCCAAGACAACGGGATGAGGGCCTCGAGCCTGCTGCTGCCGGCAGGTGCTTGGCTGAAGCATGAGTTCACACCTTTGAGACATGCATCCTTCCTAACAATAACCTGTGAGCATTCACTGCTCCTTTTGCTGGTTCCCAGCAGCTCACATAGGTAGCTCCATTGTTCTGCTGAAGGTACCAGGATGAGCATCATAAATATTCCAGCAGAACAGACCATCATATCACTGATGTCTAAGACAAAGGCGTTTTATGCTGAATTTAACCACTCCTGGAAGGGGAGTGGAGCTGCCAAACGCAGAACAAAACCCAGCGTGCCTCCCCGCGGCCGCCACCTCACCTATACCATAGGCTTTAGCGCAGATCCATTGTAGATTAGCAGCTATTTTCGCTCTGGCAGAATCATAGAGCTCCAAAGGGACGATCTCCACCGCGCTATCACCCAGGGCATCCATCTTCCTTCTGCCGCTCTCTCCACCCGCACCAACGTCAACATCCACCATCTAGGAGCAAAACAAAAGGCAGCGGCTCCGTCACACCGCCCGCTCTCCCGGGCCGGGCCGGGCCGCGCCCCCCGACCCCAGCCGAGCATCCCTCCCTGGCTGCGGCCTCACCCCCCGCGGGGCAGCACCTGCGGCCCCCGGCCCCGCCGCGCCCGCCCGCAGCAGCACAGAGCCCGCACGCCCATGCTCGGCCCTCCGCGCGGGGCGAGGAGGAGGAGGAAAGGGAGGAGGAGGAGGAGGAGGAGGAAGGCAGCGGCGGCGGCGCCCCCTCCCCTCGGCGGGAGAAGGAGGAGGAGGGAGCGGGGCGCAGCCCACCGCCCCCCCCCCGCCGCGGCCTGCAGGCCCCGCGCCGCCTCACCTTGCCGCTACCGCCGCCTCATCCCCGCGCCGCGGCCGGCGGAGCCCCGCGTCCTCCGGAGCGGAGGGAGACGGGAGGCCGCGCTGCACGGGCCGCGACCTGGAGGTGCGGGCCGGGAGAGCACCGGGAGGGGGAGAAGGGGAGAGGAGGAGGAGGAGGAGGGAGCAGAGGAGGAGGAGGGAGGCAGCCGCCGCTGCCGGGCCGGGGCTGGCAACGCTCGGGACCGCGCGCGCGCGCATGCGCCCGCCTCGGTGCGCGCTCCCGCCGTCTGCCTCCCGCCCGGGCGCGGCGGCGCGCTCGGCGAGAAGAAAGGCGGGGTTTGCTCCCGGCCGGCACCGCGCAGGCGCAGCAACGAGGGCTCGGCCGCCCGCGAGCTTCGCTAGGCAACCGTTGCCATGGCGACGGGGAGCGCGGCCCTGCGGGGTCCGCGGCCTGAGCGCGGCGAGGCCCGTGCGGGATGGAAGGATGGAAGGCCTCAGCGCCGCTACGGGACCCCGAGGCGTCGCCCCTCACGGGGGACACAGCTCCGCTGCTCCGCTGCTGCACCAGGCCCGGCCGCGGCACTACGCGGCACGTGGGCACGGCTGTGAGCCCGGCAGTACCGGGCCTCTGTGAAGGCGTCAAGGAAGGTGATGGATTCCTGCACCGCTTCCCGTCTGCACGGCGGATGTGTGGGGAAGGCCTGCCCACATCCCGCGGTGCTGGAGGAGCCCAGGCACAGGGATAGGAGCGGGGCTTTGCGGTGATGCGGCCTGCAGGAGTGCAGTGCTCACCCGGCGCCCACACAGCGCCTGCAGTGCCGGTACTGCACAGCTGGTTTCCTTCGGGCCTCCTTTATTGCACAGAGAAGCATCTAAATGCCAAAGAATTTCCATCTCTCTGTTGTGAATCATTAACCAGGAAATCCTCCAGGTACACGCTAACTGCTGCAGCAGTGCAATCAGATGTTTGCTTTGTCCTGCGAAGGATGCGCCTCTCCCTCACCAGCCAACCCACAGACAGCGCACGGGAACCATTCATGTTTGATCACTGGCAATGCTTCTCTTCAGGTTATTAGGAACAGCTTCCCCCAGGGCTTGATCTGCTGCTATCTGCTGATCAAAGGATGCCAGAGGTGGTTTCCAGGCAGAAGACTGGCTTATGCATCCTGCGTGTTCCGTAGCAAATAATTTGTTCACCCACTTGGTGTCATGAGATACAGCAAGAAATGTCTGACAGGTATAACAGAATGATATATATTCTTTTAGGCGTAGGTAAACCATCACAACCACCACAGAGCCTTTCTGGGTGCCCTGCAGACACTGCTGCCACCGCCTGAAAGCTCACAGATACCTGCTGGAAGCAGCGAGCTCGCCCTGCATGGTGATCCTGCAGATTAACTGACCTGACCAGGTTCATTACTGGCAGTGGGGCTCAGCTGAAAAGCGAAGTTACGTGATTAAGAGGTTTGAGTCTCTAATGCACACAGTGGATCGATGAATTATCTTAATAGCTATCTTGTGAGAATGTGATGATAAGCTTGGCCACACACGGTGATAGCAGAGTGACCTTTTCCTACCTAACTTTGTGTCATGGATCTCACACATTGTTTCTTGCTATGTGTGTGGAAGAAAAGCATTTCAGATTCTTGATTAACTTGGATCAGTCCTAAGATTCAGCGTTCATTTCCCTGTATCTTTACAAAGAGCAAGGCAACCTGTTTGATGTCATCAGAATGATCTGGTGTCCAAAGGTTATCCCAGCCTACTTAATTGCAAGGTTGTATGCAATTAAAGTGGATGTCCCTTGCAAACAACTTGCCAGTTGTTTTATAATCTCTGGAGAGTTTGGTTTTCAATACAGTTGTGTTTTTTCAAAACCAGGCCGTCAGTTTATGACGTTGCCATTATAACAAGCTGCTCTTGTTTTCAGATTGAGTATTAAGGCCCGATCCAAATCCCCTTAAACTCAAGAAGAATGTTTTCGTTCATGCAGTGGATTGGGCTGCAGAAACAGAACAGCCCTTTGACTCAGCAGGTGAAGGTGCACACTGGGAGAAAGCTGCCCTATTTTTTCCTCTGACATATTTTTGCTGTAGATAAAGAATGGATCAGGTTGCTAAACCGGTCAGAAACACTTAATAACAAATTATGTCTTAAGAGAGTGGCGGATACTCCTGCAAAACAAGTATTACTAAGACACCTGAAACCGAATAAATAAAAAGAAGTGGAAATTTTGGGTCAAGAAAATGAACATTGTGGGGAAAAAGCATGAAGGGAGGCCTCAGTGTAAGGGAAAGGCCACCCTTATACAGGCTACAGCCGAACCAAAAACCTTGGTTTATTAGTACCTTTCTACCCCTTTCCTTTATGCAGTGCTATCCTTTGGATTTGCACTTATGTATCATTGTCTTCCAGAGATAAGAAATGTGTTGTGGCTCCTTCCTTCATGCTAATACCTTGTGTAACTGTGCTGCTTTAGGGCATCTGTGTGTCCTTAAGCAAAAGCTGAATCTGATCTCTGGGAAAACTTTGTAGTTGAAGTAGTTTGGCCAGAACTCCAATCCCAGCATCCTCAAAATTGTCCTGAAGATAAAAAGCCTGCACTTAAAATGGGAGGATCCTCAGCAGATTGCTACATCGGGTTGCTTTTTCCAAGCAAAAATAAATGACTGCCCAGTTCAATAGCAGCAAATCCATTTTGAATTTGCACGCCACTTGTTTCTTTCCTGTAGTCCATATAAAAGATTCCTTAAAGCTTCCAGAAAATGTGAATATGTTGCTTTTCGATATGAAATAATCTTTATTAGAGCATTCTCCTGGATCCTTTAACCATTCAGAGTGGGTGTACACGTGAACCAGCAATTGCTGCACAGCCTGTCTTCCAGCTGAGCTCTGAGATTAATTAATGGGAGGTAATACCTTTGACAAGTTACCGTATTCAAGCACAACACCTATGACATGTAACAGAGCTAACCCCGTGTGCTTGTTTTCTGCCTTACTGGAAGAATGCCTAGGATTTCAGTTCCTTCTCTCAGGTTTCATTTATCAATATGAGAGATAAAAACATAGCATATCATTCCCTTGTCATCCCAAGGACATCAGGTTATATTGTAAAAAGCACAAAGGTATTGCTTGTAAAGTATGCTGTGTGCTGGGATCCTATGGGTTAGGGATACTTCCTGGGTGTGGAATCAAGAGCTGACCCATCAGTGGCACTAATCAGCAGTAGCACCTTCTAGTTAGGCCAACAGTGTCTTGGAATTCTGCCTTAGCACTGCAGAAAGCACCTCAGATGAAGGAAAGAGCAGGAGCCTGCATGGAGATCCTATGCTTCACTGTCTCCTTGTAGCTATTTATGGAGGGGAGGACACAGCGTAACGTCTTTACCAGACAGATAATGCTCCGAGTGTTAAACCAGGGCAAAAAGAACCACAGCTTGGGAATTTCAATGCACTGGGAAGCTTGTTTGTATCACGCACAGCTCAACTCCTGCTCAGTTTACTTTCCTCTGTTAGGACTCAGCACACTTTCCAAAGGTCAGTAGTTTCCCATATTTCATTTCCTTCCTTCTTTCCCCCAGGAAAAGCACACTTAGTAGCAGAAGAGAGAGACTTTCCCCCCACCAGCTCCTTAAAAGTTACCCACAATCAAGCCAGGTTTTACCATACCCCGAGTATCAACACCATAAAGCTTGGCTTAGTGCAGCCACTGAGCAAACAGGGAGAAACCACGTTGGTCTGGTTCATGCAGCACATTCTCTTCCCTCCAGCTGCCTTATAACCCACAGCCCACAGGGACCCAGCTGCCAGTGTGCTTGTTAGCACTGCTGGGGAGCACTCAGCAGCCAGCCAGCTGCAGCATAGGAGTGGGTGGCTCTGCTGGAAGAGCTTCACCTCTCTCTTGGCTTTTACGTGCAATCCCAGGAGGAGCAAGAGAAGAAGGCTGAAGAAATTAACTCTCACGTCCCAGCACACACCACAGAGGTGTTCTGTTCTGTGGTTTAATAAAGTTGCCTTACTCTGAATTCACTAAGTTAACAGAGACGTGGTCAAAAAGGCATCTCATGAATGAATGAAGCCAGAATAATATAAGCTGAGGATGAAATGAGGTGATGGGCAGAACCCTACTCAGCTGCTGCTCTGATGCCTTTTTCTCCCTGGTACAAAATAGATCCCATGACAGTGCATCATGTATTCAACCTTTAGATGAGGGAGCGGGGCATTATTCTTAGCAACAGAGCAGTCACTTCAGCATAATTGCCAACGACACAGGAACAGTTTCTATGGCACGATGCAGTTATCAGAAATTACTTATATTCAGTTCCGTAATCATAAAGAATGTGCAACACAACAGTGGTGTGCGCTGGGGAACCACACGCAATGTGTAACGTTTTTAACTTAATTAAGGGAAACCAATTAATTTTAGACCGCAGTACTGTATTCCATTCATTCAGCTTTTGAAGGTAACGCGCATGGAGTTGAGCTGTTATGATGATGGGGCGCAGCGCCTATCCAGCTCTTTTTCCTGGATGCAGCTCCTGGCTTACCAGGCTTGCAGGGCTCCTTCCTCACCTGGCAGCCCTGTCCTTCCCTCTGCTCCCATCTCCAGACGTGCCAAAACAAACCCGAACTGCCTCCCGCCCTTGGGTTCCTGCCAGCTTGCACATGTTGCACTTTAATGCTATTAAACCTGTAGCTAGAGAAATACGTTAATGTGAAAATTAGTCAGAGCAATTGAAACATCTCAATCCTGCTTATCCAGGCTCTATTTACAGCAAGAACTTTATGACCAGCAAAACTCCAACCTGAGCAGAAAGCAAAGCCACGGAGGCACCCGTGAGCACCATCAGCACGGCACACAGCAGCTGAGCAGTGGGACAGCACTCCCCAGCAGGGATGAGATGCCCAAGGATATACAACACGTCCCCTCACTGCAGGGCCTGCAGGGTTGTCAGCACGCCCCGGGATGCCCTGAGCAAGGCAGCACCTTTAGTCACGTACAAAGGGTTTGGCACACGCCAGGGGTTAAAGAAACAAACTTGCTAACAGCACGGCTCTGAACAGACAGGGATGGGTTGAAACACGACTCTGCTGTTCCCACTATGCCTGACCAACACCGCTGGCACAGTCCCCATGCAGACCCCAACCCTCTGCTCTGTGCTGGCTCTCTTTGCTCTCGGGGCCAGCTGAGAGCACTGCTGGAAACTGGCGTCCCGAGCCCATAGGGCTGCCAGGAGCACAACAAGGGGGGTCACACTGCAGAGGACGACCTTAGATGATGCCCCTAAGGTGTCCTTTCCATCCTGCTGGGAGACAGCCACTATAGGATCCCATCAGTGCCCTACAGTGCCCTACAGCCAGCAAAACCCCCAGCAGTGCTGACTTACCACTGGCATCCGCTGGCATCTTGTCAGCCTCAGTGGTGGCAGAGGGCCCTGGGCAGCAGCTCGCAGTGTGGCAGCCCATGGCAGGGTGGGGGGCTCAGTGCTGGGGGGGAGCTCGGCCGCCTCTGCTCCCCAGGCAAGGCAGCATCACCGCATCACCATGGCAACGCAGGATGACTCACCGGGTACCAGTGACATCAGAGGAGGGGACTGGGGTTGGATGATCCCAGTTTGGTTTTGTTCATTAAAGCTGGAACGTTTTGTCCAAGGAAAGCGCTCCAATTCAAGCCAGCCAGAGGAGCAGTGCATGGCCGTGCTGCTGGTCCCAGTGTGCACCTGCCTGCAAGAGCGGTAGCTGGAGCCTCTTATTTCACAGCCTTCATCTATTTTCTTGTAGTGACTTTAACAAGCACCAGATGAAATGAGTTTAAAACCTGGAGTGCTGGGGGATACCCTGCTGCTGGGACCAGCATCTCCA
This sequence comes from Excalfactoria chinensis, assembly GCF_039878825.1. Lineage (NCBI taxonomy): Eukaryota > Metazoa > Chordata > Aves > Galliformes > Phasianidae > Excalfactoria > Excalfactoria chinensis. Next base: position 6,798,310 of record NC_092842.1, on the reverse strand, counting down.
GTACCACCGCACCATGCAGCAGCCCTGCAGCAGGGGCAGCAGGACAGGACCAGCCACAGCCCTGATGCTTCATAGAACAGAGCTATTCTGAACAGCAATAAGTTAAAGCACAAAGCTTGAGTGCAGTGCTCTGTGCCAAGATGTCCCCAGCGAGCACTGACCCATCTCTGTGCATGGGCATCTGCACCTCCACAGCACCTGACACACTACGAGGAGCCCTGAAGAGGCCTTGGTTGGAAGCTGCTGTAAAACAGTGAGAAGAGTTACCTCTGCACAGACGTAGGCTCCTTTAGGCATCACCACCAGCAAACGCTCCACATTTGGACTTTTTTTTGGAGCATTTTGGTAGTACCTGCACTCTGCAGGGATTTGTTATGCAATACAGCACCGACGCTTTGTTATCTCTCCCTTACAGCCTTCGTTAGATCTACCCTGATGGGACACAAAGAAATACATCTGGTGAGATGAAGATCCTGCGTGAGCCCTACTCGGTGACCGACCCTGGCAATGGCACAGCTCTGGGAGCTTTCAGCAAGGAACCAACACCCTGAGGGCAGCATTGAGCCCCTGCCCCAGTGCTGCTTAGGGGGAGCTCAGCCCGTCCCGCTGGCACCAACCCAGGGCAGGGAATTGGACACCCCATGGGTATTTGCAGCACAGTGAGCTATAAATACACTGTGGGAGATCTCATGGGCTCGGGAAGTGATGGCACTGGGAATCCTGCAGCCATGAGTGCTGCCTGTGCAGGGCAGGGACACAGGAGGGTGGCACAGGGTATGGATCTCATGGAGCTTTGTGGTTTTTTCTCCTCTCCTTAGTGTGTGTTCATGAGTGGGAGCATGGGAGGAAGGCGAGCGCTGCTGCACATCGAGGTAAGTGCAGAAAGAAGGCCATGATTCATCACATGCAGCCTGGCAACGAGCTTGTCTAGAGAGGAAAATGCAGACGGAAGGGGCCTGCTGCAGTGGAGAGCCAGCTGCTCGGAAATAGTGCCTGCTGGCCTTATAAGGAGAATTTAGAAGGGCCCATGTTATTTTCCTTTAGCATGTTGCACAAAGGGGTGGCAGCCTGCACCTGCAGGTACTGCAAGGGAACAGAGCATTAATCAAATCCTCAGTGCAAGAGGTGCAGGGAGATGTCCCTTCACGCAAGGAGATGGAGCGCAGAGGCTGCACAGTGGGGCACACAGCTGGCAGCTGTGGCACAGCACCACAGGCTGTGCTATTCCCATGCACATAGCAACAAGGAGCTGAGTAATTCAGCCAGATCCCAGGCGTGTGGGAGCTGTGAGACCGCCGGGCCCAGATTCCCTGCAGAGCAGCCCTTCCTCAGAGAGCACAGAAGCTCATCTGAACCTAAGCACGGGTTATGCCCAAGCTACAGCTCACAAAAGCTGAGTAACCACATCATACATAAGCACTACACCTCATTCATGTTTTCAGGAGATACCTGTGCAGCACACCCAGAACAACCCACACCTCCGAGCTGTGCTTGCAGAGCACAAGGCCGGCACAGCCGCAGGGCCCTTGCACCCAACCAGCCCAACCAGCACGTTGTGCAATACCTGATGGCATCACACTGGCTGGGTCCCACAAAACCCATCTGAGGACTACAACTTCCCTGTGGTAGTCATAGGAAACCCAGCAGGGCGCCCAGGCTGCAGGAGCCCAGGGCTGAGCCGAGTGCTCAGAGCCACTGCAGTCAGCCCTGCCACCTGGGCACCGACTGCCCAGCTGCACACTGAGGGCACAGCCCAGGTCTGAGTGCCGGTCACCTCTCCAGGGTTATTTTAGTGCAGCTGATGTGGTCCAGCACAGCTCAGGTTACTGAATGCTCCTCCCCCCGCAAGGGACAAGATTCCTGGTGACACTGGATAGGGCTACGGCCAGCTCTGCTCAGGTCACCCTCCCTGGCAGCCTACCACCACTGCTGTCCTGCTCACACACACACATCAGGGACCTGTCCTTTCCAAGCCATTTTCCAGCAGCAAATCCCAGAAGCTGCAATTCAGTTCACAAATGCATGTCTTGCATCCTCTGCAGCTTCTGTTGCTTCTTTTACCCAACTCCCCTCTCAAGAAAGATCACAAAACAGCAAGATCAAGGCAGAACAAGTGATTGGGTTGCATCCTGTGCATCACTCGTGTTGGGCTGCCAGGCCATCAGAGCTCACAGGGACAGCATCTGCTGGTCCTTCTGCTCCTGCTGGAGCCCAGCACAAGAGATATGTTGGAGGCAGACATGTAGATTTACACTGCTCTGCTCTTAAGGATTAGTGCTACTATTGACCTTCAGGTCATAGGAGAAGAGAAAGTACATGGAAGGAAAAAGCCAGAACACAGGAGCAGTTCTGCTGACCCACTCTTACCACAGTGATTCTGTTGGTGACAGTGAGGCGAGATGTTACCAACAAAGACAAATTCCTACAGCTGAGCACAACCTGTTCTTACCCATCCCACCCCCTGCAGCAGATTTTGGCTCTGATGGCAGCAGGAGGTGACCTGGGGGGCAGGGCAGTGATGAGCCCTTCCCTGCATCACTGCTGAAAAGCACCAGCAGTACCTCTGTGTGCTGAGCATGGCTCGTGTCCAGCACTGACAGACACTGTGCCATTAGCAGCCGTCCTGTCGCTGACATGGCAGGCACTTCTTCATTTTTTAAGGTGTGGATTTCTGCCTAGACCTGCTGTACCTGTTCAGGTGCTGAAGTGCCATTATCTAATGATATACCATGGGCTGTTTGCAGTGTTTTATTTGTTTTCGTTTTAATTTGAAGTTATGGAGAGAGCTGCCCTTTGAACTGTCCTCAGCCTCCTGCTGTGCATTGAAGGGAATCTCAGCTCTGGGCCACATGGCACCAAGAGAACACCTGCAATTAATAACACTGCATTCAGAAACCTGCATGGAATAACAAGCACTTGGATGTCTTGTGCTCTAACCCTCCACCTTTCACAGGTTGCAATGAAACTTACTCTGAATGTCTCACTAGCAGCTGCAGCGTGTGCTAAACCAACCAGCTGCTGGCAGGGGCTCTTCCTTGTTCCGAACATTGTGTAAAAATGCTAATAACCCCACCTGTTCTTCAGAGGAAAACCTCATGCATTTACACTCTTACTCAATCGCCTCCAAGGTAACTGCACACACACGGGCATGGCTTGCAGGCGCTTCCCAGTGTGGTGCCAGATAGCCAGCAGCAGCACTGGCACAAGTGGGAGCACTTTGGTTTAGCTGTGTGCTGCATCCCACTACACTGACAGCTGCTATTTGCTCAAGCTGTTTTCCTTAATGAGGGTTCCCCTGTTGAAGACTGATGAACTGGAAGAGTTTTCTTCAGTGACATTCAAGGTAAATCCCTCTCAGGTAGCATCAGTCCATCACAGGGGAGCACCAAATCACAGCTCACAGCGAAACCTACCAATGCAACTTTGTCCTCAGCAATGGATAAATGGTTTCCAGATGCAAGAACAGTAACTGAATCACTGTTTGCCACTCAAGTTTTGTTATTGGTCAGCTACCAAAGGACCTTATTTCCTGAGAAACACTCCAGCAGTCAGCAGGTAAAGGGAGAACTGAATCCAAATAGTTCAGAGATCTTTGCTACTCCTAAAAATGATGTTTCAGAACACCTTGTAATAAATCAAAAAACCTTTATTTTTAAGTTATATTATAAATTTACAGCACACATAACATCAGTGTCTTTAGTGTGTATGTGTGAGCAGGCTTAAAGACTCAGCATTCATTCTAGTCTTGCTTATGGGTATGACTTCTCCACATGCTAAAGGTACATAACTGTTCCAATCTGAACAGGTCTGGCTTAGCTATTGACCTCAATAACCTCTAGGAAAATATTCCAATAGACAACAGCAAACATTCAGATGAAAAACAAGTCAGTAGCAATTCTTACTTGCTGTTTGAAGGGCTCTGTATTGAAGCAAAGCTGCTGCTGGGCTCCTCAGCCACGGAGAAGTCAGTGACCCACATCAGCGTGTCCAGAATGAACCCCGAATTCCACAGGCTCAGTGATGTCCGCCCTAGTTAAGCTTCGTAAAAGTAACGTTACGTCTTAGAAACAGCTGTGCATGCCACACACCAGTGTCAGCTTCATATAAAACTTATCATAGGCCATACCTCGTGGTTTTATACACGGGTGAAATGAAAAACGCTGAAGTCAGAACCTTGCAGAAGAGTTTTACTGGTGCTACTTTGTGGTAAGTGCAGAATGGCAAATCACATTCTTGAACAGGCTGTTAAACTATGATAAAAACTTGCAAATGAAGGATCTCAACAGGCCTCTGTTACCCACTGCAAAGACCCTTTGTTTGGTGGAGCTGCATTTAAAACATGATTCGACTTCTTCCCTCACCCCAGAACATGATATAAAACTATTTAAATTCAGAAAGAATTGAATGCATCTGAAGTTCACATGCTGCAAACGGGATCTGCATCAAAGATCTTTAGGGAAAGAGGCCCTTCAAATTCCCTTTTGTTATACCCAGATATCAGGACGCAGCTGAGAATGACCGCCATGAGAACACATTCACATAGACACAATGTACACTGCTTGCCAACCTGGCCAAGCTGTCCTAATTCTGACAGCAAAGCAATTGTCCCAGAGGAGAGGACACAGTCAGTGGTCTGCTTATGCCTTAAAGCATAATGACTTACAACTGGATGGAAAGACTCAACTCCAAGTGCTGCAATTCAAACACTACTTACTGAAAGTAGAAAAATGGGGGATAACTTTGGATGAAACACTCACTAGACTTCAAGAAAATTGTTGCTCAAGTCACCGGGAACCTCCATATCTCGCCTACAGGCAACATCTGCTGACAGTGTTACAATACATTCGTTTGGTGCAATGCTTATTTAAACAACTTGCAAAACATATTTGAGGTCCTCAGCATGCGAACTGCTGAATGTCAAACAAAACTAACAGTCTCAACTACAAAGGATTACCATAACCCCCCAAGTGTCTTGGATATGAACATCCATCTCCGAAAGACAAGTTGGTTCCAGAAGATGAAGGATAGAAATGGGGGGGTCAAGGTTCTGGGACACATCTGGGACTGGCTGGGAACAGCCCAAACCAAGCAACTGGCTGCAGCTTTCAGAGCTCTTGCAGGAGCAAACCTCGCACTTTCCGAGCAGAACAAGAGTGCAGTGATGACTGCTTGGATAACAGGACAAGTTTGTTTTGCACGGAGAACAGAGGTGTCCTTGAAATGGTGGTAAAGATCAGCAGACTGTGAAAGGGGTGGATAACCTGGAGCAGCCATTTCCATGCAGTGATGCTGCAGTCCTAAAGGAAGACTCGGGCCACTGCTCACACAGAGAGAAAAGAATGGCATTTTCTTTGGGCTGTACCTAGAGGTTTAACAGGAGCATCATGCCATCTCCGTCTCACAGGTCACAACTAACCAAGGTCCAAACTGCAAAGTGGCCGCTGGCATTTTGTCCTAATGCATCCCTTTAAGTGCACCCCCCCCATCGAGTATGAAGACAAAGCCCTGAGAACAAACTCCCATATAGTACATCTCTATTAAAAAAAATCAGTGTTTTGATGACAAAATTATAAATTATATACATTTAAATAAATAGCTAGCTAGATTTCAAGAGTCATGGAATATCAAAAGGTAGAAGATTGTCTTGATCAATGGGTAGGGCAAGGAGCTAGAAGAGTTATAAGGAACAGACACTGCATTGCAAGAACCACCTCCTGTTTCATTTCCTTACTTCTCCTTGATTTCACAGGCTTCCAAATGTTCCTTTGGCCATGTTATGAGACACTTACATATGGCATATCTTTACTAGTCACAGCGTGAACACCAGAGATGAAAGCACAGGACCCGAACCTGCAAATCCTTATTCCCAGGAATAGTTCTTCACAAAACTGACTTTTTATTAAAACAAAAACTTATATTCCAATATGATCAGGGACCTCTCGCTTGCTTACAGAGCAGATCCACCAGCCTGTTAACCTTTGTCCTGTGCCCAGGAAGCATTCTTAACACAGAGACTCCTCTGGCCTGGAGACCTGCCTACGCACCTTCTGACTGACAAGCAGTGATCATTCAAGATTTTTGCAGGTTTGGTAAAAATTGGGATAAATCAATTCTTCTGCAAGCATAATGAACTTAGCATTCCACCAGTAACTAATCAAGCAGCAATACATCCAGGTGCCACAGGGACACACAGCTCCCTAAGTCTGCTATTAATTCATACCCACAGAACAATACTGGTGTCTTGATCAGCTCCTCAAAGGGTTTGTCCAACCTTAAGGGCAGTTTTGGTTTCATTCAGTTCAACTCTTAAGCCTTGCTGCAAACATCACACCTCCTAAGTTCTGGCCTCTTTCAGAGACTGGCCACTGGAAACTTAACTTCTCCAACACTTCAGCTACATCAGCTTTGAGCTCAGAAATAAGCAAAGCCAGAAACAACCACATATTCTCAAGCCTTCACGCATTTTAAAGATGCAGCATTCCTTTATCCATACAGTTTCTAACTGCTGCTACAGCACTAGGTTATGTTGTTGAACTCTGGCATCCTTACCTTCATCTATTACACATGCATGCCTTGTTTTACTCATACCTTTCTTCCTTAGAAGCCGGTATTGTCTCTGACTCTGTTCTGGCATACCAAGGGAGTATTGCTCTGATAACTTTTACCACTCCTACCAAACTGACACAGAGAGGACAAGTTCAGCAGCAGATCCTGGCAGTACCACACTGCAGAAATGCACAAGTAGCAGAAGCTTCATGTTTAGGAGGAGCCACTCTGCACCTGTGAAGGAGGTCAGACAGCATTCAGCTTCAACCGTGTGAAAATTGGAGAGCCTGCTCAAATTCATCACCCACACTGCTTTGTCAGTAGCAGCAGACAGACCCAGGAGCAGCTGGGTGTTGGAACAACCAATCTGACCCAACACCTCTATAAACCCTGGAATTGCTAAACACAAAAGTGAAATATTTCAGCAGTTGTGAACTGTGAAGCTTAACATGAAACTACAGGTAACAACAACAAAAAATCCTGGGATAGTCAGTCAAGATAAAAATCTCTAAAAGCTGTTTTGTTTCCCCACCCTTCATATTAATTATGAGAAATTGGCAACTTCAGTGCCTCGACTGCACAATAGCACAGATGAGGTGCCAAGTTCAGGCCAAAACTTGTCACAGGGTTTCAGGTTGCATCTTGTAGCATTTTCCTTTCTAAAACCAAAACACAGCTATGTAAAAACATACACTTAGAAAGGAACTTGGCAGAGCTATTCGGGATCTATTTGACAGACACCTTTCAAAAAAAATAAAGGCTATGAAACACAAGCAGCAGCAGGAATTGTGACAGATGTCAGCTGTGTTTCACTGCCTTGGAAACAAAAGCCTGCGTGGCCCAATCACAAGAATCCAACTGAATATTCACCAGTGAGTTCTTTTCTTAAGAGCTCATGGCACCTGCCTGAAACCTCAGTCAGCCTTCCAACAAAACCAGGAGTGACACAGCCTGATTTTCTTAATATTTCCAAAGAGAAAGTGTCAAGGATAACCACTTCTATCTCAAAGCAATTAGTTTCAAGCGTGCTTTTATGTACGTTAAAAACAATATATAAAACCCAAAGTGTTTCTGCTTCTTTGCAGATCACCATTCAGGGAAAACCCATGCAAATGAGTTGCTATTTTGTAAACACTTTGAAACAGTCAACAATACAAGCTCCCCTTTGCAAAACCGTGCACAGAAAGATGGAGAAAGAACCCACAACCCGCCGTGTGAAGATATCCTCCCTGCACTAAGATATGGCATAGGATGACCTTATGAACTGCAGCCTACTGGAGAATCCAAGTGGTGGTGTAAAGTTCTGCCATGAAGGAGATACTGCATCTTTAACATAGCTGACAAACCTCTGAGAAGTGTAACTACCATCGGACTGGAAGAACACTAACGCAGAAAATAAATAGGAAAAAGTAATGCTATTTATTAAATGAATTCCATCTATGAATTATTCTGTTTGAATTATAATGCAAGACGAACAAGCCAGGATAGAAATGTGCTCGCTCTCCCAGTATTTGGACTTTTAAAAAATATTTCCTAAGAATCAATTTTAAAAAGCATTTCATAATTTGATATAGCCATAAATTAATACTGCATGGAGATGATTCATGTCCTATGCTAGTGGTCAGTGACCTTTTGTAAACACTAGCCAGATGCTAGTAAAACTGGCTAGAAAACTACTGTCACAGGCCTTTTTTTTAACAAGCAATATCATATTTCTTTCTGACGAGCAGATTCTTAATTGTTTTCACAAAACCTTTTCCTATTTTTTGATATACTTTATTTTTAACCTAACACCTGAAAACATACACAAGTCTTCAAACCTCTTCCACTAACACTAAATTCACAAGGCAATTAACTTCAGCTGGCCATAACTACATAAGCTCTCGTGTGAGACCCCTACTCAGACAGCATCCCTCCCCCCCTCCCCAAACAATCCATGCACCCTCCCCATTGAGAAGGTGACACAAGGGACAGCAGGAAGTGGCACAGTGGTCTGGCATTCCCCTCTACGTGCGATTCAGCGTCTGGAAGATTCGAGAGATCTGTAGCATGACAGGCCCAGTTTCTGGATCATTCATCCACTGAGTGCTGTTCAAGGGGTTTTCAAGCATATCTTCAAAGGCTGCCAAGAGAAGGAAGTCATTGTATATTATTGGTCTTCTAGCAGCACACACTTCAGTGCTTGGGATGCTTCAACAACAGAAAGGTTAGAAATACTTACAGCTTATCCAAGGCAAGCAGCCCCTCAAAATGGTGAGAATCCATCACATGGTTACCATTTGTTCTCCTACATCTCCAGACTGGGGTGCTACATGCTGTCATGCTTTCCTCACTGCTCAACATTATATTTATCGCAGGAAGAGGCTGATCAAACACTCAGTCTGCATTACAGTCCACCTTACATAACCTCTGTGACATGGGTTTGAAGAGCTACCCACTTTGCAAAAGTCTACAGACAGAACTATCACAGAACTCAACGTAATAACATTCTTCAAACTGACGCACCCCAGGAGAAAAGGAGGTTGCTGCCTATATGCCAGAGATTGTGCCTCAGTCACTCCTTAGGGATAGGGCTCCAGTAGCCTCCAGTGCTGTATTGAGAGGGCTGGGCAGGGTTGCTCTGTTTACATCCACACTGGCTGCAGTAGCAGGTAACACACCACGTAATTGGGATCCAAATGTCCATCTCAGAATTGGGACATTTGGGCAGAAGAATTTGTTTCTTTTCTATGGACAGCTGTCTTTACACTAAGTTTGGCTTTGTTCTCTTTTCTTTTTTACATGCTAGTTTCCCCTTTTCTCTTTATTTTGAAGGAACAAGACATTTAGCGCAAGAGCTAAGTCACAAATTTGGCAAAAGAATGATCCAGGCAATAATTTATAACCTTCATGACACTGAGCCACACTAGCAGACATTTGGAGCAGTCATTATGGAACGGGACAGAAAGAAGCAGTTGCATATCTGACCTATTCAGAAGTCACCAAAAGGTCAGTGTTAGAAGAATCTGGCAGTCCAGCAACAGGGTGCCAGCCTGAACCTATCCAGGAGCATTAGTGTACAAAACTCTAAGTGACCTTAGTGGGAGCCATAAGCACCCAGGCCCTCTGAAAGGCTCATCATTAACACCTTGCACAAGGTCACACTGCATGCTTGCAGCAAAGCCCAGAATAACGTACAGATCTCACCTTTCACCACTTCAACTGTCTTCTTTTACATAGACTCAAGAGCTTAAAACTAAACATTTATCAACATTCCTTAGCTATCTAATTAAATACAAACACCTAACGTTAAAATCTATGACATAAGCAATTTGCTTATGTATCATTTCGAATACATTCTCTGATGTTCATCCAAGCTTTACAAGCACATATAATGACATTTCATTTTCTATTTATATTCTGAGCTGCAGTGTGGAACCGTCTTTGGAAATAAGGAGACCATTTGTTCAGAAATGAGAGTGGGAAGGTTCTGCTCTTGAATTATTTAAAGTCTTGCAAACACTCCTAATTACATTTAAAATAGCATCTTAAAAAGCTCTCCTGAAAAAGCCATGTATACACCCTTCAATTCAAAACACAGTTTTGAATCAAGTTTGAAGCCAAACTCTAAATGCAAGATTTTATGCATACAACACTGCTATCGTCATTCTTCTGCATTGTCCTCCAGCACCAGAGGCCAACGCATAAGAGATCTGCATTTCACCACTGGTTTTATCAGTTGAGTCCTTGCTGTGCTCACAGCAAATTTGAACAAGAACACGGACTTTATCACAGAGTTGATACTCAAGAAGGGGAAAACATATTTTCAGAAGCGTTATCTGAATTTTGATAGGCAAAGCCTCGGTTCTGACTTCTTGTTTGGTTACACTAGTTACCTTCCATTCCAGCGATCAGAGCAAAACACACAGTAAGCTGTACAGCAGGAGACAGCCTTGTTTTATCTGTAAAGCCATCAGGGTTCTAAATAGACATTCCTGCTATTTTATTTTCCACGGCCAAAGGGAGCACCACAAAAGGTCTCCTAAAACCACAAAAGCATTGCAGCCAGCAGCTATTAACGCTCTGAGTTCAGCAAGTGTGAATTAGTAGCCAAAGAAATTAGCACCATTTCTGGGCCACCCCAAACTCTGTTCAGGTTACAGCTGAGTTGCAAAATGAAATAAGCTGCTGATCATCAGAAAAAAGGTACGGAGCTGCACTCACTTCACAGTATGTGTTGTCATCATCCTGTCTCTATCCTATTTGCTAGGAACTGCAGAGATGGAATATATTTAGCGAGAACCCAATCAGGACTTACCTAGTAGAGTTTTAGGGTTGGTTAACCCTAACTGTACCACTGGGTTTTCTAAGATGGCTTGGAAGAGAGGGCTGTTTGTGTCAATTCCCTTATCTAAGTCCTCTGGAGAAGGCTTTCTGTCTCCCAGCAGCCATTCACACTGAAAGAAAGCAGCAAGCACAACAGATTTCATGATTGGTCACTTCATCCCCAGTGAGAAGATCAACCAATTCTACAGTGAAAATAACCAGCTGAACAGACTATTACAGCAACAAGGAAAAGAAATGACACTGTACTCACGGCTGCATTTTGCTGGTTGTTGTTTACTCTGAGTGCATCTACCACTTCTTTTTCATCAAATCCCATCTCCATTAGGGCGATAACAGCCTATAAGATTTGCACAGATTAATAAATGTTTAAAACAGATGAGAACAACCAAATGCTTCACCTTCTGTGCAGGAGCTTTTTGTGGGGTAAAAACTCAATTGCTTCCATTTGCAGACCACTAAGTAAACTTTGCTACAAGGTTTTCATATACTGTACATCAGAAGTGCCTTTATCACGGGAAGTGGAATAAACAGTAAAAGCAAGACTGAAGGCAGTTCCTATTCTCAGTAATGACAGATGAATATGAGGCAAAGAGCAGGCACCTGGTGCGGGAATGAGCAAGACTGAAACATCTTTAAACTTCTCTCACATTGCAAAGCTTTTGCTGATGTCTCACTGACAGATCGAGCTCCAGATGCTCCAAGACTGACCTTGTCCATTTGTAACTCCATTCACTGGATTTAATTTCACTTCCTGGCATTATTATGTTGTTAGTATGTATTATATATTTCCACAAGTGCACCTGGAAACTGTGCTCAGGTCATTAAATTTGCAGCTTTTGACTTAAATCACAAAAACCACCTATTTATAAAAGCCAAGTGGTGGATTCTAAAGAGCATCTCCTGGTGAGTTTACAGCGTGACAGCAGCACATCTTCTCATTTCAGCTAATCTAACGTTATCAAAAAAGGATCATTTCTGCAGATGACACAAGACTTAAAGACTTACCAGCTGGTGATACTTTTCCTTGTCCCTGAAACACAATAATGCTTTTCTGTCCTTCTCTACAGCAAATCATCCCAATCATAAAAAGCAATGCCAGGAGTCTGGCAATTTATATCAAGAGTATCAGTTAATTTTCAAGTGTAAAGTAAGCGTCAGTAATTTAGATGCTGTTACCTGAGACAGCAGTGCATTAACTGGGGAATATCCCTTTCAGCAATATGAATTTAAGCAGTTCCTAAAGACTTCCACTAAAATACTGTCAAGTCAGCACAATATACATTCAAACATATGCTTCACTTCATTGTCAACTAAACATTTATTTGGATTCCATGGTGTCCACATGGTCCCTTTCAATGCAAAGGAACAGAGATAAGGAACACATACCCGCGGGTCTGGGCGAAACTCTCTTTTCCTTCTTATCTTCTTAAATATTTCAGTCAGCTCATCTTTGGCTTCTTCCCCACCTGCTTCTGAACTCGGACCTGCAGTTGCTTCAGCAGAGGATGCACCAGCTTCAGCTGCTGCTTCGGATGGAGTCTGACCTGGCAGCGGAGCATCCACTGCAGGGTCATCTGCATGTTCTATCAACCACTCCATGGCCTGTGTCACTGACATACTGAAAAGAAAATCAAAACAAAGGGATGAGGAACACTCCAGATATAGAGCAGCACCGCCCACATGTTTTTGCTTTGTATTTATTCCCGTGGTATCTTGACTAGCTGATTAATTATTACCTGAATGGTCACACAAAGTATTGAAGCAAATTTCGAAGCACTTTAATTCTACATGCACTCAGAGCCACACAATAATCTCTGAAGCCAGGATGAGAGTGACAACCTGGACAGTTGTAACTCAGGTTTTAAAGGCCACTTCACAGGGAGACATCTTATTCTCCATAGTATCAGCTCTATTTCACAACAAACATACACTGACTACTTGCAACTGCTGACAAAACAGCTAAGCATGTTCCAAATGGAACCACATCTCAGAGAGAAGCTATACTGTTGCATCTTAGGGAGATCTATCTCAGACATCTTGTGATAAAGGAATGCCATTAGCAATGGAAGAAAGAGTGGGACAAACGTGCACTATACACCTTGAGCAAGAACAAAATTTGACACAGGCAATTGACTGTAAGTGTTCAAGCTAAGATATCATGGGAGAGATCCAGCACATGCCTTCCCAACAAATTCATAGGAAAAAAAGGTAACAGAGAAGCTGAATTTGCAATTTCATTTGGCCACGTGGTAATTAGATGTTCTTAAAAAGGAAAGGGAAGCCCTTGCCTATTTGGCTTTTCAGTTACAACAGGAAAGATGGAGGATATCGAGGGAGAAAGTCCTTCAAAGACCAAAGGAGAGCTACTGAAAAAGAAGGACTATTATGTGGATTTGAAATCATTAAACATTTTTGTGAATAACATAAGAAACCCATCTCAGAAGTGAGGCACCACAACTACAAGAAGAACGGTAATACCTCCTACTTCTCTACAGTTGCTATCTGGGCTTTGTAATACTCTTGGGATGCTTTATTTAAAAGATCAGCATAAAGTATTTTCCTACAGTTGACAAACCAGTCTGGATGGACTTAGCTTGCTTTTTTTTTTTTCCCCCCTGTAAAATTTTAGAGCAGAAGATGCGAGTTTAACACTTGGAAACAGTGAGAGTTTGACAGCCTTGGGAACTGCAGACTGACTTCATTCCAGAGCAAGTACAATATAGGCCCTTTCGTGTGCCAGCTGCACCTGCGGGTTGCCTGAGGCAGCACTCTTCCTTAAGCCAATGCTTTTTGCTACTTCTAGGTGACCCACATAAGGAGATTTCCCTCAAAAAAAAAAAAAAAAAAAAAAAAAGGATTGTTTTTTTCTTTTTTTAACCATACCAAGTAATTTGCAGGCAGCACGCCAAGTACACTTACTGATTTAATCGAAGGGCTTTGACAGCTCTGCTCTCTGGAAACCCCATTTCTGTAAGTTGCCGCAGAGCTATCTCATCCACTCTGTCTTCCTCATCCTCATCCAGCATGGCTACACATACACAAACAAAACAACGTTGAGACTAACTTCAAGCTAAAATAAAACCCTTCCTCAATGGAATGGCATGTGTTAAGTTCAAACCCCATTCTTCTCTTCCATCCCTGCTTTTGTTTCTGTCCAGAATTTGCTATCTCATCATGTAATTTGCTGTACTCAGCTTGATCAGGCTCAGACAGATGCTTCCAGGACAAAGACTTATTCCAGATACATTCAAGATCTCAAACAACAGACAGCAAACTCTCATGGCTACATGTCCATGTAATTAAACATGTGGGAGATTCATTGAAATTTATCAGTAGTCCAGAAAGTAATTTGGATCCAGCCCTAGCAGATCTTAAGGTTGTTTCCACACAGACTGAATCAACAGCTCAAATTTCTCCCCATTTTATTGTTTCCTCATACATTTCCAACTATTCTTCACCAGCTCTTACAAAGTTCTCAAGTTATTTCACTGCTGATGATTTTATTTTTAAATGGAACTTTTCATCTATCCCAAAGGGACCTTATAAATCCCTACAACACAAGTTGAAATCTTTGCCACAAAGTCATTGGCAGCTCTGCTACTACACTGAAGTTTGGACTTCATTCTGCAAGTTCACTCTTCTGCTGTGTAAGAAAATAAGTTCCTGGGATTGAGCTAGTAACTATAAAGATATGTTCATACCATTTGCCTTCTTAAACAGTTCAACTGCGTCGGGGTTCAGTGCTAGCAATTTCTGTGCAACTTCAATGAGGGAAACTAAGATCTTCCGGAGCTCCGTCTGGAACTGTAAAAAAGGAAACTGTCAAAACATTTAGGTAGGAGGTTACCAGATATCATTAAATATTAATAGAGAAGCTGTTAATATCAGAAGAGAAAAGGTAGCCCCCACGCTGCTGAAGACGCAGCTGGAAGCATCGCAGACAGCAGTCGACTACTGAAGTCAAAATTAGTGACTAACATCTCTTCAAAGCCATGGCACAGAAAACACTGTGAAAATGTGAACTATTCAAGACTGAAACTGAACCTCACGTTTGCCAGATCTTCAGAGTTTACTGAGGCTTTCCCAGAGAGAAATAACACATTTTAAATCGTAATTTAGTGCAGCATTTCATAATCACGAAGTAACTCAGGGTTCACACTGATTACACTATCTACTTTCATATACACTATACACACTTCAATTTCTCTCACAGAGAAACCACATTCATATGGAAAAGATTATATAAGATAAAAGTCTACTTGGATACTAGTGTGTGAGTTAAAGTCAAGTCTAATACTTACATCCCTCATGTTGTGCTGGGCCACAGTGCGATCTACATTGCGAGAGGGCAGATTTGCAGTTGCTTTGAGAATAGCATCCTTATCGGGAGCTTTCTGCTCTTGTTTCCTCTGAAGGATGGGAAACATGGTCAGGTTTCATAACCCATTATCCACAGAACAAAGAACATAGCATTGCTGAGAGCAGTTTCATATTTTTTACCAAGGCATCAAGCAGTGCTCTGTCACTTGCAACTAAGAAACAGCAGCCTAGCAATACAATGGATTAATAGCACTAACGTCACTTTGCAATTACAGAGCAAAACAGGACCTGTTGGGTTGCCCCACTTTCAGTCCTTGTATCTATTTCTGTTATTTAAACGTGGGGAAATTCCAGCATAAAGAGGAAAAGTGATGTGCCAAACATGGAGAGAACTTGGACGGCCTCAGTTCCCAGGACCGCACTCTATTCTGTCTGCTCAGAGCACACTCTCTTCAAATCCAGGCTTTGCCAAGGGATGTATCAATACTGTGAACAGACTAACACTTAACTGCTTCACACTGGAAGTGCTTTATTGCTTGCAAGTATCATGCAGAGATATATGGTGCCTCTGATATTCAGTACATGCTAATAGTCCAGGACAAAACATAGCAGGGGTACAAACATAAATATTTCAGTCTTATATCTTAGGCTCTTAAGGTGACATTCTGCACAGCAAGACCATAATGGAGATAGAGACATACACCAATACCTACAGGAAGGGATACAGAGACATACACCAATACCTACAGGAAGCAAGAAAAAACAAAGCTGTGCAAGGAGAAAGCAGACAGACCCAGGAATTCACAGCGTTAGGCACAAGCATTGCTCAAAGTGTTTACACAGTAACACCCACTGCAGTACCACTTGTGTCTGAATGTCATCCTGCATATCACTGACCCTCAGTAACAACTACATTCTGAGAAAAAGAAAACGAACAAGAATAGCATGGGGACAACACTCCAGACCTCATTAGGGGGTGACAAGCCAGACATTACTAAAGACAGAACACGGCATCAAGCGAACTAACAGATTTCTATGAAGTTTTCAAAAGAGATGCAGCAAGGCACTTGCTGGACAGTTACTAAACATTCTTTTCGAAGACAAAATCCACACCACTTGCACAGAGTGCATCTGCACGTCTTACTCCGCCGCACATATTCTCACGATCCAAGTTAAAACATGTAAAATAACTCTTCCAAGTTTGGAAGGAGGATTAAGTATTTACCTTCCGGTTTAACTGGGTGTATTTGTCTCTACACAAAGAATACACCACGACAGTATTTCTGTAGCTCATTAATAAAGCTGTTAATCAAATTGGACAAGTCAAGAAATCTTTTCAAACTCACTTTTTCCTCTGCAGACACATCTGCCATTTTGGGGAGCGGAGGTGGTGCACGTTTCTTTATCAAGAGCAAGACATCTAGAAAGAGAACGATATTGATGATGTAAAACCAGCTTTTGCGATATACATCATGAACTCAAGCTTTCCTAGAGATGAATTTTCCATTAATTCCACTGTTGTAGCCCCTCAGTTATTACCATGTAGGTTCTCAGGGTGGATGCAGACACACTGCTTAGAGCCCAGAACAGGCCAGTGCAGCATCTGCAGTCCTTCAGCCAGACAGAGCCTGACAGTCAGTTTTTAGTCTATCACATTAAGAGGGTAAAAAGCAAACAAATCATGCTTTGTGCAACAAGTTTTGTTGGCACACAACAGCCAAGAACAGCAGCTGGTGAAGGCTGTTAACCCTCACTTATCCGGCTGACAAGAGCATGAAAAGATCCACGCGCTGACTTTTGGCTGCCTCACACAGCAGCAAGTGGAGTCAGCCAGTGGCAGTCAGCTGTTGGCTGCCATCCTGCCTCCCTGACAGCAGCCGGGCACTTAAAAGGTAGAACACATTACAGGGGAAGAAGGAGTAAGGAGACATTCGCATGACATCTTAATACTGCTCAGTGGCTACTAACTGCAATTCAAAACTCTGCAGGAGCTGGTGCCTTGCCTAGAAATAATACATCACCAATCAGCAAAAAAGTTGTCCCTTGCCTAAGATGGCAACTCTCAGCTCCTGCCCTGCTCTAAAGGTGACACTGCCTTGGAAGAGAAAGATAAAACCGCTCGTGATCACAGCAACAGCTTTCCAACCTGCACAAGCAGGGGAATACTATCCCTGCAGTTTCTGGTTCAAGCGTTATCCCATTCTACGGCAGCTCTGCTTCTCACTTTCTGGACCACTGCCTTTTATTTCCAGAAGGGACCATTAGTTTAAGCTGTCCAGTAAAAAGTGACTCCAGCTATCGCTGACAGCTCTCATCTTTAGGCTTTCTTTTATTTCACATTAATCCATGACATCTGTAAAGTTCACACGTGCCTCACGTACTCTATTGTAGTCAGTAACGCTACAGTGTGGATTTCTGACCTACCCTTGGAAAGGACTGAATGGGATGTAACTGTGACACTCAGATGTGCTTCAGCAAACAACATCCTACTTGACCTGGAGACCTCAAGAAAGGCCCCAAAAGTTTCAGGCTGTCTTTCTTGAAACACTCAAGCCATGATAATTATTTTTGGATCATTTTAGAGGATAACTGCTGCCTTGAGGGTTCGAACATTGCTTTAAAGGAGAGAAAAATAATGTAACATTTTGACTTAATGAACACTCTTTATATCTCGTGTGACACTTAAAAGGAACAGCTAAGGAAAGAAAATCATTCACTGTATATTCCCATGCAGTAGAAAAAAACTCTCTCCCTTTTTTTTGCCACCCTGTTAGTTTCCCATGTCAAAGCAGAGTGCTGCTAATAGAAAGTCACAAACTGTAACTCAGTTTCTCATTTCCAGGCCGGTGGGATAAAAAGGACAATCTTACCTCTGTCTTGAATGTTTTCCTCCAACACTGTTTTTGTGTCTGTTAGCACCTTCTCAGAAGTAGCATGTATCAACTTATGATGTGTCACAGTTTTTGGATCCTCCAGGCTCCCTGGTACACACTGCAGAAGAGAAATACTGGAGGTCAGAAGACAGAAATAAACCTATTGCATGAATCACTGCACTTCACACTTAAGATTCTCCACCTGCAAACTGTGCCACCATTTACTACCTTCCCAACAGCTTCAGTAATGGCACAATACACCAGGAATATGTATGTGTACATAATGTGTATTATTAAAGAAACTGAGGGATGAATCGTGCTGTAATGGGATTGGTTTCTGCCTGCACATCCAAGCTCCTGGCTGGGAAGAATAACCTACTAAGGAAGGATTCTAGCTTTCCTTCCTCAATGCTGTTAAATCAATGGCTACCTTTAAGTTTAACTGATGAGGATGCTCTACAAAACTTACTTAAAAAATGTCAGTTTCAAAGACCTGATGTTACATCCCATTCATTCCAAATGAGCCCTTCAAGGGCACACACAGCCTACCTACGTGAGCAGATGGATACTGCTGCAGAACAGAACATCTCCACCACAATTCAAACTCCAAGAGCCTGGTCCTACACTCAGGCCCACGGAGACTGTGAGTACAGTGAGGATGGAGCTGTAGGCCCTGCAGTGTCAGTTCTACAACAGATCACAAAGGTCACTCACTCTCAGTGAGAAGCTGAGGAGTAACAATTAGTATCGTGAAGCAGGAGTGGAAATCCACAGTAAGCATCAGTGTTTTTGCAGAGAGGGGACTATAACAATGCAGCACACTTCTCATTTGTAGCTAGTGTCAGAACAGAGAGAGTCTGCTTCATCCAGTAATTGTTATTTACACACACTGTCAGACTAAACAAGCAACTGGCAGCAGTGAGTTTGAAGTACTTGACCTTAGATTGAGGAGGCAGCAGTTTCTGTGCCTTGTTTCGAGTTGCAGACTGAAGCCAAAGCCTTGGTGCTGGAGCCCTATCCTGGCTTCTTGCTGAAAGCACTGAACAGAAGTTAGTTTCACAGCTTCTATTCCCAACTATGAATAATCAGCATAAGATAATCTTCTCCACATATTAACACTGTGCTCTGTTTTCTATTACAATTCTAAATCATATGTTATGTTTATTCACTAAAAATTCAAGTTTGAATCCCTGAAAGCTTACAATAGCTTACATCAGAGATTCGTTTTGTAACTACTTTAAGCAGCTGAGGTATATTCATGCATCTAGGCACAAAAACTTGACTATAGAGAACTGCTCCCCGCTACCAAACACACACACTGCCTGCAGCTGGGACAAAGAGACTGATCTTATCCCACCAACAACACAAGGGACCACTCTGATCTCCTAAGAAAACTACAAGCTGAAATGCCAGGCTGTTTGTGTAATTAAGCACAAATTCCCCAGCGTTTGTGCCACGGTTTGGCCTTACCGAAGAGTTTAAATCTCCTGGTATTTTAGTACTGCAACAGAAAATTAAGAAGAGCTCATGCAGACCTTGAACTGACTCATCTTCACACAAGAATGGCTGCAGATCCACTGCAATAGATTTCAAGAGCATTACATCAGTGCATCTAGAGACTTCTAATTTGTTTGGGTGAAAAAAAACACACAAAGCATAATGGATGCAATTCCAGAAAGGCAGAATTAAAAATAACCACCTACCAAACCCACGAAATGGATGCTCCTGCTCTCACCACAAAATAGGACACTTAATACTGACCTCACCTCCTCTGCTCACAGAAAACAGCTCTCAATGACACCTCTTTCAAAACACGTTTCTACTGAGCCACTTCTATCATGTGTGTAGAACAACATCCCCACCTTTCAGGTAAGGAAGCCATTTCCAGAAGCCCCACTGATATCAGTGCTTTGCTTCAAAGGTAGCATTTAATCACTATCCAGCTTCCTTCAAAGGAATCCTTTTGGAGTCCATCATCACTTTCCCTGCTCTGATTGCAGCTGCTGGAGAGCTTGTTAGTTCCTTGGTTTTCAACACAGACCTTCAGTTCCTCACCTGAACTTCTGCACTGCTGGGATGCCTCAGCAGGATTAAGGTGAGAGCGTTTGAGTCCTGCTTTGCATAACAGTAGCTTCTTACTAATCCTTCAGCATATTAACTGCTGAACAAAAGCCAAACAATGCATTAAAGCTTAGAAGTAACTGGGAGTAGCTCCTCTAATTGATCTGATAAGTTATACCTAGGAGTACATCAGTTGGACATCCCTCCAAATAAGCTCAAAATACTATTTTTACAGATCCTCAGAGTCTAAAAAGGATGAACTTGGAGCTGGGAAGCACCCACTTGGGGGGAGCCAAGGATGCTGCATGTATCTAACAACTGCTTCCTCCCTGGCACACAAAGCTGTGCTTACACACTGTGTGTGCAATCACAATCTTTACTAATGACATCAAAGTGGAAGTGAAAGACTAGAGCCCTACAACTGTATGAATTCATAATGGTGCTGTTCTAAAAGAAAAGTCCTGCCATCACCTGTTCTTATCTCCCATTCCTTTGACAACCGTGTAGAACAGTAAGGCAGATGTAAGCAGCACCTATATCACAGGGAATGCCTCGTGAAATACTCAGCACGTCTTTGCCTATTTTAACATGCCCTGGAAACAGAAAGGCCATCTTCATACCAGTGCCTCTGTGAGCTCTCAGCAAACCACCTGGAATGGGCACCTGGAGCAATCAGACCTCGATGCACAGCCCTGCTTCCTGAGAACACCTGACAGCACACAGTATTCTTGTATCACACACAAAGCTTTGAAGTCTAGCTGAACAAACGATCCTGCCCTGAGAGCAGAGTGCTGCTAACCCACAGGAAAGGAATTTCCTGCTCAGAGGGAGGTGGCTGTGGCACCAGGGCTCACCTGCAGGCACCACGCAGAGGCGCAGCATGCTGGAAGATGAGCTCTCCCGCAGCTTTTCCTACAGAAGGATCATAAGGAGAAGATCTGTTGTCTTATGGTTTTGCTTCCAGAATAAATATTTGCATTTCCTTTTAACACAGGAATTCACAGCAGGCTGCTCTACCACACAGGTGAGAAACCTACTTTTGCAGATGCTCGAGCAACTGCTGAACTTGCAAGCCCTGGTGATGCTAAATGCTATTTGCAGAGCTTGGAATCCTGATAAACCACAAAGCTCGTTGTTTATTTTTAGATTTTTATTTATTCATGATGCTTTTTAAGAAGACAACAGATCATCGCGCTGCCACTCCTTATTATAAGATTGGGTGTCTTAAACAATCTGCATCCCTCAAGTATGCAAACCACATAGAGGGCCAGGAACCTTCCATATCCTTGTGCTCTGACAGTCAGCACCTCACACCTCTGTTCCTAAGACAATCCTTAACACACCTTAAAACCCAAGTGAAAACACTGAGGCAGCTTAAGAGAAAGAAGAACAGAAGCACAGCAGCATTAAAAGCTCACACAGATCACATCTGTGCATCTCAGGTGTGTGGCTACAATTTCTACCAGAAATACTACCAAGCCTCAGCAAGGAGCAGTTCTTATAGTTCTCTTCCAATTGAAGTTTTAGAACCAGGATTTCCCACAGCACCTTCAGCCAAAGCAGATCTTCAAGTGTCAGCTTTGGGTACAAAAATGACGGGTCATGAAAACACACACACAAGTTATGCTTGGGTTGCCACGGTTAAACGGAGCTTTCTCAGTTCTGGCTCTGAAACGAACAGTGGATTTTTTTAAGGGAGCCACAGGGGAGTGTGGGGCTCGATCCTGCCAGCTGCACTGCACACCAACCTCAGCCTGGCACAGAGGAAAGGCACTGCTCCATGAGAACGCTTCGGTTGTGAAATCTGCATACAGAAATAACTGGGAAAGAAAACAACGCTGTCAGGCGTTTACTTACAGACTAGGCTGTTACTGAAGGCAGCACTTTCCTGGCGTACAACCACCACTACTTTGTTACAGGTCAACAGATACAGCAAATAAAACCCCTCATCAGTTATGAGAGAAAAAAAATGCATCTAAAGTGACACTACAGAGATCAGTAAGCACTCAAATGCTGGAGGGACAGCACCCACCTTCCTAATCCAAAACTAGGCGTTCTAATGGATATTGCCTCCCTTCACCTCCTGAAAGAGTGGCTTCAAGGACTTCAGAGAATACACTAATCAGCATCTGAGGAGAGATGGCTGCATAAATTACCTCAAGGTGCCATCAAGATTCATCATGATGCAGCCGTGATCAGGAGTCATGATTTTTTCATTTCTATTTATCCCCTCCATAAAACTATATATTATCCAGAATGGTTATGCAAATCCATATCATTAGCACAAAGCAGACGGGAGAATGAAATCAAACATCTTGCCAAGTTATCAATTGTCTTCCGCTCCGACTTGCACTGCAATGCAAGCATCTATTCAATTATGTTTCCTGATAATTAAAGCCTTCTCAGCTCTGCACATATGCATGTAATCATTACCCCACCCTACATCTTTGTCTAATTCTTCAGCTGCGCTGAACAGGGACAATACAGGAGCACTTTCAGGCATGTCAGTGTGGGGAGCACTGCATCTTCATAGAAAGGATCACACCTACCCCAAATAAAGCAAACCCATTGGCAACCATTCTCACCCCCATATGAAGAAGCACTTACAAAGACCAAGTCCCTAGAGGAACAGTGCGCACTGCAGTTTCTAGGGCTTCTAACTGGAAGTAAACAACCAGAGGGCACAAAACAATCAGGGGGCAACAGGACTGCAGGCCATCCTGACACTCAAGTCCCAGTCTTCATACAGAGCCCAGGTCGTTGCATGTCGCAGCTTCTCACCCTGTTACTTTGTTTTACAGAACCTTTCCTTAGCATTTGTGTGACCCTTCAGAGGTTACAATCGATACAAGAAAGCAGCCCCAATCCCAGCAGCACGCCCAGCAGTTGGTGACCCAGCCCGGTGCCGATTCCAGGAAGGCAGAGCCAAGGTTTGGCATCAGCAACAGCTTCACACAGTGCTCGAAATTCAGCCCAGCAGTTTTGCAACCGTTTGTTTTCACCTTCCGTACCCACAAACACAAGCAGTAAATGGAGTAACCCTGCATTTTCCAGCTCAGCTTTCACAGACCTTCTGTGCGTTTTAAGCATTTCCTCTTGCAGACTTGCAACCCAGCGACGGCCGTTTCATCCCAAAGGGGCGATTCTCCCCCCCCGCACTGCGTTCCCTGCTCATTCTCCAACACCAAGAGCAAAAACACGCTCTGGGTTCGGACTGAACGCCCCCAGAAGCCGCTTTTTCTCTATCTCTCACACCGTCCCGCTGCCGCCTCCAGGCCGTTCCCGGTTCCCCGCTCAGGCCCCGCCCGCCCCTCCCAGGCCGTGATTTTCTCTCCGATTTCGGCCCGACCCGCGGCTCCCTTACGTGCTTCAGGCATCGCTCCTTCAGCTTCTCCACCGTGGTGTCCTCGGGAACCTCCTCCAGCCACTCGGCGCCCTCCATGGTGCACACCTGCAGCCGCAGCACCTTCCCCGCGAAGATCTTCTCCTCCTGCACGAACATCGCCGTCTAGCCCGCTCCTCCCCGCCCCGCCGACGCCTCAGCACGGCCCCGGGCCCCGCCGCGCTACCGCCGGCCCATCAAGGTGACCCCGAAAGGCAGAAGAGCCCGTGGGGAGCTGCGGGGATCCCGCGTCGCCGGCACGGCTGGGCCCGGCGCTGCGCTGAGGGAACGGGGGCGCACCAGGGAGGCCGGAAGCGGAAGTGCGAGGCGGCGCGGTGCCTGCTGGGAGTTGGAGTTTTTCGGCGGCGGAAGTGAAGGCCGCGCTGAAGGGCCGGGCTGAGAGAGCCGCAGCACCTTCCCCGCCCCGCCGCGTTGCACGCCGGGAGCCGCAGTCCGCCCCCTATGGCGCCCCCTGGCGGCCAAGCGAGGCGCGGTTCTTCGTTCCGCCGGCAGGTGGTGCCGGGCGGCCGCCGGCTGGGAGACCCCGAAGGTGGGCAGGAGCGGACGGGAGCTGCGGGGGGTCCGAGCGCAGCGCTGTGGGGATGGGGCGGTACGAAGGGGAGGGCTCAGGGGGGTCCTCATCGCTCCTGGGTGGAGGTCGTGGCCAGGTGGGGGTCGGTGCGCCCAGGTGACAGCGATGGGACGAGAGGTGACAGCGAGCTGCCAGGCAAGCAACGTTAAAGGATGGGGCTGAAAGCGCTGCCTAAATGCACACATAAATAGGAAAAGAAGAGCTTCCTGCAGGGCACTCGCCTCCTGCATCAAAGCTCTCCCCGCCTAACGCGAGCCGAGCGCTTTATTTTCCTGCTCGGAATGCGGCTCCCGTGTGCTCGATGAAATGGAGCCATAAAATCGCAGATCCGAGGCAATTCAGCTGCTGATGGCTAATGCGGAACGGCGAGGAAATGCGAGCCTTTAAAAATGTCCCATTGGAACGTGGGGCATCGCCTGCTTCGCTCGCACCGCGGCAGAGTAAATGGACAATGTGTGTTTGTTATGTTAATGTTGTTTAAGCCGAAAGAACGAGCTCACAATGCGCTGCTCGCTTCCCATGAGTGATACTTCGTGCCCACAGACCAGCGTGTGAATGGGAAAAGGTGGAAACTAAAGTATCTTCACCTTGGAGGAATGGCTTCCTTTGTTTTATCATAGTATCCTATCATAGTATCGTGCGAGTTGGAAGGGACCTTAGAGATCATCGAGTCCATTTATGCCTGCAGATGAATGGTTTTATGTGATCACATCGTGCTTCAGAGTCTCCCACAGTATGAGCAGGACACCAGCCCTGCAGGAGTGTGTTGGAGCCGGCCATGCTGCCAGGGTTCTCCTTTGGTGTGAACTGGAGCAGTTTTGGAGCTGCTCCATGATGCTGGCAGCCCTATGGGGGTCGGGGGGGGATCCCACACGTGAGGTCTCCTCCACATGCCCTGGGCTCAGCCCCTCTTGGGGCTGATGGAGGGACCCCAAGGAGCTGCACCCCAACCAGCAGGTGCAGGAGGAGCAGGGAAGCCTCCATCAGGTCCATAATCTCTTCTAAATTGTCTGAGAGTGGGAGGAATAAAGAAGGTGAAAATGATCCCTCTTCCTCCTCCCCCCCCCCCCCCAACCAGCATTTCTGGGCTCTCTCAGAATTTATGGAGACAACTCCTGTGGGATGCTACATCATGTCATCCAAGTCTTCCCTATTGACTCTCTTCTGCCGCCGCCGAGTGAAGAAATATGATAGCAGGAGGGATAATGAAGCCGACGTTTTCTCCGAGTCAAACTGATTCTCTCCTAAGATGGGATAAAAGGGTAAAGAACTTCTCCCTTCAACCATATTTTTCTCAGTAATGTGTTTTGACAATTTAATTTAGAAGTCATAGAGTAGCGAAGACAAAGTCACCCGGTGGGTGGACATTGGAGAGTTCAGTTGCCTTTGTGATGAATTGGTGATAGTACGGAGATGACAAAACAACACAGGGGGACAAGGAGGAGGCTGGCAGCACTGTCGGCAACGTGCACAGGATAAATTGAACACTACACTTCATCCAGGATCTTCAATAGTCCCAGGCATCCCCAATATAATTTATGAATTGCAATTAGCATTTTATTAGGCTCGTCTTTGAGCTCCACGCCTGGTATCGCGTGTGCTTGGGCTCTGCAAAAGTTGCAGCAAGAAGTTTTTCTAAGTCTGAAGCAGCTATTTATTTAAATGAAAGCAATAAATATGCTGAGACACGCTGCTGTGTGGATTCCAAGCCCCATCCTGGCACTTTAAGGCTGATGAATCCTGGATTATTCTTTTCCTGAGATGTGGAAATGCCCGTCTGTCACCCCTCAGCCACTTCAGTGGGCAGACAGAGGAGAACTGTTCCTCTTGGGTGCCCCCAAGGCAGCATCCACCCCTGTGCCCCATCCCAACACTGGCCGATGGCAGCATCCACCCTTGTGCCCTATCCTAGTACTGCCCCATGGCAGCATCCACCCCTGTGCCCCATCCCAGCACTGCCCCATAGCAGCATCCACCCCTTGCCCCATCCCAGCACTGCCCCATGTGCAGCAGCCCACATCTCCCATACCCGGTGCAGATCAGCACAGCCCCACTGCACAATTTACTTCCCAGATCACTCTGAAAGGCCCCTGACTGCGCTCCAAATGACTCCGTGGGTTGTTATAAATATACAAAGCTTTTTGTGGGGATATTCATGAAATTCTATCACCGCTTACTCTGGCTGGTAATGGCCTTGTTTATGTATGGTCTCCATACCTGCCTTTGCTGCCTCTCCAAACACAATTCTATTACTGTGTGTAACTGCTCTATCAGCGTGGTGCTTAGTGCTTGCAGCTCTCCGGCTCAGCTCTTTAATGGCCAGGGAAGGTATTAGGCACCGCTGTTTGTGAGCGTTCAGAAGAAAGTTCAAATCTCACAATGTCTTTATTTTAAAATTCATGGAATTTCTAAGTACCAACTTTTAAGCCGTGACCAAACAGTCATCTCTTCCTTAAACAGCCTTTTACTTCCCTCTGTTTCCCCCCACCAGTTACCTGGGTGCATAGATGCAGGCTGTGGCTTCTTTGCAGCACGTGAAGAGCCTTTCCTGGGCTCCGCGCAGGCTTTGGCAGAATGTCACGATTTAATTGTTGGAAACAAGAGCAGGAAATATTAGCAGCACCAGCACAATAGGGTTTTAATTTAGCTTCAGGGTAGGAATGGGTCTCTAGCAGAGTGCCAGCCTCCAGGATTGCCTTCAAGTGCGAGGAGCCTGGAGTTTGGCTGATAGTTTAAACAACCGGGGTAATTCTGCAGGGATGCGAGGGACTTAATTGGGCCTGTGCTTAAACACCCTCATAATGCGAGGCACACTGCGTGCTCTGAGCATTATTATTAAACAGCCCATTTCCCTTTTTAATGATCATCTTGGATCACCGTAACAGTGATCAGCAAATAATCCTGGACAAATAAACATCTGTCTTCTGCATCTGCACACAGAGCGGGGCTGTGCCGGGTGTGGGAGCAGCTGCACCTCGGCCCATGCTGCCCCATGGCAGCCTCCCCTCCAGCCCCACAGCCCCAGTGCCTCTGTGGGGGGCTGAGGTCTGTCCTCGTCATCCCTGTCCCCATAGGATGTCCCCTCCAGCCCTAAACACCACCGCACTGTGTGGGAACACATCGCCGCCTGCCTCGACATGGAGGTAAAATATGGGGCAGCTCTGAATTATTCAGCCGGTGAGAGGGGCTCTCAGGATGGTGCGTTGCTCTTCTGCAGTGTAATTAATAGTCTTTAGATTAAATATGAAATCATTCCTCATCATTAATAATTTAGCTGCAGCGTGGCGATCTTAAGAGAGCGGCGCACTTCATATTCTCCTCAAGTACGTTGCCTGAATCGCTTTGGGGGAAGCCGGACGCCTTTTCATCCATCTCAATTACAAGCCCTGGCTGCTCATTTCCTTCCCGAGCACTGTTTTGCAGAGGTGGAAAACTCTTCCACTCCATCCTTTCTCTCTCTAAACAGTCTGGGAAGTGAGAGGACAACGCTCTGCATTGATAGCTGTTCCCTGCTTCTCTGGGACCTCCCAAACTCCTCAGCCTTGGGTTGTGCCCATGAGACCCCAGGAGAGGCGCTGCACCTTTGGGGTTAGGGTTCATGCTTGGTGCAGTCCCACTGCCCTGCTGTGGGCTTTCCTCTGCTCCCTGCAGCTGTGCTGGGTCTGATCCGCTCGGGGCAGCTCCGATGTTGATGGTGAACAGCTGGGAGCCAACAATCCCAATGCAACCTCTCCTGCACCACTTCCAGCACCGTCAGTGGGGAAAAAGGGAAAACCAGCAGCTGTGCTCCACTGTGACGCTCATCAGCTGCAGTGTGAGGGCAGGAAGGGGCCATGGGACGCCGGGCTGCAAGGGGTGCAGCGCTTCGTACCGCTCCAGGGCTCCTATTGCCAACAGCCAACAGCTGTCAGGCAGCTGCTGCACTGAAATGCCAAAGCCCCATTGGCTTCCATATGCTGGGAGCAGGATGGGGCTGCAGGGCAGTGACTTTCTGGGGTCCCAATGGGTATTCAGGGAGTCCACGGAGGGAACATCCCCAGCAAAGGCATTCACCAAATGTCACATCTCCCCGGCAGCCCTAAATAACGCCGTAACCTTTCCGCAGCGCCCGTGATTCATTCGCTCGCTGCTACAATAGAATAAACTTGTTTGCACACCTGGCTGTGTTTTAAATAGCTTTAATCCCTCTGTGCCTCCCCCACCTCCTCCGACGGCTGCTGCCGAGCGCTGCCAACGCAACGCAGCCCTCCATCACCACATCCCTCCGCACGGGGACAGCGGTGGGCACAGCCCCATCTGCAACCTCATCCCCAGCCCCAGGGCTGCCCGCTGGGTGCATTGCCAAGGTTGGGTTCAGGAACTGGGAGTCAGCATCTGCATGGTAACCCCAGCAGCACCGTGGGGTGGCTGAGCTGTGCTTTGCTGGGGGATCTGCTGGCCCAGCGCTCCTGCAGGGCGAGGGCGTGAAAATAGGAACATAAGGGAATGCATTAATGAATATGGAAACCTTCTTTTCTGGTATTGCGTGCTCATAAATGAATCCACTTTATAGAGCCATAGCGGAGAGGAAATGACTATTCGGAGCCTGATTTATCTGCTCAAATGCTTTGTAGTACTTCAGATTAATAAAAATATTTAATAAAGAATCAAGATGGTTTATCTGTAATGCAAAGAGAATCACATCCCCTGTATTTTTATTACTGAAAAATTGGAAGTGGGAAGAAATAATGATATAAGCCACTGTATAAATGACAAAAATACCCATTCTCGTTACATGCATTGCTGTACAATCTTTTTCTATCCTATAAACATAATATATTCTTATGCCTATTTCAGCGGATTCAGTACTCATATGCTGCATTGTGAGGTTTAATGCCATCCCATCCTCAACTGCTCCGGCAAGTGATTAAATAAGAAATAAATTTTGCTGTCATTGCATTTAAAATCAAATCAAGGATCATTTGTTACCCCAAACGAACCAGTTATCCTGCTCTGCTCGTAAGCAGGCTGCTGTTTGCTGAAGCATTTAGAAATGTATATATAGTAAACTCTTTGCATAATGGCTTGTACTGTAATATGATCTTTATGAGCCCGCCGCTCCGGAGGCACTCGCAAGAACCAATAAACAGAGCATTGCTTTTTTAATTTAAAGTTATAGGGAGGAGGCATTTCCCATCGGTTGGATCCATCTGAGCCTCGTTGGCTGTGTGTGCAGCGAAGGGCAGAGCTGAGCTGATCCCACCACACCACTGCTGCACCCCAGCAGTGCACCTTTGGGGCAGGGACAAGCTGTGCTGCATCTCGTGCCACTGCCTCATTTGTGGCCCCTTGTGTTGTAATGGGCAGCATAACCTTCATTGTTAATTGCAGCACCTCCAAACGCCCCTCGAGCTGCTGGCAGGATGAAGCCTTGCCAACAGCAGTCATTTTAAGGTCCATCCTTGGTTGGAGATGGCGTCTCCCCCTCCCCACTGCAGGCACTGGGATCTCTGTGCCTCGTCTTTGGGTTCTGCCAATGGGCAGCCAGGATGGAATCATAGACTCATGCAATCCCAGAACCTTTCAGGCTGCAAAAGCCCTCTGAGATCCCACTGAGGCTGTACCCACACATCCCCCAGAGACACATCTCTGCACACCCCTGCGGATGGGCAGCCCATACCGGTGCATCACCGCTCTTTCAAAGCAGAAACTGTTCCTGATTTCAGTTCTACCCCTCATTACCAGGTGGTTGTGCACAACCCATCCCGCTATGGGAGCCCTTTTATCTTAGAAAGCTTCAGGAAGGGCCCTGGTCAAAACCCTGAGCTCAGGCAGGCCCAGAGGGTGAATTGTTTGCTGCAAATTATTTGCTCA
Organism: Excalfactoria chinensis; assembly: GCF_039878825.1. Lineage (NCBI taxonomy): Eukaryota > Metazoa > Chordata > Aves > Galliformes > Phasianidae > Excalfactoria > Excalfactoria chinensis. The sequence goes on along the minus strand of NC_092842.1, from coordinate 6,768,357 downwards.
GCTTTAATTATCAAGTTTTTGGCACCCATTAGTTAAAGCGGTTAATTTTATTACAGAGAAAACAACAAATCACAAGGCTGACAATAATGAGGATGAACAGGCATTTAATTATCCCTGTTCTAGACAGAACAATTATTAATTTGGAATTGCAAAAAAAAAAACAAAACTCGTTTGGAAAGTTTGGAGTCTGGAGAATCGTCACAGGGAGTGCAAAACTGCTGCAGGAGAGGGCGGTCAGATGGGTCCCATAAACCCCATAGGGACATGCATGGAGTGCTGTCCCCATGTTCAATACCCCATAGGGACATGCATGGAGTGGTGTCCCCATGTGCAATTCCCCATAGGGACATGCAGGGAGTGTTGTCCCCATGTGCAGTATCTCATAGGGACAGTCAAGGAGTGGTGTCCCTCTGTTCAGTACCCCATAGGGACATGTAAAGAGTGGTGACCCCATATTCAGTGCCCCATAGGGACATGTAAAGAGTGGTGACCCCATATTCAGTACCCCACAGGGACATGCAGGGAGCAGTGCCCCCATGTGCCCCACAGCCATTGGGATGACATGTAGCCCTTGCTGTAAGCAGGGTCCCTCTGGGCTGCCCGCATCCCTTCCCCTTACCCACACCACGCACAATGCAGGCACTCAGCAGCTCCTCTCCAGGCCAAGCTGCAGCCAGAGGGAAGAAACAGCAATAAAAGGGAGAAGTTGGGAAGAAGAAGCTCGAGCTTGAAGAAACAAATGAAATCTCATCATTTATCCCCAGTGGTCAGTGGCACTGATAACATTTTTCAAAGTGTAATTGCAGTCAATTGTACTTTCCCCCCCAGTGCCCGTCAGCTCATCTTAGCTGGTGTGATAAATGTTGGCTTTTAAGCAAGAATGGATTGATTATTAATAGCTTAGATACCAGTTACAGGAACTGCAATAAAACTAGATTTTAATTTCCCTCTCTATTAAGGAATCTCATGTTTCATTCAACATAGAGAGAAAAGAGGGTGGCTTTTCCGCACAGGTATTAGATTTACTGCAGGGATGAAGGCCCATTGATGCACCCAAGTATGGTGTCCATCACACTGGGTTTAGGCAGCGCTGGGTTGGTGGGATGTGTGACCCTGTGCCCCCAAAGCATTGGCATCTGCTGCCCAAAATCCCTGCAGGGCATCAGTCCTGGAGCAGAGATGTTTCAGTTGTGATTTGTATTGAAATCAGGGGGAAAAAGCATAAAAGCCGCCTTGAGTGAAGAACGGAGTTGTGCATTTTAATCTCTTATAACTTACTTTTATGATGTAGTTCTGAATTATGTTATTGCATTTGTATTTAGAGAGCACGCCAGATGGCGCATGCAGTAACGCTTTAAATTAGGGTTTCCCAAATACAACATTAAATTTAGATTTAATAAGACAGTTATCGCATGGGAATTAAATACCAATTGATTATTTATCAAATAACCCAGTGCAGCAATGCGTGGCTCGGCCGTGCTGGTGCTCAGCAGCTGCCATGGGGATGGGGAGCCTTTACCCCATGGATGGGCTCAGTCCCATCGTGCCACATCCCCATCTATGCCCCCTCTGGAGGCAGAAGGATGGGACACAGCCAGACCCACAGCTGGAGCTGCCTGCAAACCTGGTGTCATGGATGACACCTCCAGCTCTGTGCTGCCACAGCTTTGTATTATGGTTATTCTCCAGCACCGCGATGTGCTGCTTGTATCGTCGGGGTAATTTACTTTCCTAATCAAATTGATTTCCATTCAAATGAATTCTCTTGTCCATCTCCCTTCCAGTAATGTTATTTTAAGCGTGAGCTGTGTCTTGGTACCAACGTATAATCAGCTGGTTGGATGCAGTGGGCATCGCGGTGCTTTATGGTGAATCAAATAGGAGGGAAATTATAGAAGCTTTTAAGCACTGTAATTTATGTCCTGTATCTTCAGCTGGGGCCAATGCGTGAGCTTACAGCCCCTCCGGGTTTCTCTCTCCTCTTATACTCTGTGTCTCCTTCCCTATTGGCAACTTCTGCCCTTATGTTATGGGGACAGCTGACCCCACTGCCCCACCGCAGCCCACCACGGGACGGAGGGCAGCGGCCACTCGTTAACTACCCAACAGCTGCCAGCAATTTCATTACCAGACCCTCTTACTGCTCCAATCCTGGTGCAGCCCAGCAGTGCCCATCCATGGCTCAAACCACCTCCTGGGCATCACCATGGTGGCATCGCTGCAGGCTCCAGAGCCACCCAGCAGGGACAGCACGGAGGCAGTGCAGCCGAGGGCCAGGCAGGCGAGGGGAAGCAGTGCTGTGAGCAGCACAGCGTGCTGAGTGATGCAGCTCCCACCCTTCACCCTTTATTTGTATTTTCTGTCCTGCACGATATATATCAGCCATCGTCAGTGCTGGAGTGCTGCTCCACAGTCTATTATAAAATGGCTCAGTGCAAAAGATGCATATAAATAAGAAAAGCCGTGAAGTGTTCCTCAGCCGCCGGTGCAGGGAGCGCTCATGGCTGTGATTTATGGCTGCTGCTCGCTGCTCCTCTCTGACATAAATCTCACCCTTCACTCACACGTGGGGCTGCAGAGAGGCAGTGGGGCAACCCCAGCCCCAGCACTGTGCACCCCCTATGCAGCTGCTCAGGGATGGGGCCACATCCAGCATTGCCCAGTGGTTTCACAGCTGGGCAGGGTGGGAGGGGAATCTCTGCATCCCCAAAGGCAGGCAGGGTGTTCCCAGGGCCAGCTCACCCTGTTGTGCTTCTGCTCTGGGTAGGTGCTGCTGTCAGGTTTGCGTGGTACTTACGTTGTGCTGCAATGCTGATAAATCAGGACTTCTCCTCTGCCAGGTTTATCGCTGCGGGGCTGCGCTCTGCTGGGTGCAGCTCTGCCTCGCTCCTTCTGCAGTGCCAAGGGCAGCAATGCGAACAGCCAGCGCCGTTTGCAATGACCAATAAATGCCACCTGCAAGAGTCAATGCCATTCGCACTGACCCAACACTGTCTGCAGTGACCAATGAATGCCATCTGCAAGAGTCAATGCCATTCGCACTGACCCAACACTGTCTGCAGTGACCAATGAATCCCATCTGCAAGAGTCAACGCCATTCGCACTGACCCAACACTGTCTGCAGTGACCAATGCTGTCTGCAATGTTCATTGCCTCTTGCAGTGACCAGTAACATTTGTGATGACCGACACAGCTTGCAATGACCAACGCCGTTTGCCACGGTCAATGCCATTTGCACCATCCCATAATGTACACAACAACCAATGCTGTTTGCAATGGTTGGTGCTGTTTGCAATGGTCGGTGCTGAGGCAGCTGCTGTTATGCAGTGCTGCAAAAGCCCAGCAAAAGGCCCCAAGGCAGCTAGTCTGCAATCCAGTGAGGACCGCAGCCATAGAGCAGCTCTGCCTGGCTTTGCTCTGTGTAGGTGGAGGTCAGGGTCAGGGACAAGTGCTGCAGTCCCACCTGCAGGACATGGTGCACCCATGTGCCAAGAGGAGCACAGCAGCACCGGGCACAGCGGGCACACAGCGCCTGCACGCCGCTCCCCTTCCCTGCATGCTTCTCTCTGCACATCCCCGCAGCAAGGCCGTTGGCTTGGTTAAATAACTCATTTATCTTTCCATACTCTCTGCAGATCGTAATAGAGCCGCTCTGACAACGCCGCACACCACAGCCCTAATTTTAGAACTGGTGTTTATAAGGAATCAGTTTGAAATATTGGAGCGGTCGGAAGATGGTTGGTTGGGTGGGTTGTTCTTTTTTTTTTTCTTTCTCCCTGAAATACCGACGTCTGCAAGAAAAGCTGCTCGTAAGGAAAATTCTGATGATAACAACTCATTTAGAATAAATCAGCTGGGGATGGTTTATGTAATGCTGTGCTGCGCGCTGTGCGGGCACAGGGATCTGTGCCGCCATCCCAATGGGTTCTGTGCGGTTATGGGGTCAGTGGGGTTGGGGAATATGAGGGGGAAGTGAGAAGGGAAAAACCAGGGGGGGGGGGGAAGGAGGAAGGGGAATAAAGAGAATAAGGAGGAAAAGGTTGAAATAGGGTGAAAAATAGGGAAATATAAGGGGGGAAATGGGAAAGGGGGGATAATGGGAAAGGGGGGATAATGGGAAAAGGGGGATAATGGGAAAGGGGGGATAATGGGAAAGGGGGGAATAAGGGGGCAAAAAAATGGGATAAAAGAGGAAAAGAAGGGAAAAAAGGGAAAAGAAGGAAGGATGGGGAAAGGGGGGATGGGGGAAAAGGGGGAGAAGGGGGAGTAATGGGGAAAAGGTTGGAAAGGGGGGGAAATAGATAAAGGGAAATAAAGAGGAAAAAGGAGGAACCAAAGGGGAAAAGGGGATAAAAGGGAAATAAACAAAGGAAGAAAAAGGGAAAAGAAGATAAAAAGGAAAAGGGGGAACAGGAAAAAAAAGGGGAGGGGGGGAAATGGGGGAAATAAAGCCAAAAAAGGGGGGGAAAGGGGGGAAAAAAGAGCAAAGAAGAGGCAAGGACCGCTTGGGGCGCCCAGCCGTGGCCTCGCGGTTGTGTGTCCATCCCTCCCAGCAGAGCCGGGCCGTCGCCGTGGCACAGAGATGCAGGAGGAGCCGCGCAGGGCTGTAATCATCATTTCCTTTATTATTCTGTAAATGTGAACTTTACAAAGCGTTGTACAATTCATGGTCGCACCGGCCGCGAAATTCGTTCCTCTTAAATGGATTTTCCGTCGTCTGAAAACAGCTGTGAGCACAGATCCGATAGGGGGTGAGGGGAGGGGGGGGGAGAGTGGGAGATGGGGTTTGTCCTTAACCTTTTATTTCTGGTTTTAGTTACCTCTATATGGCATCAGCCGTGGCTACAAAATAACAGTCAGAACTACACAGAGTAAAGAGCACATAAATACCGGTGAATAATGCGCGATCAAAGTCAAAAACAAAAAGAACCAAGACGAAGCGAGAATCGTCCGTGGCTGAGAGCCGGAGCTCAGCGGTACTGCGGGGCTGTCCTACAGCACACACAGGGATAACAGTCGTGGAGTCACAGTACTGCGCACAGCGCCGGAGCCGCCCCCGAAACAACGGCACCGCTCAGCCCTTCGCTTTGCCTTCCCCCGAAGCAGCCGAAGTTGGGTCAGCGCTCCGCCCCAACCCATCGCCCCCCGCCCCAAAGGACGGTTCGGAGCCTTTCCCTACGGCGTCGTTTTCCACCCGCTCATTCGTTCCTTTCATCTCGTATTTGTTCGTGGATTTTATTCCGTCTGCTAAAAACAGTATTGCGAGTTTTGGCTTTGTTTTGTTTCTTTTCTTTTCTTTTTTTTTTTTTTTTTAATATATATATATATATTTATTATTATTATTTTTATTATTATATTTTCCTTTTTTTTTTTTTTTTTTTTTTTTTCTTTTTTTTCTTAACTTCGACATAAAAACCAACGTTGGTGTGCAAAACGCTTCTATAACAGTGGAAGAAACTCGTGGCAGAGCCCTCTCGGTGCACGGAGCTCCCGACAGCCCCGGTTATGGGGCGGCCCCGAGCCCTGGGCTGACAACGTGACACGTCTATACAGCAGGAACACTTCTAAACAGCAGTTGGAGCCCCAGAAGAGCCGTGAGCTCTCCGTGCCGCCTTTAGGATTTACAGCCGGCCGGAGGCTCTGGGTTTTGGGTTAGTTAATGGGCCATACACCCTTCTCCGCTCACAGCAAGTTATTTCTGTAAATATAAGCAATCCCAACATAAGCTTAGCAGGAAAACGACCAGGAAAGGCATCGGTCCCTGCTCTGGTGGCTCCATGCGGCCACCGGTCCATGTGCACCCCATAGTGGGATGGGCACAGCACCCCGCTGCTGCCGGGACACGGCTGGGAGGAGGAGGGTCCTACAGCCCTCCAGTGCTGGGAGCTGGGAAATGGGGGTGTGGGGATAAGGAGATATGTGGGATATGAGGATACAGGGATGTGGAGATACGGTGATATAGGGGTGTGGGGATGCGGTGATGTAGGGATGTCAGGATATAGGGATGCAGGGATATGGAGATGTAGGGATGTGGGGACTGCACGGAGCACGCGCTCTGATTTCTTTAAAGGTGCTTGGTATAACTTTAGATATATAATATACATGTAATATTGCTAATAGTCAAGCATAGGAATAAAGGTGCAGACATACCATAAATACTGATGCTCTGATTTTACACTATCAGACCTAGATGAACGCAGTTTCCTATTCACATTATAAAGCAGCCCCGAATTCTATAATTTAAAATAGTGTCGTAAACAAAGAGGAGGAAGGAGGTGGTTATGAGCTGATTCTCTCCATCTGTTTTCCTTGGAAAAGAAAAAAGAAAACCCAACAAAAACCCAAACCAAACCAAACCGACAACAAAAGAAGGAACAAAAGAGATCAAGAGATTCTAAGGCACTCAGGAAAGCCGCATACAATCGATGGACTGCTCTGTTCTCGTTTACATTCAGTATTTCAAAGGGGGAACTTGGTTGTGTTTGTCGGAAGAATACAATCATTATCCACGTAACATGTTCCAAACATACCATGAATCCTCCACACACAGGAAACATTAGTGCAAAATGCTTGCCCTCATCTACCAGATAAGGAGAAACCCAACGCCCTTCACATTTTAGAAGTTTGCCTTCCTAGTAATAAGAAGAAGTAATAAAACGAACCCAGATCGAAGAAGAACCAAAACAAAAAGGAAAAAAGAAAAAAAAATCAAAGGAAAAAAAACCAATAAAGAAAAGAAAGAACCCCAAAAATATACAAGGAAGTTGTGCTAGGTATAAAAATATATATTTTCACTGTGCAACTCGACTCTCTTCAGACTCTCTGCCCTAAGCCATTCAAGTACTGCTGCTGCTGCTGCTGTCCCTGGCGCTGTCTGGGAGCGCTTTGCTCGGGGCCCCTCGAGCCAGCAGGGTGCCCATACAGCCCCATCCAAAGGGGGGAGGAGGAGGAGACCCTGCAGGGGATGCTCAGCCCCACGCTGGGCAGCCAGCATTGCTGGGGGGACCTCGGAGGGCAACGGGGCACCCCTGGGCTGTGGGACCCTCAGCTCCATGGGGAGGGTGGGAGGGGAAGCCCGAATCACAGCGCCGTGCTGGGCTGGGGCAGCACCATGCGTCGGGAGGAGCGGGTGTTGGTGCATGTGGGTAAAGTGCAAATGGGGCCGGGGCAGTGGCAGTCCTGTGCCCCCCATATCACATCCATTGCCACTGGGGCTGGGGCAGGGGCTGCCCCGTGTGCTGTCCAGTGTGGGGGGCAGGGAGGAGCCCGGCTTTTCTTGGTCTCAGGGCAAAGAACAGCAGAACGCGCCAAGCACTGGACAGCTTCGTAATCACGGTGCCAAAAAACAGCTTCAAGTATCAAAGAAAACAAAACACGTGGCCAAAGGCTGGGTCAGCCTCTCGCCCCTCCCCTTCAACACAGAGACGGAAAGAAACCCTGAGCAAAGCGCTGCCTGGATTCAGGAACCAAAGTGGGAAAGAAAGAAAGGGCCCCGGGAGCCCAAAGCGACCACCTGTGGTGCACTCATCCGGAGACCCGGACCTGTGGCAAAACACACCCTAAGTACCTCAATGCAGGCCCTACCGTCACAGTAAGAATTAGAAACGAAAGCAAAAGCAGCCATTCTCAGCAATGCCAGGCCTGCATCTGCACACCTCCATCCCCAGCACTGAGCTGAGCACGTCCTGCTGAGCCAAACCCACCGCAGCTCCATCGCTGCGTCCCGGGGACAGCAGCCTGGGATGGGCAGCGGGTAGGCAGGTGTGAAGGCTTCTTCCCAGCAGGATGAGCCAAAGACCAAAGAGGGGTACGAAGCCCTTTGCTTTCAATAAAAAAAATAGAACAAAAAAAGAAAACAGCCTTTGTGCACCCAACCTGCTTCAGGCACAGAAGCGGGCGCAGGGGGCGAGGAGAACCCAACGCAGCGGAGCAGCTCAGAGCAGGAGGGGGAGAGGAACCAACCCAGCGCTCGGCGGCACCGAGAGGGGCAACACCGAGAGGAACAGCCACATCCTGCATCACACATCCTGCATCCCACTGACCTTCCACCAACAGAAGCATGGAGCAGTTTCCCCCACCCTGTGCCACGCACCCCAGCAGGCCAAACCCCAGCGCTCCACGATGCACAACTCACTGCTAAGGACAAGGTGAGCGATGGCTTGACCTCCGGGCTGAGGAATGGATGGGTGGTGATGGGGGGGGTGGGGGGGGTTGTCAAGTTTTTCTCCTCCCCTTCTTTAAAAAAAAAAAAGAAAAAAAAAAGAAAAAAATAGAAGATAAAACCAAAATAATAATAAAGGAAAAGAAGAAAAAAAAAAAAGACCCAAAAAAGCTACAATCGCACAGACTAACCTCAGGGGTATCAAAAAAAGGAGCCCAAGAGTTTTCTCTTTTTTTAAAGTAGGTCGCCACAGACCTATCGTTTACAGTATAACGAATGCGATTATTTCCTTCATCAATTTTAAATACAAGCAGAATAAAAATCACATTTTTTTCAGGCAACAGTAGCAGTTCAGTAGGTAAGTGGCTTGATCACATTTTTGTTTCGTATTAGTAACGCATGCAAGCAGCTTTAGTATTACAGATCCCTTATAGGTCACAAAACGTTTGCTCTCTCTATAAAGTCCCTCCATAAGTGCCATCCGGTCTTCTCACCGGAGTTTCGGGTCGGCTGGAGGGGCCCGAGCCCTGTTCAAAAGGTTGGGGAGTGCTTTGGGTATCCGATGCCATGGCATCCGTGGCAGCCGCCTCCTGTATGACAGAGCCGGCGCCCTCGGCATCCTCGCTCTGTTCGAAGGACTGGCTGGATCCATTGCTCAGATCGACGCTCACTGTGTTAGTTCTTAATGCTACTATAGTTCCTGAATCGCTCCTCCTTTCTGCATAGATTTGCTGCTCAAAGACCTGAGCAGAGCTGGGCTGGAATTCGGGATCCAGAGGGACGCTGTTTGTGGTGGAGCCCATCACGGTGCGGTACATCTCCATCCCTTCAGGCAGCATGGATTTGATCTTCGGGAGCCAACGCTTGCGGACCCGGCGGGCATTGGTGCACATATCAGCTGCTATGACATTCATCTCGCTTTCCTTAAAGCTTGGGGCAAAATTCTGACAATACACTGCAAAGACAGGGATACACAGCGCTGAGGGCAGGAGGGCAGCAGCACCAGGCCCCAGTGCAGGGCCCGGTGCAGCCCAGTGCTTGGATGGGTGTCAGAGCTCCCTGCCACACTGAGAACAGCACTGCTCAGCCCGAGAGATGGGCAGATGGGGGCATAGGAGGGGCCTGGAGAGGGACTGAGCCCTGGGGTAGTGGGATCCCAACCACCAGGCCCAGCTGCCAGCAGGGGAGGCACCCACCAGTGGATCCACCAACAGCTCTGATGCTACAGAGCAAAACCTATGATGAATAACGACCAACTACGGCTCGTGCACTGGATATTTCCATGTGAAACACTTGAAAAATCATCTAATGCCCCGACACACAACAGCAAAGCATGGCTGGGGCACTGCCTGGCCAGAGCTGTGGGAGCACCACACTCAGGGAGCAGCCCCTGCAGTGCTTCTGTCTCTGAGTACTGAACATTCGTCGTTCCATTCCTCTCTGCAGAGCACAGTGTGATATTTACAGCCAGATCTGCTGCACAGGCCCCTTCCTCTCCTTCACACACCAAGTGCAGGTGGGATGAGCTGCACAGTGCCAAAGGCTGCTCCCTGATGAGGGTCAGCAGCTGAACCCCCCAGGCCTCGGCCTCAGACAGCACAGGGCATAGAAGACAGGGCACTGAGACCCGGTCCAGCGGTATCCAGCACTGAGTGCTGCCAAAAGCCATCATTTTGCTTTCTTAGAGCACCCCATAATTAACTGCGAAATTGATGATTTAAAACACAGCGAAACAGTCGAGTAGCAATGATGCTTCCTATTAAGATGCTGCCAAACAAAAAAATTAAATTCAGACCCAAAAACCTGACATAATAAAAATCAATTTCACCTAATTTCACCATAACGTTTCCCCCTATAGCACAACAGAGACGGCCTTCCTTGCTCAGGTTCTGGCTTTGCTCTCAGCATGCACTTCCACCCCAGCAGCAGCAAACCCCTCTCCTTACGTTTCACGGCGTTCAGGACTCTGCTGTCCAGAGGCTTCCTGCTGGGGTCACTCGTGGAGGAGCGGATTCCGGTTCCGCAGCTGTTGGCAAGGGTGTTCCTGCAGGAGAGGCAAAGCAACACCCTCACACTGGGTACCCACCGGGACACACAGCACCTTCAGTGCAAGGAGGGGCACCGAGACAGGAGGTTTTAAGGCAAGGAATTGGGAAGCCTGATGTTCAGGTTCAGTCATTGCTGAGGGTGACACGCTCACACATCACCCGCCGGCACACTTAGAACACCAACAAATACTTGGGGTCCCTTGGGGAAGCGGGACGTACCGATCGAAGAACGTGGCCAGGAGACGTCTCAGGAGCACTTTGTGTTTGACACCGGCACATAAGTGGCAATTCATCAGCTGCCCCCGCGTGATGTAAACACCTGAGCCTGGAAGAGAGGAAGAACTGGGGGTGAGGATGAGCTGTGCTGCACTGCAGGGCAGGGAGAGAGCCTGGCAATGGGCAGCCTGTGCAGGAGGGTCTGCAGGAGCCAAACGAGAGGACAAAGACACACAGAACACGTGGTACTGTACATGCAACCGGACTGTTTGTTCTCTTTGAAGGGAGAAAAGCCCAAAGTGATCGGCTTTCTCTTTTCTCAAGTGCAAGAGTGGAGAGAATAACTAAAATGAGAACAAAATCCCCATCTAGCACAGAACATTTGCTTTTAAGACATACAAACATCTACTGGAGAAACAGAACCCCTCCTAGATTTGCAGGGCAGTGCCCAGAGCCCAGATTTCATGGACAAAAGCAGTTGGAAATGGGTGAATGCTGCTCTGGATGTCACAGCAGCTCCGCACGCTGCGTCCGCCCTTCGGATTTACTGCCACCGCCGCAAGGCCAGCTTAAGGCTGTGCAGACAGAGCTGCTGAAGTTTGCAGAATCCACGGTGGCAGAAAAGCCTGAGACAAAGGGAAATGCTTGGGGGGGGTTCCCAGAGGCGCGTGCTGAAGGATGCAGGGTGGTAATGGGCTGCAGTGTGATGGCAGGGGATGAACCAGCAGAGGGAATGCCGAGTGCTGCCATGGGCAGCTCCGCTTCAGCAGAGGAAAAGCAGCCCAGGCAGCTGCTGTTGGGTACAGACATTCAGCTCTTTTTCTAGATGGAAAAGTGTAAATGAAGCCGAGGTGCCCCCAGTCAGTGTGCAGCTCGCACTGTGGAAATAACCCACCCTGCTTCGTGTTTGTAAGAGGTGTCACCCAAAATAGAAATGGGCACAAAAGGAATATTCCTGATCCCATGAAACTACAGCTCCTGTCTGCCAACACAGACCTGCCCAGCCACCGCCAGCCCCCCTGCAAAGCACAGACACCATCCTGCTCCGACACACAGACCATTGGCACAGATGAAGGAATGCAAAGTGGGGCTGCCACGTCCTTCAGCAGGGAGACTGTGTGGGTCACTTCACCCACATGCAGTGACCTGGTGTTGGGGAAGCAGCTCATGCTGTGTCATGGGGTGCTGTAGCACGAGGAAAGAGCAGCAGCCCACGGCTCGTGGGGCTGGAATCAGGTCTGGGCACTGCAGCCATGCAGCTAACTCTGCAATCCAGACCCATGACAGCAGCTCAAGGGCTCCATCCTGCACCCAGCAGGGCCATAACTCAGCACTGGGGGCAGCCAGTCCCCACTGACTGCATGTTTCCCACCACTCTGAAAATAAGGATGGGAGAAAGGTCCAAACCAAACCCATTCCTTCTCCTCCTCCCAACTTGGCAGCTCGAAACACCCCCAGTTTTTGGAAGGGTTTTTCAAAGCTTGCTCACCGGCACCCATTTCACTTCCGTTGCTTTGTAAATCTTTTATCCTGATGAATTATGATGATCATTTTTCAAGCAACAACAACAACAAAAAAGGATCTGCGCATCGAAATCAAAATACAATTGCCATGCAGCCCACACCAATCAGGAAGAACACAAGCTGCAGAATTCAATTAAAACGCTAAATTAATTCAATTGAATAAATCCTGTTAATGACACATTTTTCTATCAGCAAATTAAAGGAAACTCAGAACTTTTTTTTTTTTTTTTCCTATTTTTTTTTTTTAAAGATGATTGGTGATGAATAATCCAGAAAGACAAAGCAAGGGCACGCACAGCTCCTGCAGCGGCACAGGAGGAAGAGCACGTTTGAGGCAGGCCAGCAGCAGAGGTCCCCAACAGTTCCCAAACCAAGAGGTGCTGCCCCTCATTACCTGCGACGAGCTCCAGCTTCTCCCCAGGGTCCCCCTCGGAGTAGAGCTTTGGGTGGCAGCGGTATCCGATCTGGCTGATGAGACTGGCTGGAAGGGCAACCAGATCCCGGCGGATGAGGACACAGGAGCGGTTCTCCAGCGGGATTTGCTCCGGCTTTTCTTGTGCAACTTCAAAATTAAAAGGGAAAAAGATGAATGCAGTGCACGGGGGAGGTGCAGTGTCACAAGGAGGGTGCAGTGCAGCTTCTCCAAGAAGGCCCTGGATGGGAGCAGTGCAGCCCATAGAGGTGCCATGGAAGGCTCCTGCACCCAGTGATGCTCTGCCTGCCTCCAGATGACTCCTCGGTGTGGGCAAGCAGCTCTCCACAGCTGCCCCCCACCACCTGCAAATGGGGCGTGCGTGCAGAGACGGCTTCCCTGGCATGGTGGGCTGGTAACCCAACAGTGGGCTCCAAAACAGGCAACAGATCACCCAGATTCCATAATACCTCCTTTGGTACGCTAACTCTCCTGCTCAGGTCACATTTCCCCTCTCCACACACAACAGCCCCATCTGCAGACCCATTTGGAGGGCAGTGGCACACCAGGCAGCCCTGCAGCGCATGCATGGGACCGACCTACTGCATCATCCCAGCACATCACTTTGCTGCATGATTCGGGACCAAGAACAGCAGAACAACCACATTTCTGCTTCCAGGCTTGCACCTTTCTCCATCACGGCACAGCTGTGCTCACAGTGTGCAGGCAGGAACAGAAGGGACTGCTGCACTTCTGCTGCACCCCAAAAATAACAGGCAGCACACAGATCAAACACACCCAAAGCCAACATTCACCCACAGCTTTCTGTGCTCCCATACAGCCCTGAAGCAGCAGCTGGCAGGCAGGGTTCTGGCACAGGGCTAGTGATCACTGTGCTACCTGTGCCCGAAGGGCTTTGTAGACCCCAGAAACCCACTAACAGTGCTCTGCACATGCCGTGTCCCCCTGGCCACATCCTTGTGCAAGCAGTGCAGTGCAGCAGCCAGCCCTGCAGCAGGTGGGACAGACACCCTTCTACCACTGCCCACACACTAAATTCCCATTCAAAAACAAATCTGGGGCCATCCACTAACACACGCTGGTCACCCCTGTCTTGCTGTCTACCAACTCCTCCTTACACATGGGCACAACTCATTTTTGGGATCAGCCTCCATCCAACACGGGCACAAACTCAGTGCCACCAACAGGCTCTGGGAGGTTCAGGACTGCTCCCAGCAGACGGCCGGCACGGCACAGAACAGTTATGTAAAGATGCAGAGCACAAGGGACACTTTGCTCCCATGTTCTCAAAGAAAGCAACTGTGTTTGGCCACTGTGCTCGGAAGAACAGGACAGTATTCGCTGCTAATTAATGTGGATCTTCAGAGGGCAGCAGCTCCTTCCAACACGAACAATGCCGGGCATTGTTTGGGGCAGCTCTGCCTGGACAGAGCCCACCCCAGCCAGGGGAGCAGGAAGCGTTGCAGAGGAAGCAGAGAGAGCTGCACGCCAGGCACGGATTTCATTTTGCATCTGCAACTTGTGAGGATGCAGCAGAGAGCACTGCAGTGGGAAGCGCCCGGGCGCAGAGCTGCAATGAGAAGCCACAAGTCACGAGCCCACGGCTACAGAATCACCTCCATCTGCTCGGTGCCAATGCACGGATCATTTTCATGTTCTCTCCTGAGAAGTTCCTCCCCGAAAAGCTTTACCCCATTAGCTTACATCCTGCAGGCCAACGGCTCACCCCACCGCAGCATCCCCAGGGTAAGCTGGCACAGCACAGCACAGCACAGCACGGCACAGCACAGCACAGCACAGCACAGCACAGCACAGCACAGCACAGCACGGCACAGCACAGCACAGCACAGCCAGCCCACGGAGCAGCACAGCCCTGACTGTGCTGGTTTACATTGCACAAACGGGACGTGTATAACAACGTGCTGGAATGCAGAGATTTGATTTGTGACCTATTTATACAGGGAGGTAATCTGGAATTAGTATAGGAAAAATATTACTGCTTTATAAATACCCCTATCTTGCCTCGCTGCAGACCTCAGCCAGGAGTGAAACATCTGCCAGCCTAAAATTAAACATCTGTGCTTTACGGGGGGGAAACCGCCATGAGTTTAATGCCTAAAAAGGGCAGCAGTGCCTGACCTGGGGCACAGGGTGCGTGCAACCACAGCCCCCATGGAAAACCAGGGGGGACACTTTGGTTAATGGGCAGGAGCTGCCCTACAGTACTAAAAGATGCCCTGATCTCTCTCAGGTGACATTGTCCTGCCCAGCTCCACTGCTTGCACTGCTCCTGCTGGCTGTAGGTGGCAGCAGGTCGGGGCTGCTTCGAGCCCTCCATCCTCACTGTCAGGAATCAGAGGCCAGGAGAGAAACTATTCTCTCAGCTAATTACCACAACTCTTCCATAATGGCTATTTTAGATGAATTTTTAATGACAGGCGCTCCTGTCAGTGCGAGATTTCATAACTTCCAAGCCCAGCTTTTTTGCCATCCTGGAGCTTTGCTGTATCCAGATCTAACCCCCCTAAAAAAACTAAGCAGTGACAGGCAGAGGGGTCGGGCCCTCACCTCACACAACCCCATTGCTTCCCATCGACATCAGCGCGTCGCAGCTGCGAGCAGTGAGCCGGGAGCAGCGCACAGAGCAGCGCATCTGCAAGTCCTGCCGCAGCCCACTTCAGAGCGGGCCCACGGCGCTGTAATTAGGGATAAAAATACTTTGGCTTTTGTTTAACGTCTCCTCGAGTTGCGCCTTTCTCCTCGTTAGATGTTAGGAACCTCGTTGAGCTTCAGCAGCTTCACATCCGGAGCAATGGATGGAATCGGGCGCTTTGCTGCGGCGCTGCCACCGCGGCGCTCCAGGTGTGCACCCGTCCTCGTGCTCCTCTGCAGCTCCTTCCCCGCATCACAGGGATTTTCCTCAGGTTCACACTGCAGATTCTCAGCACTTCAAGCAGGGCTGCGTCCCGCTCCTCTCCTCCCAGCAAAGCCCTCTGCCAAGGTCACGGTGCGCATCTCACAGCCCGGCTGCGGGGATGGCTTCTGAACGTAGAATTGGGCTGGATGTGAGCAAACAAGCCCAAATTCGGGGCTCAATGCTAAGCACTGGGCAATACCGCTGTCAGGGCCACCCCAGCACTGCTGGGTTGGGGCAAAGCACAGAAATCAAGGGAGGAAAAGAAAAATAAAAGCCTGAAACGCGGGGCTCGATGTGCCGCGCTCTGCTTTGCTTTGTTTTTGTTTTTCCAAACGGGGCTCCTGGAAACCCTGGCAATGTGTTTGAAGCGGCTGCCCCCTCCCCCCCTGGCCTTTGTGAGGCTGCAGGAGCTCCATGCCAGCAGTGGGATTAGCCGGCTCGCTCTCTTCCATCTTATGGTTTTATTATTCTGCACCTTTTGAGGGTACGGTTTATCCTGAGTAATTAAAACACAGTTAGCTCGACAAGTCCCGACCATAATGGAATAGCTTAGGTTTTATTTCTTTCTTTAATCTCTTTTTTTTTTGTGTGTGCCCCATTTTCCGGGAAGCCCGATACCAGAGCTGGCTTCATTCAAACAGGAAACTCCCCTTGAAACGTGTGGCTGAGGAAGAAACTGAGGGCAGCTCAACCCTGCGTGGGGCACAGCTCCATCCTAACAGCCCCCAGAGAAAGCAGCACAGCCTTCCCTCAGCAGGACGCCCTGCTGCATGCACACCAAAGGGCTCAGGGATGCCCAGGAACGTTCCCAGGCCTTGGAGCATCTCTCAGAGCTGCTCTACAGCACAGCATTCCCCCTGCCCCAGGCTCCCAGCAGCCTGCAGGATGTGTTTTGTTCTGCTGCTCCCTATGCACTGGCCCCATGACGGTGAAAGGCAAACATGGCACACAAGGCTATAATCCCGTTTCTCTGAAGAATAATGCTCCAAGAGCTCGGCGCTGAGGACAAGCCCATATTACTCGCTGCGTGCTCTACAGTGAGAAAACACAATACAAAATAAAAACAAACCCGGTGTGGAGGAAAGCAGCCTGAATTCGGCTCAGCTTGAAGCCAGCATCAGAGGGCAGGTTGCTGGCACAGCCCTGTGCCTGCACAGAGCCTGTTCCCATCCCTTGGCACTGCAGTGGGGACACAGCACAGAGGTTTAGAGGGTCCTTCACTCAGCAAATATTACTGATGGCGGAACAGTGTCACCACTGCGAGGAGTCATGGTTGTGGTTGCTTCCATACAGTAATAAAATGGTATCAGTGGGACTCCAAGTGCTTTTCCCTGCTTGACTCCAGTGCACCAGACAGGCCTGGCAGAGGAATGGCTGTTAGTGCAGGTATGGGGATAGCGGTCCTCCTGTGCTCCTTCCCACAGCTGTTCCCATCAAATGGGATCTACATCTATGGGGGTGATTTTCACGATGACGTTTGGAGGAAGGGACACGAGCACATTGCACTGCATGTTTCAAAAGGCTGGGATGAAGGGAAGGCACCTCACACCTCACAGAGCCCGGAAGGTGACCCACGGCACCAGAGGACGCGGCCATGAGCAGTGGCACTGTGCCACATTCAGAGGTGCCCACTGCCCTCGGGATGTCCCAGCGCCGGGCCCTCTGCAAACCATCAAAGCCACAGAGCCACCAGCCCACCAACCAGCCCCAACCCACTGCAGAAGGACCAAACAAAACCTCATGGAGAGAGGAAAACCAAAGGACATAGCATGCTCCTTACCAGAATAGCCTCCTGAGGACTTGATGTACATCTGCCCGTACTGCTCCTCCACCATGGTGTCATACGCCTCGTCGTCCTCCTCATCCTCCTCGTTATGGTAGGACGTGGGGCTGTCGGTGGTGGGAATGCTGCTGGCGCCGGGGCTGGTGCGCTCCCCCTGCGAGTACTGCACCTGCTGCACGGTGGGCAGGAGGGAGGCCAGGTTGGGCACCCCATAGTAGGAGACACGCGACAGCTTCAGCGGGCCGGCAGCAGGACCTGCTCCTGTGGGACCATCGCGTGCGCCCGGCTCCAGGGGCCGCTTGGCAGGTAGGCCCGGCACGGTGGCCGGTGGCAGCTCCAGGCTCTCGTGCTTGACACGGGTGAGGAGAGGGATGGGCATGGAGGGGGACATGACGTAGGGCGCCGAGGCCGACTGCAGCTGGTTGCAGGGGCTCTGCGGTTCTGAGGAGGGGTCTTCGATCATGGCGGTCTGAGAGTCACAGTGGGGCGAGCTCACCTTGAACATCAAGTCTGTCCCCTTCTCCACGATGTGCTGGATCTGCAGGAAGCCCGCCGTGTACATCACCACCAGCTGCTCGCTGGCCGCCATGGTGAGCTTGCCGGTGTAGCAAAAGGAGAGGATCTGCTGGAAGCAAGCAGGGGGCACCGTCCCCGGCAGCTCAAAGGCATTTTTGCTGTTCCCGCTGAACAAGTCTCGGAAGTAGAGGCTGCTGGCAGCCAGCACGGCACGGTGTGCCTTGAAGGCCTGGCCCTTCACCACGATGGAGACATCGCAGTACAGCCCCAGCAGGCGCTGCTCATTCAGGCAGCCCAGCACGGTGTTCCCAAAGTTGGGAATCTCTATGTGCAACATCTGCGACATGGCTCAGGATCCTCCGGAGCTCCTCAGGCATTCAATGCAGGGGTATCCAAAGTAGGGCACATCTGAAAAAGGGAGAAGGCAGGGAGAGAGGAACAGTGTTTTCAGGCAGCTCGGAGGCACACGGTAACGCAGAAGGGCTCCGAGCCGTGGTTGGAGCCAAAGCAGCGAAGCAATGCCTTATAAAATCGCTTATCGACGCTCTTAACGCTCATGGAGGATAGCGAGGGATGTTCCAAAACTCAAACATTTCCTTAAAGTTGCGGTCTGTTTAAATAAACCCCACTGATTTATTCCCCCGGGGGTTTACTTTATGCAGGAAAATGTGACCCGTAATGGGAGAGGAGAGCACAGCAAAGCTCACAGAGAGCAGACAGACCTTGGGCAGCGTTACGTAAGGAGCACCACCACTGCCGCTGGCTACACTGAAACTATAGAAAAGACATTTATGAAGCAAAGTGCCATTTTGCCCGAGATAAAGGCAGGATTCCGTCAGCGCTCCGTCTCAAAGCACTTTCTAAAGCAACCTTCACGTCTGCACCAGAAAGAGGAAGCATTTCAACAGTTAAACCCTTTCTCAACAGAATGAGCCCCAAACAAAACACCGCTTATCTCGCACACTGCGGCAGGATGGGTGCTGCCAGGGTGCAGTCCCCACAGCACAGCACAGGGTAGGGGGGGTCCCGGCCCGGCCCAGGGCAGCCCCCACCTGCAGCACCTCGGGGCTGCTCACATCCTCAATAAAAGTGATGGGCGCGTGGAGCTGGTGGGTGTGCAAAGCTGTGCGCCGCCGAGGCGGTCAGCATCAGTGCCTCCTGTGCACCACAACTCCAGCAAAGCAAAGCAAAGCAAAGCAAAGCAAAGCAAAGCAAAGCAAAGCAAAGCAAAGCAAAGCAAAGCAAAGCACTGCGCATTCAGCAGCTCACAGCCATAGCCCAGGAACCCCCCACCCCACCCCCCTTGTCCCCCCCCCGGGCTCCATGCAGCAGTCGGGCAGGTAGAAAACAACTGAAAATCCCATTTGCCGTCAGTGCTGCTGAGCACAGACTGTGGTTAAGGACTGAAAGCTCCGGAGAACATCACTTAAAAAAAACAAAACAAAACAAAACTGAAGTTAATCTGAGAAAGACTGAGAAAAAAATAATAATAATCGAAACCCAAAAAACTGCTTCGAAAAGAAAATAACCCACAAAGAGCTGCTCTGTTCCCAGCGCTGGGGGAATAAAAAACAACAACAAAAGTCCTATCCGCAAGGCCACGGGGTAACAGGAAGAAAAGGGAACGCTCGGAGCCAATTTCATCCTATCTGCACGGTTCAATAAAGCCCTCCCGAGCGAGGAAGTTGGCAGCCCCCCCCCCCCCCTCCAGTCGGCCACGTACCTTCCAGCAGTGTCCAGGGGTCCCCTGCCCTCCTCTCACCCCACACTGTATGGGGACGCCGAGCGCTCGGGGAGGAAAGCAGCGCGGAGCCCTCGGCTTCTATCTGCTGGAGCTCAAGCTCTTACCAAGTCAAATCTCCACGGCAGTGCATAGCATCTAAATGAATAGGCCGGATGCAGATTAACATTCAGGCTGCTCTCTGCGATGAATAGAGCCCTTTGATTAGGGACCTGAAGTAAATGCCAGTTTCAAACCGAAGCTTTAAAAACAGAGAAATATCAGTGCCAGAGGAATGCTCTCAGTGTTGGTACAAGACAGACTTTTGATGAGTCACTGCAATGCAAACAAAGATGGCAGAAATACTGTACTGTATGCTGATGAAATGCTTAGTGGTGCCACGGCAACTGAGACAGGTTTTAAATTTATAGTGCAGTTTTGCATATGAATTACGCTGTAAACTGCCTCCCCTGCCATCTAGTACATCCAGAGTGTCAAAGCATTTAAACTATTCCAAACAGTCTGCAGCGCTGGCACTGCTGCTGGTGACTCCTCAGGCTGGGGAAGGGGCGGCGAGCCCAGCATCCCACAGCCGGCATCCCCACACTGAGCCCAGCATCCCCACACCGAGCTCAGCATCCCTATAACGAGCCCAGCATCCCCACACTGAGCCCCACACTGAGCTCAGCATCTCCACACTGAGCCCCACACTGATCCCCAGCATCCTGCATCCCTATATCCTGTACCCCAGCATCCCCACACTGAGCCCCACACTGAACCACAGCAACCTGCAGCCCAGCATCTCCACACTGAGCCCAGCATCCTGCAGTCAGCATCCCCACACCGAGTCCCATACTAAGCCACAGCCACCTGCACCCCAGCAACCCGACACTGATCCCCCAGCATCCCACACCACAGCACCCCCCTTCTGAGCCCCACCACCTCACACCCCAGCATCCCTCCACTGAGCCCCAGCATCCTGCAGCCCAATACCCCACACCGCAGCACCCTGAACCCATTATCCCACAAGCAATCCCTGCACCCAAACACCCCACACCAACCACCCCAAAGGGGCACGTGGGAGTGGCCCGGGGCAGTGTGAAATAAAGGTGCTCTGTGGGCAGCCACAGGCATGATCCACCTCCCTCCAACCCCCCCCCTCCCGTAACATACAAGAAAGCTTTTCAAATGCAGGAAAAATGTTTACCCCTTGGGGAAAGCTTCTTTCAGTCTGTGGCTGAATCCACTAAAAGCAAATCCATTTGCTTAAGTAATGAAATCCTAGTCACATTGTCTCCTGGATTCCGATTTTAAATTACCTTCGCGTTTATTGAGCATGTTTGGTGCTATTTTCTGGGAAGGAGGGTGGGGCCTCACTTTGCTTACTTATCTCTCTGCCCAGAGCGTCTTTATTTCGATTACTGCTCTAGGATTTGTTTCGATGTCCCTGCTCAGATGGTGGCAGGGAAATATGAGGAGATTAAAGGTTGTATCACTCTTAGACAAAGATGGGGTGGGGAGAACGGACATGGGCTGCAGAGCTGCCGCTCAACCCCTCCCCATTATTGCACACACGACTCCTCCTGCCCTGGTGCATTAAATTCTACCCCAATGTCTGCACGGGGTGTTAAGTTCCACTCTAAGGAATGGCAGCAAGCTGCTGCTGTGCACCCGGCTGTCCTCGCTGCACACAGGGCATGGACCTACAGGTCCCAGTGTGCCCCCCCAGCACCAGGAGGCACTGATGGGGTTCCCACGTGCCTCATTGCAGGGTCAGAACAGGCAGAATAGATAGGAATTGCTCATATTGCTGAGAATTTGCTCTACAAACAACCACGTCTCCAAAAATTACCAAACCCGAGCCGGTTTCCGGATATGCTACCTAGGGATGCAGGCAAATTTGAAAGCCCAAGTGACTCTTAGAGGAGCCCAAGGCTGTTGTTTTTCTTCCTCCTCCTCTCTTCCATCACCTCCCTACGGCAGGACTATTGGTCAGCAAATAAATAGGGCCAAGGCAGTCCCAAAGCCAAGCAGAACCTGTTCCCCATCAGAACTCTCATCCCTACGACCAACAGCCACAAGTCAGCACCATGACCAGGCAGTGGATGCAACATGAGCCATAATGTCAAACTTCAACAACTCCTTTTTTTCCCCTCCTTTCTGGAGGGCAAAACAGCACCAAAATGATTGGGAGGACCACTCCCACCAAACAACAACAGAGCAGCTCCTTAGCCAACACAAAACCTCGGGCAAAACCCAATTAAACCCAAACACCCCTTAAGTGTTTAAGAATTATCCAAGGTATGCGACAACCCAAGCAAGGCATCACTTTGTTTTCCAGTGGGAGTCTCTTAGCTGAGCTCTGATACAGGCCAGGAGAAATGGTCCATCTCTGCACGATCCCATGAAGTCACAGCCTTTGTCACCAAGAGCTCATAAACATTTCGACTGCTGCACGGTGCAGCACTGTGAGCCCTCATGTTCCGTGCAGGTTCACTCAGTCCTGAAGGATTTCTCTTCTCTAAGGCCTGAGAGGTCAGGGTGAGCCACCGGCAAAGAGAAAGGCATCGATCTGGAATACGATGCTGCCATCAGAGTTCCCATGGGAGTAATCCGAAATAATTAGATAATTCATTTAAATCATCTTTTCCTTAGCCAACCTACAGTGAGATCTGGAGACCTCACCACCACCACCAAGAAAAACAGCTCAAAGAGCCCAAAAAAGGCAGAAGAGCCCTACAAAGGGTCCCTGCCCTACATCCCCATGGGAGGACAAAGGCCATTGAGCGCTCATGGCACAAGAGAGTGGTGAAGCCACGTCCCTGGGGACCCAGCAGTGATAGGAAGCCTTCTTCTGCAGAGGTAGAGAGGGAGGAAAAATCAAAAACATTTGAAATAATAATCATGATAATTACAAAAAAAATCCCACATTTGGGTTTCAGGCTGCAGGGCCGGAGCTGGGAAGTGCTGTAGCAGCAGGATTCCCCATGGGGATGCTGCTCAGAACCAGTCTGGGTTGGGGCTGCATCCCCCCTTGTAATGACAGGATAAGAAGGGACCGGGTCAGACAAAGTGCCTGCGCTGGGCAGGGGCTGCCAGCCAAGGGCCGGCTGGGGAGCAGCTGTGCTGCAGCACCTTAACTGCAGCT
This sequence comes from Excalfactoria chinensis, assembly GCF_039878825.1. Taxonomy (NCBI): domain Eukaryota; kingdom Metazoa; phylum Chordata; class Aves; order Galliformes; family Phasianidae; genus Excalfactoria; species Excalfactoria chinensis. Next base: position 6,745,892 of record NC_092842.1, on the reverse strand, counting down.
CTGCAGTGAGAGCCGCGAGCAGGGAGCAGCGCCGAGCCCCAACCCCTGCAGCAGCGAGCGGCTCCCGGCATAGCGAGGCGAAACGCAGAGCTTGGCGAGGAGCAGCGCGCACGGAGCGGGCTGGAAAGCAGCACGGGCAGCAGCAGAGCAGAGCGGGGCAGGGCAGCGCTGCTGTCAGCGGCGGCGCTCAGCTCCCAACGCCCGCAGCTCCGTGATGCTGCAAGGTGAGCGGCAGCGCCGGGTCACCCCTCCGGGCAGCTTCCACCTCGCTGTGCCACCTCCAGCATTGCCGATTGCTTTGGTTTTCTTTCTTCTTTTTCTCCCCCATCGCTGTTTTAAAGAGCTCTCAAGCAAAGACATGCAAGAATAGAAAAGGCAACAAGGAATTTTTTTCCTTTTTTTTTTTTTTTTCTATTTTTTTTTTTTCGCAGCCTGGGGGTAAAGGAGAGAGGCAGGGCTGGGAAATCAAACTATCCTGCAGAATTCGGGGGGCTGTTACAAGCTAACAAAGCAGCCGGGTGACCCCGAGGAGCAGCAGAAAGCACCCGGAGCCCCCTCCGCCACCGCTGCAGCACGCGCTTCCTGCATCCATCCCAAGGCAGCCCGCAGTAACGCAGCAGAAAGACAAGTGTCATGCTGAATTGCATTCTCCTCGCACACAACAGCCGAGCGGCAGCACCTAACATGCATGGCTCAGCCGTGCCACCACGCCACGCCGGCATGGAGAGCCTTAAAATAAGGTAAATATCTTAAAAGGTCAATTAGAAGAGCTTACAGCACAGCAGCGCCGCTCCTTGCGAGAGCTCATTACCTAGTATGGTGGAGCTGCTGCCTGCTGGCTTTTTTTTTTTCCCCTCTTGTGCAAGTTAGTCTGTGAGTCAGCATTAACACACATGAGGACACCAGGAATACTGCCGAGTTCTGATGCAATGGAGGTTGTAGAAAAAAAACCAGTCATGCTCCGTTTGGACAGGAGCCGATCATTCCATTGCTTTACTTTTCAATTACCGCACAGCCTACAGCCACCAAACTGCAGAGGGGAGGGAAACTTTGCTTCCATCTCTGCCTCCCGTTAATGATTTTTGCCTGCACATTTTTCCCCCCTTGCTTTAGAAAGGAAAAGCAGTCGGGATGATGTCATTAACCCTTGGAGGGCAGCGCGTCCCTGCAGCTCCCGAGGAATTTTAGCACCAAGGAACGATGCTGCCAAAAAGTTCTGGCGGAGGAAAACGTTTCTACATTAAACTTTTAGTGCTCTCTAAAGTGAAGCTACAATTGCATCTGAGCTTGATCCTTAATGGAAAGATAGGCTTGCAAGATAAAGAAGGTGCACACTGCGGGTCCCAGCCCCCCGCCCCGCTGCAGCCCCACAGCACTGTGTGCACCCACACCCTCAGCCCCTCCCCACAGCGCTGTGCCCCGACCCATCACAGCCCCTGCCCATCTCTGGACACTCTTGGGGCCCTGATGTGTTTCTGGCAGTGAGAACCCGGCACTGAACACAGCACTGCAGGTGCACAGCGACGATCACCTGCTGACTGCACTACTTCTGACACAAGCCAGGATGCTGCTTGGCTCCTTGGCCACCCTGGCACACTGCTGGCTCATGTTCATGTGATGCTGCAGATGGAACTGAGCCTAATGCCATCAACAGGATGTACGATTAATGATTACGGATAAATAATCCATCCGATCACAACTCGATTCCAAACCCCTATTTGGTTTGTTGGTTGGTTTTTCTATGCATGGCCACAAGCACCAAGAAATCCTTCTTTAACACACAAAGCCATCTGTGGCTGTTACAGGAGGACCCCCAGCCCCATAGGCCAGCAGCCCCTCTTCAGCCTGGACCCACATGCTGAGCCCCAGGGCAGTGCTGTGCAGTACAGGACGCTGCATACAGATGAACTGTGTTGTAAAGGACAAAGAGCCCTGGTGGCAGCTCTTGGGCCAAATTCTCACGTGCCCAACTTCCCAACTGCCGCAGCGCAGCTCCACGGCATTGCAAAAGAATTCCTGCACTGTTTTGAATAGTGCTGACAATCCTCTCTGTCAAAATTTGTCATTTAAATCCCTTGGAGGAGAGCACACACTGCTCCTCGGGGCACACACTGCTCCCCCCAGGGCACACACTGCATCCCACAGCCCATCCCCTGCACCCACAGTGCACCCTGCTGCACCCACGGCCCCATTTGAAGCCATACAACCCTTTTGCCGGGCCCCACGCTGCCCAGAATGCAAGACTGTTCTCCATGTGACTTCAGATGTGTCAACAAACCCAAAATAATGCTATGTAAATAGGTCTAAGTGGTGAGAACAGCAAGATCCCTTCCCTCGGGCTCGCAGTCATAGGAAGCTGCTCCATTTGGGCTGAGACACATTGAAGGTTCCCTCCCGGTGCTGCAGAGCACCTTGAAAGGTCGATGATGGCACTGCAGCAGGCGACGTGGACTGACCTATAGAGAAGGGGAGCGGGGCCTGTGCCCGCACTGAACTCCTTAAAGGTGGTGGTACTTTGTAACACGCTCTGATCTTTAATATTCATAGCTTGCTGCATTTGCATATCATGCCATAAATAGTTGAAGCAGAGGTAAAACACAAAGCGCTCTACTTGCATTTCTAATTATGCCTAAAATCAAATGTAAATCACAACACAGCCAAGACAGAAGATATTAAATTTGCTGCCTCTCCATTAAAACATTAAAAAATGAAATAAGATTAAAAAAAAATCAACCCCAAAGCAATTATTTTTAAAGAAAGAACATCCAAAAGGCTTAATAAGCAGGTGCAGCCGGATCGCCCTGTTATAGGAGCAGGGTTCCCACCAGCATCCTGCACTCAAACCTGCACCAACACCACAGCCATGCACTCAGCTGCAAGCTTTGGGAAACAAAAGCAGCTCTTTAGGGAACCTTAACCACGAAGGGGTGAGCCTGAAGGACGGGCTCAGCTGTCACAGTGCTTGGCTGGGACCTCCCCAGCACACCCAGCTGTGCATACTGGGGATGCTGGAGGTGATACCCACACCAGCACCTATGGGGCCACACCATTCAGACCTTCCCAGCTCCCTGAACCACACACACTGCATGTGTACAGCACTGCTGTGCTCTGCCCCATCCCATCCCTGCCCACCATCCCATTGCTGGAGGGCTCTGAGCCCTTTGGCAGCCCAGCAACCAGCACTGCTCCCCCCCACTGCTGTATTGCCAGCTCGACACAAACACTGCGTGTGTCCCATCGCCCAGCAAATGCATCTTCCCTGCAGTATCTACCTCCAAAGAATTCCAGAGAGCTAATTACATTTAACCCCAAAAGGTGAGTGTTTACTCCCCTTTTCCCAGTTAATGCAGCTGGCATTGAGGGAGAAGTGAAAGTGAGCCGCTCAGCGTGCAGAGCTTTCCTTTTGCTGTTCATATGTACCCTGGCATTTTGCCCGGACCTATTTTTAAGCCCATTTACTAGAAATCCCACAAATTAAAGGAAATACGGATAATGTTGTAAGAATCCTTTGGGCCAAATAAAAGCTACACATAATTTTCCTTGTGCATCAGACTAAGATCCTTAACCACAAAAACCAGATTTCCCCAAAGCTCTTTTGCAACAGCGAGAGAATCTTGTTTTGTAAAAAAAAAGTTGCTTTGATTCACGGCAGGATTACATGGCAGCAGCACGAAACTTCCCCCCTGCTGCTCCTCCTGGCCTGTCCCTGCATGGAGTGCAGCGTGGAAAGATGTCACTGGGTCAGGGCATGGGGACAGGTGTGGGGATGGAGCACAGGGATAGTGCTACCGTCACACCCCAGGTCCGCTCTGCCTGTATCTGTTTCATCCTGCCTTTGGGGTGCAGGAGCAGCTCGGGGCTGAGCAGGAAAGGTGCTCGTGGGAGAATGGGAGATGATCAGATTTGGGTTTTCCAGGATTTGAGGACGCTTCAAAAATAGTCACCTTATGCAAAGAAAAAACAACAACAAAATCCTACGCCCTGTATGCGCGTATAGGTGTAATTCTGCAGTTCTCTTAGGGTCTCCCATAAGGTGAGCACAAGGAGCAATGCAGAGACAAGGAAGGGATTCTTCTGCAGGCAGCCCCGGTGCTGCAGAGGCTGGGGCTCCCTCCTTGCCCCCCTGCCATGAGCACAAACAAAACTGCTATGGCAAAGCCACTCTCTGTGCCTTCAGCATATAGGAACGAGGTGAGAAGCAATAAGCAAGTTTCCCAGCCTGGGGTTGGGACAGAGGAAGTCAAATTTGTGCTGGCCCTGGGGAGGGATTTCAGCTGGAGCAAAGCTAAAGGTGTAACAAACAAACAAACAAACACGGGAGGATTAAAGGGAAACCAGCCAGCAGGCAGGTTTCAATACAGTTCCTGACACAAGCACCGGCATGGGGTGCCCAGAGAGGTGATGGTTTCCCATCCCTGCAGACACCTGAGGTTGGGGGTCAGGGCTGTGAGCACCTGGTGGAGCTGTGGCTGTCCCTGTGCACTGCAGGGAGTGGGACCAGATGGCCTTTAAGGGTCCCTTCCAACTCAAATGATTCTATGGTTCTAAGCCCCCAGCCACACCAACCCTATATCACAGCAAGGTGAAGCTGTCCCTTCTAAACCTGCCTTTCTCTTTGCTCTTGGTCATCCCCAGCACTGGAAACGTCCTCCATGCAAACACTTCAACCTCCCTTTAAAGAGCAAAATAAAACTAATGCAAGGGAATAAACACCCTCCTTCCACAGATGCACAGAACTGAGCAGTTAAACACACAACTTTGGGAACTTTTCCAAGATTTAAATGTTTTGCATGAAAAGCAAATGGTTTTTTCCTGCCTGGGAAAATATTGAAGTGCTGCACTCAGGAAGCCAAATGCGTGCACTGGTGCCTGGTGCTGCACCTCAAATGGAGCCCCAGTGCCGGGCTGACCCCTTTGGCCTCACTCAGTGCCTGAGCAGATAGCTGAGCGCTTGGCACCCTTCCGCTTTTTGCAGCGACTTCTCTCTATTTTATTTGCTTCCATTTCTTTCTCTATTTTTTTTTCAAATCTTTCTGACCAGTTCAACCTGAACCATCCCAATTGCAAAACCCAGGAAATCTGCTGCAATTCTCTGCAATACTTACGAGGCAATTAGCCAGAAACCTCAAACAAATACGTTGTGGGTTTGGGTGGTTTATTTTTTTGCTACACCATGCTAACCACCGAGTATTAACCCATCGCTCAAGGAACAACATCTGCAGCAATCGCTTCCTAATCCAAGAGCAGGAAAGATTTGCTGCAGCATCTCCTATCTGCAGCTCCAACACGGCCACCCCATGGGCAGAGCGTACAGCTCCACAGACCCTCAGCATTGAAACTGGGATTACTGAGATTGGCTTCTGTGAGACCCTGCAGCCTCAGGAATCAATCACAGCATGGGGCAGGGCAGCTCCTGGGCTGGGAAGAAGAAAAGAAGCCTCTGAGCAATAAAGCAGCAAGCTCAGTATGGTTTCAAACATCTGCATTCAAACAGCATTTTGTTTTGGTTTTTCCATGATGTCAAAATACAAGAAAAAATATAAGAAAATAAGGTTTGTGATTCCCAACAGGAAACAGCTTTCACCTGCAAGTGAACCAAAGCAGGGCATGGTGACAGCACCGCACAGCCTGCACCCATCGGCAGCAACGCGCTGCAACACCTTTCCTTATTGCAGACCGAAACAGCAGCCAGGGCTCTGTGTTATTTATTACAACTCATTCCCTCTCCCTTTCCCCCATCCTAAAAAGCCAATAAAATAAAACAAAGTGCTTCCTTTAGGGAACGTGGCGGCTGTAACACCGCTCCCATCTGTTGCTGAGCGCTGGGGAGGAAACGGAGTGTGGGGCTGAGAGTCAAAGGTCTGCACGGCTCTATAGAGAAAGGGAACCCAGCATCAGGCCCAGCAATGGGACACGATTCTGAACCACCTCCTGAATTTTTTAACGAGCTCTGGAGCTAAATATGTTAATTTGATTTCAATCACAGTTCGGGGGGGGGGAAAAAGCCTGTTGTATGAGTTGAGGGGATCAAGTCTTCAAACTATTCATGCATTGCTGCATATTTGATGCTCAGCAAATAAAAGTTCCAAGGTTCTATAAGGAGGAATTATTCTGAGTAAGCAATAATGAGGCGTGCGTTATATCGGGCGGACACTAATGGTAATCTATTATTAAAATGGAAGAGTTGCAGCAGCTCCATCTCGAGCACCTCGCCGTCCCCCCCTCCTGCTGCCCACACTGCTCTGGGGTGTGTGGCCATCAAGGAGATGCCCAGCTGGCACCTGGCAACCCCAATGTGCTTTCTGCCCAGTGCCATCACCCAGCATGCAGCCCAGCAGTGCCCAGGCCTCACCCCTCTGCCTGCTGTGTTGGTGTGTTGTTGGTCCAGCACTGCTGACCCAAAGTGCCACCAGGATACTGGGACAGGCAGGACCAGCACCTGCTCTGTCTCCGGTCCTGCTGGGGTTGGGAGGCTCTGGGGACCCCCACACAGTGCTTGGGGATGCACGGTCCTTTGCAGGCACTGCCCAGAGCTGGGGACATATCCAGCAAAGGGTGTGTGTGAGAGGTGATCAGTGGGTGTGACAGCACATGGCAGCGCTGCTACAGGGCAGCTAGCAGCAAAAATTAACGTATATACATACATATAAAGAAAGAATCCAACCCGGAGTTTTGCCTCGTTTTCCTCTTCCCTCCATCCTGCAGACACCCATCAGGAGGTGCCTTTGGGGGCTGCCCACTCTGACCCCCCCATCCAGAAGTGGCCACGCTGGGGGCACTGCAGCCACTGTGCCCTCATGTGTTGCTCCCAGCCCCACGTGGGCACGGGGAACACACAGACCCTCGGAGGGAAAGAATCCCATTGCTTCCCATCCCATTGTTTCCCACGCAGCACAAGATTACATTCTGGCTGTGTTTCAGGGAATATTACCAGTGTGCAGCAAAGTTATTTTTTAATGGAATTTTTAAGTAAGTTTAGCCCTGAAAGGCAACGCTCTGCACAAACCCAAGGATAAAAGAGTGCGCCACTGCTGTGTGCCCAGGAACCCCCCCACGGAGCTCAGCCCCAGCAGCAGAGCCCTCCTGCACTGCCCATCCGTGCACCCAGCCTGCAGTGTTTGCTCCCAGAAGGAAAAGCAGAAGATGCTCTCCATAAGCAGACGATTTCAGCGGCTAATTTTACCATCGCTTATGGTCGGCTTTATGACTAAGATTTCATGCTGACTATATTAATCCTGTCAAATCTCAGAGTGAGAGAGGAATGATACTGTATATTTTATGGCTGCAATAACTTCTGAGCCATTAGACATGCATGCTGACATGAAAGTAATCAAATTGATTTTTTTCCCCCCTATTACAATGAAGAACTTTGTGTGAGCAAATAGTCTCTCTGGCAGAGGAAGGAGAGCCTGAGAAGCCTGAGCTCGCTCAGGAAATTAAGAAATTGTCACAAAAGGTTGTCCAAAAATGTGGCTCACCCTGCATTGCTGTCACCAAAGCAGTGCAGCACATGCCTGCATTGAGCAACCGAGCAACAAAAACAACACGGGGAATAACGCAGGGCTTTGGAAGCATTGCAAATGTGACAGCACTTGTAGTTAATTGCCTTCCTGACATCAGCACCACGTAGCAGCACCCCAAGCCCAGCAGGTCAGGGCAGCCCTGCAGTGTGGGGGTATGGCTGGGCCACAGTGGGGTGCAGAACAGCATTTAAAAACCATTGACTTTCTTAAGTGTAGAGAAGTCTTTAGTTTGAAATTCCGCTTCCTCTGTGGTCGTTTTTTTAACCCAGCTCTTAATTACACTTGGAACCTTTCCTTAACTACCCGACGCTATAATGTGAAGCCTTTCAGCCCAGCAGAACTCTGTGCCACCTGCAGTGCCATGTAGGTGGATGGAAGTGACAACCCTCAGCTGGGGACAGCATCTCTGTGCCTTCAGGAGCAGCTGAGGCACCCACAGCAAAGCCCACCATCCATGTCAGCTGCAGGGCTGAGCTGGGCCCTGCATTTCAGCAGCTGCAGGACAGATATGCAATGAGCACCCAACCTACACAGCCCGGGACAGGTGCTCCCTTTTGTCCAATGGCCAGCAGTTATTCCTTTGACTTTCAGTATGGATCTTAAACTCTCAAACCAGGTTACCTACACCATCCGCACAAGCACATGCGAGACCTGCATAACAGCCCCAGTAAAGAGGCGTATGAATTTAGTTTAACACTTAGTTGCAAAACAAGATGCTGGGGAAGTTCTCTGCCAATAAGATACAGCTCCGGTTTTATGTATTTTTGGGGTTTGTTTGTTATTTTTTTAGCTTATTTGCTTGTTTTCTATAGCAAAAAGCAGCAAAAACAAACCCACAACCCTGTGCGTCACAGAAGCCAGCTCCTGCTCCGTGCAACTGCAGTGAGCTCTCCCTGTGCTGTGCTGCCCCTCCTGCACTGCTGCCATGCACACACACACACAAAGGGCTTTCTTTCATACACACACTAACCACGGTTTGGATAACTTCTTAATTCAGCTCCACTCAAATTTCAGCCCTAGTGCCTTTCCTCCAGCACCAGCCGACAGCAGGGCAGACCCACACAGGTACCCACCTGAAAGCACTGCGTTACCAGCTCCTCTAACTCTTACCTTCCCATAACGAAGTGAGGGCAGCCCAGCCTGCTGTCCCACACTTGGTGCCACCTGAGCGCTCGCAGCCACCCGGCACAGAATGGGGTTATTTGTGCATTCTGCAACACACAGAATGGGGCCCCGCAGCCAAAACGCTGTAACCGAATTCCCCAGCGCCCAACCGGTCTGGCCACAGCCGCCCCTCTCAGAACACAAGTGTGCCATTCAGCACAGGGCCCCCTCGGCCCAACTGGGACCATATTATGCTTGAAAGTTATCAGACAAAACACCCCAACCCATCGCTCGGCCAAGGTAGACGAGGTCTCCCGGGAGAGAAGACGAACAATATCAATGAGTTTCTCATGACCTTACAGAGATTGCCATGACAACACAGTTTCAATCCTCCAAACATGGATATATTCATTTGCACCAGTGTGATTGAGAGTAATTAGAGCAAGGTTCTGCACGCTGGGGGGACCGGGAGCCACGGAGCGGCCGTGCCTGCACACGGGAAGGGCTCACATTGAAATGGAAAGGAGGAAACCCGCAACGCTCTTTAGAGCTGGGTGACCTAATTCATTATAAGGAATGTCAGTTAGCAAACCTCTTAAATAAAACATTAAGCTGGAGGTAATTTGAAGCCTTGTGGATTTTGTTTTACTCAATTATTTTCTAACGCTTCGTGTCGAAGAATAAATATGCAGAAATATTAAAAAATAAAATAAAATACCCACCGTTTCATTTCATTCTTTTGCAAAAGAAATGAAGACGTTCCCTCTAAAACAAAACACCCCCTGAATCGCCAGGTTTTTAATTAAAACTTTCAAGACCTACAAGACTCCTCAAGGTTGCAATGCCTGCTTGCCTGTTGCTGGGCTGTGCCACCCCAACCCAAGGAGCTCTTTTCCTCCCAGCAGTGCCAGGACGAGGCAGGGTGCTGCCCAGCCTCCATTCACAGCCTTTGCCCAAAGAGAAGGAAAAGAAGCCATTTGTATGCAGGAGTGCTGTTCCATTCTCAAGCTGCTGCAGTTCAGGGCAGCAAACTTCCCTCTGCCCTACTTGGGCATATGGCTGTGGGTACAGGCATGGCACAACCCTTGCAGTTGCTTGGTGGCCGACAGCAGCAGAGCTGATATTTAGGAAGATAGGCTGCTCCTGCACCAGGCTAAAAGCACCAGGGAATGCAGGAAAGCAGAAATGAATGGCCTGGTGTGCCAGGTTGGCCTGCTGGCCCTGCAAACACCCAGCTCGTGCACGGTGACAGCGGGTGTGCAAGGAATTCCTGCAGCTCCCATCGTTCCCCAACCTGCACCCTGAGCTGAGCGAGCACGTGCAGCCATCCCAGCTGGGAGCAGGGAAGGGAATGCTGGGTGCTCTTCAAGGTGAGTTTGGCAGCAATAGTGTTTTTTTGCAAGGGGACAGCAGGAAGAGGTTTGCAGGAACGAGCTCAGCAAAGGGAAACCTCCGGGAAAGAAAAACCCTGAAATCACACACTGCTTCCTGGTTACAACACCTCGCTGCTTCGATTCACCATCACAAACAACAGCTCCAAAGGCACGCGGTCCTTCCTCCATAACCCACCATGTGGGCAGCAGCACGCAGCAGGGCCGTGGCACAGCACAGGGCTGTGGGGCTGCCCCATCCAGCAGCACATCCTGCTCTGATCCCATGCATTGCAGCACAGCATCACCAAGGATTCGCACCCGCCCGTTACTAGCGGGGAAAGCCTGCAGTTAGAGGTGGAGCCAGCCGGTGCCCCAGCGCCCAGACTAAGTTGCCTGATGAATGCTAACTACGGCCTGCAGCTGATTTATCTCATTTGGTTTGATTTTAAAACGTCGAGTTATCCAAACCAGACACGAGAAATAGTCTGAACGTTCCGCGCGCCGCTGAAAACCCGCTCTGCCATTTCACAACGCTGTAATTCAATCTGCACCTCCGAATGGGACCGACCTTTCTCAATCACGTTTGTATTGAGAAATACCTGCACGTGAGCACAAAGGATTTGGTTCTTCAAAATGACCACAAGTGGCCCCAAAAAGTGGGTTCTGCAGGGAACGACCCCCATCCACACACACTGCTACCCACAGCCTGTGAATGCTTCAGTCATTTAAGCTGGTTGCGGTATTTACTAGGGTCTATTTTGGTCAATCCATCTGTGCTAAGAGCAGAACGGCTAATAGCAGCAGGGTCTGGGTTCTGTATCAGGAGGAGCAGCTCTGATACCATCAGTTTCTAACACACACACGAAAAAGGAGGTGGGATGGAGTTGGTGTCAGTTCCCCATGACTTCAGCAGGGCCGGGATGTCCTGCAGGAATGTGCTGATGCTGGGGAACACAGAACAGGCAGGGCTGGTGCAGGACGGGATGCATCCCAGTGCCACCCCCTGGTGCCAGCACTCCGGATCCTCACACTGAGCTGGTTACGGTGCCACAGGCCACCAATTGGCACCATGCTGAGCACAGATGTGTCCTCCTCTATTCCTGCAGCTGGGAGGTTTGAGGTCCCCCCCCCAATACACACAGCTCAGCCCTGATTTTAAAATTCATCTTTTATCAGCTTGAGTCGAGAAAACCCAGCAGAAAGGCACAAATGGATTGCGCTAGTAAGCAGAAAAACTGTTACATCTTCTGAATGTAATTTTGCCAACAGCTTCTGCACGGGGTTTTTTTTCTGTCACGCTTTGCATTATGAAGGAAATTTCTTTTTAGAAGAACAGGAGAGCGATTTGCATAATATTCTTTGCAAGTTAATATCAGCCTCTGATAATGATCTCTGCATAATGCAAAAACGTTTGAGAAGACTGTTACAACACTAAGTAATCATATTTTAAATGATGTTTCCCTTTATAGAAAGGTGTTGCAAAAACACACAGACATGAAATCTGTCTGTTGAAGTCCTAAGAACCACCTGACCATCTTCCCACTATTCTACTGTTACATATTGCAACACCGCCTTACAAAATCTTACCAAACAAATTACTCTGCAACAGTCTGGCTTCACAGAAGGCAGAGCTTTTTTTTCCTGCGCTGATGCTACAGCACATTAGATTTCACAAGAGCTTCTGATGTACTGCACGAGCAAAGCAAGGCTCCGCAAATTGAGCTGTAACACAATTAGGCACGGCACATCAGTTCGGTGCTCCTCGCGCCGAGCCGGTGCCAATGCAGGGATGGGGATGGCCACCAGGCTGGGGCAGCCGATGAACCACAGTGCTGTGCATAGAGCCAGCAGTGAGCGTGCTGCTGGGGGCAATGGGTGCAAGGAGTGCAGGGCTGGGAGGGAGCGGTGCATGCCGTGTGCCCAGCAGCAGCTCCTGCATGTGGGCATGGAGAGCTTCCCTCTGCTGGCATCCGAAGGGGGATGTGGGTGGGAGCTAATGCACTCCTGTATGAAATGCTCGATACACCGCTCAGCCTGACCAGCCGCGTGGCAGCGGTTTGAACCCAAGCTAACCTTCCCCAGACTAGAAGGAAGAGGCAGAGTTCAGCTCGGTTCTAGGGACAGGCCTTACGCAAGGCAATGAAACCAGAGGTGGGATGCACAGCACTGAAAGCAGCCATGCAATGCCAACACTGCTGCACCCCAGAAGGAGCCCCAGGTGCTGCACAGAGCAACCCTAGGAGTGCAGCAGGCAGCACCAGCACAGCCTGTGTACCCAGCACCATGCTGGGCATCGAGAGTTTGCTGCTTTTATTTTGCTACCCACAAAACAAGAGCCCAGCACTTGAACAAAGACATGTATCAGCACAGTGCAGAGATTATCCCCAGTGGGTGAGCAGAGAGGGCTCCCACAGCAGCTGTGTGCCCAGGCCTCGGTACAGACCTCCTAGTGGGGACCTGTAGGGACCCCACGGCTTTGGGACACAGAAAGGCACACTGAGGCTGCAGTTGCACACCCCACGCTCCTCCCCACAGCTCTGCCCTGCGCTGCCCAGCAGGGGTACAGCACTACAAATCCCTCTGCACGGATCTACAAGCAGCCCACGTGCCAAAATCGGCACGGTGGTCTGGGGATGGGAGCCACCATTACTGTGAGCCTGGAGTGCAACACAGAGCAGCTGCAGCACAGCCCTGCTCACACTGCACGACGGCAACAAGAGCAAAAGAAAGAAGGAGGAAACAGTTGTCAGGAGGAAAAAACAAAAGACTTACAGGATTGCTCAAGATGACTTGAGATGAAATTTTCACTGATCTTATTGGCCCGCTCGGATATTGATCCTGGTGTGCTTCCTTTCAGTGCCAGCAGTGTGCGCTGGGGGGACATGTGGGGCAGCTCTTTTCTGCTCCCTCTCCTGGGCCTACGACTGCCCACACATCATCACAGTGAGCTTCCAACAGTGCTGCCTTTGTTCCCAGCCTGCACACACCGGGCACAGCTCCGAGGTGGGAGAGAACACAGGAAGCCCATGGAGAAAGGGGACACATTGTGTCACCCTCGGACATCACCCATCCCCATGGATGTCACCATGGGCACCGTGAGGGGAAGGCAGGGACAGGGGTCAGATGCATCCTCATCCCAGCTTCTTAAGTTATAAATTCAGGCTGTGTCTAAACACTTGGCACAATCCAGCAACGTTATACATTTTGGTATTTACTCACTTAAAAAGGAAATACAGCACTGAACATCTAGGCTTTGCTGCATGTGAGTGGCAGGCTTAGATCTGAAGACAGCACCAGCTCAGCCCCAAAGAGCTGCCACCTGAGCCCTGCACAAGTCTCAGCCTCCACATTCCTGTTTAGCTTTCCTGAGTTCCCACTGGCAACGCAAGCACAAGCTGGGCTGCTGCTCCACTCCCCTCGGCCACCCGCCAGCTCCCGCATCAGGATGTGCTCATCCTCTGACTTCAGAGCTGCATTACTGCCTCATTAAGCAGCACACCCATCCCATTACCAAGCCCATGCCCACCCCCCCACCACCTACCCCCCCCCCCATCCCACGCCAAGAACCACAATTTTCACTGAAGAACCAACGCTCCCAAACTTCTCCAGCGTCCCACAGAAGATGTGGGAGAAAACATAGAGAATCCTTCAGAAGGAGGCATCCAGAAACCCAGCACGGCTCGGGCTGAGCAGCACAGAGTGTTCTAGATGGTCTGAAGGCTTGGCAGGGCTCGAGCGGCCCTGCGCAGCCCACAGTCCTGCAGAAGTCATGGCACGGTTCCTAGGAGCTGTCTGATGAGTCAAGAAGTCCTGTTGTTCCACTTGCTGCACAGCCTGTGAATTAGCCAACCCTTCTCTTTAGCCTGCCCCGGAGCTGGGGGGTGCTCTGGGCCCCATCCAAATGTTGTGTAAGCTGCTGAAAGTCTATTTAAAAGAATAAGAATAATAACAGCTTAACCTCCAGAAACACTACTTCAGAGGAAGGAAAGGAGGAAAGATGAAGCTGTGATGGCAAATAGTTACCAGCTCTTCCCCTGTACCCTTTATGCACGTGCAGCAGCTTCATCTCCATGGACACCCCTCAGAGCAAAGCCAGCTTCCCAGCACCTACTTTCCAAACTGCTTCCCCCCCCTCCCTGCTTTCCTTCCCCCTCTCTTTCTAAATCCAATTATAGCACAGCTCTCTCAGCAGGGGTCAGTGTGGAATAAGAATCGCCAAAGTTAATGGACATAAGACTGGAAAAAAAAAAAAAAAGAGAAAGATTAATGCCTAAATGGTTTCCAAAGTTGCATGATGCAGATTTCATTAACATTTTAATTGTAACGTATCTTTTTAATCTGCTTTTGCGCTAATGGTTTGATAGGCTTCAAAAAAGAGCACCCAACAAAACTGCTGACAACAAAAATATCAACACACCAAACTTAGGGCTGTAATGGGAGATGAATGAAAGGCAGAAAACTGTGCTAATGATGCATTAAGAGCAGAAATTGTACTTAGACAAGCGTCAAAAATTCCACCCTACCATTGCACGGCGCAGCACACGGCTCCCATGGGACTGAGCTCCAGCAGCGACCAGGGCAGCACTACCAATGCATGCAAAGATCTATTAGGAAAGCGTGCTTTGCACGTGGTAATTCATCTCATTTCTTCCTGGGGATGAATTGGAGCCAAGGGCTTGGAGAACAGCAGCACAAGTCCCTTCTCTCAGCCCACCTTGCTGGCTTTATCCCTGCTTGCACACTCAGGTGCTGCAGCCACAGCAGCTTTCAGACATGGGAAAAAATGCAGCTATAACACCGTGCAAAATTTGTCCTTAAGCAGAACTCAATTAAAGCCAGGTGGTGATGTTTCATTAAGCACAGGCATGTGTTTGCATCCACGTGCCAGGAGGGGCACGCACAAAGGAGGAGGTGGTTGCGGAGCAGCAAGACGAAGTTCCCCACGACTTTTCTTTGCGCAGAGCAGAGACCAAACGAGACTCTACAGCTACAGACAGAACGCAAAACCTACAGCTGCACTTTGCAGCCTGTTCCTCCCCAAAACCTTTGAGAAGGGATGAGATGAACCAGAGCAACGTGACTGTCAGCAAGTCACAAAAAGACCCCCCCAGCACCTGGCCATTGCCTTCCACGTAGGGTGCCTTGAAATGCCAGCGGGGTATTTATCCACCTGCATCCTAAACCTCTTCAAAGCGTAATCCCTCCAAAGCTTAGCACCCTGAAAGCACTACGGATGGAAACATTATCACCCCTTAATTTTGCCATAGCCGTATCACCACTAAATAGTGCCTTTTACGACATCCCTGCAAAGGAATTATGGCATTTCCAACCCCTGCTCTTGTTTTACTAATGCCTCATATAATCGGAGCGTAAATGTTTGTCCTATGACAGCGAGAACTGGCATGTAAAATATGTGCCCCCACACAATATATATAACCGAGGCTGCCATATGCTTCCCCAGTGGATATCATGATACAAATGCGCTCGTGGAGCTGCGCCAGCGCTGGCACCGGCACACAGGACCCTTTCCACACAAGTGTGCTGCCACCGAGCCCATGAGCCTGACGAAGCACCAGCCTGGCTGTCCTTAACAACCAGTTCTTTGCACACACCTCGTCTCAACCGGCCGCTGAAGTTCTGTCTGCAGGCACCCGGGGATGGCAAACATCTGGCTCCGCTCCCCGGATCGATAGATCCCAAAGAGCCCTGATTGCTACAGATTGGATGCTGCAAAGAAAGAGGATTTTCCTCCTCCTGCTTTTTGCACATGATTAATAGGTCTTGATACCGGCTGGATTGCCGTGGCAGCGAGGTGAAGAGACAGAACTCAGCCCAGAGCCTATATATGGGCACCCCGAGGTGGGCAGCCCCTCAGCGCTGAGCATACAGCCATGAGCCACCCGCCCTACTGACAGCATGGGAGCAGCACCCCATAGCAAACCATTGCATGGGGAAGAACAGCCTGCTCAGTTCCCACAATGATGGCCATCGCTTAGAAGTTTAGAAAGATATACATACACATGCGTATATATATATATTTCCTTCTGGAAAGTACTTGCATTGGTGCAGCCCCCACACACTGGTTTGGTATTGGAGGGGAGTTGGTGGCTGCTGAAGCAGCAGCAGCGATTTCTCCCCCATCCACCCACCTACAGAAGAAAAACATGCACTGAAATATTTGCTTCCATCCACGGGAAAGGAAACAAAAAAAAACGTCCCTGAAATGCACGTTTTATTTTGTATTATGTCTTAAGGTCTGATTTGGGGAATGGGTGTTTTAGAAACACCCGGAGCACGAGCACGGTGGGTGCTGGGAGGCACAGCACAGCTCCCATAGCAAAGGCTCTTTCTCTTCCTTCCCCCCACATCAGCAGAGAGCTGTGCAGCTCCCCAGCACAGTGCTGGGATCCCCGGGTGCCATTCAGCCCATCCCAGCCCAGCGTCCCTCCATCTGTCCATCTATCTGCCCATCCGTCCCGCTGCCCTGGAGCCTCCCCGTGGCGCAGGCTGTCCCGCAGGATGAGCATTATTACCTCTGTCCCCATTTAGGAGCAATCACATGACAAAAATGAGTGCAACACCGCACAGCTGAGCGGTCCCAGGGGCTGCTTGGCCCTGCCCAGGACCGGGCCGTTCTAACAAGTTTTCCCTTCACAGCAGTATTTGTGGATAGAAACGCTGTGTGATTTAAAGGGCTTTTTTTCCTCCTGTTGTTGTTATTTGTGTTTTGATTTTATTTCCTGTTCTGCCTCCAAACATTTGCTTAAAAAACAAGTCGAACTTAAGGAGGGAAAAAAAAAAAGAACCATCGCTAATGAATCACAGTTCCTAGCAAATGAGCAATTGCAGTTGACACAATGAATTATGCCCGGAGCAAGCTGGGAAGCATATTTTGCAAATGATCTCATCCACAGGCAAACCTGGCATGACACTTGATTTGCTAAAAAAGACACAAAGGCTGTCAAAATTCCTGTCACTTCACAAATAAAGTCAGGTAGAGAAAAACCAACAGCCTCACCCTCCTTTGCATGCTTAACCTATTTCTCAATGTCGGAGCTGGTTCGATTAAAATAAGCCCCGCACGACACACGCCCTGTAGGTGTTTCCATCCCGAGGAGCAGCAGCTCAGCCCCGCTGGCAGTGGAGCTGTGGGGTACAGGTGCTGGCAAAGCCACGCTGGCTGCAGCAGGACGCAGAGCCGCTCTGTGCCTATTGGGTGCTGTAGGGAACTCGCCATTCAGTTTAATTTCCTCCCTGCTGAATGCACGAATGAAACGAAAGAAAATGCAACTCGAATCAAAGAAATGTGGGAGAAACGGCAAGAAAAAAAAAAGCAATGACAGCACAGCTCTCCTTTCAGTTCTCTGCCCTTCGGCATCACAGGACCCATTCCTCCCAGCCCACCCGCTTCCCTCACTGCTACAAAGCTGCCCAGCTAGCAAAACCTGGGCTAAATCCAAATGTGTGGCTGAAGCCTCACCCTAACCCCATTTTGTCAGGCCCGGGTATTTTTAAACACAGGCATTGTACCGAGCAAAGCAGCAGCACGATCGTCGCTTTGCAGGGCTGTTTTGCTATGTTTATCCACAACCCAAAGGTTCCACACAATCCTTTACAAAGCGTGCACCTATCGCATCCGAGAGCCGGGCACCAATTTAAGTGCTATTATGCCAATAAAGGCAGCTTTCAAATAAAGTCTGTATCTGCAGCGCACGCAGCCCCGTGCTGGCCCTCCCGAAGGCCTGGCAGGGAAATCTGACTTTATAATAAGGCTCTGTAAAATAAATATTTCCATTCCAGCACCGGAGGGTTTGCATCCTGACTCGGATGAGCACAGCCGGGTCTGGAGGTTTCTATGCAGCAGTCCCACTGCAGCGCTGCAAACAGAGCCCGTGGGGGAGCACAGGGCAGAGCCGGCCCTGATGGGATGCACTGGAACTCTGCATGGTTCCAACACATGAGGTTCTTTCCTCCCAGGATCACTTTAAGCAGCCTCTGCAAAGCTCAAGGAAACCCTTCTGGGTTGTGGGCTCAGTGGTGATTTTGGGGCAGCTCTGCTGGGCCGTTCTGCAGCCCACCTGAATGCAAAGTGTGTTGTGCCACATTGCATGACCTTAACAGAATCACAGGATGGCCCAGGCTGGAAGGGACCTGAAGGACCATGAATCTCCAACCCCCCCACCACAGGCAGAGCCACCAGCCTCCACATTTATTACTAGACCGGGCTGCCCAGCTTCCCATCCAACCTGGCCTTGAGCCTTGACCTCCAGGGATGGGGCATCCACAGCCTCTCTGGTCAGCCTGTTCCAGCTCCTTGATGCCACATGCAGAGCTCCTGGTTCTGCATTTACTGCAGCCTGCTTTCTCTCCAACTAGCCAAAATATTTAGCAAGCGTTGAAAGTTTCCTTCCAGAGATTTCAGCTTGAGAAACCCCTTTAACATCCACATATCTCCACTTTATTCTTTCTTATTTCTTCCTTAATTCTAAGACCTCTACAGGAGAATGAAGGAATGTGCGGTGCCTGGAGCAGTGGACACTGGAAGGACATCCACTCTCAGAAGGAGGAGGTCAGGATCCCTCGTTAATTCATACGTGCTGCTTGCTGCAGATCAAACTGCTGTTACCTCCAGTGCCCACACCTTGAGGTTATGCATGTTCTGTCCCATAAGTGACACACATTCAGCTTAATAAGCAGCACTCGGCTCTCTCCATTCCATCTGCAGGGTCTGTCAGGGATGAAAGGGGGGGGGGGGATGGGGAGGGAGGGCTCTCCTGCAGGAACCCCAGGGGGACTCAGAGCTCTGGGAGCCCCCAGCACACAGCCTCGCACTCCCTGGGAAGGCAGCAGGAATTCAGTTTTGTTTACTGCTTTCAGCTCCTACTACTGTTTAATATTTCAGCCGGGGAAGGTGCAGCAGTGTGCCAGCGCGTCAATAACGCAGGACACGAGGCAAACACTTGGCAGGCGCGGAGCACATCAAGCCGCCCGCAATCTCACAAATGCCTCCTGAAAGGAGGAAACACACAAGTGAATATTCAAATTAATGACCCAGCATGTAATGGAGACTTCGCTTTAAGTGATCCTGTACTTTGCCGCTAATACGTATGGGCGAGCCCGGCGCGGCGGAGCACACAATGTACCGCTGTCATTTTCTTTCCCTACAGCAGGGAAGATGTTTGGAGAAGTCCTTGACACGGCGAACGCACTTTAACTACCGCCTGCCGCAGATCACCGCGCACCCCCCGGCCCAGCACCGGGCACGGCTCCGGCTCGGACCCACACCCGGCGGGGGCCGCGCGTGCCCGGCTGACCGCCCCCACCCCCCTTTCCCTCCCCAGGCCTCCGGTACCGTATCCCGGCCACAAGGATGGGGAGGGGACACCGGGGAGAGGACACCGGCAGGGGACACAGGGAGGGGACACGCATTGACCACCCCCCGCGCCGAGGAGGGCAGCGCGGGGCAGGGGGGGGGCAGCCGAGCCAGCGCACGCCGCGTCCCGCAGAGTCCCCCGCAGCCCCCGTTGCAGCCCGCAGCCCCGTTCCCCCGCTCCGCAGCCCCGTTTCCCAGCTCTCAGTCCCGGTTCCCATCCCGCAGCCCTCCGGGCACAGCGGCGCCCACCTGCGGGGCTCCGGCCCCATGGACGCGCGGCGCGGCGCTGCTCGGCCTAGCGGCGGCGGCGGCGGCGGTGCAGGCGGTGGCGGCGGTCCCGGCGGCGGCAGCAGGAAGTGATTCCAGCGGCTCCTCACATGGACTTTCCCTGACCTCGCCCAGCAGCGCCGGGCGCCGCAGACAGGCGGCCCCACCGGGCCGGCCCCGCCGCGGGGGGAGGAGGAGGAGGAGGAGGAGAGAGGCGGGGGAGGAGGAGGGACCGCGGGCGGCCCGGCCGGGGGGCGGCAGGCGGGCTCGGTGCTGCTCTGACCCCGACGCGGTGCGGGGGAAGCGGCGCTCGGAGCGGGGCCGGGGGCGTTGGGGCGCTTCAGAATGGGAGAAGGCGGCATTAGTGCCCCGCTGCCAGCAAGGGTCCGTTCTGGAACACTGATGTAAAGGCAGAAACAGAAGGGGATAGAAAAATTAAAAATCACCGGGGGAGGTGGGAACGGTCAGCATGGACGGAGCTGTGTCGGTGGCACGGAGCTGCTATGCGGAACGCCGCTGCGATGCGGAACCTGCCGTGTAGGAGAGGTCAGAACGCGCCGCAGCGGCTCCGGCTCCCGTGCCCGACCCGAGCTGCAGCCCCAGCCCGCAGTGCTGCCCCACGTCCCGCAGGGGACACCGACTCGGGTTCGGAGCTGCGGGAAGGGCACCGCGTCCCCCTGAACCATCCCCCCGCCGTGAGAAACCCGTGGAGCATCGCACACAAAAGCGGCATTGCCCGATGCGGCACTCGGGGTGGTGGGCGAATTTTCATTCCGAGTGTTCTTCCCCAGCTTAAAAAGCCTCGTTTTGCTTTCTCGTGCCTCTAAGCCCCCAATATTAAGATCGGCGAACCTATTTGCATGATTAAAGCGAGCAGCGTTAGCCCCGTGTCTTCTAAACAAATTTCAAAGGAACAACAAAAGCCCCTTTAAAGTACGAGCCTCTTTCTGTCTGCTTTGCATACTGGATTGTGTCAGAACTTCTTTGGATCTGGAAGTTTCTCTCCTCATACGCATTCATCATTTTGAAGCTGCCTTAAAATCTGCAGGAAGCAAAAAAAAATGTCCCCATATTTTAAAGCCTTTTGGATGCTCAGAGCTGCTCAAGGCTGAGGAATTTCATTAGCACTCGACACGTTAAAAAACAGTGTCAGGTCAGGACAAACACATTTCCTCTGCTGCAAATGATAAAATCTCTCTCTCTCTTTTTTTTTTCTTCCCTTTCCTTTTCTTTCTTTCTTTTTCTTCTTGGAGATGATGTATGAGAAATACGTCCCGAAGTGCATTTGGACATAAAGCAATCGTGCTCCTATGAAGACGTGACACCCACTGCTCCTCTCCCTGCATCTCACTGAGGGCTGTCAATGGGCTGCTGTCAGCCCTCCTGCACCTCCCCCATGCTCCAGCACGTTCCATCCTGTTCCAGCATGTTCTGTGGGTGCAGTGGGGCTGCAGGAGCCGTCAGCCATGGGATGCGTGCAGGGCATCCTATTGGAAGCACTA
The DNA here is from genome assembly GCF_039878825.1 of Excalfactoria chinensis. Taxonomy (NCBI): domain Eukaryota; kingdom Metazoa; phylum Chordata; class Aves; order Galliformes; family Phasianidae; genus Excalfactoria; species Excalfactoria chinensis. The sequence continues at coordinate 6,724,750 of NC_092842.1, read as the reverse complement.
CATGTGCTCACACACAGCCCGAAGAACAACCCCGCTCCCTTCAGCCACGGACTTTTAAAGCATGATCTGTGATGGAGAAAGGAACATTTCTTAAGCACCATTTGATGTCTCTCTATAGCTGCAGGGCCTGAGAAAACGTGTTTATTTACTACATGCTGGATGTAATGCAAAAGATCGGTTCGGAGAGCAGAGGAAGACAAAATAGGCAGCATTTTCCATAATGTCTGCAAAGTGATTTCAGGCTGATGAAAACGTTTTCTTTCTTTCTCTTCCCTGCACTTTTTTCTTTCTTTCTTTCTTGTTTTCCTTTTTAATCAAGCACTTCAAATTGAAGAACGGCTCGAGGGCTGAAGAAATCACTTGATAAAACACCCAGCGTTTCCACTTGTGCAGGAGACGTGCCAAGTGAGAGCAGTGTGATGAAGCAGCAGAGGCGGAATGGCAGGACATGGTGGGACCACAAACTACATGCCACTGAGCCACGCTCCTCGGGCACGGTGAGGTAACATCCCAGCCAACAGGCCAGGGAAGGTGGATGTACTTTATGGCTTTCTGGCAAACCCCACAAGGCAGGCTGGAGAGAAAATCACCTGCTGCCAGGAACCTTCCCTGCATGGCACACGTAGCTGACCCTCCAGCATAATTGGTGCTCAAACAAGAGGAAGAGGAAACAGCAGCTGTATTACAGCTGTATGGAGTCCATTGGCATTAACACACCATCAGCAAACGGCAAAGCAAAATGCATCCCAAACCATCACTGACACGTTGTATTCACTCATGGCAGAGGGATGTCGTGAGTGACAGAGCTTCAGAGCTGGGCTTTGCTCTGAAGGCATCAGCACAGCCAACACAGGGCCGTCCTCCAGCATTGCCCTGCATGGGGACAGCCCTTGTGCAACAGCGAGTCGAGGTGGCACAACCAGATTGCAATAGCTGCTGACTTCTCCAAGTACGGCTGCTTACATCAGGCAGGCAGGCTCAGCACAGGCAGCTCGCTGTGACACAGGGTTGGCTCCGTGAGAGCGGAGCTTATTATGACTACAGCCACGCTCATTGTTTTACATGAAGATGATCAGGAATAAGTTAAAACAAACAGAAATGGGAGTGTCTCCAAGGGGGCTGCATTGTCCTTGCTGAGCTGGTGGAAGGTTGCGTGTAGGAAGGCTCTGCTGATTTGTAAATACAGAAATCCTTGTGCTCCCATCATGAGACTTGTTCCCGAAGTGCCCGATGCTGCTGCTTTCCTTTCTGGGCCTCATGAGAGAGGAAGGGACGACAATAACAGACAGTAACCAAAATAATGCAGCGTTGGCCTTTTTAAATAGGCACTCCTGCTGTAATGGTTGGGTGACTGCAGAGTGGTCCCAGGAGGCGTTTTCCCTTCGGTTAACTCCCAACCCAGGGGCTGACGCCTGCTGTGATGCTTCCCTGGGCCCTGTGCTGGAAGGAAGCCCCACGGCTCCAGCTGCTGCACGCAGGCTGCAGGCACCTCTCCCAGGAGCAGCATTAAAAGAAATTTTTCAGAAATATATATATATATATATATATCTCCTTTCATCTTGAAGATGCAAAGTGTTGGTGGATAGACACGTCTTCTTGTAAACGATCCTGACGGTTAATTGCTTTGACTGCTCAGAAATTGTGTTTAATTTGACTTGGCACCATCCACAAGATTAAAATACCTTTGCTTTCAGATACTCCTTCCGCACGCAGGGTCCCAGCTGCTCGACTTTCCCTGAGCTGAGTGGAAGGATGCAGCCCTCAGCCTGCTGCCCAGCCCCAGTGCTGCTGAGCCCCCCAGCACTCACTGCTGCTATAAGATATCCTTGCAGTCCCTTCCCTGGAATGCTAAAGCTACCTTAGAAAATACACTTAGCTACAATCAACCCAACTTCTCGCCGGGATAAATGTTCTGCTCCATTCGTTCTGCAGAGCTGATAGAGGGCTTTAAAATGGCAGCTGAGGCACAAAGCAGATTGCAGGGATGACCTCTCCTACCATCCAGGTGTATTGAATGCAAAAGATTTCCAAAACTGCTGCTGCTGCTGAAGCCAAGCCAAAGCTCTCACTATTTTCCACACAAACAGAGTGATCTTATCATGGGAGCCGTGTCGGGACCCACACGTGGGCACAGATTCTTTGCTTTTGTTGGGAAAATCTCAGTTTGAGGAATTGCAGAGTGATAATGATAACTCCCAAAGTGCGTTGTTGCTTTCTCACTGTGGAGCCCAACCCAAGCACGGCCAGCACTCAATGCATAGGGCAACCTAAGCAGTGCCACCACGGGGCTGCCTGGCCAACGCTGTAAGCAGTGAGAAAGCTCCACCAGCCTGAGATCTATGGGGAAGAAGATTCCAGCCTATCCATTTTCCAGAAGATTTCCCACAATAGCTTTGAGAGCTTTTGTTTCCCATTGTCAGAAGACTAATTTCTGACACGGTCCTCATTAGCAGCTCGGCAGTGATGCGACGTCCCACTCATCCATCGCCGCAGCCCTGTGCTCCTTGGGGTGCTGGCAGGACAGGCTCAGCACAGCCCCCCAAGGGTATCAGAGAGACAGATTTAGCACAGAAAGCATGGAAAAACCCTACCGTGATTTACCCAGTTCAATAAACATTGGATCTGGTGGCATTTGTCGTTTCTTTTTTCATCGCATGCTCGATTACGGCTTCAGTTATTGCTCAAATGACATCACTCCTGGCACCGGGATTGATTGATTTTTTAATGAATATTCATATGGCATTTCAGCCAGGAGTAGGCATTAATATTCCAAGAAAGAAGAATGAAACGTACATCCTAATTTAATGAATGATTGTAAATATGTATCTGATGGATAACGTGACGATAAACATTTAAAAAGGCATCCATAGTCACCTCTGGGCCTTCATTGGGAACAAAGGATGCAGGCAGGGCGAGCGGGGTGAGGCCAAGGTCTGACTGGGTCACTCCATGGGGATGCTTTCAGCCCTGGGGTGCTGCACCCGTGCCTGCAATGACTGAGCCATGGAATTATTGCTATTACATTATATATATGGACAACATTTCCTGACCGAGGGTGCTGCTGGGGTTGCAAATGGGAGTGAGCTGCTGCCTCCAGAGCTCTCCAGTGAGGAAGCAAGAGTCAAAGTATGGAGAAAGCAGGGAGCTCCGTGCCCCCACATCCCCATGCCACAGCTCCTCTGCAGAGCCCTGTCGTGTTCAAGACGCCTCACCATGTCATGAGTTGCAGACAGTGGTCCCCACACGTACATATATTTGTCAGACACTCTTCGGTAGTGTTCCCGCTCCGAGTGCTGATGCTTTGGGAATGCAACAGTTGTAGTGCTCAGAGACACGCAGCAGGTTCAGCTCACACTGGTCCCAGCCCAGCAAAGCACTACGGCACAGGCTTGGCATGTGGCTGCCCAGAGCCCATAGCCATGCATTTAATTTAAATACACGTTTGGTCCCATGGGGATGGCACACACCTAAAGCATCTCCTGGAAGAGAGGCTTAAATCAGGGCATCGCCATGAAAGTCGCCGAGGTGACGGGCATGAAGGCTATTTATACCCGGCGGCTCTCTGTTGTGCAAGGCAGAGAACAGCCCCTTCTGCTGACACAGCACAAACGCCTCATCCCCGTGTGAGATGGAAAAAAGCAATACCCAAAATTCTCTGCAACCTCTCCAGCGCTGCAGCTACATCTGTGCTGAAATCCCCCCCTGGATTGAGGAGGAGGAGCCGGGACCCCAGTGATGCTGAACTTGTTCCCCCCACCCCCCAGACCTCCAATCGAACCAACCACTTGCTATTCCTCTCAGCAGCTGGCAGGGAGGAAAGGTACCTTTGCAGGCCAGCTCTGCAGAATGTGAGCTAAGAGAGCAGCCAAGGAAAATGGCTCAGCTCTTCCCAGCTCTCTGGATTGCAGCCCTGCAGCCAGGGCCCTTGTTTGCACATCACCACGCGTGGGACCGAGTTTGCCGATAAAAATATATACAAAGTTATGCTTGGTATGGAACAAGCAGGCAGTAGCTGCTGAAGACTTCACAACATCCTGCTACTGGCTCGCCTCCAAGATACCAAAACAAAACAAAATTCAGTTGGCATCTCAGCAGATTGAAGCAAGTTTTTTTCTTTTTGCAGCAACTGCTGAACAAACGTTTCGGTGCTGTGCCACCTCCCCCGCCCCTGCCTTCTTCTCCCCCGAATCATGTGCTGGGAGGATGCAGAAGATGCTCAAGGTCGCGGGTGGCAGCTCTGAGCTCTCTGCTGCCAGCCCTCACAGGGCCCCACAGACCCACAACATTGGGATCCTAAGAGCTCAACCCAGGGGTGCGGGGCACTGGGAGCCCACGGGGGAGATGCAGCGCACACAGATCAGACTTTGAGGCCTTGTGCTCAGCTTTCACCCACAAGCGACCCCCCTCCTCCTGCTGCTGCCCCAAACCTGCTGCTCAAAGCCAGGCTGGGAAAATCCTACAGCAGCAGCTGGAAATGAGGGACTCAAGGATTTGACCTCATATTTCTTGTGCCACACACTGACTCAAGTCGGTGTACATCTTCGGTACGAGCGTGCATTGCAATTTGACCTTAAGGGCATCGCTTTCAAATGTTTTATTTATTTCCCCAAGAATAGTTTCGTTGGAGAAGAACACAAAGTGAAATTGTGACCTTGCTGGAAGCACTACCTCCAGCAGAACCAGCGTTTATCCAGAGCCATAATCAGGTTACAGGTCTTGGTCCGGCTCCTAGCTGATGCTCCACGCTTTAGAGGAAGGCACCACAGACCCTATAGCTCTTTTGTGCATGTCCAACGTTCCCAAAGCAGCAGCTGTTCCTCCCTGCCCTCTCTGAGAAGCAGTTATGGGCCTTGAGGTGTGAAATTTGTTTGCCCTCATTGCAGCACATTGCTAACAAGTTGTTACCAATCATAAAAAATGATCCTGTTTTCTCAAAGCCAAGCACCGCATTCATCCCTTTCTGAAGGCGTTCACAATGTGTGAATACAGGCATCATTTAAACAGTCTCTGTGGAAACAGAGCCCTGCTATTGCAGAGCAGCCCACAGTCTTGCTTTGGGACAACCCCACATCAGGGGTGCGGTGCAGCAGCCCCCCAGCACTGCCATGGCTGCTCTGCAGCCTTCACACAGACCCAGAGGAGCTCTCTTAGTTCAGTGTCTTAATCAGTACATGGAATCCTCTCAGCGAAATGCTGCCTTCTTCTGTTTATTTGTCACAATTGATGCTCTGGTGAACAGTAAATGGGAAATGTGTTGGCAAATCAGTGCTGCCAGTTTGGTTCATTAGGAAGGGCTGCAGCACAGGAGAACTGCTGGACCCCTCAGTGTTGGAAGCTCAGTGAGCTCCCATTTCAAATCCTGAAGACAAGTGAATCTCCCCTAAGCTGCACCTGGCTTAAACCAGGAATTTCCATGGGGTTTTGCTAAGGTCTCACCTCTGCAATGGTGCCAGTGTGACCATGCAGGCTGCTCCCCTTGCCCCTCACGTTGCACAATGCCATGCTCCATGCCTGCCTCCAGCCAGCTTCACACAGAGAAGGAAGTAACAGCACCTGTGTGGCACACAGCTGTAAGCAAACACATTACCAAGAAACTATTGGGCAGCTTTCATCTGAAGTTTACATGGAAAAAGAAAAAATAAAGGAAAAAATAAGAAGAAAACCCTGGTAGAATTCCTATGGACTTCAAGTGAAATGCTTCCAAGCAGGGACAGAACTGAGCTCTGTGCCCTGGGCCCTACCAACACCATGGGATGTGACTGAGTGCTGCTCCTTCCCCATGAGCTCCTTCCTGCAGAGATCAGGCATAAATGGGTCCAGGGCTGCAGTAAAGCAACAGCAGCCTTCCTGATATGCAACACTGCCATTTATACTGTAAACAACTGCTCAGTTTTGGAGGCAAAAGGAGACAACACTCCGACGGAAAAAAATATAGTACTAAATCTTTGCCCATCTAAATTCTCCCCATTACTGAGCAAATGGTTTGCAACAGCAAATTTATTCCTCCGCGTCTCCGGTGCTCTTTTTTGTTTGAAACAGCCCCAAAACAGACTGTGATTTTCTCTAACGGATTCGCCATCTGGGAGGTTTTTCATGCAGCTCCTTTCCTCGTGGGGAGCAAGTTACTCAGAGGGGAATTCCCAGCGGAGAGCAGGATGCAGAGGGATGGGTGGTTCATTTAATTAGCATGCAGAATCCCGACGTCCTTACTCAGGCAGAACGCTCAGCAGGGCCAAGGGGAGGCTGATTTTGTTTTCACGGAGCAGCTGAGGACTTTGGTATTTGTCTCTCGGTGTTACACACGGCATTTTCCATGTGAGGGAACGCTGGTACTTGCAGGCATTGGGGGCTGATTGACTGCAGCCCCCACAGCTCCATCCCACAGCACTGCAGCCCCCCCCCTTACAGCACAATGGGGAACGTTGGGAAGAGACCCCGAGGACCCTCAGCTCGGAGCAGCACTCAGCCCAGCTCAGCACTGAGATCTGCTCAACATTTTAAAGCAAACGCTTTTCACTGACTCATTAGTGGACAGAACTTTGCTTTGAAGTGACATTTTCTGGGCACGGTGAGTGCTTTGAAGCAGGAAGACAAAATTAGCGCAGAGAGTTGGCAGGTGAAGAAATTAGAGGGGTTTTTTCTCCCCCCCCCCAGCAGCAGCAGCAGAGCTGTCCAGGAGCTATGGAAACCTTGTTTGGCTAAATACAATCACGGAAAGTTAACAAGGCTTCATATTTTCCAGCAACTCTTCCCCAGAACAGCGCGTTATCTGTGTGAGCTAGAGCCTCCGGAACAAACCATTCCTGGAAGTAAACGTGCCACGCTGCTCTCTGTGCCTGCTAATAGATGCTGTCTCCTATAGCCCCAAAGGGAAAGAAACAACACCAGGAGCTAATGAGAGCCCTGGGAGGAATCACAGTGAGCTGTCAGCTGGGCAAGGCCTTAAGGCAAAGGCTCGGTGCCTTTTTGAAAGGGGGCTGCCCCCAGAACAGAACCATATCAGCATCACAGGACTGAACGGCTCCTTTTTCTTCATAACCAATCAATGCATCAACATGTTATATAAAAATGAGACACGTTTAATGTAGGTGGCACGTTTCATACAGGATTTAACAGCACCCCAAACACCAGCTGTCGGCAAGTTCTGAAGAGTTAACGAGGTGAAACTCCAGCACTTCAGTGGGCCAACAGGACGAGCCACCTTGCCACTGTAAACCACCCTCAGCCCACACAGTGCAGATGGACAGGTGGCACCTGGTAGCTCCGGGTGGGCTGGGGTCTCTGGGGGCTACAAAGAGGCAGGGCAGAGCTGGCACATGTCTGGGGGACACGCTCTCCCAAATCCATGTTTCTTGGCTTTTTCCTCATTACACTTAACCCCATTTTTAGTAACATTTAAAGCCCAAACGTGGCAAGAAAAGAAGCAAACCCAACCACATGAAAGGGAACAAACCAGCTGCTCTCGTTGTTCAGGACAGAATCGGTGTGAAGGAATGCCAAAAGGAACATTGCAGGAGACTGTAAAGTTACAGCCAGACAGCACGACAGGGAAGACAACGAACTTCAGAGCCAGATCGACCCCTTCCAGCACTGACCTTCGGAAAGAGTAAAAAACAATCCCCAAACACAAAGGTTCCCAATGGGGCACAGTTTGCGGATCCCCACTTCATGGGATGTTTCTGGCAAGTAACAATATCAGCCACTTGTTGGGCTCCTGATAAATAGAAAGCCCACCTCCCGCCCGTTTCCTTATTTGCTGTATTCTAACAAGTTGTTCCCGACCCCCCTTATTAAAAAGGCCAAGTTTTCCAGTCAAAATGAATGGAGAAAATAAAACCAAACCAAACCAAAACGATACTCCATAGCAGCCACAGCTCTGACTGCTGCTTACCATTATTTGCACGTGCTTAGCGCCCCTCCTGCCCTGCTGCAGTTTGGCTCCCATTGCCCTGGTAAGCAACTCACAGAATCTCAACTGCTTCAGGAAATCTATTTTGGCAACGCCATCCTGAAGGCTTAAAACAACAACAAAAAAACCCAACACCCTCAAAAACACCGAATTTGAATTCTGAATCATTACCAAGATCTTATTCTGCCATCTCCTGGGGACGCTGCGAGGTTTAATTAGCTCTAGTTGGAAAACGCTCTGAAGAAGCTCAGTAAAGGTGCCAAACGCTGCTCTGCTTGGAGAGATCTGAAACGTTCGAATTATTGCATCATAAAACAAATCATTTGAAAATTAATTCCTCTTTCTTGCCAGCATGACTTCAAAGGGACCTCATTTCCAGGAGCATCCAACTGCCCGAGCAGCGCTCGGTGTCCGTGTGCTGCTAACAGCCAAGACTGAGAGTACTTCCAACCTCGCGTTGCCTCCCAGGTCTCCTCAATTGCTTAATCTCCAGGTTATCTATTTTCGTGGGCAATTTCACTCAAGATGCAGGGTAATCTGACTGGGCGTTAGGCTGTGCTTGTAAAGGAAGAATAGGGCATCCTGTCTTGGAAGCAACCTATCCCCAAGCTCTCTGGCTGAATACCTGGAGACTTGGCAAACATTACTTTCTGGTGATTTGATGAGGATACGTACTTTTTCCTTCACGGGTGCTGTTGAAACTGAACACAGAAGGCAGATGGGCAGGCGGCACAACAAAGCACTGAGGTGCAGCAGAGCCGGTTGGTTGGACACTGCTGCAGGAACAGGCAGCAGCCGGAGCAGGCCGGGTGGGGAGCACAGCAGCACAAAACCCCCTTTCAACCATTCAAGCCACTCAAGTTAGAACAAGGTTCTACCATCACACCTTCAGGCTGTGTCTGTGCTGCTCCATCTACAGAGCGCAAAGGAAAGCTGCTACAGCTGGCACCAGGGGGCTGCTGGGTGCCTCTCAGCACACAGAAAGCTGTTTGCTGGCAGCTGCAACTCACGTTTCCTGCAGAAATTCTCCAGCAGGAAGCTGCACAACCCACACAACCTGAGCTGTAGCACCCCAGGTGGACAGCTGTACTGGGCTGGGAATTACTGGGAACTGCCCGTGCCTGCAGGCAGGCTGCAGCTGGAACCTGCAGGACATGAAGGCCCTGTGGTGCACAGTACGCTCCCAGAACAGAGCTTTGGGGAGCTCCACAGTTACGAGGAAACCTCCAGACACTGCAGTTTGTGGCATACATTACACCAAGTCTTTCTTGCAGGAAAAAACTGCTTTTGGTTCCCACAAGGCTATTCTAAAGTTCACAACCACCATTGTCCATTATTTATTCAGCCCTGTGTGTCCACTTTGCATATTACATCATTATTGTAATGGTTGATAACAAGGTAATTTCTGGTTCTGCTTTAGCTTCAGACAGGTGCTTTCCTATTTTGCATCTGGAAAGCTACGAATCAATGTGAGCAAAAGGCCTCAACATGCACACAAATACTCACAGGCTGAAGCACTAAATGTTCTCTGCGCTCACCGACTTTGCTCTCAGTCCACTCACATCTGAAACCAAAGCCAATCAGGGAATGGCCACGTGTATCCAGTCTTGCTTATTTCATTGCAATTGACTCCGGAGAGAGGAGAAAGGATCAAAATAAAACTTAGGCCAAGTTCTGGTCTGCTTAACTGCCTGCAAAGGAACGAGCCAAGATCTCAGATCAGGACTAGTATAATTAAGCTTAGTGCTTAGTTCTCCAGCTGTGAGGAAAGTTGTCCAGTAACATCACTCATGCTGCAGCAAAGATAGGAGAGAGAGCTCTCTAACTGTGGGGAACAGCCACTGCCCCTTCAGACTGTACCCAGGTAAGACAGCCTCATCTCACTGCTGTGCATAAGACAGAAGTGCCTCTGGGAGAAAAGTGGGACTAATCAACTCAGGGAAAGGCGGGACCAACATCTAAACCCTGAGAACCATCGCAATGGGTTTCCATCATCACTGCGAACCGATAACAATTTGGCTATGACGGGGAATTTCAAGAGCACATGACACTGAACACTGCTCCCATCACTCCAGTGCATTTGTTCTATTGGGGTAAGACTCAATTACTCAGCATTAATTGCCTGAAAAGGACAAAACCATTCAAAGCTATATAATCACATTGAAGTGAACAACATGATACAGTGGGTTGAATGCAAGCCTTGCGTTCATCTAAAAAACAATATTAAAAAAAAAAAGAAAGACAAGAAAACCAAAAGTACAACATTCTGTTCAATTTGGCCCCATGCTCTTAGTTGGGAATATGCAAAATGCAAACTACATAGAGAAAGGACAGCACTGGTCTGGTAGAATACATATTACATGCCCGAGACATGAAGGAATGTTTCTCAGTGTGGGGCACAAGGTTTGCTGGATTCCGTGCTCCAGGAAATGCGCTGCCTTTTCCATGCCCACAGGAATAGAGGAACAGCAACAAGGCAGGCTCCTATAGACTAGAAGAAATTGCTATTAACTGGCTCTATGCAAAGAATAAACACCCAATCAAGGGTTGCATCAAGATGGCACCTTAACCCTTACAAAAAAGTAATACAAATTCCAGAGACAAGTGCATTAATTTATCAATAAGAAGCAGCACTGATAAATAAATTAATTTATATTAAAAAAAAAAAAAAGAAAAGAGGATATTGACAAATTCAGGGGAGGAAGAAAAGTCACCTTCTTAGCCCACGTGCTCTTGTTTTATTTACATATCCACAAATACCATGAAGCACCATCCCAGCCCCCCCACTAGCAGCATGGTCACATGAATTCCATAGATGAGCAGTTCATTCATGAGGCTGAAGTCCACTCGCCTTCGCCCCAGTAAAAGGAGGATGATGGAGAGTTTGTACTGGAAACGCAGAAAGATCCGGATGCCAAGGTACTGAAGGCAAAACAAGATAGAGAGTGCCACCCAGAGGATGGAGGTAAACAGGCTGCAGCTGAAGTACAGCAGGAAACGAATGAATCCGTACATCCATCGGGATTTGAGATAGATGTCAAAATTGTTGTACTTGGTGCGCACCAAGTGCGTGGTCCGTACCGGCCCACAGGCTGAATGCAGGCAGGTCGTGTGGGGGCCGTGGAACGAACGGACCCGGCGGGGGATGGGGATTACAGGCATCAGGCACCCCACGGGTCACTGAGTCCTAGTGCAGGACTTACAGGGCACATATCAAATGTCATCCATTAACATGGAAGAGCTCCAGCAGCCTGGGAACGCTAACTCTTTGCTGAGTTTCCAGGATGGAAGAGACCTGCAGGAAGGCAGAGAAGGAAGACACGTTTAAGCAGCCCCAGCAGGAAGACATGCAGCAGGGCAGGCTCACCCCAGCTTGGCACTTACATACGACTCTGTGAAACTCAGCTTTGCTGACAGTTCAGCCAGGCCAACATACAGAAATACAATGGTTTCCACCAACACCAAGTCAGATCCCCAAAAGCAACTGAACAGCAGCGCAAATTACAACTCGTTACAAGTTTTACAGCGCTAGTAAAGGAAAGAGGAGAGCTTCATTCAGGTGTTATCTTGGCTAATTCACAGGCCTTTCTTAATCAAACAGCAGTCCCACAACAGTCCACACATGCAAAAGGTCATATTGATGCATGTTTTCCCACTGGACCTTTGCAGTTGTTTTGCCTTTCCCAAAAGCTCTCTTTTCTTTAGGGTATTTTACAGCCCGGGCACAGTGATCACAGATTTCTGCTCATGTCAGAACCTGGCAAAGCTTCACCAAACAAGCTGAAAATAATGGAAGGTCTCACAAGAACAATGAAACCATCGTGTTTTTCACACTCCACAGGATGCACCTCCCTTTGCTTAGATGAGCCCTGTGGTCTCACTATCATTGCATCCAATGGCAAAGCAGCATTTCAAAGATAGCAAACAGTTTATTTCTCCTTTTGTGACCTGCAGAGATAAATACCTCTGTCTTGTGGAGTGTTTAGGATTCACAACCTTAACGTCCTTCACACACCCTCTGCTGTTATCAGAGTGATGAGCAGCAGCCCATTAGCCGCTCTCTGCTTCACCCCAGGCTCACAGTGTGCCAGATTCCGGGAATTATGAAACAACAATACATGTTTTAGATAATCCTAGAGAACAACAGGGACTTCCCAGCCTCCTCACACGCCCAGCCATTCAGCCTCTTGTTAAACATGAGATCCTATGACTGTTAAAATCAGAGCAGCTTAGAAGTTCCTCCCGTAATTGTTACTTTGTTGTTGCATTGTAAAGCATAAAGCTACAAGAAACTGCAGTTTCATAGCAGAGACTTTCAACGCAACACCGGGTGATTCATTTCCATTGCGACCTGCCTCAAGCTGCATCCGAGTGGAAACAACAGTTCTAATCACTTCCACATGGTCCCACGTTCTAATTCCTTTCCCTTTGCTGCAGAAACTTGTTGGCTCTGTATGAATTGCACTGATAAAGGGCAAAGGGAGTCAATGTAGGAATAAAGAATTTGGGATATTAAAGTCTATTCTCAAATATCAAAGATATTCATGTAGCTTTAAGTGCCTCCCTGCCATAATTTCCTGCCTGTAAAAAAGGAAATGCTAAATAGCTTAGAAGTGTGTTACAAGAATGTATTTTGCAAGGCACATGAAGTGGATAGATGCTAATTTGACATTGCTGCAAAAAGCAACAGTTTATTGTGCCTGGAGCATGCAACTGAACAGAGCAAACATAAGAAAAGCTCTTGGCGAGGCCACACCTGAGTAACAGAGAACAAACCTCACTTGCATAAGCAACAGTTTGCTCTGTGGTTAATTGAGCACACTGACTCCACGTCTGGCTTCTGTTTTAAGAAGAGGACTTTTGGTTTCTCTGATACAACCTCCAATGGGTGAATCTAAGAGGCCTCAAACAACACTGTCACAGCCCAAAGCAGAGGGATGTTGCACAAATAAGAAACTTGCAGACACATTACATTGTAAATGATGCTGCCATCCACCCAGCAGAAGGTCGGTAGTTCGCTGCCGTTTCTGGGTGCCACTTAATTCTTGTACCAAAAGAGTGAAGTTCTCCTGTGACTCCTGGCCTCCTAGGGAGAGGACAAGGAATCGCTAAGGTGCTTCACAGACTCACAACATCCTACACATGAATTGATCTAAAAGATAAAAGGAGAGATTAGTTTTCAGTGTGCTCATTTTGAGTGGTGGGAAGCTCTGAACGACAAGGCTTCTGCCCAGACATGTTTAAGCCCATTAAGATTTTAAGAAGAATCACACGCTCAGTAAATGACACAGCGCAGCTCATTGATAAATGCTGAAAGAATCACTTAATTGCACACAGAGCCATAAGCACAGACAGGGGTGGGAGAATGAGGGGAGAATGACAGGGAATGAGCTCTAGTCTGTCACTTCCGTTGTCACAGAAGCAGTTCTGGTCATACAGGTGCACACTGCACACACACTGCCGGCACATGAAAGCAGAATACACAGAAGCAGGCCCAACCTGCGTGGGAGTGATGCATCCGAACACCTCAGCACCCACCCCCCAGGCCTGCTGGCAGGCCGGGCACGAAGCCACCTCGGCCCCAGCCGTGCCGCCATAAACCAAGAACGGAGGATGCTGCAGCACCGTCGCCTACGTGGGTTTCATCCCCCCTCCCTGCGGGGCTCCCCCCAAGGTGAGAGCCAATGACAAATAAAGGTGAGCGCTGGTCGAGAAGCGCCAGAAGGAGCGGAACCCGAACTGCTCCTCCATCGCAACCAGCTCGGGAAGGGGCCGCCGCTCCCAGCCCCGCAGCCGCCGCCTGGGCCTCCCTCAGCGCCCGGGCCCGGCCTCAGAGCGCTGCGAGGCCCCGGCGGAGGGCAGCGGCCACCGCAGCGGAGCGAGGCCCTGAACGAGGCCCTAAACGAGGCCCTGCCCGCCGCCTCCCCCCGCCCCGGGGCGCTGCCCCGCGCTCACCGTCCTGCCCATGGTCTTTCTCCGGGCGGCAGCCAACGAGGCCGGGCGTCCCGGGCCCGGGCTGAAAGGAGGCCCGGGCCTACGGGCGGGCGCCGCACCGCGCATGTGCGGGAGGCGGCGGCGCTCCGGTTCCGGCCGGTGGCGGCGACGACGGCGGCGGGAAGGGAGCGGCCGAGGCGGCGCGCGGTGATGTCGTCATCACGCCGCGCTACTGCCGCCGGAAGCGGGAGGGCGCCGCGTTGCCAGGGCAACGTGGGTGGGTGTGTCAGGGCGCCGGGCGGCCCGGCCGGGCCTCGCTGCCCCTGTCGGTACGGAGCTGCCGGCGGCCTGTGCCGGACGTACGGCCCGCAGCGTGTCGTGGCCGCAGTAGGTACCCGAAGTTCCTTCGACACGAGCAGGAGGAGCCCATTTCAGAACTAAATGCTCTCCCCGGTGTTTCCCCTTAGATTTAATTAAGGATGACTTTCTGTAATGGAAAGAATAACAACCTTTTATTATTGCCCCCCCGCCCCGCTCGCTGTCTGGGCATTACCGCAGTGGAAAAACATTAAATAATAAGAACTCAAAGCCATCTGCCAATAACCAGACGTGCTGCACGGCTCAGCAGTCGGAGGCACACGGCCAGATCCCTCCCAGCACACCAGCTGCCTGCAGTGCGCTCAGCCCCCAGCACCATCTTCTTTCTGCAAACACAATGAAGGGCCCCGAGGCACGGGATGAACATCGAGGGAGAATGAGGCGGTTGTGCACTCCAAACAAATTGCCCTTTTCTGGTGGGAGGGAAAAGGGGAGGTGAGAAGCTGATGAGTTTTCCCAATAGCGTGAAATGGGAACATCTGTTTGGTGACTGAGATCAGAGTGAGAGCCACGTCGCATTTCTTTACCTCCACCAACTGCCCGTAATGGGGAGCCAGAGATGGGAATGACAGCCCAAGCGACAGCGTTATGAAGGTACTTTGGTCTTACTGGGGGGTGATGCTGATTGCAAGTAGTGCAAAGGGGGGGCTCTGGCAGACAAAGGCTCCCACAGCCTCCAGCAGCACCCAGCCACCTGCACAGCACAACCCCAGCACGTGTGCGTGGAGGATGACGCCACAACATTGGTGCCAAGACCACCAGTTTTCATTTCTTAGGTCAGGATGACAAAAACGCGAGGCAGCAGGACTCAGTCTTCAGCCTGAAATACATTGACCTGCTGAAATGAATGCGTGTCTTCATAACAAATACGCAGTCCTTGAGGCAGCCATGAATTGAAGCTTTGACATTCAGAGAGGTAAGGTCCTGAAGAGACGTCTGTGCTTCAGCCCAAAGAGGACCCGCCCCCAGCCCTCCAGCAGGGCTCTGGGCTGTATTTCTTTCCCGTGCTAATTTTACTAAAGACACAACTCATCTCCCTGTTGATTGAACAGTTTTGTGTTGACAGCATTGAAGATTTGTGATGAAACTTATCATCAACACCGAGTGCGGGCCATTAGTACCAGTCAGAGCAGCTAGCTGCTGCTGCTATATTTTACAGCACCCTTCAGAGACAAACATACACATTTATATGTCACTTGTTGCAATATAAATGCTAACTTGTACCTCTTTCAAAACTTTTAATGAATTGTGTGCATTTCATGAGATTTATTGCGTGAACCCGACTGCTCCAAACGTTGCTTTAAACATATTTGTCACTTTGGCAACTGAACAAAACCAAAGCTGGAAGATATTGCCTTTAGAAATAAATCATAAATATACTCATCCTAAAGGGGGTTTATTTGGGTCATTAATAGTTGATGCTCCCCCCCCAGCTCAGGATTTAAAGTTAAATTATGCAAAATCAAAAACAAACCTTATAATACTTAATCAAACATGCATAAAACTGTCAGGACCAAATAAATTCTCTCAATTAACTTGCTTCAGATTGTGATTGCATTTACTAATTTAATCAACACTAGAATAATTTGGAGAGCTGCTAATGATAAATTACCGTGGTGCTGCACATGAGGAGCCTCCAATGCAGCGTGTGCTGAGACAAGAATGCAAGACGTGCTTGCCAGGCTGGGAGCAAGATGTAGCAGCAGCTGAGTTGTCACAACTGTTTTGTAGTGGAAATGTCTTATTCCCATCTTTTTTTTGGGGGGTAGATTTTACAGTAAATAGTTAAAACACATCTCATGGGTGGCCCTTTTCTGAACAAATTAGTGTTCACCCATGGAGCTGTTCTCCTTCCAAGGTGGGAGGAGTTTAGAAGCAAAGCAGTTCCATCCACAGGCGTTTGCTCAGTGTGTGACTGGGACCCTTAGCTTTGAACACAGGGCAGGGGCTGCAGCCTCCCATCCTGCTCTCCAGCTCCAGTGCAGTCCTGGAGCTGGAGTAAGAGCCTTGTCATGCTGAGATGTTCTTTAGCTCTGTCCTTTTGCACTTTGATCGGAGCTGCTCTTACAATAAAATGGATCTGACCCCTGTCTAGGAAAAGCTTTCAATACTATTGCTTGTGGAGGGCTAAACAACTGACTTTTTGCAAGCATAAGCAAGGTTTTATGGAGAGGTTTTCTTTTACAGGTTCACGTGAAGGAGGCTGTGAGGTATTCGACCCTGTAAAGCTCCTGGATCTCCAAAAATCAGACCCTTATTTGGTCCGTAACCTTTCTACATCTGTTTTACAAAGCATAACAATGTCCATAGAGCGACTGTGGGATAAACTCATTGCAGTGCTCTTTCTCTCCCTCTTCCCCCACACCCTCTCTGTAAAATATACTTCACAGGGGCCAGCTTACCATTTTTCTCACCTTTTATTTGATTCAGGGCTTGTGCTGTATAAACATAGAGCTCTTACACCATTGGGTCAGCAGAAATAAGTAAATACAGACCTGTGTGTGATGAAGATATACCCAATATACAGCTCACAGTTCTTCTACAGCGGCCCAGAAACAACTGCTTGCTCTGTATAACCCCATAGCCTTAGGAAGGTCTTACAGCCATAATTCCAGGTCTTAAAGACAATAAACGTGTTGATGTGAGATTTTGCAAGCTAACATTCATTGCTGGTTACCTCTGATATCCAAACCCACCATTCCAAAGCAGCAGCACCTATACAAACCCCTGTGGGCTTTGCTGTAAAGCTGAAATATAACAAATTGAGGAATTAATTCTTTCCTTTTCCTTAAAGGAGATTTAGGGTCAAGTCTCAACCTTAAATTTTAGATGTAATCGATCTGCCCAACAAATCTACACTGCAAAAGCCGGGGTAATAATTTTTCCTTATTACTCTTTTCCAGATCTCATCTCTTAGCTTAAATGTCAGCTTTAATCAGTTTGAAGAGATTTGCATGTGGTAAATAATAATGCAGCAGATTAGACTAATCAAATAAAATTCCATAGCAGAAAGCAGAACCAATTCCCACTCCTGCAGTGGTGCTGTATCAGCTCCGGGGTCCTGCAGCTCTCCCTGCAAAGTCAGTGGGGCTGCAAGGTGCCCACCTCGGCTCACGGGGCTCTTTGAGGTCCAGCAGTGCTGTTTGCAGAGGGGCGGATCGCTGCCCCACACCTCGGGAGATGAAGCGGCGGTTGTCTGAGATGCCGGAGTCACGGCAGGAGCCGGCTGCTCACACATGGAGGGGGGGGGAAGCTGTCTCTAAAAGAAATGAAAATGGAGCTGGCTGCTTTGCTGTGGACAGAACTCCTGCCAGCGCTTGTTGCTGCATCACGCTGGCCGGCTCAGAGCTGGCTGGTGTCAGAAACAGCCCAGCACGTAGAACGCTCTCACGGAGATGTGTCCTTACTGCCCTGTTCACTGCTGGGAACGGGCAGGCAAGTGGGGCAGGTAGAGAGAGATGGAGAGAAAGGGCACAGACCTCTGCTTGCCCAAGGTGTGTTTCCCCGAGCTCCCCACAGCTCCAGCCCTGCCCTCTGCTGGGAATCACTGTGGGCACCCGCACGGCACATCAGCCGAGTGCCAAATTGAGAAGCAGCGTTCGTTCTCCTGAGGTTCATGAAAAGCAGCTTTGCCGCTATTTCTGCATGTTACAGAGCATCAGTCAGCGCCCAAAGCCACCACGACATCGCCCTCAGCACCAAGGGCTTTGCTATATCACAAGTCCTTTGGGGTGCATGGAAGGCATCGGTGCAGTGTTTCCTTTCCTTCTTTGCTCTTTCCCTCATCGCATCTCTCAGACCAGCAGGTTGAGCCTCCGGCTCCGCATCCCCGCCGTTGGCATTGCGCGTGCGGTCGCGCCCCGCCAGGCGGAGCTGCTGTCCCAGCGTTACGGCGGCTCCGAGCTTCAACCCCAAACCCCGCCGGGGTCGGGACAACTTGATGTCCGCTGAGGGTTCGGTACCGTCCGTCCCAGAGCGAACGTGCGCTCAGTGCGGAGCAGCGCCTTGCTGGTGGGTGGGGAGAAGCTCCTGGAGCTTTGTGCCTTGTGGACGTCGCGTCTGTTCGGGCTTTTCAGAGTCATTACACAGCATCAGCCCTACGAATAAAAACAGGCTGAGAGAAGAGTAATAAAGGATTTATCAGATCATCTTCAAACAAACCCGCATGTAAAAGCAGCGTCTTTTCAAACACGAAAACCACTGCAGTGGTCTAAAGAAGATTTCCCTGTAGATCAGAGCTCTGCCTCTCTCCTTGTATTTACCCCCAGACCGGGGGAATGCAGATCTCCATGACAAGTTGCACCTACCTCCAAAGGGAAAATCATTTTATCAATGCGGAGAGCACAGAAGTAAGAGCTGTAAGCACTGCTTCCAAAGATGCAGCACTATCACCCTCTCGATGGACACGTTGGCCCATTTTTCAGCCTGGCTTTTTTAAAGTCTGTGACCCCATCAGGAGCTGCACCCAGGAGGCAGCACATTGCACAAGGCTGCTGCCAGCTCTGTGGGGCTGGGAAGGGACCCACCATTCACCTCCATTCTCCCCGGGTTCATCGCAGGCAGAGCAGCCCTCAACTTCATAATGCAACGTTTTGCCAACAAGAACGTGAAGGAGACAAAAACCCAAAGCCCTCATCAATCACAGCCCAGCTCCCGGGACAATTAGCAGCTTCTATTATCTTAAGAATGACACTTGTAGCACAGAGCAGAGCACGGTGCACCTTGTGTTATAATGCAGCTTGCAAAAAAAAAGAGAAGGCTCGAATTGCATTAACATTGCATTAGATTCCCATGACTTTTTATATCAGCACTTGTGAGTTATTTATGAATTCATTTATTTACAAGGACAGCCCTTTCTGCATTCAGTTGCCATGGTTCCTTTAACTCCTGTATCTTATTAATTCCGGGTGTTATGAAATAAATACAGAACAGACAAGTACCGGGTGTCATTTTTTTTCCCCCACTCAGTTACTCCTTTTTATTTTGCAGCTTCATTCCCTGTGTCCTGGGCAGAAAAGCCCCAGCACTTCCCTGCACTGCAGCCCAGGGTGATGCTGGGGCTGTCTGGGATGGAGGACGGTCCTACAGCCAGGATCCCGAAGCCAACATGCTGGAAGTGCATTGTAATAGAATTCCACAAGAAAATTAAATCAATTACCGAGTCTAATAAAGCTCTGAAGGTTTTTAATTAAACTAAGATTTAATTAAAGCAGCACGAGCCCGTGCTCCTTTGATATTCTGCCTCAGACCCCAGAGGATTGCAGCTCCTTTTGGTAATTTACGTGGGCTGGATCAATCATGAGAGGCACACGGATGTGAGAACTTAGTGCCATAGGATGGAAAACTGAGTGATGGGAAGCAGGGAGGCAGATGGGGTGGGAGCAAACAGCAGTCTGAGCCAAGCCCATAGCAGGGGATGCCATCACCCAAAAGGCTCCTGCAGGGAGAAGGGACAGACAAGAGCCAGGTCACCCAACTTGCACATCTGGTAAGTGGCCCCAGGATGTTCTGCCTCTATTTTAGTCTTGTTTTGTACACAATATGCCCCAAACATGCTTTGTTTCTTAAGGAGATAAGGATCTTTATGTAACCCATT
The DNA here is from genome assembly GCF_039878825.1 of Excalfactoria chinensis. NCBI lineage: Eukaryota > Metazoa > Chordata > Aves > Galliformes > Phasianidae > Excalfactoria > Excalfactoria chinensis. The sequence continues at coordinate 6,704,933 of NC_092842.1, read as the reverse complement.
TTTCCTTAACACTAAGTCCTTTGTCAGGATTAAAGGATCCTAAAACATCTGTATGAGCTTGGGTGGCAGATGCACAAAGAAAGCAGCCTGAAATAACATGGAATATTAACCTCCTAAATGAGGTATTTAAAAAAGTAAAAAGACCCTCTTGTATTCTTACTTGCATTCTTACATTCCTGGCCCTGGCTGCACAATGCAGATGAAAACAACAGCCATCCTCTGTGACTTTCATTCCTGCGCTCATACCTGATAGTCCTGATGCTTCCCTTCTTTTTTAATGGGGACATCATCACTTTCTCTGCACCACCTTGCTCAGAAAGACCCCATAAGTCCCATTTTAGCATCCTACTAAACCAGGGAGCACAGCACAGCTCCCCAGAGCTGCTTTTGTAAGCTCTGCATCACTTTAGCCCAGCTGCTGATCTCACACCCCCACCCATGTAACAGGCATCAGCTAAGCAAGGCAACTGCCCTCCCTCTGCCTCCCCTCATCGTGGCATTGCTGCACACCTGAGCTGCACACGTGGAAAGGAAGAGATTGACATGGATGGATGGATGGATGGATGGATGGATGGATGGATGGATGGATGGATGGATGGATGGATGGATGGATGGAGCAGGTCAGAAGCACCCCCAAGTGCTGAGCAGGCTGCCAGCAGCCCCCACCATTCCCACTTCCCGGCCCATTTCCAGCAATCCATACTGGCCCATCCGTCCTGGCCATGGCCAGCTTGCAGCCATTAGTGTGATTACTGGGGGTCGTGAAGTTCAAACAAAAATGTCAATTTTCATCTGGAGGAATGGTCCCATTTTAGGAGCCAAAGGGATTTCTTTTCTCTCTCTCAGAGCCCCCGACTGTGAAATCATTGCTCCCCAAAGGCTTGCAAATTTCTGGCCAGCGAAAGGTGCCAATAGCTCCTGAGCCAATAAAAAGATTAACAAGGGTCACTGGTGCTTCCCTCCCTGGCTGCACTCGAAGGCTCTGGGGCCTATTTTGAAGATATTAACCGTTGCCTTTACCTCCTGCACGTTTATCACAGGGTTCAGGTCTGTATGGATTTATCGATGAGATGCTGCCATCAATCTCCCCAGCAGAGTGCCAGCCCCAGAGTCACCTGGGTGACATCACCCCAGAGGTGAGCAGGGACAGGAGAAAGAAGATTGAAATCACACAGAGCAGCTGCTGGGGGAGATGCAGGCACTGCTGAGGGGCAGAGGCTGTTTCACATAAGGGTTGGGGTACAGTCTGCCCCACATGCATTGGTTTTGGGGTCAGGGTGCAGCCCTCATGTCGAATATTTCCTTTTCTGGAGAAATTTGAGATAGGTCCCTATAGCCTGGCCACAGCCTTGTGGCACTGTGAGGTGACACAGCAGCGCTGGGGGTGCTATGGCAGTGTACAGGGATATGTGGCAATGGTAAATCATGGTGACACCTGACAGACCAGGGGCACGTATGGCCGTGGTGGGTGGCACTGTGCCTATGGGATACCCAGGGTACCCTGTGCTCACAGCCGTGGGGCTGCTCAGCCCACCTGGGACATGTCATGGATTTCAGGTGGGTTTTTTCTTTCTTGTCATGGTGTTAAATAATTAAGTCTGTTCCATCTTTACCTACTGACAATGTGGCCCTTAATTAAGTGGTTTAATTAGATGCTGGCAGCTTTAATTAAGTTTAGGAAGCTGGAGGTGACTGGGAGCCTTTAGCTGAGCTGCGTAAGCCTTTCCCTGGGGATGCAATATGGGAGAATCCTTTGCTCCATGCTCTGGTCTCTGGGCAGGGACCCAAGGCAGAGCCCATCCCCTTTGTCCCTACTGTGTCCCCCTGTGGCTGCTTGGGGCACTGCTGGCTCAGAGGTGTGAGGGAGCCGAGTTCTGCCCGGGACCATGGCTTGGACTGTGCATGAGGCTGGGATATAGAGACAGGACAGGACCCACCGCAGCTGCATCAGGCAGAGGAGCAGCATCTGCAATTCTACACCACGCGTGGGGCTGTCTAAAAGATGTATTGCTTTTTAATAATGTAAATATGTAAATATGACTGAGGTGCCATTAATCCTCCTTGCCTCAACTTGATACCACTCTTAAGAACAAATGTAATAAGATATTATTAATATGCAAAGTAATAGCATGTTCACCTGGTGAACGTCAACGCATTGCAGAGCTGAGCAGCAAGTAGCACTGGGGAGCAACCTGTCCTCCCCCAGCCCATGGGATGGCTGTGCCACTCTGAGCACTGTAGGCACAGCCCACTGCTGCCTCTCCTCTGCAGCCATGCCTTCTCTGCTGGGTTGCTGCAAAGCCTCATGTATTTTCCTGAAGGATTTCCTGGCCCTCTCTCTTTAGTTTTGTGCAAGAGGAAGGGGAGCCTGGCTGGTCCCAGGGCATGGATGTGCAGGAATTGAATAGGAAATTGTTCTGTGCAAATGGTGCTTCGGTTCACGTCGGCCCTGCTCTGTAAATCTGCTCAACCTTCTTGCAGCGGAAACTCAAAGAGATAACCAATATTTCAACAGCACAGACTGGTGGAGACCTTCACCTCTTGGTGTCCCCCTGGGCGTGAGAGCAGAGAGCAGTGCAGGCATGAGCACGGCCATGGTTAATGCAAAAATTAACCCGCTGTCCTCGCTTGGGTCAAAGTAATTTCATCTAATTTGATAATCTGGGCCCTTTATCATTAATGAGTCCTTGGGGGGGTGGGGGTCAGAGCCTCTTTTTGGCTGAAGAAAGCAGCAGAGATTATTTTTAACACTCAGACCACTCAATAAAGCAGAAATACTTTTTCTATTGACAGTGCTGCTGGTTTTCTCTTTGGTGGTTGAATGGAAATTGCCAAATTAATCTCTAATTGAATCTGAAATGAATCCTCGGTTTCACGATTAATGAACCCCAGAACCACAGATTTACCTGTGTAAAATGTACTGAGAAAAACCAGGACTGTATCAAAGAAAATGAATCAAAAAACATTTATCCCCTATTTCTCTCTATACAAGAAACTGGGCAGTAAGCAGGAAAGCTGCCACCGAGCACTGATGGACTGATCTCCTTGCAAAGATGTTGGTTAAACCACCCCAGGCACAACTCCAGAACCCATCAGATTTTGGCTGCTCATGCTCTCCTCTGCTCCCATTCCTGCTGCACTTCTTCTACAGCCCCAGATCCTTTTCTTGTCTCTGGGCTGCACGGGGCAGCTGTGTGCAAACTGCCTGACCTCTCTAGGCATGACCCTTCCCTTTCCTCCCAGGTTTCTTTATGCATCATCACTTTAGCAGGGTTTATTGTCCTGGAAATCTGTTTGCCACATGTTAGCTGGAGCTCTCTGCTAAGGTCCTTGGTTAAATATTCATGCAGAGGTTGCTATTAAAGCAGGGGTGAGAACTCAGGTTACACGCAGGAGACGAGGAGATGGCTGTGCTGGCACAGGAGACAGCCTCAATATCAGGTTAAGAATCCTCGTGGAAATGCCTCACCCCACATAAGGTCTGGGTGTGGAATGGTAGGGGAACATCCCCCATATATCGTGCAGCTGAAGTGCTTTAGTTACCTGTGTGAGGTTGGCAAACCAGGGCCCTGAAAACCTTCTTGTGTAGGATGGTAGGACATGAAGTCCCGTGTGGGTCTGAGGGCACTAAAGAAGCAAAAGAGAATTTTGAATAAGGTTGAGTTTCTAAGATGGGAAGGAAAAAAGCAATGCCTGTGGATGGGATCTGGGGCTGCAGCTTCACCTCCATGCATGGGGCAAGGAGAATGCTGGGCAGGGAGCAGCACCCAACCCTGAGCAGGGGCTGCAGCGAGGAGGGGATGCTTGAGTAGGGGCCAGGCTGGGGATGGGGACATTGCAGGGGGATGCTGGGGACAGACCACCCAGCTGCATCCTGCCCTCCCTCTTGGGTATAGGAACCGCGAGGGCAAAAGGACAGGGGAGCAGAAGTCAACCCCCGGGGTGTTGGGTAACCGTCACCTGAGCTCTGCCTAAAGGTGACTTCCTCATGAATGGCTCCCAGAACACCAACACGCCAAGCTGGTGAATTATGCAGGGCAGCCCTGCGCCGAGCAGATGGCATTGCTGCTGTAACGTGAGCAGCCGCACTCGACAAAATGCAAAGCCCAGCAATTAACCTTTTTGAAGGTTTCCTCTTGTCCCGGGGATTAAACCTCCTCCAGTCCCCCTGCGCTCCACTCCTACTCAAGAGAAAGGAATAATCCCCCAAATAAACAAGGGAAATAGACTTTACAGCCCCAATGGCCCCAAGGTGGGCTTCCAAAGCCAGCACAGCACCATTGGGTCTGATGCTGACTCCTCGTGTAGGCAGTGCAACTCCTCAGCTTGGGAGCTTATTGCTGCCTTGAACCAACGCCATCCCCTTATTTGTCTTTGAGATGAAATTCTGGCTCCAGAGGATACCTGGAAACTGTTTGGGATGCAGTTTTTATTTACACCCCCAAGCTTCAGCGTTCTATTCTTCCCAAAGCCTGCCCTCCTGCAGCCTTGGCCAGGGTTGATTTATGAGAGAGAAATAAAAGAAGAATAAATCATTATTATTATTTATTTATTTTTTAGATGAAGAGAGCAAATTGTTCTTTTCGTCTTAGTGTGAAAAAAACAAACCCACAGTTCCCAATATAAAGGTCTCAGGCCATGATTACTGGGCGAGGAGGACAGACAAAGGAGGGGAATCGGGCTGGGTGACGGCAGCCCACCATGACAGCACGGGTGAGGGATGTTTCCAACGCCCTGTTCCATTCAGGCCCAGATTTACTGCAGCAGACAATGCTCAGAAACCCATGAGCATCCAGCCTGCACTCAGGGCTCCTGCTATCAAAAGCCACTCCAGGTAGGGATGGAATGGGCTGAAGATGGCAAACCCCAAATTTGGTCCCTTTTCCCTTTCCCTGCATCCCCTGGGCTCCACCTTCTGAGCGCCACACACTGTGCTGGGTAGGGAGAACACGAGCAATGATTTACTTCTTAGAGAGAAAATGTATCTCATGCCGGGCACTCACCTTGGTGTTTGACCAAAGCTATTATTTTTAACTATGATATTCAATCCTCTTCATGATTAAACTGATTAATTTCCAACAATGGAGTCTATATTGCCTAATACTTTTAATTAACAAAGTGTTGTACATATACTGGCAAAGCATTACTGGCACCATTCCTATGCAATACACTTAATTCCATAATAAATTATTGGCATGAAGGACTAAGATAAGGCAGCCTGGAAGAGGCTGACAAGAGAGGAGGACTTGAGACTCGTGGTCACTGGTTGGACTGTCGTGGAATGCCAGATCTATTCCTTGTTTTCGGATGTCCTGCAGTCAGGACTGGGGAAGGGAGCACCCAGAATGGAACCAGCTTGGCTTCACCTCGGGGCAACAGTGGTGGTGGGGGGGTTGATGCTGTGTTTATGAATGGTCATTGCATCAGAGAGGGAAACCACACCTTGTAAAGTGAGGACACGAAGGTTAATGGAAGGATTCTATGTTTTCCAAGGTTTTTTACAAATTAGTCAAGAGATAAATACCCTGGGGCCACACGCTAAGCAAAATTCATTCCTTCGACTTTTATTGGATCACAGCGGAAGGAGTCGGCGGTCAGAGGTCATCAGTGTTGCTTTAAGGGGGTCAAACTAATTAGCACCACGGATCATGCTGCTGGCTGTTCCCTCTTTGTTTCCAAAGCCTTGCTGACCTGGTCAGAACCTCCTGGCCCCACTGGCTGCAGGGACCTGGCTCAGCCCTCCTGCTCTGCTGGAGAAATCTTTAGGCTTTTTTTCTCTTTCAGTTCAACATGCAGCCAACAAGGAGGCAGCCTATGGCACATGCAGCCATATCCCCTTTCCCAGTTGTGTGAGCTGTACCTCCCACAGGAGGGGAAAGTGATGTACACAAGAAGGATGGAAGATCTCCATTGCTACCTACTGGGACATTGGCTGGGCCATTGGTTCTGCTGATGGGACTGAAGCTGCTCTCCTAAAAGGGCAGCAGAGCCACAGAGACCAGCAAGGGGCTTCTATGGGCACCAGGGTGGTGGCAGGGATACAAGGAGAATGCACTTGCACTTTTCTGTTTCTTCGCCCACAGTGCTTGGTCAGCACATCATAATGATGAGTTTCATGCAACAGCCGAGCCTAGCCTCAGTCTCATAAATTTGTTATGCATTACATCCAATTAATGTAAATTATTACAGCGACTAAATAATAGCTCTGCCATCCGGACAAGGGAATAATCAGAAGTGAGCCTGCAACTTCCCAAGGGCCCGGCTGAATTAACTCTTTCCCCATAACTCCACTGAACTAACAGAGCTGGGTACCAGCTCCACTCTTCTCATGGCAGAAACCCATCTGGCCCAGTGCCTGAGGCACAAGAGCCTGGGCATCAGCAGGGTGATGGCAGCAAGCAACTGCCTACCAGCACCCATGGTATCTGTCTGTCCTTCCATCACCAGGCGATGGACACCCTTCTCCCTGCCCCTCTTGCTACCCAGGAAGCACAGCCAGGTGGCAGTGCCCCAGGCAGGGATCTTGTGCTCATCAGCAGTGCCTCCATGTGCTGTGCTGTGAGACCAGGAGGGGCCCTGCTGTGTTTTTCCAGGCAGAAGCCATCATCAGTATTAGCAATAATTCCGGGGTTCAGATTAAATGGAGTAGAGACGTGAGATCAAGGTAATAAATAAATAGTCCCCTCCCTGCCTCAGTGTGCTTCCCATGTGTTCATCCCTAAGCCATCCCACACTGTGCTGCTGCTTGGTTTGCTTGTGCCCAGCTCCTCGCCGTACCCATTTACCTTGGCAGAGCAGCCACAAATCATGCTGACACACCAATCAAGAGATCTGGAAATTTTTACACTGCTCCGTCTCTTGAAAGATGAGTCACCCCTGCACTGTGCTCGTGGGCACCCGGATAAATCTGTCACAACCTTCTCCTTCCCTCAAGGTGCAAAATTCCTTCCCTCTTTTCAGCAGGGCTGTATTTCCTCTCTTTAAGCTCCTCTTCCTGCCCAAGTGCACATCCACAACCCTCAGCCTTCTCAGTATATTTCTCCCTTTGTTCCTGTTTCACTGACAACTTCATCCTAATAGTCTCCTCAAAGGAATGATGAATGCATAAGCTGCATATTGATCACCACAGTGATTGATTACTGGATCTCTTTGACAGATGAGCCTACTAAGGTAGTTGCCAATATGGAGGTATGGATGGCAGGGCCCCCTTGTACAACAGTCTAATGGTATCTGACCTGATAGGGCAGCAAGGCAACTCCCTCATTTCAGCAGAAAGAAAGGCCTCTTTATACTCTTTATAAAATAATTCATAGGAAACTTAAAACACTCAGACACAGAGAGATTGCAAATGGGGAAATATGATGGATTATGGGTTGAAAGGAGCCGACTTCTGGAAGCTAAATTGATCCCCAGGAAAATGTTTTTGTCTGCTGTGAAAAATAGGCAATATCTCAGCAGCTCTGGAGGGCTATAATCTGGGAAATAATTTGCTTTTGATTTCCTTTAGTTTCAGGCATTATTATTATTTTATTTTTTTTTAAGTTGGTTCCTTGCAGGCTTTGTTCCTCAGCTGGGGGAATCAGTGAAGAAACAGGCAAGGGATTAAGCCATGCCGACAAACACCAGGTGATCCTCATGGTTACAAAGCCCTCAGCCCTCTTTGTCACTTACTCCATGGAGATGCTGCATCCCCTGCAAGAGGAAGCACTCCAACCTAAGAAAGAAGGGTCAGGCACACTATAGAACACGAGTGCCTACATGTAAAGGAGAGGGATGTTCAGCTGTGATCCCGCAGAGCCCTGCAATCAGCTGGTGCATGCAGATGTTACACACGCTCATTTTCTGAACGTTTCCTGGCTGTCAGAACCTGCCTGCAGGTACAGAATGGTGGGGCAGAACAGCAGCAAGGCAGCTTTTGCTAACCCCCTTTAAGTCACAGCTCTTTGCATCTGCTGAACGGTCACAGTGCTGAGCTCATGGTGAGATGGTTGTGGCACCAACCCCATGTGGGGAGAGGGAGACTGAGGCATAGGAAGAAAACAAGTGGGGATCAGCTCTGGGGTCCCAGAGGCAGCTGAAGCCAAAAGCAAGCTTTTACTCTGGACAGATGGGTGCCTTGCATCCCTGACTTAGGGGTTGCTAAAAAGAACATAGGGTCAGTTGTTAGAAGACATTCATCAGCTTGCTTTCAGAGTGGAACTCTTCTTGATCTCACTTTCTTTTTTTTATCAGCTTCACACTTTTATTGCTAATTGTGAGAAATGCTCTGGCAATAAGTAGAAGAGTTTTCTCTGAGTTCAGTGCACCAAGAAGAAAATTTATAGAGAAACTGCTACAGCCTCCCAGTGCTTGGAAATCGCTCATCAGCAAGCTTTGGCTCCAGAGAAGTGTGGAATAGACAGGCAGCAGCTCAGCATCCTGCTGCAGGAACACACAAACCCTGAGCCCCAGCAATCGATCCCCCACAGGGTGCAGCCTCCAGAACACGGTAACCAATTAGTTAGATTCCTACAGACTTTACATTCGGTGAGTAATCATCAGTAAGTAGAAATGAACTGAGCCTGGGCAGAGCACTGAGCCCAGTGGAGATGTTTTATTCATGGCCTCGACCACTGCACTTGCTGAGGAGGGTGTTTGGAGAGGGGTTCAGCCCTGTGAACATCCATGTGCACATTTGACTTCACACTTACTCATATCAGATCCAAGAATTACAGAGGTTTTGAAGCTGCTTCCTTTGCATCTGAATAGCCAAACTGCTGTTCCATTGGAGACATCGAGGTTTATTTTTCTCCCTCTAGAATAAATAGCATTTTCATTTCTCTTTTAATCAGCAGCTATCTAACAAGAATTAACAGCAGCTTGAGTGATAGAGACCAGTTCAACTAAAGCAAAATGACAAAGGAAAGCTTACAAATGCGCTGGTGACATAGCAGATGGATTTTATCTTAAAAGGAAGATATTTAAGGCAAAGCTGTGCAGATCAGAAGAATACACATGAAGTGGCTCCAGGAACAGATGTACCTTTGGGGTGCTGCGAGGGTCCAGACCTGTGAATTCCAATTCAAAGCAGCATTCAGCAGTATCACAATGTGATCTATGTCTGCTGCTGTCAGCAGCACTGGCACAGCCCGTGCACGAGCACTGCAGTGAACCTGCACACTTGTGCATGTGGGTCTATTCTTCAAAGAATTGATGCATTCTGCCATGCTCACAGAAGGACTTAGCATAGTAGGACACATTACTGCTGCAACATACAGCTGTCAGTAACACCTACAAACCTGTAATGTTCTGCTGCTGGACTGTGAAAACAGGAGGAAGTTGCTTGGAAATGGCTCATTCCCAGCTCAACCAGGCTGTCTGTCAGTGTAACTCTCAGATGTGAAGTGAGAAGCTTCAGTGGGAAGCTTAAAAATCAGAGAAATATGAGGAACTCTTTGATAAATGAAGGAGAACAGAAGAACTGCGGCACAGAAAACAACATAAACAGCTCATCCTTCTGTGTTGTGTGAGGGGTTTGCCTGTCCATGCCTCAGCCCAACTGCATGCCCATGGCAGAGCCAAGGTGATTCATAGCCATGAGCCCACCTGGCTGGGCCTGCCTCCCACAACACATCCACACAGCACCAAGTGAGCAGCCTGGGGCCGACCAGAGCTCCCTCCAGGAGTGCAGCACCCAGCAGGACACGTCTCACTTGGCCTTCTGTCATTTGAGTCTCCAGATAGCTCACTGCATGAAACACTGTCCGGGCCTTTGGCAGGAAGTTGTGCTTAACGGCAGGCTCTCATCGGAGGCACTTGATTATATTAGACAGATAATTATTGATCCAGCTATAGTTTATCCTTGCTGCCTAATTTCAATAAACAGCAGCCTAGGAGAATTAGCAAGGGATTCTGTTCCCCCCTCCCCCTGCTTCTTCAGGATTTGTCAGAAACACGATGATTTATGTGTATTCCAGTAAGATTCTCGCTTGTTGGCAGGCTGCAGGGATTGTTTGGGGTTGGAAGTGCTCAGCTTTATATTTAAATGCTTCCATGTGAGTATTCAGAGCTCTCTCTGCCTCGCATTGTGATATCTGAATAATAACTGTGACTTATGCAAACCAGTTTTTAGCTGTTCACTGTGATCAATTTTTCATTTTAAGCAGCTCCCTGCCATCCTGGGGAAAAAAAGAGATCTGATAGGCAAGAAGGTAATAATGCTCTTCCCTTTTTAAATAATGCACAACTCATTTCTGGAGCAGTTTCAAACATGTTGCTTTCTATTAAGCTCAGATAATATTCTGAAGATGTTCCCTCCATGCTTTCAGGTGAGGCTTGGGGAATAATGAAGATGGTACAGTGCAGGTACAGCCTGGATGGGCAAACACTCAGTAGCACAGCAGGGCTGCAGAGCACCGGGTTGGGCATAAAGGCAGAGGGAAGAACCACCAGGTGTGGAGTCAGGTCTATTGCAGGATGCTGGGTTAGCCTAAAAGAGCAACAGCTGTTGTCAACAGGGGAAGGATTAGGAAAATATTCACTCCTAGGCAATATGCAAGCAGACCAGGTGTGTTAATGAGGAAAAGCTCTCCTGCTGTGGAACAGACAGGGGAGGTTTAGGTTGGATCTTAGGAGGAAGTTTCACCCAGAGGGTGGTGATGCACTGGAACAGGTTGCCCAAGGAGGCTGTGGGTGCCCCATCCCTGCAGGCATTCAAGGCCAGGCTGGATGTGGCTCTGGGCAGCCTGGGCTGCTGGTTGGTGACCTGCACACAGCAGGGGGTTGGAACTGGATGAGCACTGTGGGCCTGTTCAGCCCAGGCCAGTCTATGATTTGATGATAAGGGTTAAGTGGGTATCTTCACTGGAATGACCAGCAGCCTGTGGTCATTTCCCACACTGATTTCAAGAGTGTGCAGTGGACTCCTCTGAATTTCAGCCACTTTGTGACAAATAACTTCATAAAAATCATCTTTTCAGTTTTTTAAGAAATCCTCCCAGAGGAAAAGTGAAAGGAAATCATCGTTGCTAACAGTTAAACCTCTGCACCAATGGTGGCTAAATAAATGTTTAAAACCCTGGGTTTGTTTTATTTCTTCCTGCCTTACTGGGAGTCAGTGCTGCTGGGGGCTCAGTTCTCTCTCACCAGCCCAATTTGGAAACCTGCTGTATCAGAGGTATGAGACTGATGTATGATGACAAGATTAACAGATGACTGCTTGGAAATACTCCGCTCTGTTCCAGGCTCAGGCTTCCCAATGGGAGCCAGAGTGCTGCTGCAGTTTTCTCAAGGCCGGTTAGATTGATGCTCTGGTATTTTACCTTATACCCAAGAGTCACGGTAGCCAAAAATCTTTCCTGAGCTGCCAGATAAAAAGGTCACATAGAAAATGACTTTCCTGAGCATCCGTGACAAATCCCTGACTCAGCAATATTCGTCCATTCCCTACCTGAGATGCTGCAGCTCTCTGGATGCCTGGACATCTTGCAAGCATCAGCAAGGAACCCTTCTGTCCAGCAAAATGCAGGGCAGATTCTACACACAACCTTCAATATTTCATACTGACACTCGATCAGTTACTTCCCAGAAGGGTTTCAGGACATTCCTTTTCTTGCTGTAACCTTTGAATACAAAACCAAATGAACAGAAAGGCAAAAAGAAAGGAAACCTCCTCCCACCTCAATTCCAAGGGCTCCTTCAAAAGAGGCCTTGTGTAATTTTTCCCTCTCTCACAGTACAAGAGCCTGGGATCTCCTGTGCTGCATATTTAGTGAACAGCATCTGCAGCATCTTAATTACAGTAGCTGTTCTCATCTTAATCTCTCGCTTGAGAATAAGGTTAAGTGTAATCTGTCCTAGATTCTTATACAGATGGTTCATTTCTTAAATACTTGAGAAGACTTGAGTCGATCTTTAATTCCTTAATCTGGGAACCAGGACCAACCACCCTGATTCTGAGTGAGATTTCACCAGATTTTACATGGAAAATACACCACCATCACCACCCCCAAAATGGGGCTCTTTCTTTTCTCTGTTTTCTTGCCTTCTAATGAAAGTTGCTGGAGGTAAAAGAGACCCACACAACCCCCATCCCATCCCATTAATCCCAATAGCTGCGCAGCATCAAAGATTAATAGCACCTGACTGACAGGAGGAGGTAGCAGGACCTTCTTGACTTGAAATATGACAGTTTCTGATAAGTTCCATAATACGTTCAAGCTGCTTCTCTCCACTGCAGTCAGATTGCTGACATCACCAAGAAAACACAACACAACAAACCAAAGCCTGATTAGGCACAGATTTCCTTTCTGCAAGAAAACTGCATTTAACTAATTATGACTCTGGGAAGGAACAGTCACACGATAGCTTTCAGTTCAGTTTGTGTTGAAACATGGAGAGATTACAGCTGCAAAAATGTAATGATATATATATATATACACACACACACACATATATATACTGTGCTCACTTCTTTAAGCAACTTGGCCATTATAATTCCCCAGCTCTCAGCTCATGCTTATGATTTGATATTGGGATATCAAAGGCCTGAGGAAACGAACCCCCTTCTGTGTTGTTTTATTTGTATCTCCAAGTGCTGCCTTCATGCACACGTATTTTTCTGAGCAGGCTCACTTCATTTCCCACATTTACCCAGTTTCCTTCCTCCAGGACTGGAGGTCATTGGATGGGCTTCTCAGGCAAGACTTGTGGCTCAGAGATGGCCATCTCCACCAGCCCTTCTTTGCTGGCCATTCCCCTCTTCTTTGCGATGCTGCTTAGAGTGGAAAACTCACTCACACACAAAATGTCTGCAAGGAGAATGCTGGCACTGACCTGCAGCCATCAGTGAGACCATCCTGTGCTGCAGGGCTGACCATGCAGGTGTGCTGTGGGGTGGCTGCAGATATCCACAGGTGCTGTTGCTCTGCTTTTGAACACAGTCCACAAACCGACCTGGTTGTTGCACATCCCTGATAGCACTTAGTGCAGCCCGAGAAAGACAACCCACGTCTCCCATGCAAAAGGCACCTCCACCATTACACCTGTGTTTTGGAGATGGGCAATAGCACTGGGAGGGACTCATACTGGGAGCCTCAGAGTGGCCTCAACTGCTCCTCCTCCTCCTCCTCACCCAGCGGCTCCTGGGCCTGCAGTCCCTCACATACAGCCCCTTCCCCCAACTTCCCCATCAGCCACTGGGCAATTTCTCTCCTCGATGATAGATATCATTGCTTGCCCTGATGCAGCAGATGTCGGTCTCCAAGCTCCCCCCGGATCGGTCCCCAGCGACGGCGAACCCATCGATTTTTTTATTATTTTTTTTCCCCCACCTCGGACCTCGCAAGACGGATGAAGGCGGTGATAAATGGCCGGGGATTGATTTGCACTTAATCGACGATTTGGTGAAGCCGCTCCAACAAACACCCCGCGGTCCGGCTCTGAGGCGAGCTGTGAGGCCGGCAGGGGGCGCCAAAGCCCGCGGAACGCGCCGCGACCGTTAGGGCCGTTAGAGCCGTTGGCGGCGCCTCGCCTCACCTCACGCCGCTCCGCCCGCGTCGGCCCGCTCTGGATTCCTCTCGGGGTTTCGTTGCTCACAAAGCCGTGTTGGTAACGGTGGAAGCACGGGCGGAGGAGGAAGTTATTGAACAAAAAGTCCCAAGCTCCGCTCGCTTTCGCTATCGGCTTTTGTTTTTTCCTTCTGTTGTGCCAAATCCCGGAGCTTTTACCCTCTTCCTTTAAGCGCGGTGCAATTTGTGGCAGCGGAGCAACGTTATCCCCGGTATTTATCTATTATTTATCAGCGAGCACTGCTGGAGCTGACGGCAGGAGCGGCGCGCAGACAGCCCCACGTTGTGAATCCAGGCTGCCCTCGCAGGTGATGAACCATAGAAGGGACCCTGAGGGTCACCAGCTTCCAGCCCCCCTCACCCCTGGGCAATGCACACAGGCCTCCAGCTCAGGTTGCCCAGGGCCTCATCCAGCCTCCAACACTGCCATGGATGGAGCATCCACAGCCCCTTTAGGTAATGCATTATGGCACCTAGGCCCTCTCAGCAAAAAAACTTGCCCCTGACAACTCATCTGAACCTCCTCTCACAGAATCACAGAATGACCCGGGTTGGAAGGGACCTCAAGGATCATGTAGTTCCAACCCCCCTGCCTAGCAGGGCCACCAAACATACGCCTTTACTAGATCAGGTTGCCCAGAGCCCCATCCAACCTGTTCTTGAACACCTCCAAGGACGGGGCATCCACAACCTCCCTGGGCAGCCTGTTCCAGGACCTAACCACTCTCCTAGTAAAGAACTTCCTCTCCTTTAGCTTAAAGCCATTCCCCTTGTCCTGTCACCACCTACCCTTGTAAAAAGTTGATCTGGCTGCATTTAGATGTTTTTTCCTCAGTAACCTTCCAACTCCAGCTAACCCGGGCTTCACCTTCAGCAGTATCACCCAGAGCCACCTCTGGGTTGTGGCCTCCAGCCCACTGCTACACCTGCTCTGTCTGGTGGAGCAAGCTGCAAGCAAAGCTAAATCCTTCATCCTGAAGAGCCACCCCAGGCACCTGCTTCCCACTCAGCCTCACCTCATCCCTATGAAGCTGCCACGAGCTCTGCCATGGCTGCAGGCCTCTCAGATAAGCACAGGACACTATGTGAGCCCACTGCTGAGAGCAGCATGGAGGATGCTGCAGTCCCATAGCCATGCTGTGCACACACACAAAGCCCCTCTTCCGGAATTGCAGAGCTCCTCTGAGTAATGGAGGCTCTGAAACTAATTACGAGGACTGCAGCTTGTGTCCTCCTCGCAATGGGCTCTGACACTGTGTGGCAGGCCTTCCTCTGGCAATTGGGCTTAGCAGAGCACACAGAAATGAGGTGCTGGTAGGACTCTGATTGAGGGCAGTGAGCTCAAATTACGTCTACCTGCTGCATGCCTAACTTGCAAACATGGGATGCTCACCACATTCAGATACTCTGATTTTGGGACAGAGCAGCTGCTGATGTCTTCTCTACCTCCTCCTCCTTTGGTGTCCACACACTTAGTGTCTCCTTTGAAGCTCTGAAGAGACATTTCATTAGTGCAAAAGCTGCAGAGTGGAGGATTTTGTATTTCTCTTAAAAGCCCATCTCAAATACCATGTAATAAAGATGGCTTTTCTGAGCTTCGGGACTTCTCTTCAGCTCTGCTTTGACCAAGGAAGCCTAGCTTTGACCAAATGGGGCCCACCCTGTCATAATGCAGGCTATTCTGTTACACTGGTTATAGAATGGAATGGAGACACAGAGACAATTAATTATGTGGGGGGGAAAAAAAAGTTCTTCTTAATGCCACCTGTAGCTTTGTGACAACTCCGTATTGATTACACCAAGGAGAAAAACAGTAGATTACCAGCCAAGTTGGAATGCACTGTCAATATATTTAATTGGAGAGGAAAAGACCAGTTTGCTGGTTAATTAAGAACCATATCAAAAGAAGGCTAGAATTACTTGGAAATAAAAACTTGAAATTTCTCTGGCCTCAGAATGACCTCTACTCCTCTCCCCTCAGCTTTCTCTTTATACTGAGGGCCAAACCTCTTTATGCTCCCATTTCTCCAAGCAAAGACATAACTGATAGTGCCAGTAAGCAAAGTAGCTCTGTATTCATTTAGTGTGCCAGCAATTGTTACCACTCCTCAGTGTAGAGGAGGTTTAAATCTCATGCACACTTTTAATTCCCTATGCAGGGATTGTGGGTTACAGGAAAGGATTGCGCTGCTGATACCACCAGAATGAAATAGCATCTTGTGACTGTTGTAGCATGGTAAAGAAGTCGGTGAGTGCTGTGCATTAGGGTTTTAATTATTGGATACACACAAATCATTTATTAGATATTGATTTGCTTTTTAAGAATGTTCTAGCAGTGTGAAAATAGCTGATAATTAACCTATGATTAGATAGATTTACCTCCCTTAGAAAAGCAGGGGAATCTCTGAGGGTTTACATCTATCAACCATTTCACCGCCCATCCTAACAAGCCAAAAGCAGAAAGAAATGAACATTTGAAATTATTCATACAGAATTCACCACAGTTCTCACTGTCTGGAAGAACTGAGAACAAGGATTTCAGATGTATAATATTCAGGAATGTGCCTGTGATTTTATTAGCTTCCCAGCCGGTATCTGGAGGAGCAGGCAGCTAATTGGATACTAGATGTTCATTATCTGTTTAGAAAAGCAATATTGGTAGAGAACAACTGAATCCTAAGAACAGTGCGGGCTGTTGGTTTGATAGAGTTTCATGTAATATATCACAGCATCAGGCTCTAAATTCCACAGCCAGCCTGAGCCCAGAAGCTGCTGATATGCAGCACTTCTGGGCAAAATGCAATTCATCAAACGTGTGAGTGTGGGGAGGGAAGAGACACACTGAACATAAAGCAGGGCCTCTGTTCATCCCCAAATGGGATCTGATTCTTGTTAGACTCTGGGTACCTATTCCAGCTGCAGCTTTTCCTGTGAGGAAGTTTGCTGTTCTCATAGTGTCTCCTTGTTCTGGATGGTTGATGTTAGGGGGGACATGTGAGAGAAGCGACAGCAGCATCTTCTGTGTGCTCACCTGCTGGAGGTGTGTGGTGGCAGCCTCCACATTTCTATGTTCAAATAACCCTGGAAGAATCACCATTATCACTTTCATTTCCACCCAGCTTTCAGCTAAATGCTTTGCACCACCTTCCAGCCACAGAGGAACTAAACTTCCTTCTGGCAGTGCAGAATTATTATCCCTAATGGTGGGAAATTGAGGTTGCCAGGCAGTGCACACCTAGGAAACAACCTGTGCTTTCTGGCTCAGTCCTCTGCCTCACTCCTAAGGTCACACCTGTGGGCTGCAGGTTCAAAACCACACATGTCAGATAAAATCATGGGCTTGCTACAGGAAGGGGACAGGGATCTGCTGGCTCCCAGGGCACTGGGGCTTTGCCTTGGAGCTCAGTACAAAGGCGTGAAAACTCAGCTGGGAAATTATTACATTTACTGAGCTTTCACAATGGAGTTCTTAATAAGGAGACTTTCCTCTTAAAATGAACGGAAATGAACTGCAAAGCAATCAGACGAGTTGATGCCACAAACAAGACCGCCTGGCTTGAATTTCTCGTTCGGATGCTATTCAACGCCACTGTTATTTCTGAGCATGAAGGTGCAGCCAAGTCTGGAAATGGGGGGATTTGAAAAACAACAGGAAGAAATTCCATATCCCCTACCTGCCCCAGTGAAATGTTACAAGAGACCTGGGGATAATTATTACAGGGCTGTTCCAACCGCAGTCGGGGTCTGCACCAGGTGGCAAAGGGTTAAGCCTGAGTTATTTTGAACAATAGATTTCACTTGATTTTTCTGTGTTTCCTACTTTGCAGACTTACATTCTGAGGCTTTACAACTTAATCCCCACTGTAGTAATAAATTTTTTTTAATCCTGTGTTTAAAATATGAGATTTACTTGTCAAAATCTGGATATGCAGCAGGAATTATAATCGCCGTTCAGCAAAAGCAATTCGCCTCAAGTTCAGGCTGGTGTTTGGGAGAGTTTGCCAGGTGCTTTATGTGAGTGCTTGAGGTGTGCTGCTTGCAGAGGGTAGGGTGGCCTTCCCTTGGTGCTGGGCATGCAGTAAGTTAACAAGCATTTCACAGCTCAGGTTTCCCATTTTCCTTTGTGTGTGTGTGTGTGGTGTTAACAGTAACATCAGGTCCCTCACACAGCACCTACCAGACCATTGCTACTTGACAATAAAGTGTTAACTCTCTAACCAGAACTGGGACACAAAGCAGCTTTGCCATCTCACAGCCACAGCTGGGAATCACTTGACCAAGGCCTTGGGCTCAAGGCTTTGGGAAGGGTGTTTCTGGTGGGGAATCGATGCTGGGTGAACTGCTGCTTCATCCATGTGAATGCACTCCAAGAAACACATCGAGTGCCTCTAAAATGTAATCGTTCCTCAGCAGAAATTCATCATCTCTGCTCAAATCTCCCGAGTCAAAAACCAGTGTTACAGAATGGTTGTGGGTTCCAGCTCCTGTAGCAGGAAAAAATAAAGGTATTCTCCTGCCTCACTGAACCCAGCCCAAACTCCCTTCCCAGCAAGTCCAGCTGCATCTTTATCCAAACACTGTGACCTAAACTGCAACAAATGGAGCCAACCCTTCCATCAAGAGAGGCTGAATTTATTGTGGGTGAAGAACAACAAATCATAGGCTTTCAGATTTATGGTCCCCAGCATCTGAATTGACTGTACAGAAAGCAGCCTTTCCAGCACTCTATTCATTTCTTTAATAAAGTTGAAAATGTAAAATATGCATGCATGCAGAGCCACCCAATCTGAATTTTATGTAAAGCGTGCAATAAGATTATGGATGGTAGCAACATATGACTCCTTGTAATTTCATTATGTAAAAAGACACAGTTGGGATCTCTTAGGCTCCTATTTAGACATTTGTGAATTAAATAATGGAAGGTATGCAAGGCCAGGATTGGACAGCATCATTTTCCAATAGGCAGAATTGATAGGCAAGTGGTTTCAGTACTTGAAGCTGTAACAGTCCGTGTTGCCCAATTAGGGGTGAAGAAAAAATAAGCAGCAGAAATCTGTCAGGATGGGGAGAAAGCAAAATGTAATGCAAACTTCAGACCCTGTAACAAACACACCCTGAGCTCCAGATCCTTGTAGGGTTAGATCTGCATGCCAACTTTAGCTCTTGTATCTGTCACCATAGGGGAAGCACAACAACAGGCTCTTGCTTTCTCTGCTCTGTCCTCAGTGCTACTTTGGTGCCGTGCTGCAGGCATCAGAGCCCTCTGCCTCTCACCCTGGATCCACAAAGGAGCAGGTGATACAAACTCTTCATCTATGAACACAGATACGGGAGCCCTTTCCAGAGGAAGTTTAAGGACACCATCAGCACATCCAGCTGGCTCCTCTTCCCTGGGGCTGACGGCAGTACCCAGTAGCTCTAACCTGTCAATTCAGAGCATCTAAGTTAATGCATCAGCTGCACACCTACACCCTGTATGCAATAATCAGGCACAATGTGCCCTTTCCCCTGCCGCCCTCCAAAGATAAAATAAAAAGATCTCACGTTAAATTTCATCAAGCACCTGTCGCAAGTTTCTTTGTAAAACAGTTTGATCACAGTGACAGTATAACCAAGGAAGGAAAAGGATTGAGCACATTTTGGTTTTATGACGGAATGCACGGGACGTCTCGTACCCTGAGTTAAGCAAACTCTAACCTGTGTGGGCAATACCTCTTGGTTAATAGAAATGCCATTATTTAGACCATCACAATCAATACACTGGATTTTGCTTCTGCAAGTGAAAGGGCTGTTATTTTTCATATGGTTTGTCAATAGGCTCTGGGTTAAGAGATATATGAAAGATATTCTACGCAGGCCAGAGAGTTATGAGCTCTCAGGTGGATGAATTATTTAAGCTTTTTTCACTTCTATAAAAAATAAACACGGGGATGGCCAAAACGGATGCCATAAATTCTGTTTCTGATCTCAGATTCCCATCTTTTCTTGTCTGTTCCAAAAGGACTGGGCTCTTTGTACTGAAAACCTCTTGCCGTTTGCATCCATGCAGGGAAATACATTATTATCACTGAGATAGCATCCCTTGGTCTTGACTTTCAGGTGAATGTTTACAATGTACAGGAATTTAGAGACAAAAGGAGATTGTAAATAGGGCTGGAGGTTGGAAGGAAAGACGTGGGTTTCTCTAGTCAAAACCTCTTCTTGCCCAGTAGGATTGCCTTCCAAACCAACACAGGCCTGCTGCTCTCCAGAGATGTCCTCAGCCACTGCAGTCCTTTACATCTCATTTCCTGCCCTTTTCTCCCCCCTGGAAGCCTCACAGCTGCACGCTCCAAGTACCACAGGCAGGGAAAAGGCAAAAGGGTAGAACTGAACATCTACTTTTTCTTGGCAGCTATCCTTGTCATTCCTGCATCTCTGCCACTGGCTGGAGTTACCTGTCCCCATAAAGAAACCTCAGCAGAGGAAATTAATTCATGGCATACAGAAATTAATTGAGGACAAAATAAAATCTGTGTACTACAGACTGTACACATCATGGCAGCTCCTATGCTGCCTTCATTGGATGTCTGTCTCCCAGCCTGGACCCCCTTTGGCTCCAGTAATTCTCTCCAGCCCTCACACACCAACTCAGCAGAGTTTTCTGCCCTACCACTCCATCTGACACGGTCCACAAGTTCACCTTAATGCACTCCATGTACCTCAATGACAAGTTCAATATATTTTTTCTCCCTTCACAACTGTGCTCAGAAAAGCCACAGCTCAGAGGATGGCTCCTCTTTGTTGCCAGGTGCTGCAGGGATGTTAAAGCAGAAGGGGAATTCTCCAGCCTGCTCCCATGTATTAGAATATTGCTTCCCTTTCCCACCAACACGTGCTCAAAGCACTCTAAGCCAGCCTGCTGTGTCCTTGCCGTTTCCTTACCCAATGCACTCTAGTTAATACCTTTTTCATAAGGAGTTTTAAATTATAAGCCTAAATGAGGCCAATAAATTATACTTCATAAAATTCTGTGCACATCATTTTCCCGCAGAAAAGGCTCCAAAGAAATATTTTCCATGCCACCACCTATGTTCCCATCCCTTTGCAATATAACATTTATTCTAATATTAAAATGGCAGCTGCTCTATAAATTGTGAATCATTAGCACTCTTCATTGATTTTTCCCTTGCAGCCTGCAACCCTGGGCAGCGACTGTGTGTGAATATCAGTCTATTGGATTGAGATTCATATCCTATTTGAGGGTCAAAGACCGAGACCTCATGAGCTTGAACTTCTATCAGCCTAAAGCTGATCAATACTTGGAGATATATTTGATCCTGGCTGCTAGCACAGATTAAGTGGCCATAAATACAATAAAAAACGTGAGGCTGCTTGGGAAAAGTGCCTGGGGAATGGAAGTGCAGCAGCACAGGTGTCAGCTCCATTGGCTTCTCTGGGTGCTGTGCTTGGGGGAGCAGGCTGGAGGTTCAGCACTGCTCATGGAGGAGGAATTGGCACTTCTGGGACCTCAGACATGCTGGGGTGCCTCGATGCTTTCCAAAAGTGGTGTCCAGGTGTGGGCATTCCGAGCTCCCACACAGCCCACAGCATCAGATCCAGCCCCAGCCACGGGGGTGGGCACACATGGGGGACTGGTTGGAAACCATCAAATGGACAGAATGAGTTCCTCTTTCTCTACATCTTCCCCCTCCTCCCGACCAAGCATAACTTTAAATATATGATTAAAATGACCTATTAAAGAGGAGAGAGTCATTCCATTTCAGTATATTAGTGGTGATTTTGCGCTGGCTGAGGCAGAAAAAATCCATAATCATAAGCCTTATTAAAGAACAATATCCTTTGAGGGCTTTTTGTTTTCCTCTTTAGATAATGTAAAGCCTTGAAAAATAGACATAGAAATAGAAAGAAATAGAGACACTGTGTTACACTGCTAGGGACCACGGCACTCAGGGAAATTACCTTCCTATTTTTAGGCATGTTTACAACACGCCTATTTGCAGCACTACCTTTGATCCTAAACTCTAATTTATAGGATTCCTTTTATATGCCTGGGAGACCCAGAATGGAAACAACCGTAAGCATGGCACGAAGTCAAGCGGACTGATTGGAAAAGCAAGGGACTAACTGCCTGCATGAAGTGGCTGCAGGAGAAAGCGTGGGTGTAAGTGTGGGGAGGAACCACTGCTCTCCTCTGCAGAGCACAGCATCCTCCATCAGCCAATGTTAGGAGGGAAGGCACTGCCTGCCCACAGCCAAAGGCATCCCAGTGTTTATGTTTACGTGGCTTTGCGTCCTTGTGGTGTCCTTGTGCAGAGAGACTTCATTATCATAAAGAATATGTTTTTATTCCGCTACATAAGTACTACTTATTATCGTCTCATACATTTTCTGACACAACCAAGGGGTCTTTATTGTTGTACATCAAGGTCACTGACAAGTAATATATTCAATCTATTAAGTTATTAGGGAGATAAATAATTTGGATGCAAGCTGAACTCTGAACTTTTACCTTTTCCCCTGACAGACGGGCAGTTTCTTGGCATTCATACTAATCTTGCCTGTGCTTGAATAGTAATTCCATTAGGGTTATGACTGCAGCTGTACATATGCAACGACCTCAAATACAATTTCTTTATGGAGATGGGCAATAGGAATATTAAAATTTTAAGCCAAAGAGGATGTAATTTAACTTTGCATTATTTATTGTGGATACAAATCCTTTATAATATTAAAGGATAAAGAATTAATAAAAGAAAGATCCCATAAACAATCCATAAAGTCAAATGTAGTTCATGATTTAATGCAATTGCTTTTTAGTGTCTCCTGGTCACAGGCTCACAGCTCATTAAAAACATCTAGTCAAGAATCAAGCATCGACACTGCCTTGAGGTCCCTGGGTGCTTCAGGAAGCAGCTCCAGCTCTGCTCCTACACGGAGACACCCAGACCTCAGAGTTCCTGTGGCTAATCTTAATCCAGAGGTTACTGTGGTTAATTAGTGCCTGAAACCAAGCCCCCTGCACCTGCTGAGCATGGCATCATCCCTACATGTACTCACAATGCCTTGGGCTGGGCAGTGCCCCAGGCTTGGTTGTGTCCCAGGCTGGGTCTCCAGGGTTTGGGGGCTCTGGTTTTCCCTACTCTGATCTCTATCAGAGAGTTTTCATTTCTGATAAAATCCAGCTCCAGAAACTGTGTGCCTTTGGATTTTAATTGGTGAATGGCGTGTCCTAACTGCTGGGACAGGAAGGGTTTGGAGCATCATCCACAAAAGGGGGGAGAAAACCCAGGCTTTCCTACCATCACTATTAATGTTCCTATTGCAAATACCAGGAGATTCATACATCTCCTCATTTCAACCAGCAGAGTACTTAGTTCAGTGAAAAAAAAGTGAATGGCATAACAGAAGTTACTTCATTAAACCCTATATCCACCCCAAGGTACCCGCAGTTAGTGCCACCTTTTGCTGGAAATCCTAAAGATCTTTCAGCAAAAGATTACACAGAAGTTTATATCCATGTTCCAAGAGAGCAGGCTTACCATTCCTTACACTCAGCAGTTCCCATCTTCCTCACCCAGTTTTTGGAGGAGAAAGCAGACAAGCCTTCCTGTCTGAAAGGTGCAGAGCTACCCTGTGGGCAAGCAGCATCCCTGTAATTGCATCCCCTGTTTCCTCGGGCCCCAGTCTACTTGGTGCAGAAGCACACGCATATCTGCACATGAGCCTGCAGGACATCAGGGAGAGAGAAATCCTACATCCTCTCCATGCCCCCCCGTGACACATGGTAGGGGAGCAGACTCCTGGACCCTGACACCTCTGTGGGACCTGCAGCAAGGGGGAAGCCCAGTAATGGGAGCATCTCTGCTTGTTCCTGTGGGGTCACATCTCAGCACTGACTGAGAGTTCTGTCACCCCACACCAGATCAGAACCATCCCCAGCAGCCCAAGCATACAGGAACAGAATGCAAAAGTCTATGGAATTCAGAGCTGACAAACACCACAGCTGCATGTTTGCATGCAAACAACATGCCTGTTCGCATCCTCCTTAACATCATTACCAGATAGTTGCAGGTGTGCTTGGTGCTGCAGTACCTGAGAAGGAAATGGCGATTTCTACTTTCTGTTTTACCCATTGGCATCACCATTCTGTTTTTATATATCGGAAAGGTGCTGCTTTAACTGCCTCCTGGGCTTTCCAGAACCAACGTTGTTCACCCACCCATCTTGTTTCTCCCTTAAGAGCTGGCATTGCTGCTCCTGCCCCTAATTGCTAAGGGTGATGCTTTATTCCTGCTCCTGAATACAGGCGTCAGCCCCATCTGGGCACTAACACTGCTGCAGAGATGGAGCACGTCTTTTCACATCCTCTATTCTTCCTCCTTTCCCCCCTCCTCCTCATTTATCATCCCCTGCCCACACCCTTCCTGCAAGCAGAACCCCATCAGAGCAGGGCATGAGCCCACAGGGGCTTGCACAAAGACCTCCCTCAGCCCAGGCAATGGGAGCTTTGCCCATAGAACACGATTGTTTGCAGTCTGCTGTGGGCCAATAAATCAGTTTGAATTTTCGTGGTTTTTAAGTCCTTTTTCCTCTTTTTTTTTTTTTTTTTGGCAACCTCTCTTCGTCCTTTGGGATGTTCTGCCTTTGTTACCAACACCACCTTTTGTACTGCAACCAGTGAGAAGCAAAACTCACTTCACATTATTTCACCACTTTTAAATCCAATCTCCCGCACGCACTATTAATTTACATTTAATCAGAACTACTGCACGTGAAATAATTACCCATTGATTATAAGGGACATATTTATTGAAGACAAATCATACCTAGTGTATTACACGGCTGTTAATCCTCATCTGGCAGGCTTTAAGTAATTAGTTGGTGGTTACTGCAAAGAGGCAGCAAGGTGTTAGGCTGCAGGGTTGCTCTCAGGAGGAGATGCATCGAACCAAGCAAAGCAAAGCGCTCCATGACTCTCAGCAGCTGCTCCCTGCTGTGTCCCAGCAAAAAGCACAGCAGCACCAGGTAGAGCTGCCCTCAACAAAGCTCTGAGCTCACTGCCTGGAGGCTCCCCACAATGTTCCACATAGGAGCTGTGGGTCTGTGTGGCCAGGGCTGGCTGGGTCACCACTGCAGCCTGATGGACCACATGCACCACGTTCTGCAGCAGGGAGGGTTTGGCTTTGCTGCTGCAAATCAAAAGAATGCCATGGATTTGTGGCCTATCATCTTTGGCAGCCTCCTTTAAACTGCTTATTTTAAAACAGGATAAACAGGGGATTAATAACCTTGCAGAACACAGAGAGTCTGGTTCCCTCCAGGGCAAAGGGAGTAGGGAAGCCTCTGCAGCATCCCCACATCCATCCCACAGCTGGGTGTGGGCTTTGCCCCAGCCCCAGAGCCCTGCATACCCACCCCCGATATGCTGTGCCCCCCTCAGATCCCAAAATATTCCACATGCTCAGGATGTGCCCCATTCAGTTATAGCAGCTGAGCAGTGCTGACAGCTGACTGTCCCCTGCTCTGCAGGAATTGGGGGGGGAGATTTGGGGGAACCAATCTGAATATTTTATGAACCTTCAAAATAACTCATTTCAAGGTCAAGTCCTGCTTCAATACAGAGGTCTGAAGACTTTGTTCCCTGCACCCCCAATCTAAATGCACCCCCCCAATAGAAATGCTGGTTCAGAACACACTCCTGAGTTTGGTCTGTCATTAATAGCATCATTTCACCCACTAAGTGAGCACACGGGCGTTTGCTAACAAGTAACCACACTGCACAGCACAAGGGGGTCATGTAGTGCAAGTCCCCACATTGCTTACTTATTTCAGGGCAGATTTTCCACCTGCCATCAGCAGAGAGCCCCGCAGTGCTCATGGGCAGGGTGTGTGAGGAGGAGCAAGAAGAATCCTTTCACACTTCTCCTGCAAGACCTGGCTGACTCCAAAATGCCACATTTTCAGCAAAGCAGCAGCACACCTAATAAATCACATCTGCACGCTGCTTTATTCAAAGGCACTGACAGTTTAGGATTGACGACACCCAGGGCAACCTAGTGTCAAGCACTCCTAATGAAAACTATCCCATTTTGCTCCAGTAGTAGCAGCTGCCAACAGACATAATCTACTGGCATATGGAGAAGGCCATGCTAATCCCTGCAAGGTCATTAACAAGAGGGTGAAAATTACATGCAAAGCACCAGCTGTGGCATCCCCTGCTCCCTCACACTTGATGTAGCAGGGGCAACAGAGGTGAAAAATGCAAGCACATCTCTGCAGGCCAAGTGTTTCTATTAAGAGCACAGCTATTTTTCCCTGTCCCCAAACCAAGGTTCAGTGCTGCTGAAATTCTTCTTGTGCAGAAGAGCAGAAAGCCTTCAATAAGCCAAACTTGGGGTCCGGCCCACCTTCCCCCCAGCAGGAGAACTGCAGCCAAACAGCCCATCCCCGTGGGCTCACCTTGCACTGATGTTCTGTACCACTCACACACACAAGCTCTGCTTCCATCAATCCAAACTCCCTCCCAGGGAGCATTTCCCCCCTCATATTTACTTGGGAACTCAAGAGCTGGTCTTGTCTTTTTGTTAAATCACACCCACCTTTTTGTAAGCAATAAATCATAAAGTCTGTCAGCCACCTCCCAGCAAACAACAGCCTAAAACAAATCTTTTCCAATCTAAATCCCAGCCCGTGGAACGATCAATCCCATAAACCCCGTGATTGTTAACGTTACTTTGGGTAATGTTTAAAAACATTAATTTCAAAAAATGTAATAGGAAAAAAGCTCTTCAAATGGGCACAAAGATAAATGGTCGCCAGCAGCGTGACCTTTCTCCATACCACGGTGACATTGAAGCATTTTAAAGTTATTTACATTTTCATTCTTCCTTGGAAAAATGTTGACAGGGCTTTCACGGGCAGTAATGGATCCTCTGCAACATCTGTGGAAAGCACAACGGCATCGAGAGCCCTTCCTCAATTCCTCTTCCCTGCCTCGTGCAAAACAGCCTTAATTAATGAAGGAGAGGTGACTTCAGAGCACGGCTCCTCATTAGCACGGCGCTGATGGGTGGTGACGCAGCTCCCCAGAACACCGCTAATGCAGCCTGCAGCACTTCTCAGCACCAGCGCCTCCCTGCACCAAACACGTGTGCTTTCAGCCCCACTTCTCAGTGCTGGATTTGACCCCCAGGCTTGCAATCATCACAGCACTGTGGGTTTGTGAGAGCTGCGAAGTGCCCGAGGTAACCCCCAGCCTTGCAGAACTGTGGCTGTGTAACACGTCCATCCACAGCAGAGGAATCTGAGTGATGCTGCACAGCAGCGTGATGGTACACAGGTAGCACAGGGCAGGCACAGCATGCAGCTCACATCCCCCAGGATCCCACAACCACCTGTGCCCCAGACACACCTCCCTGCCCTCTCCACAGCCCTCAGCAAAGGAAGCACGGCCCCATCAAGGCACAGCAATGTGATCTCCACTTGCCTCAATGCAATATTCATGGTGAGAAGCGTGCCAGCCGTGCAGCACAGGAGTGATCGCCTTCCAGCTGTGCTGTGCCTGCAGGGCAACGCAGCCTCAGCCCAACTGCAGCACCTCAAAGCCCCATGAGCACACAGATGCAGCAGCACCTCACACCTGACCTCTGCCTTCTGCATGGAAGGGTAACAGAAATACCCCCATCTGATCACAGTGTATCCAATTAGTGCCCCTCTGAGTTAATGAGATGCTTCAATGAACACAAGGGATTCTTTTTCCTGAAAACGGTGATTTTCCTGCTGGCAAATCTACTGATAAAACCCTGCACAGATCTGTTTCAATGCATCTGGGCTTCTGCTGCCTCTCCATACCACCCCATTGTGGCAAGGCTGGCCCTGGTGTTGCAGTGCGGCTAACATTGGCATCCCACAATTAGCAGGCAGTATATTAACCCGTGCAAATAAATGAGCCTGGTCCTCCAGTCCAGAAAAACACTTGGGGGACCAATTCTTTATTTCTGAGTGTATGATTAGTACAAATTAAAACCAGAGTAAGTTTTAATTTTGCCATATTGCTCAGCTTCATCAAAATGCCCTCGATCCCCAGAGCCAAATCCCAGCAAGAACACAACGAGGGGATGCTTCAGCTACAATCATCAGGGTAGGCCAGGAAAATTAATTCTGGAGCTCATGGCAGGAACTAACACAGCAAGGAGGGTGCAGGCAGAAAACAAAACTGAAAAGGCTGAGCAGCAAGGAATAGAGAAGGAGATGTTCACGTTAAATATTGGGCCTATTCTAAATAATAAACTCAACAGCTGCTGCCCTACCACCAGCCCTGAGGTCACCCAAGTTTTGGTTGGTTGGGTTTCAGTTAGGAAAAGCTGCATGTTGGAACTCAGCCCCATCCATCCCCCTTATCCATCCCCACAAACAGTCCATGTACAGCTCACGACCCACACAAATACCAGGGCAGCCTCTTTGGGAGCCCAAGCATTGCATCTCGGAGGTGAAATCGGTCCCATCCCAAGGATATGGGACAACCCCAAACCAGCCCCACAGCACTGACCTGCAGCACAGGGGAGATCTCAACCCTGAGTCCACCAAGGTTGAGCCTAGGGGAGCAGGAGCAGTACGTGAGAGCAGCAAGGATGTGGTCCTGGAGAAAGGGCCTGCAGCTCTGCACCAGCAGCCAGCAAATGCTCCCTCAGGCCCCTCCTGGGAGCACAGGTGGCTCTGGTTGAGGCTGCTCCCTCTTTGCAGCCCTCACAGGTGGCAATAAGCCACACACCCTGAGCAGGATGTGGGCTGGGGTCTCATTGCTCTGTGCTGCCTTGTGCCTCTGTGCAGTGCCCATGATCCACAGAGGGGATCCTGGCACTGCTGGCAAGCATTCTCCCAGTGTGTCATTTCCATAGATTGAGAGCAGCATCCTCCTCCAACCAAACAGAAGGCATTCCTGAATTAATTTAGATTTCCCGCTGCCTTGTTAGGCCAGCTGGATACGGCACGCTTCATCTCCTCTGCAAACAGTGCCTCTGTCCCTATGGGACACTCAGCACTTTATAAACCTGTCAAGCCCTTAAAGCCAATGGCCGTGAGGCTCTGCAGTTCAACGCAGTGAGATGTGGGGCCGCACCAGCACCAGCCCACCCTGCAGAGGGGAAGCAGTACGGGTAGTTTGTGAGTGAGGGGATGCACTTTTGTGCCGCGGTTTCATCGGAGAGCAAAAAGATTAATAATATGCAACGCATGATTTATTTTGGAGCATCCAAGCTGCTGCAAACTGTGGTGCTTCGAGAGCATATGTATATACATGGGAAAGAGGAGATTGGTCCCAGAGCCATTTGCATTTGCTGCACTCCCTCCTGTTGTTCGAAGGACTCATCCTGGAGACAGCTGGAGTACCTGCAGCTCTGTGGAAATCAGAGCCTCCTGGTGCAGCACACCTGATCCAGCTGGGTTCCGTTTGCAAAATATGCTGTTCTGCCAATCCTGTACCCCCCCCCCCCCTCCAACACACCCAATTTATTTTTCCTTCTCTTCCTGCGTGCTCCTGAAGATATTTTTTTGCACCTCCTGTATCAGTTCAGCCCTTGGGGCTGAGTGCTCCCTGTGACCCTCATCACTCCCATGAGGGTCCCCATCACCCCCCATATCCCCAGGCTCTGTCCCTTCCCTGTGCCCACCCCAGGCACAAGGATGCAGTGATGGGGATGGAGCTGTGCTAGCTGTGTCCCAGCCGGGGCCGCACGCTCAGCCCAGCAGCCGGCATCTGATGGTGTCAATGCCTGTTGGGTCCCCAAGGGATGCTAATGTGACTGCAGCAGGTCCCGGCTATTCTCTGCAGCCCGGCATGTTGTTGCTTCATTAAATGCCAAATTGTTACATTAATTCTAACTGCCCTGTAGAGATGTAGCTGTCAGGAATGATTTACTCGCCTCCAGCTGACTTGGGGACTTTTCACAAGCTCCGGCAGAGGAACAGGAGGAGGGCAGGGGATGAGCAGCAGCGGGACGGCGTGCAGCCGGGCAGGGGTTGCAGTGCCTGCAGCATCGCTGGGGGGACAGAGATGCCCACGGCACAGTGGGAAAATAACAGAGCTAAAAACATTATAAAGGTCTGGAGACCCGCTGTGCCTGAGCTGGGGGCTGCTGGCAGCTGGAGCTGAGTGCTCAACCACAGAGTTATTTTGTGGACAGCACTGTGTCACAGCTGTGTTGGAGCTCTGTCATCACTGTTCCCGGTTCTGCTGCCGCTGCCCGAGGGATGGATTGTGCATATATGTCAAAAACTCTCCCTGGTTGGTCAGGATTAAGAGGGAGCCGCATGTCTGTGTTCTGCCACTCTTTGCCTGGGCTCAGAGCAAGAATCCCAGTGCTTCACACCCAGCACACCCACCGTGTAGGAAGAGACCAGGGACCTATGGGGTCGTTCCCTCTCCACCCCTAGTTGGAAGTGACCCAACCCCTCATTCAAAATGGAAAGAGAAAGAAGGTACGAAAGCTGGTTGTGTTGAAGTCCGTTTAAACCCAGAAGCCTCTTGTGTTTGAGTGTTGGATTACTTTCCATCGCTGGGCTGCAAAACATTGCGCACAAAAGCAGAGTGTCCTTCCCACACCCTAAATCAACACCAGCCCTGCAGACACACACCCCCATTTGGGAGGCTCAGCACAAAACGCACTCCCACATGGGGAGATAATAAAGATGTCAGAAAGAACAAAATAAGCATAATTTAAACTCCTTTGCTTATTATTATTTTTTTCCCCAGCATATTTGTGCTCGCTTGATTTTCCTGTCAGCTTTTAACAAAGCCATTTGTGCTGTAATGTTGTTTCGGGGTGTAAATCCTGCATGTCTGAGAGCTTCCTGCACAGGTTTGGGACACAAGGACCCATCAGAGGTGAACGTGCCATTTAAAAACAAGAATTCACACACTAGATTTTCCTCTCTGGCAGCACAAAAACTGCTTCCTCCTGCAATGCACTCACACCAACCAGCAGAGCTGCTGGAGCTCACCTGCAAAGTGAGCGATGCGAACCACTCTTCCTGATTCCAGTCGGGTTTTATGAGCTGTCACTCCATTCGTGCTGTTGCTTTTATTTCCTTCTTTCCAAATTGCTTTTCTTTTTAATGAGAAAAAAATAAAACTAGAAAGCCTTTCTCTTAATGGCATCTCTGAGTCTCAGCCTGGAGAGGGGAGGCTGAGATGCAGCGTGGCAGAACTGGCATCACTTCCCTTCCCCAATCCAGACATGCACGGGGAGCAGCAGCGCTCAGCCTTTGCTGTGAGGGAAAATACGAACAAGTCTTGGTCTTGTAATAACACCATTCCCCCCGAGGTAAACTCCATTTCTGCCTTTGCTTTCATTTCCTTCTTTCAATAATCACCCTTAATAGGAATTTGTTATTAATAATTGAATGGCCCAAATGTATTGCATTGAAACAATTGGCCCAGGTTGGAAGGGGTGCCTCTGAACCACAGGGCAATGGAACCGAAAGCAAAGAATTCTTGAAAATAAGAGCTCTTCTCTGCATGAGTGAGGTTTTGGCATCTGATTTACAAAGCTCCGTCATTTTCTAATTAATCCATGAGTTTCAGTGTGCCTTGTCCCTGCGGTGGCACTGTGAGTCGGCAGCAACAGTTGTCTGTGTGTTACTTGGCTCTGGTGCAGGAAGGGGAGAACCTCCGGGGTCCAGACCCAACTGGAGCCCAATGGGCCACGGGAGGCACTGCTCCCCACACCTGAAATGGCCCAGGAGTTGAGGCTCACGGGTATGGCACCAAGAGCTGAAACTCAGATGCTCGGGAACCTCATGGTGCTGCAGCCTGAGACAAAGCTGCCCTTGCCTTACACATTTCCACCTGTGCAACAAACACTGAAAGATAACAACAAGCCATCCAAACCAGCCTGAGCACAACCAAGGGCTGGGCATGCACTGAGCAGTGCTGCTCGGCTTTCCCAACCACTGCAGCCCCAAAGCTCCCAGTTCTGTTTCTGCTTCCCAGAGCATTTTTACACCAGTTGCATTGCAACTGAATCAAGACTTCAACTTTTGAGAGCTTTGATTTTTATTTTCAGGTATAGCATTTATTGATATAGATGTGTTGGATGTGAATTTAGCAAAAGACAATTTAAAGTTGAGCTGACAAATTTATTTGCAGCCTTGGAGTATTCGATCATCAGAGAGAATGCGAGAAGATAAATAAAAGACACGGGACAGTCACATCATCTACAGATAATTCCATCATTTGTACAGGTAACGATACACACATTGCTTTGCCTTTCCTCACGATCCGCTCATGCTCTGTCTGCAGAGATACACAGATGCCTCCAACAGAGAAGAGCTGCTGGGAAGGCGCGCACTCATTGCAAAGCACAGCTGGAGCCGACCCAGCGATGCGACCCCAAAGAGACCCAGAGGGCATTTGGCAACAGCAGGGGGAGCGGAGACACTGCAGAAAAAGGCTGCAAAGGGATCTTAAAGAAGAGCAAAAGATTCACAACCCAGAGCTGCCGGGCTTCCCGGGCCAGAAAACCACCTCTTGCCATCACGATTAAGGTGGAGGTATTTGGTAATAAATACATCTATTCACTGTTTAATGCTTACATGGAAGAATGAAACTAGCAGTCTATAAATCAAAAAGATGCGAAGCGGAATCAACGGGTGGTCTTCACTTTACAAAGGAAAAGGGTTGATGGTGAGTGATTGGCATATGAAAGAGCATCTTGTTTTAGAGAAGCGGAGGTGAATTGAAAAGAAAGCAGAACAAACCGCTTCAAAAAATCTGCTGGAAGAACAGAGATGTTTGCTACCATGGGGTTCTGAAGTGATTCTCTATTAACATTTCTCCTATAGAAATATAGACATGGTCACACCTTTCACCGCGGATGAGGACTTTATGTTCTCTTCAGGTTTTCGGTGTGGGTGGGTGGTGAAAGAAGTCCTCGCTTTGGAGGATGCACCGACAGCAGAAAGCAAAACACCTCCTATCGAATCTGTAAAGCACAACTCTCGGTGCTCAGTAAGGACACCATCACCAGGTTTGTGGGATGCTCCTCATGCTCACCTCTGTGCCACGTCTCCCTTTGCCCACTGTCCACTGCAGACCCACCACCAGCTCGCCCTCTGCAAGCACATCCACGCAGCCATGCCATCCTGCTCGCACAGCACTCAGCACGTCCGTCCTTTTTTCCCCATGGGCAGATGACATTTGCCAGTGATGAGTCCTTTCCCTTCCCACTGCACGGCGGTGGATCCTCTATCAAAACTGAGCGTGGTCGACTTCATCCAGCCAGGAAGCCGGGCTGGCAGGGAAATCCGGGTATCCCCCACTGCTGCCGGTGGAGAGGTCAGAGCTGGGCCCATTCCCAGCCAGGACCCTCATGGACTGGGGCACCCCCTGTCCGCCTTGTCCCATAATGCCCAAACCGCTGTCGGGGTAAACCAAGCTGGAGATTAAAGGCTGGTGGCCTGGCAGTGCTTGCAATGAAGCCGGTGACTGGGGAATCCCATAGGGGCTGTTGGATCGCAGGTCGTGGTACTGGTCCTGAGCCGGGATGCCGCTGTGATCCAGAGCAAAGCCCCCGTTGGTCCCAGCCTGCCTCCCCAGGGCCGGGGACGCCTCGCTGAGATTGCTGTAAATCCCATTGGAGTGGCTCATCTCAGACATGGAAGGCTCATCTGAAAGGGAAACGGACTGGTTTTACTGGGGGAGCGATGGCCGCAACTGGCAGCACACACAGGAGCTCCTGTGAGCCCTGGGTACACACAAGTGAGATGGATGGGAACCGAGCAGCCATGCACTTCCTAGTTGTAATTCCTTATTATTCCCTATTATTCCTACCCTTGTTGATGAGTCTCCAAAGAAAGCCAAGGGATTGTTTTTTCTGAGTACAAATGTCTAATACATTTTGGGTCTAAAAAAACAGGCACGAAAAGCAGACATTCAAATATAGGACTGATGTTTTAAAGCAATCCTTTACAGAGGAACATGAGTTTAAGATCTTTCCATCCTTTTGGTCCCTCCTTTCTATTTGAATTTCGCTCTCATTTCTAGGAGCTACCTGAGCATTCGATCCAAGGAAAAACTGTGCATTGCTCAGAAGACAATGAATTAGATCTCAGCAGTGTTTGTTTCCACGGGAATGGGATGAGGAGGAGGAAGGCTTAAAAACACTTCTGAAAAATGGAAGTATTTTGTAAATTACCAGCAAAAAAATGGTTTGCTTTCGTTTGGGGCCTTATGGGCAGCGAGAGCCGTTCCGTTGCCTTGGATACAAATCTGCTTTGGCACCGAGCTATCAATAATTGTTCGACAATTTTTAGTTATTATTTATAGTACATTCATATTTAATGACACCGAGGCGCAGTGTGTGTGCACAGGCTGGAAAATCAAACAGGTTTTAGGAACACGGCAGAGAGCAGAAACACAAAGCTGTGTGCCTATAAGCATCCGTGCATTGCGGGTAGATTTCTTTGTCAGTAGTTTTGTATTTCAGCTTCTCTCCCGTATCCCTACAAACGATGTCCACGCACACAAGTCTGAGCTCCGCGGGGATGCGGTGCAGGTGCCGTCAGTGCGGATGGTTTGGCGCTGCCGTCCCCGTGCACCCACCCCAGCTCAGGGCTGCGGCCCGGCAGTGAGCGGCCGCGGGGCTGAGGAGCACAAAGCTGCGAGCTCCGGGGTTTATCTGCAGAGACGACTGCCCCAAAAACGGGACCCTGTAATGCAGAAATCTCCCAACACGAAGCAGTTCCTTTTTCACAGCAGGGAGGTAACAGCTCCCACAAGACTGGGAAGTAATTAACAGCAACTACGCAAATCAAACGATTCTAAATAGGATAATGCAACAACGGCCAAACTAAGAGGAACCGATGTGCTTTCCCTCGTAGTTCAGTAAGACTCTGAGTCTTGTATTTCTAACAGTCCCTTGAGAAGGCTGCATGCAGGGGCTGCTCCTACAGCCCAGCGCTGCCCATGGAGCTTTCCCTGCTCCGTCTGGGATCTGTCACAGGATTTTCCCGTGCCATTTCTCAGCTCACGGCTGTCCCCGGCGCAGCGGCTCTGGCTGTGCCAGGGCGATCCCTCCCCTCCGCCCTCCTCCTCTCGCACTTGTTTTCCCTTATTATATTACAGCTAAAAATAATTAATGTGGCCCCGATGGGGCGAAGCGAGCCCTGCCGGGGCCGCAGCTCAGCCGGCAGCCCTCGGCACAGCCCCGCCGGGCACAGACCTGTGAAGGAGACCTCGGCGTCGCTGTCGGGCCCCTCCTCCTGGATGCTGTCCTTGTCGGACTTGGAGGTCCCCCGGGACCGCTTCATGTTCCTGAAGTACTGCCCCCAGCGCTGCCTCCCCGCGTCCTTCTTCAGCCGCTTCTCCTTGGCCCTGCGGTTCTGGAACCAGACCTGCAAGGAGAGCACGGGGCAGTTCGCAGTGAGCGGAGCCGACCCGATCCCAGCCGCCTCCCGGGGGTGGGAGCAGAGCGGTCTCACCTGCACCACTCTCATATCCAACCCCGTCTCTGACGAGAGCTGCTCCCGGACGTGCCGCGCCGGCTTGGGCGAGTTGTTGTAGGCATTTTTGAGGGTCTCCAGCTGCTTGGCCGTGATGGTGGTGCGGGGCCTCTTGGCCGTGGACTCGGCCTCTGCCGGCACGGTGCGGGTTAGCTCGGAGCTCCCCGTGGGGACCCGCGTCCCCCGCCCTCCCTCCTGCCCAACCCTAAGCACGAGCGGAGCCCTGAGGGCAGAGCGGCCCGGAGCCGCCTCTCTCTTCCCCGGGGGCGAAGGGCGCACGGTACCTCTCTGCTTGGCCGTCTCGTAGTCAGCCTTGCACACCAGCCTGCTGTCCTCCATCAGGTAGAACTCATCTCCGGTGGCCAGCTGCCGCTTGCAGACGATGCAGGCGAAGCAGTGCAGGTGGTACACGAAGTCCTGTGCCCGGCGCACCACCTGGGTCGGGGGGATGCCCTGCTGGCAGGCGGCACACTTCGTTCCGAAGCGCCTGAGTGGGGCGACAGGCGGCGGCCGCTGAGCGCGGAGAGCCCCGCGGGATGAGCCCGAGAGCGGCCGCTGTCCGCGGTGCTGAACCCCGGGACGGAGCCGCTGTCCGCGGTGCTGAACGTCCCCCCCGTTCCCCTCCACCCCCCGGTTCCCCTCCGCCGCCCCCCTACCCACGCACTTGAAGAAATCCTCCTTGCAGTACACGCCGTCCCCGCGGCTGAAGCACTTCTCGGCCAGCTGCGTCTGGCAGTCGGAACATTTCAAGCACTTGCTGTGCCAGTGTCTGTCCAGGACCTTGAGGATGAACCTGTCCACGATGTGCTGATTGCAGCCGGCGCACAGCGGGATCTCTGCGGGAAGCAGCCCCCCATCAGCTGCCGCTCCGACGGTCCCACTGCCACCCACCGGCGCCCGATCCCCCCCGGCCCGGCATTCCCGGCGCTGCCCCCGTCTGAAACCCCGGGGTTGTCCTGGGGAACAGCGTGGTAAACATTCTTTTTCATTCAAATTCGTTTGTGCGGCGTTGTGAGAGCCTCTCCCAGCGGCACGGAGCGCAGAGAACCCCACCCCGAGCTGCGCACAGCCCAGGAAAACACGAAGGGAAGCGATAGGAAGGGACTTCAGCCCCAGCCGAGCTGCCCGCACCAATTCTCGCGGTTATTCCATCTCTCTCTGGGGGAACAAACTGCCCAAAATAATGAAAATTCTACTGAAATAAAACCAAAAAGCCAAAAGCACAGCAGGAGTGTTTCATCATCCTGCAGGTATCAGAAGAGGTGATCTTTGGAAAGAGATGATACAGAGATAGGGAAACACAGAGAGACAAAAATGAACAAGTAAGTAGGTTAGAAAGTGAAAACCCACAGATATATGGACATAAATATACGGATATTGGCAGGTATAGAGAGAGAGGTAGAAATGTAGATGCAGAGACACAGAAATACGGATTTATCAGCACAGACACA
This sequence comes from Excalfactoria chinensis, assembly GCF_039878825.1. NCBI lineage: Eukaryota > Metazoa > Chordata > Aves > Galliformes > Phasianidae > Excalfactoria > Excalfactoria chinensis. Next base: position 6,668,434 of record NC_092842.1, on the reverse strand, counting down.
GATGTAGAGATACACAGACACAGCTGCGTCAGATACGGATAAATACAGACATATGGGTAACTGTATGCGAAGGTAACTGTAGAGACATGGAGAGAAGTACGGCTGTGGGTAGGAGCGGAGGTTCAGGTGATATCGTTATGGCTAGAATCCTCTCCTCTACACTTATCCGCGTCCAAAATAACGACACCCGCAGCGGTAGCGATAACGGCAGCGGCGACAGCCGACCCCGAGTTGCCCCCAGAGCCGAGCACCGGCACCGGCACCGCGGCCCGGAGCAGACACGGGGCTGCGAGAGCCCGGCTGCTCTTACTCTGCATCGCGGCTCCGCTCGCTCAGATGGGACACCGCTCCGGCGGCTCAACCGCAGCTCTCCCTCCGCCTGCCCTCCCCGCGCCCTCAGCCCTCCGTTATCCCGCTGCCGCCCCGGGATTGAACCCCCCCGGGATGGTTATTTGCAGCCATCGGCCGTTCCCTCCCGCAGCGCGCAGCCTGGAAGGGGATTAAGTAGAGCGCCCCGCGATGCGCTGCACGGAGCTGCGGGTGGGAACGGCCGCCGTGCCCGGAAACGAAATCCGAGCGGGGCCGCCCCGACGGGGCTGAGGGATGGCGGGGACCGCGCTGGGCCCGGGGGTCGCATCGGGGGAGAACTGGAGAGGGGGGGAAGCGGCGATCGGTGCCCGGAATTCGTTGTGCGCTGCAAACGGCCGCGAGTTGCTGGGAAAAGGGATGGAGCAAAGGATAAAAAAGAAAAAAAAATAGGAAAGAAAACGAAAGTGAAAACAATTATTCAGTAATAAAAGCACGACGGACTCAGCCCCGCAGCTCCCCGCGCGGCCTCCCGGTGCCCCTCTCTCCCCGGAGCCGCGGGGCTATTTGCGGGCGCCGCGTCCTGCGGGGAATCGGCGTTTTGGTCTCATTGCTCCCATCGGGAATTCGCTCCGGGCTGTTTCTGTTCGTTAACTGCCGCTAAGAGGAGCCGCCTCCCGGGGTTTGGGGGTCAACGGCGCAATTCCCGAGGTGAGCAGAGCGCGGAGAGACGACGGGGAGAGGCGCAGAGACACGCGGGGCGCGGAGCGGGACGAGGGGCAGCGGATCGACGGCGGGGAGCTTCGGCAGCGCCGGCAACTCGAGCCCGTCCCCCTCCGCCTCGTCCCCTCCTCGCTTTCGTTTAAATCCCCCGCACCGACGGTTCTCTCCCGCACCGACAGCGCCGGCGTTTCGCCATTCGTTACATTGGGAAGAAAGGAAAAAAAAGGAATTACGGGGAGATTTTTCATAGGGGGAACGGAAAAGCTCGGAGCCAACGGGGGTGGCGCAGGGGGTGCCCGCAGCCGGGCAGCAGCTCCCCAACTCGCCCCGCCGTCGTTGAGAGCGGAGCGGCGGCGGCCTCGGGACAGAATCCGCCGCTCCGGGTCCTGGCCGCGCGCTCAGCCCGGCACGGCCGCGGAGTTTCTCCCTCGGCAGCGGGCGGAGGGATCCCGGCCACACCGACGGCATCGACGGACAGAAACGGGCAGCGGGAACGGGGCGCCAACGGGGTCGGACGGGAGAGGAAGGAGGCAGAGGCCGTCGGGCCGCCCGCCCTTCCCTCAGCCGGCTCCGAGCTCGGTGCCACGGGAGCACCCGGAACCATCGGCGGCGCCTCCGCCGGGGGACGCGGAGCTCCGCGCCGTCTCACCTGGGCTCCGCGGGAAGGGGCAGAGCTCCGCTGCCTTCTCCGAGCCGGCGCGGACCCTTTCCAGCAGCATCGCGGACGCGCCGTGGGTACGGGATGTCCGAGGTGCGCGGGTGGCTGCGGAGGAGTGGCGGAGCGCTGCGGGGAGCGGCGCGGGGCTGGACCGCGCCCGGGGCGGAGCGGGGCCGACGGGGGGGCGGGCCGGGGGCGGCACCGAGCCGTCGGGCCGGGCCGCAGCTGGGCCGCGGTTCAGCGAGGGGCGATTTAGCATCACAAAAGCGATGTGGAAAGCGGGGTAAGGATCGTTCCCCACGTCCCACGCGTGACTCGAGGCCCCGAAAAGCCCCCGCGGGGACACCGCGCTGCGGGTGGAGGTCAGCGGAGGCGCCGTCGGGGGGAAGTCCGGCCCCCCCAGCCCCGGTTCCGTTAGTTCCAGTGGCGCGGAGCCACCGGCACGGCCCGTGGGGAGCCGTCACTGTCCGCTAATTAGTTAATGAGCGTGAAGAAGTAGAAGGGAGAGCGTCCGACCCACAGCAGTCAGCGTCCTGCGGCTTGAAGAGGTTGACTGTGTTAAATGAGGATGAAGCAGCCGTGGACTTGGGCACGGACTGGTGTGTCCACACGTGTAAGGGCTGCACACAGCAGTGCAGGGATGTCAGTGGAGCCGAGTTATGTGGCTGTGAGTGCAGCCGTGTGCACACAGTTGTGCGCACTGTGTGCATCCGTGCAAGGCACGTGTTAGACAACATATCCTTTGGGTGTGCACCCGTGTGTCTGCATTGGTGTGGACGTGCTGCGTTCTGATAACACTTACGTGTGTAGGTGTGTGTCTGTCCCTGTTCCATGGTGTACAGCCCCACAACTGCACACACGCCGCCCGTCCCAGCTGATAATTGTGGTTGTTACTGTGAGACCACTAATCCCCCAAATCCCTTTACCTCCTGCTCGCAGGGGATTACAAATTAATAAAAGCAGCTTAGGGGCGGGAGCCTCCAAACACACACATATGTTCCTGGCCGAGGGCTGCACGGCGACTTTCACCTGCCCAACGGGGACAGCGGGCACCGGGCTCAGCCACACACCAACACCCAGCACTGCTGAGTGGGTGGGGATGGATCCCATCCCATGGGACAGCTCTGAGCTGTAGGGCTGGAAACTGCTGCAGGGAGATGCTGCAGAGAGCAGGAAGGAGCTCCTTGCACCGGTGGAGCTGTGCTGGGTTATAACAGTGCCCCCAGCACCAGAGCACTTTGGCTGTGCCCAGGGCCACGAGCAGCTCCCGGGGGCAGGCAGTGACCCACGCAGCCTCTCTTAAGCTCGGGTTTCTAAGTGGATTTTATGTCTGATCCTCTAAGGAAGCGGTTGAAAAGCCTGTGAGCTTGTGGGCGCTGTGAGGCAGCCGTTCTCCATATGTAAGGGCAGGGCAGCAGCCCACATCCCACCCATTTCAACACCCATCTGAAACAAGGGCAGCACAGCCATTAACTTTGGGCAGTGAGGAGGGGACAGCCCTACCCAGACCCAGAGGTGAACGTCTGCATCCATCCTTCGTAGGAGAAACAACAGACTAACATGATCCCAATTGATTGCCCACATAAAGCAACCGGCATGCATTGAAATGGATGCGCATCCAAGCTGTGTCTGCACTGGAGTTGAACTAAAGATCCCCCAAACAAGGACTGAAAGCTCCAACTGCAGCACTTTGCCCAAACGTTTGTATTTGTAACAAGCACATCAGCTTCAGTTTGGTACAAAAGAGTCACTTTTCCTTCTTAAGAGTTGAAAAACATCCCCCAGCAGAACAGACACGACAACGTCCAAGTTTCTGAATCGAAATAAATAGAACATTTAAATTACTGGATTGTTACATCCAATATACCCAACATCAGATATACAGCGCACAGATAGAAAATACACCTGGAAGCTTTTGTTCCACTCATAGAACCCAGTCAGCTCTGAGCAATAACAGGACGGAGAACAGAGCTGGAAACTGTAAACCCGAGAGCTCCCAAATAACGTCAGCAGGGCTCTTCAGCACTCGACCTTTTCCTTCTCTCTCTATGCAGGTCCAGTATTTCCTCTTCACAAACATTAGAGAGCAAAGAAGGCTCCATGAATTACGAAGGGCCAGAAATCCTGATGGGAAACGGCTGCTCCAAGGCTGGTGTGAAGCACAGCTGGAAATGGCCTTACACCAAGTTGGTACACAGCACAGAAATAGAAGCCCCACGAATAAGGAGGTAGTGGGGTGAAGCACTGCAAGCAAAGAGATGCTGTGTGACAGCAGCACCACGCACCCCCCAGATGTAACACGTGCATACAACCAAAGGGCACAGAGGGACAACTTCAGTCATAACAACGATAGCAAATAAGAACAAGTAAACCAAGGTTGACACAACTGAGCCCAAAACTCAACAAAACCTTTCCAGATGAGGGCAGTGAAAGCAGCTCAGGTGAAAGCCTGCATCAGTTTGCTGGTAAGACCAAGTGGGAGCACCAGCACAGGTAAGGAACGCCTCCATGTTGTGCTTCTATGCTAAGAAACAAAAAGCTCCACTGCAGATCTGTGTGTCTGTTCACTTTGTCATGAAAGTTACTGGTATGTGCCCAGCCCACCTCCTTCCAACAGCACTTTTGCTGCTGATCTGATGGCAGAAGTTGTTTTGACACCAAAAGGAGCCGTTCATCTGGCTCCATCCCATGGCTGGAGTTTGAAGCTGCATAAAAACCGGACTGAAAAGATCCAGTTCGTAAATAAGCAGATTGAGTTATGAAAAATTACCTCTTTAGTGCTGAGCTCGAAGCTTTTGATGCTGGGATGTACCATGGAAAGAGGCTGACACACACGGTACTAATACAGAATGAACTGGCCAGGGACTTCTCACCCCTCGTGTAACAGAAATGCTACTGAACACTCAATTAAATTGAAAGTTGGAAATGTAGAATTGAAAGGAAAAGCCTTTTTATATAACATAATTAATCTGTAGAACTCGCTGCCATGAGAAAACATTGAGGCCAAAACCTATTAGGATTAACTAAAGATTAGGTAATGGATAACTAGAACACGCTCAATTACATTGGATAGGATTATAAACTTCACTATCCTGAACATGAATTATCCTCCACAGATCAGAAAGGAACTCCTACTCTGAACAGTAATTTTATAACCATTTTCATGTCTTCTTCTCATAGCTGCCAGCCAGGATCCCTGTCAGATCTGTACAGGTTATCACCATACTCCATATCCAGCAATGGAAGAGCTCTTGGACTTGCCTACAGTAGAAACCCTCCCTGACACACACAGCAGAGCTCTCAGCACAAGAACAACAGAAGTATTTCTAGATGGAGGCATTTGCTCCGTCATGCTGACACAAACAGCCCGCTTCCTTCACTAAGAATGGTGTTTCCTTTCATTGCAATCCACCAGAACTGACACCTGGCTACCAGCACATTCAGTACCGAGCTGCTCCTCCAGCTCAGAAATGAGTCATCCAATGCTCTGTTCATACATCCAGACGTGGTGCACATAAAACATCGGGTCTCAGTTGGCTGCTGCTTATACCTGAACACCATTAAATGGATGATGGCATCAGTAAACACAATCAGGGAATGGAAGACTCAGTTGAAGGTGTAATACTTTCTACTCTTTGTATGCAGTGTGAGTAATACTTGAGGAAGTCATGGAGGCTTAGAATTGATTTAAAGTAGACCTCCTAACCTACCCCGGTACCTATGCTGGTTGCACAATGCCATGTTTCCTCTGCAAACGAGTAAATGATGGAAGTTGTGGAAAAGTCCTCACTGAAAAATGCAACACTTCCTTCATTGGGTATTTGATGGCAGCACTGGGTGTCTCAGAGTGAAAGATTGGGGTTCTTACAGCAAGCGCCATATATTAAGCTAGAACACTTGTGGAATGACTGGGGAAGAAAGGGCTTTAAAACAAGGAATATTGTATATAAAATCCCTGATCATAAATATTAAAGCTGTATCTGGTACTGAACAGCCACGTACAACAAAAAACAGCTTGGCTTCCAAGGTGAGTTTCTATACAGACGAGCGATAATACTTCACCTTCCAGCGTTTCGATCTCATTCGGAAAAAAAAGTACATGATCATCAAAAATAAGGACGACGCCACATAGAGGACGACACACAGACTCATGTCTATGTTGGAAAATCCGATCCCTAAGAAGATCACAGACTGCCTGCTCTCCTGATGGTTAACAGACTCAAATGCACTTTTACCGCTGGCCCTGGCAGGTCCGTGGTTCCCTATGAGCTTATTGAACAGCTTCGATTCTGAATCTCTTCTGTGCTCTTGGTTCAGGGCTGCATCTTCTCTATTTCCACCTGGTTTCTCCAGCAGGCTTTTGTCTTTCTCCTCCCTTGCATCTTTTAGTTCAGCGTCGCTGGACTCAGTCTGGCTCTCAGTGTATCTATAAAGGATGTTTTCACTGCTGTAGTGCTGCTTCATGAACTGCAGGACCTGAGCCTCGTTCCAGCTGTGTAACCCTTTGATTTCCTCGTGACACGCAGGACAGAGGTCTGGAGTTGGCCATTGAACTTTGGGAAATTTGGGGTCTTCTGTTAAATCACCTAATTGAGAGGAGGGAAAAAATACATCAGAAATGAATGAGCGAGGCAGGCTGAACTGCCAGACAGCTCAGCACAAACTGCAGTGTGTATTTCACCCTACGGGGAGGCTGGCAAACAGGCACCAAAAAACCCACCACAGCACACTAACGTTTGTATTAAACTAAAGGCAAACTAAGCAATTCATGGCTTTCCTGACGGGTGAATCCACTGATCCAAAGCACCGCTTCCTCCTTTTCCTCTTCTCTCAATAAAAGATGCACCATTCACATTCCAATACAACAGGATGCCACGAGTGCTGTGGTGTTGGAAGGCAGGAGAACATCCCCAGCTGGGCCTTTCGGGGTTAATTTGAGTTATGGTTTGAAACAAATGCTCTTTTGCACTGGATGCTCTTTAATCTTCCAGCCTGGTTTGCAGTAAGCTGTTACAAATATTCGTCTCTGCTATTCAAATGGGAGAGCACAGGTCTGCCTTTCTGATGCCTTACAGTATAAAAATCACCCCATAATCACTTGGTTTCAGTAGAGAAAACTAAACAAAAAACAACTTATGCTAAGATTACCAACACAAAACTCAGTGCATTTCGTGCTCCCCTGCCAAAAAGAAGGCGCACTGTACCAGGAATTCGGCAGGGCAGAGCTACATACAATCTCATAACACACACCTGAACTCCAGGCCAAGGTGCCTCCATTGACCATTCAAACATTGTTTCTCACTGAGAGCTACGTCTATTGCCAGAAATACAGGGGCAGCTTTTAGGGATTAGAAGAAGTTTCTGCCCCAAAGAGAAATTTTAGCAAACTTCGAATGCAGTATTTGACACTGTTGTTTATTCCAGTACATTTACACTTCTAAAAGGGTATTTCAACCAGCTGCTGCATCATTTAAATCGAAATCCATGTGGGTTCTCCAGTGACTGAATGCTCTAAAGAAGCACGTTGCTCCAAGTCAGCATGAAGTGGCTCCCCATGTTCTGCCTGGCAACAGTAGCAAACGTTAAGGGATGATTTCTTTTTAATACCTCCTCATATGTTTCTTTCTTCTTGGAGAAAGGAGACCAACCGCTTGGACTCACATCAGTATTTAATACTTTATAAATCTTGGGAATTCACCTAACCACGATATAAACACCAAGTAGCATATTTAAATTGTAACTAATGCTATATTACACAGATCCATAACAGTAGGCGAGGATTAAGTGCAAAGAGAAACTAATTTTCCTTAGTGCTTTAGCTATTTGATATCCCCACAACAGAACAGATTAAATACAACCCAGTATTTTAGCTGTATTTTCAGTCCAATTGAAAACAGCAATCGAGGTGGAGGTCGAAAACAGAAGAATATCAAATGGCAACGTTATTTTATTTGGTTGTTGATCTGATCATAGTTTAGGCTTCTCTTATCCTGAGAAAGCCTCCTCTTCAATTATCACCCTCTCCTCTATAGCACCTTTCCAGAACAAAATGAAGATGAGGTTTAACATCTGCTTAAACTGCAATGGAAAGGAAGTTAATTATTTTTATCCACTAAGTAGCTGAACTGCATTGCTCCTTTTGGGAAAGGCTTTGTTTTGTACTCAGCATCTCATCAAGCAACAGGTGACATCTCAGAAGGATCACTATCATTGCGTGTCATAAGAGATAAACTATTACTGGAGTGTATCTCAAGTGTATTTATTGCACAGTCATGAAAACGTTACCAGGCTGGTCTTTAGAGTTAAAGCTGACTGAGATGCTGTAAGTCTTATTCTGCACACAAACAGCTGTTAACCCTGTACACCAACACACCTACAGAGCTTGTCTTAAGTCAGTACTTAATAGAGGAACATTAAGCTGAGGCAACAGTTGCTGTAGGTTTGAACCCATGTTACAGAGTACTATTTGCACGCCTATTTGTACCCATACAAACCACACTGTATAAAATGCCACAGCCTTGCCTTCCAGACACAGCAACCTTGTGTGGATTTTCCTAAGCAAGGCCTTCCGTACCTGCAAGTCTGTTGTTGACTACATTGTGTTTCTCCCAGAGCCACAGAACAGCCTTGTCCAAGGTTTGCACCGAGTCCATGGATTCCTTCGCCATCTCCTCAAAGTGCTGAGCACAAGCCTTGCATCCGAAGAAGTGATGGATGTATCTCTGCATGACCTCAAGTACTACCCGAGGATTGTCTTCAAGACCTAGAAAGACAGATGAGAGAACATTTAGCACCACTGGGACAAACACAGCTTCAATGCATGCTATGCACAATGCACCTGAAAGGGAAGCACAGCAAAAGGCAACGCTGCTCCCTTCTCAGCCCACAGACACAAACACCTCCAGATGCACAGAACCAGCCACCTTTCTCATTCACACATGTTATCATCAGCACCAAAACTAAACGCCTGTCAGATGAAGCAGCAGGTGATGCAGCGTCACAGGTTGGGTGAGTACCGCCTGCTGCAGCTGAACACACACACCTGGAGGGGATTCACAGCTAAAGGTTTGTAGATGACATGGTAAAGGGTTCCAGTGCTTCTGTCCCATTCTGGCACTGAATAACAGAGGCTGACAGCACACGTGCTCTCTGTACATGCTCAGAAAGAAAAAATCCTTAGCAAAACCTGTTTGAAACTGTCAGAGTATTTATCTATTGCCTATGTAAGAGACGCATGGAGACTGCCATAGCACACCTTTACTTAGAGCAGAGCTGTCATTCAAACCAATGAAAAGCAAGCAATCTCTGCTCAGACATCCCATATCTGTGATTGAATAGGCACGTATAAATAAAAGCCAGGAGATTACAGCAGATTAAATTACAATATTACAAGAAAGGCTAAAAAGCGTTTTGGAGAGTCAAAGTGTTTTATCACACACATTGACTATGAATTTAGGAATACAATCATTAAGAAATAACTACTAGCAAACAATCTCTTCACATAAGACAGATTCAATTACAAACTTCATTGTATCTGTTTGCCTGTGTAACGTTACACTCTTGAAGTTTCCTTCAAAATTCATTTTCCAGAGAGGGCTTTCAAGTTTAACAGGAAATGAAAAGATTCAGACATATAGTTAATAGTCCACAAGCAAGTCTTATCCACACCAACAGATACATTCATTGAGAACTCCTCCATACAACGAAGGATGCCCAGGATGAGATTTCTGCGATGATTTTTATCCGCCTTCTGAAGTGAACAATTTTGCTACCAAAGCTCCTTTTGGGTTCCCTGATGTTCATCTCGTTGCAGCTTCAAATTACACAGTTCTACATTAAAACACACTGAATTTTAAGCAATAAAAGCATTCTATCAAGAAAACCACGGTAAGTTTATGCTGGCTGCTGCCAGAATCTGCAAGGAGCGGAAACTATCAAGAAAAACCCAGCTGGTTTAAAAAGGAAACAAACAATTGCAAAATGGCTCATTTTGGTTGTTTTTCTTTTATCAGCCCAGAGATGAATCTTCTATTAACATCTGCCATGTATCATCGTGTAATCCTCCTTTTCTCTTTCCTCCCAAACTACAGCAATTCAGGGTAACCCTAATCTTTAAAGTGGACAAGAACCATAAAACCCTACCTGTGGTGGGAAGGATTAGGGAGTACATCATGCTTTTTAGTAGATGGGATTTAAACAAGCAATAAGGAGAGGAAAACCTCCCAAGACATAATCCGACAGTCTCAGACTGACCCAATTCTTTTGCCATAAGAAGTGATCATCACATATCTGCCCCGATTTAAATCGATGGTTAAGTGTGCCTAAGAGTTCCCAGGTTCTGCAGTGTATTTTTAACTTCAGACTGCCCAGAGCTTGGAACATGAAAGCAATGCAAGACGTCATTTTGTAGATCTAGATATTAGGGATGTTTTTCAATTCAAACAGAACAGCTTCAGCAGTTCACCCCAGAAAGGGGCAATTCGACTTTTGCATGATGCTGCTGCGCAGCTAATACACCATGCGGCACAAAAAAGAGATTCAGCCTATTGTCCTACAAATAACAAACAAAACAAGGCAAAATGAGAAGGGAAAAAACACTCCAGGATGATGAGATTAGCTATTCAAAGTATGCCTGTTTTGCAGGGCATTCAACATTAAGCACTGAGTATTTCACTGTGATTGCAAGCTATGCTGGATAGACATGTGCATCCGTATTTAATGTACAACTGACAACTGGAAAACTGTAAACTATGGCTACCGTGGCCTGGCAGCCCTCCATCTAGTGCTCTTTACAGAAGACATTAAAAGCCTTGAAATTAAACAACAAAAACTAAATGGAACAATAAGCAAACAATGCACTGTCCTGACAAGAAGAGAATCAGATGAAGAGCAATATTTCAGCATTATTATCTTCTTCCATTGTGCTAAGAAGACAGCATCTATCTGTGCAGAACATTTCTTAAATAGGAACCAGCATCAGAACATTAACACTCTATGAAAGAAACTACAGCAGGTCTGGCTAATGGCTGTCCAGCTTTTATCGCTGCTAAGCTCATGGTTTCAACTCCTCAAATGTACAGTGCAACCTCATAGCCTGAATCGTCTTCCACCTTTTTCAGGTGCTTCAGAATTTCTTCCTTTGAAATGCTCCCCCTCCTTCCTGTTTGATTGCTCCCTTCCCCAGGGTCACAGATTTTTCTACTATATTTACCATATTTCTAAGCAAGGACAAACTGACACGCATTCTTTCAAAGCCTTCCCACTGCAAGAAAGCTACGCTCTGACCCCTGCTGGCAAAAGCCTGCAAACTGAGCCTGCAAAGATAACTGTCCACAGGAAGAAGATTGCTCGAATCCACCGCTTATTTTCTTGCCTAGCAGAACTGCTGTGTGTGTTTCTGTCTCACCCGTCAAGAACCTCACAGAACTGCTGCTTACCTGTGCTTATCAAAGCTGTTGGGCGCAGCGCAGCTTGCACGGTCAGGGTATGAAACAGCTTCCAAAGGGAACAAGTGTAGCCTCTGAGCTCTGGCCTGCTGCCCTGACAGCCAACCCACTCTGTTCTCTTAGTGAGAAATATCCCAGAAATCTGAAAAGAATCCATATTTAAGATATAAACAGCTCTGGGACCAAAGTTAACTTCAACATTTGTGGAAATGATACTGAACCCTGAAGCCCATTATTTAACTCACCCGTCTTGCAAACACATGACGTGACATACAGTACACAGTCAGTGATGTTAAACCTGCCAAGATGCACATCAGGGATGTCTGATTAGTCTGCCAGGATACCTTAAGCAGCTTAACTTCTAGAGACTTCTTTTTTTTTAAGCACAGTATGCAAACAACACACACATACTGTTGTCAGCTGTGTTACAGCTTCTGTGAGCACAATAAAAACGGCATCACTCACAGCAAGATCTATGGAATTTACAGCAGTAACATCTTAAGAGGATCAGACGTAAAATTAATGTTCATTTCTTCTTAAAATTACTATTAAATATGAAAGTCTTGCATGGGATTTCATTCCAGTGATTCATCTCTGATTCCTAAAACACGTCTGCTTTCCACATTCCAGACAGAAATGCCACTTTATAAGAAGAAAGGCTCAGATTAACTTCTATGCAAAGACAGCTCCACCACAGTGCTTTGCGTTATCAAACTGAGATGGGATTCCTGGCAAAGGCCGTAAGAAGTCAGGAAATTAAGTAGGAATAATGAAGAATAATTTACTCTTCAGTGGGTAAATTTCCCACCTTCTAAACTAAAGAGAACTCTGCTGATAGCAGGCATAGCAAGTACAGCCAGTTCAACAACGTCTGCTCTCCCATGGTTTGAAGCTGACACTGGGGAAGGTAGCAACTGCTTGCTCATAAAACCATGCCAGGATTGTCTGCTGCAATTCTCATTCCAATTTCTTCATCTGGATTTTTTTTTTTTCCCCTGGCAATGATTTCACTTTATTTCCATTTTAACCTTCTTATAACTCCATTACGGCTGAGGGACCATCAGTAAGCGATGCCTTAGATTTATATAGAATCTTATCCTTTACTAATGCTGTATTTTACACTGGAAACTAGTAACAGCTTACCCGCATTTTGTTGTTGACCAGATCTAGAATAGCATCATAAGGGATTTTGTCTAATGGAAGGCTCACCAGCCACTCCTGCAAGGTCTCTAACAACTTCACCACAGGCTGACGGCCAGGAAAAAGCTGAGGATATTAAAAAGAAACGAGAATATAATAATATTTTAAAGCACAACTTTCATTAGCAGCCTGACAGCTTTACGTCGGCCTAAATGTGTTTTTCTTGTCATCGAAATGCATCGATTAAGTTTAATAGGCAAGATTTTCTTTTGCTGCGTGCAAACACTTGTTCTGTTTATTAGTAAATCAGTTTGCCAGTTATCTCACAGTGACACAAAATTTAACACGTTGTGTCTGCAAGATGTTAACCAGCATGAGGATACTCCATTTCAAAGGGAACAACTTTGGACAGATTACACTGAATTTTCTATGATGATAATTCAGCTTAACATACAGCTTAGGGAGCATAAGACCTAGGAAAGGCCGAGATCCTTTCTCACCCTTTGAATATAAACTGCAGCAACTGGTTCTTATTCTGTTTTTTTAACTTTTGATGATGGCAGCTATCTAGAAAAATAACTTTCCTTTACATACATGCAAAAGTGATTTCCAAAATGGTTTGGAAATGGTGATTACCTTAACTTGCAAGTTAAAGTAGTCAAGCTCGAGGAACTGTAAATCAGTGGTCCTATCATTATTAGACACTAGAAATGCTTGATTGATTGTTGTATTTACTACAGAATTGAGTACCTTTCCAGAGGAAGGGGAAACAAAGTCCCTGTATCTGCTGTCTTAAACACATTTCATGTGTTTTATAGATGTCAGAAGGTGCTCTGCACATACAGGTCCTTTTGCAGCCACTGTCCAACTATACAACTAAAACAGCATACTTCTGTACTACAGACAGCATCTATAATCCCATTTACTCCAATAGGAATCCCAAAATATCACACATTACTATCTAAAAGGCAAAAGCTGCAGTCTCTGGTAGATATATTGCATGGAAGAAGAAAAAAATAAAATCTAATTCTACAATAATGAAGATTTCCCTTGGGGGGGGGGGGGGGGGGGGGGGGGGAACAACACAGAGATCATAATATCTCTGAGTTTACAATTTATCATCATTTTCAATGCTGTTAAACAGAAGGATAGGATAAAAAAAATGTTAGAAGTCCTGATTCACAAAGCTGTTGTTATGGATTGATTGCTGGGCACTTGGTCAAAAAGGAAAGCAAGACACAGAGTTTAACTTTGAAATCCAATGCTGTGAGCCTGCAGAAAGATGCACATAATTATGGTACCAATCCTGCAGACTTAGCATTCTGACTGCCTCAAATGTAAACAGCCCACCTGTAAACATGTGGGAATTGTGAATGAGAACCGAGAAAAAAGCTTTTCACAACAAAAGAATGCAAATAAAGGACAGGAGCCCCCACATATATAATGGCAATCTGGAGATGAGCATGCAACAGCATTCCCCATTTATGCACTAATAGCCAGGGAAGCAAATGACATAAGCTGGCCAGGAGCCATCAGGAAGAACAGAGGATGTTTTAGGGATAATATGATGGAAAGATTACCACCACACTTTCTTAAAGAAATGAGGCCAGCTAGAGATTTCTGACCTCTGATGGCCGCAGGGGGGCAAGAAACCGTCTGATTGATACACCCAGATAGCTGGAAATAGACCATACAGCCCTTATTATTCCCTTAAGCAGGAATTGGTTCAGGTATTTTAAATAAAGCTAAGTGTTAGCTGTTTAGTAAGTAGATGCAGAGAGAGTCTGCTCATTTCAAAAGGCTGATATTTACAAAGTGAAATTCCTTTCTTTTTATTTTCCAAGTTGCATTGCATACATTGCTTTTATTGCAGGTGTAATGCGTGAGCATCTTCAATTCTGAAGCACTCAACTTCAATCACATTCAAAATTTAGACTGAAGTTAGAAATCTCTAATAGAGCACTATTTGTCAAGCGTGGAATAACAACATTTAAAAATGGAAAATAATACTTTTACTGAGTTAAATTAGCTATTTATCCCAAAGATCTGAGAAACAGACTGCATTTATAGCACTCATTCAATATGCTGCAGACTGCTTAACCTTTATTCAAATTTGATCCTTCTGAGAGGAAATTAAAATGCATTTCAGCTCTTTAAGGATATCGGAACAGCGCAGAGTAACTCAAAAACAACATTTAAAGAAATTCACAAAGCTCGTTTTTAAGCTAGAGGGAAAGCACGTATTTAAATACATTCTGAAAGACATTTTGAGGGGCTTACATCACAATAAATTTTATGTTAGCCATTTTTTTTCCCTAAAATAATCAAGGGGAAGAAGCACATACCTTGGCAGAGATGGTAACAAAATCCTTGAAGGTCTTTAGCTCAGCTCCCTCAAGCATCTTGTGTGTAGCAAGCTCTACCCGGAACAGGTAATGCAATCCAGATTCAAGGTCAGCCATGTACAGCTTCGATCTGAAACACACATATAACATTATGACAGGGGTCTTTCACTCATTTTCTCATCAGTCACGAAGGTAAAACTGATATATAGTAGGTGACATTAAAACCTCTACATTTGCCACTTCAGTGATTGCAGCATATCCTGCAGCACGCACAGGGACATACAGCAGTTGCTTTGGGTGCTGGGAATGGTGAGCATCAAGTTCATTGAGACCCACTGCACTCTCATGAAGTAGTTCTATGTCACTCGGTTCTGAGATGAGACACGTGAAGCAAAACCACACTTAAGCTTTTTGTCTCCCAGCAGTGAAATTACAAACCTGACATTGTCAGCAAGGAAACAGCTGATATAAAGAAATTACAGCTTATGCATGGGGTAAAACACCCCATCTTCCAACGTTCTCAGAGCCCAACCTTTACACTGTATCCTGCAGAGCAATGTAACTGAACAAAGAGAAGTTCACATAGAATTCTTTTGTAAGAGCTCAACAAGATCATTATTTCCAAACCAAAAATGAACAATCATTCAAGAAATCATCTGCCTCCATCTAAAATTACACACATGAAATAACACCTATTAAAATACAAGACAGACTATATTCTTAACAACTCAAACTACAAACTTATTTTGACATATCTCCTTAGTTAATAATGTACTTACTTAAACTGGGGGGGCGGAGGGGAAAGAAAAGCTGCTGACTTGAAGTTTCTTAGAGATCCATATGTGGTTCTCCCAGAAAAAGCCCATTTGGAAGATACTTGAACTGGAGATTCATATCAACAGATTTTGGCTTGCTGGGAAGCAGCTACATTTAACTAAGCTGTTTTAATAACGCAATGTTTTATGTAAAATATTTTACGATAGTCATTGGAGGAAGATGACACTAATAGTGTCCAAAAAAGGAAAATAAGTACAAAATGAAAGCACTCAGTCCTGTATCTTTTCCATCTAAAGATGCTGAAGGATTATCTCTCTGTAAAGCCTTTGTATCCTTCTCTCAAGCAGAGAATGGGGCAAAGAGGGTAAAGATAAAACCTCATCAGATTTGGTTTGACAAACATCTTTCACAGTGACTTGAGCATTTTCAACTGTACTTGCATTTGTTGAGCATTTTCAGTGGGCACTGCTTAATTTCCAGTACACACAGAGAATAATTGTTTTTGTGCTATAGCCTGTTGCTTTACTGTTTTATTTTTTTCAGGGAATTGATTGAAACATTGCTCACAAGCAGAGAAACGTTACCTGCATTTAGCAGAAGCTGCAACCTTGGTGCTGAAAATGAACTAATTCAGTGTTGTCTCAACATACTGAGAAACAGATCAAGCTGAAGTGACGCACTGCTTTAGCTTTGGTGCCATTATTTTTCCAGTATTAAGCATAAATGCCTTAAATTGTATTCTGCAAAATAATGAATATTACGAAGTGTGATCAACCTATTCAAATCAAGCTACATCAGCCAGGATGGAAAGAAACACCATTTTCATCTGCACTAGAATTATATAATGAAAGGGCAGCCTCCTACGTGGCATAAAGAAACTGCAAGTGAGTTTTAATAATCAAACACTGATCTGGAAATCAGCATTGCTTACTTATCAAACTCCTTCCACGGCTTGATCTCTGCGCTCTCCTCTTTGTTTCCTTTAACAGGCAGCTCAAGTGGTGAAAGAAGTTTCTTTCTTACACCCGGCAACGACTTCAAATATGAAGAAAAGACTGACCGTAGGGGCTTCAGACTGTGTATAAATGGACAAAATTCAGATTATTTTTCATCTTGGATTAATCAAACATGCAAAGCAAATTAGTATACTTATAACATAGTCACTTTGTTTTCCTTTTTACAGCTCCGGTACGTGTTCTAATTTTGATAAATAGTGATCAATTTAGCAATTATTTTTTGTCACTATTCCTATTAGTGGTTTGAAATTCCACATGAAATAAGAACATCACGTTCATCAAAATATCAGCTTGCCTCACATAGACAATGTTCACACAAAGCAAGTATTCTGACTTAAAAGCAAGCTTGTCAGGCCTTTGATGCACTGCTAATTATTTTCATTCTCATTCCAAAGCGTTTTCCTTTCAGATACACCATAGTAATAGGCATAAAAACTACAAAGAGCCAACAATGGTAAGCAAGCTAATATCAAGTCTCTTATAATATTATATATAAATCAATATTAAATGTTTTATTAGGAACAGTGCACAACTATCAGCATATGCAACTCCAAATAACAAGCAGTTGCCTATTTTCAGTCAGAAACACCGTAAAACAGTCTATTTCAAAGTAAGTTTCACCAATGAATAACCCTGTTACTGCAGTCAAGCATCCCAAGGGTCATAATTAGCTGCCACAGAACTCTTTCATATCCCTTCATGTCATTTCTACTGGCATAATCCATCTCTGTGCATTATAAGCATTCATAAAGAGTGAACTGGTCAATGAGACCACTAAATACAATTACCCAACAACTGCTGAAGAGTGCTGAAGACTGACAACTTTCAAACACAAAGGAATCAAGTACAGTATACATGCCAAGACACAATGCCATTGTACATGTGCAAAAATGCTTATAAAATAATTTACTTTGTATAAAGGGAAGCTATAAAAAACAGTTGCTATAGCTTAAGTGAAACCTTTTATGTTCCCTTAAGACAGAAACTACTTACCTGTTAACTAACCCATGCGATCCATTAGGATGCATCAGGTAGCACGAAGGGACTGAGGTAATCCCAAGTTTCTCCAGGAAAGACTTATCAGAATTCAGTGCTCTCTTTACAACAATGTTTTCATACTGGATCAAATCTAAGATAACCTGGATAACAAAAAGATAACACAAATTAAATACATTGTTGGTGGAATCTTGTAGGGCAAGACAGGTAAGTAAGTAAAGTGCATCAACCCTTAAGCTGTTCACCAAGAAAGTGCATCTGTGAGTATTCTGTGGTCACCAACAATATCAGATGAAGATTTACCCTGGAAGTTATTTACTCTTACCCTCAGTTCTTTGTTTGGTCTATTCTGATATCTTTCTTGTCAATTCTAACATCTGAAGAACACATGAGAATGAACCATGAAATGTCCTCAAACCTCAAAACAGAGCAGGGAATATTCCAAAGGTAACAATAGATAAGTTTTGTGCTACACACGCAAGGTAAGTTTCCACTACATTTTTCCTTTTTGGGTGCATATTGTCTTTGCTACATTTCACCTCACTTTCAAACTTGTGATTTAAAAGACCTCTCTTTTAATCAGTGATAAAAGAATGGCCTTTATTTCTTTAGCTGTTGCAACTTCTATTAGGTTTGTCTATATTGTCTAACACTGAAAAACTGAGAGTAATGTTGCTTTCTATTTTATCAAGCTATTTTATAAATACGGATTTCTATAAAACATTAGCAAATATTTAGCCTTCTGAAATCAGATTCTATTCTCCTTACTCTCCAATCTGCTTTCCCTGCAAAGGGGAAATAGTGTTAAAAATCAGTGAGACCAAATACTGGAGAACTTCATAATAATTACCTCCTTTTTGGTACTGCCTACATAATTTAGCAATTATTTTTGTCACTATTCCTATTAGTGGTTTGAAATTCCACATGAAATAAGAACATCACGTTCATCAAAATATCAGAAACCAAGTGTCTGGAAGCAGTCTGCTTCTCCAAGTGATTCTTGTTTTTGGCAGTGCACCTTCCTCCACTTATACAACTCAGTCATCTTGGCATCAAATCTAATTAGAAACATTTCACAGACTCCGGATGTTTCTGCACAGATTATACCTAGATAATTATGTGGTTTATTTACTTATTCTAGATCTTGGCAGCAAGAGAAAAGTAACAGTTCTAGGCAAACAGCAGGCTCGTTAAGTGGTGAAATGATGCCAAATCAAATACTTTATTAGGGGGGAGGAAGGAAAGATCAAAAGACTTTCACTTCCTCAGAGCTGTGAAAACAATTGCATGCTATCATTTAAATTAGAACTACTAATATTATGGATGTGTTTTTTTTTTTTCTAGTAGTAACAAAAAACATCTAACAATATTTGTGTTGGGATTTTCCTACTCTTGAAACAAAAGAATTGTGCTAACAATGAAAGAGATAAATTAATCTTCCTCTCAAGTGGGAACAGAAGAAGTTAACATGACACAACACACTCATTTGTAAATGAGTTCTTTTGTATAATTAAATACAACAGCCTTATGTAATCACTTCACTTTATGATATCTCAAAAAACACGACCTGACTTTTACCCACCCTTCAATTCAGTCCTAGAATCACAAGTTTTCTTGCTTGACTAACATAAAACTCAGCTGTTTTATAACAACACTCTTTCACACTCACTATGTCATAAATCATGCATTACCTCTCGTCCAGTGTAGGAGTTATTACTTTCAACCACAACGGCAGTATAATGAGGGGTTTTCTTGTCAAAGAGAGAAGTAACATCACTGGACCTTGTAAGAAAAGACAAAGCATTTAGCACAGGAGAATGCAATAAGCTCACTGTTATCAACAGAAATTCCTTTTACTATCTTGCAGTAGTACTGATAACAACGATAAAAAGCTTACTCCATATTTAATAAGACTATCTATGTTATATTGGATTAACACAGCAGGCATACATTAGCTGCACTTTAAACAAGGCACTTACGAAACTGGATCCAATGGTGGGCAAGCAGGAGGTCTTGACTCTTGGGAATGGTTCTGCAAGAAGTCAATCATCATCTGGCGAACTGTTTGCAGCTCACGATCTGCTCCTGCTGAATCCAAAGGTACAAATACACACAGTGCTTCAGACAACTGAGAGCAAACACTTCATGTGCAGGCTTACATACGTTCTCATACTTTCCTGCAGTGTTTTTTTGTTTGTTTGTTTCACATTCAGACTGGGTAAAGGCAGCACTGTTTTCTGGCTGATGAACAGGTATTAAGGGTTTAATTATAAGATTGCAATTTCACGTTGAAATGAGAACTTAAGAACTGTAAACCCATCCCAAAATTCATAAAATGTCAAGACTTACAAACCTCTTTTCAATCAGGATATTCATGATGGATTACAAACTGCAAATGTGCAGCATTCATACCAAATGGGACAGGTGACCTTACAAAGCTACATAACATAAGGGAATAACTGTGAGATTATGTTATCAGCTTTAAAAGGAGCAAAGCAAAATGCAGGAGCTCTCACAAATGTCAGAAGTAACAGGTACAACTACAGTCTAATTCTACACAAAGGGTTAATGGTGCAGGTGGTCCTTCTTCTGACCTTTGGCCTTTTAAATGTTAATCCATTAGAAAAGACAACATTACTTTTGTCCTCAGACAAACCACCTCAAGCTGTGATCCTGTCAGACACAGGGATAAGCCTGCTTCCAGTTAGTTGACATCTGAGTAGGAGCTCCCCGAATGAAATTCAGGATGCCTGGAAATTGACTGACAGTTCAAAAGGCACCAAAGCCAGGACTGAGTAAACTGCATCTCAAACTGCAGAGATGTGGGCTGGTTTTGTCCTTTGGGACTTTCCTTCCCCCCCCCCCCCACCTCAAACAAGGGCAACTTACACTTACAGTAGGATATTCCCACCTTTGTAATTCTCTCCAGTTGTAAACTGCTTCGTAAACGCTTTGAAGAACTATGGGGGAAGAAGGGCAAAAAAAGACAAGTATTACTGACTTTAAAAGGTCACTATTAAAGACAAAAGCTCAGGATTCACACAATCGTTTTTAGTTTTTCTACTATTACAAAACATTTCTATCTCTGTTGGTGAAATAGCTTTTACTCCTAGCCTATGAGCTCCGAAGATGTGGGAAGAGCATCACAATTTCTAGTAAATACTCTTAGCAAACACGTTTATGGTTTTAATTAAAATAAAACACGCGTCATTTACCTGAGACAATAAATACATCATGGCACTTACCCTAAAAGTCGGGTAGAAGTGAATCCCATACTCCTTGCATGTCTCGTAGTTCTCTTCTTCCCCGCAATCCAGCACACCAATTCTAATTGCAGACTCCCAGTCTGAAAACAAAAATGAGAAGAATGAAAATCACCGATCATTGAAACAACTAAATCCTCCCTGGATGGCCAGGCTTCTGTTTGCATTGAGCAGTATTCTCAATACATCTGAACAAGAAGAATCTCAATGTGTAATGTGACAATTATAGGACTAAAGACTTTTTTCTAATTGAGTCCAAGAAGATGAAATAGGGTCCAACCCAACAGAAGGTACCAACTCAGTTCCACGGCTTTTCCTATCAGCTAAGCCCATAAGATAAGCATGTGGAGAACATTTAAATGAATAAAACAAATCCAATAGTTTATCACATTTGATGCTGGTATCACAGTTAATCTTCACACAGGCTTCACTGCTCACTGAACTCGCAGTGTTCTCAGAGGCCTCCAGATTTGCCCAACAGATTCACCCCAACACTCACATTTTGCCCCCTGAAAGCTGTCTTTACTTTTTAGTGTTCCTTGGGTATCCACTGGATATGCTTCTAAAATACCCGAGTTTTAACAGGAGTGCTACAGAGTTGGGTTGCCACATCACTAAATTTCCTAATTTCCTTTATAAATGTTTCATAGGAGTAACCACAAGAGTTGAAGTATTTCCATAAATGCACCTACATAACTTCAATAAAAGCTTTCAATTCATTCATAGCTTTTTCCTTCTCGTTTTGCCAGCTATGCTCTGCTGCAGCAATCACTTTAAAGAAGAACTGCTCCAAGAGACTCCTTATGCAGTTACTTTTTAAAGCTAAGCTGAATCAAAACAGCTGTGGGCAGAATTTGAAGACACACCATAACTCCCAAGGATCAATAACATATAAAATAAGCACTGAAATTAAATTTGCTTTTATAGCAAAGAGCCCAAAAGCTTCATCAAGTTCAAGATCTGATTGGATGCCTGGCTGGCTGTTGAAATTTAGCTTGACCTTTCCTTGTCTTTGAAGGAGGATGGGGCAGCTGAGTGGGAATTTCAGTTGTGCTGAACGTGCCAACAGCCCAACAGGCACCACAGTAACTACAAGCATCCTTGAGCAGATGGGCACATATTCACACCAACACAAAAGGCAACAGCAGTCCATTTTATCAAATAAAATGCAAAACAAACAACAACAACAAAAAGTTTGGCTTCTGGGTATCTATCTCATTCAACTTTCACCACTCCTCCTTTTTCCACCTGCCTTCTTCCTCCACCACATGATGAATAGAAGCACTATGAATCTAATGCAAATGGCTCACTTATAACAATGAAAATGCATCTCTGGCCAAACGCTTGGGTTAAAGAGCACCAGCTGGGGTGTGTGCTGCTCAGCATTTGCCTTTGCTTAGCAAGGAGCTCCTTGTTTCTAAGAGATGTGAAAACTGCTGCAGCACGCAGCCTATATTGGCAATGCAGCATAGATGTGCTTCAAAGAAAACGCTGCTGAGTTTGGGATCTCCAAGGGCTTGTTACTTCTGCACAGAAAACCACTACATGTAATTCCAGCCCGCAGACATCCCGGTGGGTAGACTCAACCATCTTTTAAGACACCAGAAGTAAACTGTAATAAGGCTAAATGTGTGGTTAGGGACGCAGCAGCGACAACTCTGAGCCTATACTGAGAGAAAGCATCGCCACAAAAACTGCAAACAAAGCAGTTCCTCATTTTCAGAAGCATCATCTTTAAGCTTGCAACGAGGTTGCTGAGGTTGAAGAGACGAGAAATGAAAAGCTCTCAGATGAAGCCACCAAGGGAAAGCATGAGTTTTCTCAGTCCTCCACTAAAACCCATCCATTCCCATTCTGAAGTGGAAACATTCTGCTGCCAAATAACGCCAGGCAGCAATTTGCATTTGCTGATATGGCCAACGTCCACAGACCTGAAAATCCACTTTTCAAATGGAAGTCTTTATGAAGACTTGGACCAAGTAACTTGGTCCTCGACTGGTTATAGCAATAAAGTACACATCATCATAACTGCAGAGAAGTAAGAAGTACCTGAAGTCATTAAAAATTGCAATTGTTGTCCACAAATGTATCACACAACTGCAGTGAAACACAAACATGCCTTCATTTTTGCCTTCGTGATCTCCACTGCAGTGCTTGCACACCTCCGGGCTCTTTCATGTCTTTAGCACAAGATCTAATACTATTTTGGCCACAAGGCAACGCAATTACAAGGTGAAAACATTATGCAAGCTTATGTAAAGAAACAAAAAATGAGCTACAGATTATACAAACAAGAAAAGCCATGAAAATGACAAGTGCCTGAATTGCTATGAAAGCAGGGCAGCTCTGTTTGTTGCTCTTTCAGTTGCTGATCAGTCCAACACACAACAAACTCCCCAGGGCCTTACTCTGGGCAGGTTCATTTCTGTGCATCTAAAACCATGCACATTTAACACTGACCTACGTTGTGTGTTCATCATTGCCAATGCTTCTCACATCCAAGGCTGCCAGAGAAGCCAGAGCTCCTCAATGCCTCTCAAACAGAAACCACATGCACGCACCTGAACCACTGCCTCCACCACGATATCTTGAGTAAAACACCACATTGGAGTTGGAAAGCCTTTAACACACCCACATTAAGAGCAATTTCTCCCCAAATTCTGCCTCAGGTCTCCTCCCCATCACAGCTACAAACACCTCCATGCTCTGTAAGCTCCTTGTATCAGACCCACAAACAGAACACTGCAGCACGTGCCAATAAACCCATGAGCAGATTTAGACACAGCAGTGTGAGTGTCCCTCTGCTGACACAGAGGCCAAGGATCCATTTAAAAGAACTGTACGATAACTACAAAAACATCTCTGTGTTATCTCCCGGCCATTCTTTTATCACTTCCAACCCGCTCCTGCTCTCTTGGCCTTCCATGATCCAACACTGAACGCACTCAGCATCTCCAGCACTGCAGCATTTATGTGCTTTCTGCTCAGAACAGATTGATTTCCTTAAAGCAACCAGAAGATCTCAGAGAGCTGACAGACAGAAGGCATCTCGGTGCACCCCCATCACCCAGCAGTGCCACCTGAGCAACCAAGGCAGGCTGTGGGTCGGAAGGGGCTGCACAGGGGGGCATTTAGGTGTTCAGTTCCTCCAGATCACTGACTCTGGATCCACACCGCTGCTCCCCGCAGCTCCTCACAGCTCACCCCCCCGGCGGGATGCGGTACGGGCAGTGCCCGCGGCCCTACAGCAGATGAGAGGCGCCCCACGTCCGGAGGCCCCTCCGTAACCCCGCAGCCCAACCCAGGCCCCGCAGCCCACGCCGGAGGAGACCCCGGCGGTCTGGCCTCACAACGGGTGCCCGTAGTGCAGACCCCGGGCAGGGCCGGGCCCTCACCTTTGACGTCCCCAGCCAGGGCCCGCCAGGTGGGTGCGAAGGCGATGCAGTGTCCGCAGGACGAGCTGTAGAACTGCACCACCCACGCGGCCGAGGAGTTGAGCAGCGCCCGCTTCACGGTACCGGCCGCCAACACGCTCAGCGGGTCCTCCCCGGCCCGGTACAGCCGCGCCGCCACCCCCGCCGCCAGCAGCGCCAGCAACGCCAGCGGCCCGCAGCCGCACGCCGCCATGTTGGGACGCCGGGCGAGGGGGGCGGGGCGGCGCGGGGCGGGGCGGCGCCATAGCAACGGACGGGCGGGGGGACGCGGCCTAGCGGAGGGCCCGACCTTCAGCCTGCCAAAGAGGAAAGAAATGGATCCAAATCCTCGTGTTTTAAGGTACACCGGGGCAGTTTCAGGGGTTAAAATCTAGGATAGGACCGTTGATGGCTGCCCACAGCAGAGGGATTGAAGGCAGATGATCTTTCAGGTCCTTTACAAGCCGTTCTGTGGCTCTATGGCTGTGCAGGAGGGGGAATCCCACACACCGTACAAATCATGTGAGAACCAGCAGATCGGGCCACATTTCCCTGTTTTTTTGCCCAATTCTCTGTCATTTTGCCCAATTCTCTGTCATTTTGCCCATCGCCATCTGAAGGAGTTCAGTCACATATCCTTCCCATCCACATGCACTGCTCTGAGTCATTTCTTTCCTTGCATCACACTCCGCTGTGGTTTTTTGTCTCTAAGCAGTAAGAGGAGATGGCTACAACAGTGCAACCCAGCGATATGAAAGGAAAGGAAAACCTCCTCATAGGATACAAAAGAAAAACCTCATAGGTGCTTAATTGGGATTTAAAAAGCTTCAGGTGCTTTAGGGCACTTTCTATTTAGAAATAACTTCCAAAAGTGCAAAGATGAAAGAGGTGGATTATGGCAAAATTAAACGTGGGGTTTAACTGAGAAATAATCATTTTCTATGAAAGATAATGACTCCTCTTGAGGCCAGTATCGAGATTTATTGACCCAGGAGGTTAATATCGATCAAAACCAAGGCAAACAAAATATTAGACCTTGAAGTAGAGTCATCTTGATATTGAAGTCTTGCCGCTGACTGAACGGGTCAATATATCTGGGTGCCAGAATCTAAGGCTTGGAACAGATAATGGCAGGGGATATTAAATATATCTGACATGTTCTGTGTGTACACTTTTTATTCTCATCAGCAGTTGTTACTTTATGGCTGTGTCCTTCTCTATATAGCTATCTTGCAAGGGTTCAAGCTTCACTCGCAAACCTAATTGCAAATAGAACGGTTATCTTTCTCAAGCGTAACATGTAGCAGTCTGAAATTAAACAGGCTCTCCATCTATTCATTCACACATATAAATGATATTTTTAATAGCTTTCATTCCCAGCACACAACAAGTGAGCCCAATGCTGCTGCTGCAAAACTATAGTGAAAATAAGCTGAAAAATTGTAGTGCTTCAATATATAGATCTGTCATTGTATCCAGTAATTTGCCTGCGAGTCCAGGGGGGAGAAGAAAAAAACAACACCATTGAATTAAATTATACCATAAACTGACAAGAAGAAAACACTAATCTTAGAACAAATAACTTATCTGGATTAATTAATCAATGAGGATAAGGGGAGGGGGGGAGGGGGCTGGGGAAATTCTCACCCAGGAAGGAAGATCTCATTTAGTTTTGCATCTCAGCAGTGTCATCAGCCCTAGGACTGCAAATCAGGAAAGTCAAGGGCCCAAATAGAGAGCCAAGCCTGGTTAAGAGATTCAGTGACCAAGTCTTTATCCTCACCAAGTACTGCAGGCTGTATTAAAGAGTTGGTTTGGTATGAATTTATATAGCAGACTGTTAGGAAAACGTACCACAGGGAACATGAAAATAGTTTACAGCTTAAGTTCAGAAGTTAATGTGCTTGGGACAGAAATAATCCTTTCTGTTGATAAGGCAACTGCCATTACTGTGCTTTTTAATGTCCTTAAGAGCTATTTGCAAAACAAGAAAACTACTCCCATTCACTAATGAGAGCAGCAGTTTATACAGCATAATCTGAAATCAAAGTAGAGCGTCAGTAAAAATGAGTTGCATTATTTTGTTTATTCAGAAAGCAATTCAGTGTGAATACAGTTAAACCATTGGTACTTGAAAACAGAAACAAAGTGCATTTCAATTGGACTGCAAATATCATGATTTTAAACATAAACCTTCACAGGATGTAAAAACTGGTGCACTCTCACCTCTGTAACAGTGCTGAGCCCACCAGGAAGAGTTTTAGACTCTTTCCCCTGTTAGAAAAGTTTATTGCAAGAGATCAACAACGATTTACTTCCTGTAAGATTTAATTCCATCCGCACCCTGATTTTCTGAAGGCAGACAGCATTGATTTTCTGAACATCTTTCTTAAAATGTGATTCATCCATCATCATTCACAACCAGAACACGATAGTAAAGATAAGATCATTTACACACAAATTGTTTTTGAACCCTGTCTGTATAATCATAGACTCCCATACAATTTTAAACCCACGAGGAGCTCTTAAAATGCATAGGTGAATAAAGTGCTACGTTGATCAAAAAAAGCCAGAAGAATACAATTGTCACCTAGATCGTGGATCACCTATCATCATAACACCACTCTAAGAAGATTATTGAGCTTAATCAGCATTCCCAAAGCTCAGAACTTAAGAAGAATATGTTAGGTAGTATTTTTTTACTTGCATCCTTTCATTGTAAATGTGAACCTGTAACTTAGGCCACGCTTATATTGTGTGAAATTGAAATGAAAATTATCAATCATGCATCTCTTGCCTTAAAAATCAGGGATTAAAACTCCACCATGAGGGCAAACTTCTAATCACTGGCTTTGCTCAAATAAATCTTGTTGAGAACTCTGACTGTATCAAGGATCAAGCTATCAAATATGTCTTCGGCCATGCTCATCTTCACAGTTAATTCATCATCACCGTAGTAAGTCCATTGAGATTCTTCTTTGTGGAGTTCCTGAACCTAAAATATAACATGGATATGAATGTTTACTGCAAGAACATGGTCAGTTCTGGGAGACACCAAGGAGCTGTGCCCGATCCAACAATTTTACATATACAATATCCACTTAAAACAGTCGCAAGAAATGAAAATACTGGATGATTATCACAGATGTAATGAAAAGGATGCCAACGACTTCTGTGAGCTCCAAAGTTGCTTTAAGTAAACACAACAAAACAACATTTCTGGTTTCAGTCCAGAGAAAATGAACAGGTCTTTGTTGAGAGGTCTGCTTACCAGAATGAGATCTACTCTGTCTCTCTTGCAGTTTCCATACTTAGTCATATTAAGGAATTTTCTTTTCCTTTCTAAGTTATTCCTTTCCAGGTTCATTATTTTAATGACTTCCCCCTGCACAAATGTCTGAAAGATAAGAAAGGAGTAAAAGAATTGTTCTCATGAGAGATCTATCACTATGAAATGTTGGAAACGCATGAAGGGCCAATGTGGAGATCCAGCATCGAATCTAGAAATGCCCCAGATTTCAAGGGGCTGATTTAGAAGCAGCTGATTGATACTGACCAAACAACACATCTTCAACATGAGATGACTTCAGAGGTTGCACCCAAGATTGTTGTAACCATGGACATTCAGAAGCCTGGCTGTCATTCCTCTCGAGAGCCCCACACACTTGGAAGATTTGGACTAGCTAATTAGCACAGTCTGTATTTATTGAGATATTTCAGTGGTGCTGCTGTAACTCTCCCAACTTTGCCACTGTGTCAACGTCTGCTCTCTTTACTCTCATTACTCTACAATTTACATTTCCAGAATTTACCTTAACCTCATCGACATCTGTGCTTCTGCAGCGACACCTCAAACAGCAAGATCTCAAGTTTTCTTTCAACCATGGAAAGGTATTTGGATGTGCAGCTACTCGATATTCCGCACGTAGGAGCTCGTGAGTCAAATCAAATATAACCTGTAACAATCAAAAACACAGAACCAAACTGAGTAGCAAATGATACTCTTTCCAAGATTTTCTTAGTGTCTGACAAAAGATAGAAGGCTGCTGACAGCTCAGTGCAAAGTTTGTGATGTCACTTACATCACAGATTTTCCTCTAGCTGTTATGATGATCTAACAAGTATGTAAGCCATTACAGTAGCAGGTCTCAGGCAGTAACGTGTGATCATTCACTAAGTACAGATGAGTTATACGTGAGGCCCTGATAGGACCCATCAATCTTGCATACAGACATAGGTCCACAATATTCAGTAATCCCAGAGTGCTAAGGAACATGAGGATCTGTCCAAACTCAGAACAGGACTTTAGAGGCAGTACTCTTGGACTCTAGATTGCAGCTTTCCAAGGAGTTTGTCTTGTCCTGACAGACCCAAATCTTATCCAGGGTCTTTACAACAGAAGAGCTCTTGCAAAAGGCTTGTATCACAGCAAGGAAGCCTATCCTGGAAGAATTACTTTGCAGTTCATTAACAGAAGCGATATATTTTGCAATAGCTTCATCAGTGTTCCTGTACTCTATTTAGTATTAGCAGCAAGAATAATAGCAGATACTAGCTAATACAATTCAGCCTACAGAACACTGGAAAAGATGCTTAATAAAATACCTGATTATACATCCTCTTGCTTTCTGTTTCCAAATCATTCCCTGGTAAGTCATTACACTCAAACTCCCTCGGCACATTGGTTCTTGTAAAATTTGAGTAAACGTTTTCTGGAGTCCATAGTTCTTCTACAGCACATGCAGACAAGTTTTTAACATATGAAGTATAGTGTGGTACCACAAGGGGAACTTCTATAGTTTTCTTCCAAGGAGCTGAGTGCCAGTGATCCAACAAGTACTGCTTTTGTGTTTGTCTTTCTGGAGCACGTTCATTAGAGTTTGACTGATCAAAGTCTTTAGAGCTTCCAAAAACACCAGCATCAAGGAGTCTTATAAGAAACTTTAGTGGGAAGAAAAAGAAAAACAAGGTGATGTACTCCATACTTTTCCACAGTTTTTAGAGGTATTGAAATCACTAGCAACTGATTTAGAGCTACACTTAGAACTCAGGAATCACATGCTCTTATGGGCTCAAATAAAGACTTACTGATTGTATTGGTTTTAAATGTACAGATGGAAACAAAATGTACAGAAGGTATATAAGTGAATGAGTAAAGGGAAAACTCACCAACGGTGGTGCCTTGACCGAAGCAGCTGAGGCAGTCCTCCCTGGTGAGCGATCTCCAAGAGATACTGCTCCAGTGGGAGTCAGCCCTTAAATGAAGTCTCAGAGGGGATGGAGTCAAGCTCCACCCCTTCCGGGAGCACAGCTACATCACTCTCACCTGTGCTCCCACAGCTGACCCCATACTTGCCTCAGCTGATTAATCAGAGGTTCAGGCTGTGATTACCAATCTCCCATACACTCCACCCCTTCACAGCGTGAACCAATGATTAGGTGAGTTTTCCCTTATCACAGAGACCCAACGCGACGCTGATACAATTTCCCGTCGCACCGAATGCTGATGTTATTCAAATGATGATTGGATGGGTATTCACGATCTTCCGTGGGCCAGTGCTTGATAGATGTTACTGGAGACAAGCCATCTCGAGGTGCAGGTCCATTTGCGTTTCATCAGTCCACACAAATTGTTCTCTGATGGTCCTAGAGGCTTAGAATCTTAGGGAGAGTAATACAGATGTTTCAAGGGTACCAGGAGAGGAAGGTCTGCCCTCCAGGGCAAGATACAGGCCGTATTCTTGTCTTGGGTCAATACTTCTGCTCGCACCGGATTATGTCCCGGCCTCCGATACCATACCCTCTGGCCAGATATCTGTGGCTGTATAACTATATCTGGCACCAGAGGAGGAGTCCTGATCTGCCATAGGGACATGATGGGTGTCCCTTTAGCAATAAAGACCGGAGTATTGACCACGATGTCAGTAGGCCATGTACCTATCACCGAGGGGGTAACTGAACCTCCCACCTCCAATAGTCTCCCCCAAGGTGCAAGTAGGCCACACCACTTAGGTCCTACTTGCACCTTCCAGGGCCAATTTATCTTATGGATTCCTGGTTTTAGATTCTCAGGGGCAGGGAGCAGAAGATTATTGTCATTACCAACCTGCGGTTTTACCTCATTATCAGCACCTGTAATTTGAATCCTAAGAGGGGAGGCCCATATAGTGTGTAACATTTTCAGAGCACTGGGTCTGCCATCCCGAGGTCTTTCGTTCAAGTCCCGCAGGGTTTCGTATAATCTTTTTGTCCACCCCTGCAGGGACTGAGAGTCTGTCTTCAGGGCAGCCTTAAGAATACCATTGTAGCGTTCAATAAGGCCTGCCCCTGTTGGATTATATGGCAGATGGAATCGCCATTCAATGTTGTTCTCTTCTGCCCAGCGCTGTATCATCGCTCCAGTAAAGTGAGTCCCTTGGTCGCTCTCGATGACTTGAGGTGTCCCATATGCAGACATCAGTTTAGTGAGTGCCTTAATTGTATATGCTTGATTTGCCTTTGGTACGGGATAGGCTTGCAGCAGTCCACTTACAGTATCAACGCAGGTCAGGGCATATCTCGCCCCCTCAGACCGAGGGAGGGGCCCAATGTAATCAACCTGCCATCTCTGAAGAGGACTATATCCTCTAGCAATGTGGGATGTTGTTTCAGGCAACGGCCTTGGTCTCATCTTCGAGCAAGCGTCACAGTCCTGACATGCTTGGACGATATCAGATAGCTGTACAGGCAGTCCCCATGCTTTAGCAGCTGCCCACATTATCTTTTGTCCAGCATGCCGTAGCTTCTGATGTAACCATCGGGCAATATTTTCGGATTGTGAATTCCCAATCCATCGAACTCGGGCCAGTGTGTCCGCTTCATCGTTTCCTGGTGACTGCAGGGGTTGATGACCAGAGACATGGTAGACACATACCGTCCTGTGTTTGACTGTATTCCAAATGTCTACCCACATGTCTTTCCCCCAGATCGGTCGGGCGTGGATAGTCCATTCCTGGGTAGCCCACTGCGTAATCCACAGAGTAAGCCCCCGGTACACGGCCCAACTATCCGTACAGATGTTCAGGATGCCATCACCAGGTTCTTTAGTTATAACCATCCACACGGCTCGTAATTCTGCCCATTGGCTGCTCTGACCATCCCCCTCATCAAACCAGATTGTCTCAGTAGAGGGATGGTATGCTATAGCTCGCCACTTGCTCGGGTTGCCTCTGCTGGACCCATCCGTATACCAGGCATCTTCAGGAATAGGATATCTTCCTTCCTGAACAGGGCTCTTCTCTGGTGGAGCGACAATTGGTTCTTTCGGCGTATCACTGCGATATGTCACTGGGCCTAGGATCTTCTGTAATTCCTCCTTGAGTGGAGACGAAGACAGGCTGCTTCTTTGACTTAGATAGGCGACCCATCGTGCTACCGTCTGTGCTTGGGCCACCCCTGTCTTAGGAAGGTGAGTTAGATCTCTTACCCACCCCTGGATCGGTAATGTAGTTTTAACTATAACCTCTGCTGTTTGCGTTATTGGCTCTACCGCTTGTAACGCTGAATAGGCAGCCAATAACTGTTTTTCAATCATGCTGTATCTTTCTTCTGCTCCGTGCCAAACCTGAGACCAGAATCCAATGGGGGTTCGAACAGAACTCTGGCGTTGCCACAGGCCCCAGCCAAAACCATCCTGGGTAACATGAACGTCTAGTTCAGCTGGGAGGGTCGGATCAAATATACCCAATGCCTGGGCTTGTTTAACTGCCAGCTTTGCCTGTTGGAAAGCATCTTGTTCTACCTTCCCCCAGTTCCACGATTGACCCTTCTTGGTAAGCTTATACAATGGCCTCAATAACTGAGCTAAGTGAGGTATAAAGGAGCGCCAATACCCCAATATACCTAAGAACTCTTGTAGCTGTTTCGATGTTGTAGGGACTGGGAACGCTTGGACTTTATCCACTACTGCACTGGGTAGTACTTTGGTTTTTCCGGACCAAATTACTCCCAGGAATTTTACAGATAGCCCCGGACCTTGCACCTTCTGTGGGTTTATAGCCCACCCTCTCTTTTGCAGATAAGCTATCAATAAATCTGCTGCTTGTCTCACCGCCTCTAATGAATCGGACGTTAACAGGAGGTCATCAATATAATGATATAAATTTACATTATGTGGCTTCTGCCACTTAGCCAGATCACGCGCCACCAAATTATGACAAAAAGTAGGTGAATGCACGTACCCTTGCGGCAGAACCTGAAAAGTCCACTGCCTGCCTTCCCATGTGAATGCAAACTGGTCTTGTGATTCTTCACTAATCGGAATACTGAAGAATGCATTCGCTAAGTCTAGGACACAGTGATACGTTTTAATTTCTCTACTTAGTGTGTCCATTAGGGAGGCAATATTGGGTACGGCTGCATGAACGGGCGGCGTGACCTTGTTTAATTCCCTGTAATCTACTGTCATCCTCCATGTTCCATCCGATTTTCGCACTGGCCATATTGGGGAGTTGTACGGGCTATGTGCAGGCCTTATAATACCCACTCTTTCTAATTCCTGCACTGTTTTTGTTATTTCATCCTGCCCACCTGGGAGTCTGTACTGTTTTACATTAGTAATCCGACGTGGCTTGGGCAGACAAATAGGCTCATGTTTTGCATGGCCTCTCAATATTGTCTGAATTGCCCGGATACTAATGCATCTCTGCCGCAACCGGAACTCTCCCACTGTTGTGTGGAGAGCCAGACCCCACAAGATATCAATTCCCAATATGTACTCCGGAATTGGGGCAATAGATACCTTGTACTCCCGTGGTGGGAGGCGCCCGACCCCCAATTTTACCCACGTTTGGGTGACTGGAACGGTCTGTCCCCCAAAGCCTCCAATCATTACTTTGTTCCCTCTGAATTTTGTTGGATCTCCATAAATTATAGATGTTTCCGCCCCCGTATCAACGAGGGCCATAACCTTCTGCACATTTTCTCGGGACCAATATATTGTCAATTCCACATAGGGCCTCCGGTCCCGTCTAGAGGCCCTAGGGTGACTGACGTCCCTCATCACGCCATAAACTGGGCCAGATTCAGGTCTTTTACCTCTGATGCCTCTGGTACTGTGACCCGAGGCACCTGAGGTGGCCTCTTTTTCCTATTTGGCACGATAAAGTCTTCTAGATTCCAAACTGTTGTTGGTCGTCGTTCTATAAGCCTTATCCCCGGTCTTTTGGGGCGGTTTTGAAATTTTTGTTCATCCTTCAGCTGTTTCCACAACTGAAGCAGAACGTGATTGGGCTGCCCATCAATTTTGGCAAATTGAACACCTGCTCGGAGTAGATCATTAAACATTTGTTTTCGGGACACCCTAATGGGTCCCGCCCGAGGGGTTCGTGGAGCCGATCTCCTGGCTCGGGCTATTGGAAAAACTTCAGGATCTTCAATTACTCTAATATTGCGCTTGGTTCTTAGGCGCTCCGTTTCCCCCAGGTCCGCTACCAATTGGGCAGCATGTTGGACTGCTGCCTCTGCGGCCACTAGAGGATTCAATATAGAAACCAATGTTCCATACATATGTGAGGGAGCCTGTTGTAAGATTAGGTCCCTCATTCCCGCGGAAAACTTCACCATGTCCGGACTAACAGATACATCTTCATAGACAGCCTCTCGCATGCCTAGTTCCCGGATATAATTTTGTAGGTCTTCCATAGAAGACCACATTCCTGTATGTATTGGCATGTCTGTTTTATTTGACCATACCATACGGCAGGCAGCCATTATCCAATCTACGATCGAATGATTCTCTTCAGGGAACTGGGACCCTGAGTACAATCTCTGCCTCAGGGCAGGATGGACTGTTATGGTTGCTAGTTTAGATACCTCGGAGCCGTTAACTATTACACTTTCTGCTCCCGAGTCCCATAATCGTAACAGCCAGGCTGGGACACTTTCCCTTGGTCTTTGCCTGAAGCGCTGTACTAGATCCATAAGTTCGGTGGGCGTATATGGACGTGCTGTTACGTGTAAATAGGAGTCAGCAGGGGTCCATTGATCAGGAGGCACCCCTGCTGGTCGCTCCTGGACTTTTTTTGTTTTTTGGGTTACCATAGGACGGACTTCTAATAAGTCCGTCTTAAGTGGCTCTTCTAGGTCAGATTTAGTGACCTTAGTTTGATCCGATGTTTCAGGATCCTTACTATCATCCATTGTAATGTATCTAATTTGGGGGGTGTTTGAAAAAAATGATGAATTTTTCCCCGTTAATAGATTAATTTCGCCCTCCAATTTTTCAATGCGGGCTTTTAATAATTGATTTTCATGTTCAATCTTATCTGATTTAACCTCTGCCTGATTTAAAGCATTCAATAAAGGCCAAGCAGCCATGGATGCAGCCATTTGCCTTTCTTTGGTTGTCAAAATATCTTTTTGCAACCCCTGAAAGTATTCAGTTAGATGGTAAGGGGACATATTGCCCGTTACCCGTAAGGGCCCCCATTGTTCGATAATCGTCGCTAATTGAAAATATGGGGATGCCTCAAACCCTGGTATTTGTCCAGGGAGGATTTTCCCTAAGGGGGTGATCTTCTCCCCCTTGAACCAACTAAACACATTCCACAGGAAAGACATTTTTTTTTTTCCGATATTCGCAGGCTCCTGCCTGGCTCGCCAAATGTATTGGTTTTAAATGTACAGATGGAAACAAAATGTACAGAAGGTATATAAGTGAATGAGTAAAGGGAAAACTCACCAACGGTGGTGCCTTGACCGAAGCAGCTGAGGCAGTCCTCCCTGGTGAGCGATCTCCAAGAGATACTGCTCCAGTGGGAGTCAGCCCTTAAATGAAGTCTCAGAGGGGATGGAGTCAAGCTCCACCCCTTCCGGGAGCACAGCTACATCACTCTCACCTGTGCTCCCACAGCTGACCCCATACTTGCCTCAGCTGATTAATCAGAGGTTCAGGCTGTGATTACCAATCTCCCATACACTGATGTGTCAGAGGAAAAAAATATATTTTAATGGTATCTGGTAGAATTCAGAATTAGATTTACGTATTTGAATTCTATGAAAGTTTTTGATGTATATATGTATACTCATTTAACACATTTTTGTCCTGAAGTGGGTCTGCTTTTCCTACCCACTCCTCAAACCAAGGCTTGATGTTTTTAAAGCTTTCTCTTATAGTGTTTCCTGATGAGCTACTTGGGAAGTGGAAAATAAACAGGCTGGAAACAGAAGCAGCAGGCATCCAAAGTGCCATTTCACTGGGGTTCCAGGTTACCCAGGAGGCTGAAGAAATGAAAGAATACTGCATATATGCCATCCACCACCCGCAAAGGTCTTTAAATGAGGAATGGTTCAGTTCCATATGTTGACATAATGAAACTTTTGACATAAAACAACCTGGCAACAGAAATGCTTGCAAGCATAGACCCAATTTCAGGTTCAACACTTCAGGCGACAAACTTTTCTGACTCTACTTACAGACAAAGTAGTTGGAGAAGCCTCTGAAGATGAAGGAAATCTCTTCTCAGTTTTTATTCCTTGTTTTCTTTTAAACTTCTTATATTCCTTAACTGCATCATCTACAAATTTATACACAATTCTTTCTGCTACTGTGTGACAGCCATGAGTGCTAAGCATATTGAAATTGTGCAGTAAAAGATCAGCAACCTCTGCTGATTGCTCAGTTAAGCTAGCAACTGGATTTTCTTTGATAAGAAATTGTTTCTGACTGTCTCCTTCTTTTAGGCCTTTGATATAATTCATCACATCGTCTTCAAAGGCACTTCTGTATTTGTGTTGAGCTGTTTCAGAGAATGCAATTAACGCATCAAATAGAAATTTCTTACTGAGTTCAGCTGCGATATCATCAGTGAGTTTATTTCTTTTCTGATCCTCTACCAAGCAGCAAACATTTTTGCTTGTGTTTATCCCATCTGCATGGGTAATCTTATTTTCCTTTGGAGGCACATCTGCAAGCATCCCTTCTTTTATTTGTATCTTATCTGTTTTTTCTTTATCTGATCCCCAGCACATTAAATTGTTTTGAGGATGATATTCATCACATTTACAGTGGTCAGAATGTGGAAATGTTTGACTTTTTCCAGACTGCAAGACTATATACAGCCTAGACTGCTTTCCTGACACTTCTGATCCTCCTGCACTTTTTGTATCTTCAGCTTTCTGCTCTGTTACCCCTGCACCCTGTTCATCAGCTTCAGGGTATTCATCGTCCCTTTTGAAGGATTCATCATCATAGGAGTCTGAGTCTTCATCCCCAGTGGAACTGGAACCACTTTTGTTAACCTCCAAGAGGTGTGAAATCTCACCAGGTCTGACAAAGATACCACAGTGCTGTGCACACTCAAAATACTTCACCCCTTTGTAAGTTCCAGCATGGTCACCTTCAGCTTTGTCCAGTGCAACACCAGCCCAATGGCCACTATCAAAATGAGTCCGTCATTTGAACATCAGAGTTCCAGGTTGGGTCTGCTTTACTAATACTCTATCTCCAATTTCAAATGCTGATAATGGGTCATCACTGTCCTCCTCAGCTGCAGGTAGCCTTACATATGTTTTGCATTGTTTCATCACAGAAGCAGGATTTTCACTGGCCTGACTAGAAGAAATGGAATTTGACACAGGCAGAAGCTCCAAAGACTGTAAAGGCGTCTCCTGCTCTCCTTCCTGGTATTCTGACAAGTGCTCCTTTGCACAGGAAATCTCTTCTTCAACTAAACTTAGTTCTGAAAGGTTACCTTCCTGAGTTGAAAACATATCAACTGGCTCTCTATTGAGCAAAGGATATTCTTCAGACACAGCGTTATCAGGTAATGGGGGGAATGCATCAATTTTCAGTGATATATCTTCATTCATACACTGTCCAGTCTCTGGGTCTGTCATTTGTTCTGGTGGAGATGGGAAATCATCTATACTGAAGCTAGAATCATCATTTTTCACTGTATCTACACCCAGAGGGGGAGGAGGAAGGTCTTCACTTGGAAATGACAAATCCTTTTTATTAGAGGATGGCAAGTCAGCACTTCCATAGGACAACACTTCATCAACAGGAGACAGTATTTCTGACAAGGTAGGCTCATCAGCTGGATGGAGACCCTCATCGCTAATAAAAACTGTATAATCTTCACTTCTGAAAGAATTCTCAGATTGAAACAGTTGCTTTTCTGAGGAAATGGAAGAAAACTCTCCATTCCCCAGTCCCTTTGTGGCTTGCCTGTTAGTTTTTGAGCTCTTGTGAGTTCCTGGCGCCAACCTCTGCAAAGACCCAAAGGAGGTGGTTTCTGTATGGACTTCCTCAGAAATTCCCTGTGTGGACAAGGGCAGAGATACAATCTTATTGAGTTTTTCAGATATGTCTCTCTCATTCAAAAGCTGTGCATGATCATTTTGCACTGTTGCATGTCTGAACGAAGAACATGCTGCTAATTTATCATCTGCATCATCTTTACCAGGTGGAAGAGAGACAGTGCTACCGAACTGGTTAGCAGCCACATCTAAAGGTTTCAAGGAATCCACTAGCGGAAGACTTTGATTCCCTAATAAATGGTTAATTCCATCATTCCTTTTGGATTTGTTAGCTATAGAATTAGGATTGTGCTGTTCGTAGATTTGAAATAGGTAAATATCATCACTGCAAAAAGAGCTGGCAGCTGCATTTTTTGAGTTTTCTGAGGCTTCCACGCGTGGCTTATCCATTCCCTTGGTGGGTTTATCAAACTGAAAGGAATCCAGTGATGGTGTTTTGGAGGTATTTGCTTTGTCTGTTGAAAGGAAAGAAAGCAAATGACCAGTGAGCCCATGAGCTGAAGCCTCTTCAGGGTGTTTCTGGAAGATCTGAAAGCACGATGAAATCTCTGTGCTGCTGTCATCCTTGGACACACCACGTTCATTATGTTTGTCACTATGTGATGTTTCCCTCCCAGAATCTATTGGTGTCTCTTTTGGAGCATTAGGAACAGCATCATAGACTAATTCTTCTGGAACACCGACATCAGTGTCCTCTGCATTTTGCTCCTCTAATTCAAACTCTGAAGTAGAGCTTTCTGAAACATCAATCCAAACTGCAGACACTTTCTGAAAGTCTGGGAGAGAACAGTCAGATCTGGCACTTTCAGAGCCTGGAGAGAAGCTGTTTGACTTGAACAGTGACTCAGTAGAACCTAATCCTTTGGGAAATGCTTTCCACTGTAGTTCTTCATCAGAGGTTTCTTGAGAATTATGGTCCAAAGGCTTCACACACTGACTGCCATCCACCTGGTGGATCTCACAAGGGGCAGGTGTTTCCACTTCATGTGGAGCATCTAAAAATAAATAAATAAAAATCAAGAAAACATTTTTATTTTATAGAAGAGGTTGCTGGATCCAAATCCATTTAATACCCAGCAGTAAATTGCATTCAAAAATCAACAGCATCACATTCTCAGTCAACCTGAGAATTATTTTAATATCATAAAGATAAGTCAGGAGTATCAAATAAAGATGAAGAAATCAGTAGCAAACAAGCAAATACAATAGTGTCCAAGGTACTTGATCAGACGAGTTGAATGCAAAGTTTTTGTTATGATCTCTATTATTTTAGCCCAAAGAGGAACTTCACTGCCTGGTACAAGAAGTAGACCATTGTTCTCTATGGACAACCTCAAGAAAGAACTGTTACGAAGATTATGATAAATAACCACGGAAGTCCTATGGGAGAAAAGGCACTTACCTTCTGAAAAAGGGATTTCAGAAGGTGCTTTTTCAGCTACACGCACAATCTGTGATTCTCTTTCAGAATCTGGGCTAACCCTGAAAATACAACATCATAACTGAATTAAAACTGAAATTATGAAGTGCGTGGCATTCAGATGTTCAACAATGTTAGTGTAATAACACTATGTTTCTTTGGGTGTATTTCCTACTCATACTCATCACAATGCTAAGTACGGCACCTTGTTTTCAATTGTTACTTCAGATGTTTCTGTGAAAACCAAAGCATTCTGTAGACACATTTTCTGAAGTTGTTTTCAACATTCATTCAATTGACTCAAGAAGAATTAAATGTTCAAAGAACAGAACCAACTATGAGCATCAAACCCAAACAAGGCAACATTCGACACATCAGTAATAAGTAGAAGGTAGAACAAGAGGTCTTGATATTGACAGAGACGGTACCTTTGCTCAGCTAATGAACTTTCTTTCCTTAACTCAGTTTCCATTACTGTAGATTCACTTGACATTGGTGCTGATCTTTTTTCACCATCTTGGTCATCAAAAGAAAGATCCTTCTTATTTGTCCCAGCCTGAAGAGGCAATGATAAAATAAGATAAAAGCACTGAATGTATGCAAGAAAACTGAAGCTGAGCTCCAAGTGGGACATCTCCATGACAGGGAATACTGTGGAATTCCTCTCTTGAAAAAATCATGCAAAGATAAAAAGACAGGTAAGAAAAACTTAAGCTTGACACGTGCCTGAAATGGACTACACAAGTCTTGTTCTTTTCTAGAAGTTCCGCCATTTCTCTGCTCCCTGGGTGCTTTCTCCACTGTCACAGAATCATTCTCTTGATCTTCTAAGAATGAGGCATCACCACCTGAAATTTACAGGTTACTCAGCACAGAAGGGTTCCTTCATCTCAACCACGCAAAGTAGCCATGGCTACAAGAGACTAAGGCTTGCTACTAGAGTTTATGTCGAAGCTTTCCCACTCAAATTCCATGTTGTAGAACAGCACAAGTCTCACACCAAATATGAAAATGAAGTCAAAACACTAATGATGAAGCTGCGATCTCTTCAAGTCCATGGAAAAGTCCTTACCTCAGGAACAGGATTTACTTCAATTGGTTTCCCACATGCTAAGAATCTAGCAACAATGCAACATCTGCAAAATCTCCGACATTAAGAGCACTGTTACTAATTCTTAGTTACACAAACCTATAGTCTCACTCACTACAATATCTACAAGGAAACGTAGAATACAGTTAATTAGAAACAAACTAACCAATTTTCTGTGCAATATTTCATATAATACAGAGACTACACATACCCAAACTCTATAAATTACAGAACTGACTCACGGAAATAAAACTGGTTGTTATATATATGTTGTACTGATAGAAGATATATGAACTGAGGATAAAACCTGGAAACAAAAATAACTCCACAACGTGCTGTCAAAGTCCATCTCCAACTGATCTATGTTCTTTTGAAATGAACATTCTTAAATCATTTTAAACGTGCCTCAATAGAAAGTAATT
Organism: Excalfactoria chinensis; assembly: GCF_039878825.1. NCBI lineage: Eukaryota > Metazoa > Chordata > Aves > Galliformes > Phasianidae > Excalfactoria > Excalfactoria chinensis. The sequence goes on along the minus strand of NC_092842.1, from coordinate 6,628,120 downwards.
GTTAATGGCATAATCAGAATAAGTTATGATTTTGTTCGGAGGAAGCACTGTAACCATATCTCATGATAAACCTTAGAGAGATCTCCACCATCTTAGCCAGTAGTGATTTATGCATTGGGTACAGTGAGCAAGACGCTTAGGTAATAAAGGAGAAGATTCTCTCTCTGTCTCGAATAAAGTTTGATTGAAGTGTTTGAAACAGATGGGACATAATAGCATTAAGTATGATTTACCAGTTTCTTGAAGAACGTTTTCTGCCTGGACCCAGCATAAGGTACACAGAGCACAAAGCATCCCCAAGAGCCTTTCACAGTGAACATAGATTGTTTGCCTTATTTTTATTCTGGCCCTACACACTCCTTGTCACCCCCAACAGAAGCTGAAAGGGGCAATGACCTTATTCATCCAACCACCCCTTACTTATCTTCAAGTCACGTAGCAGAAACTTTAATTCTCACTTCCAGAAATTTTTACAGTCACTCTTTCTATGCACAACCATCACCCCAACAAGACTATTTACACCTTCATACACTTTCTTCTTGCTAATCCTTAACAGATCCTTGTACCAAAACCCACACTGGAGGCAATCAAGGAACAGATAAGCATTACAAGTTCTCTCTCATGGGCTACTCAGCTTTACAGTCCTCTTCTAAATAGATCATTTGAACCGCTCCAGGTTTCAACTTTTACCTTCCATAACTTAATTTGACTAAGTTTTCACAACTGGCTACAGAAGTCTTCTTTCATTGGGTACCTGTGTCTGCGGTATGCTTGATCGTACAGACCATGCCTGCAGTTTGACTGGTGGCATCGCACACTTTCTTGGCTTCTGTTCCAGACACATCAGGACCTCGTGCACCCACGGACTGCTGCAAACTCAGGGGCTCCTCTGTCTGTTCCTGGTATTGTAGCAGTGTTTTCTCATTCCTGGTAGAAAAGCTGAAAACAGTTAAACAAAGAATTCATGACTGGGTGTTGTTTTTGTGTTCCCAAGTTAATCACAATATGCCTATGCAAAGTTGATGAAGACATGCATAAGTATTTCTGATAGCCCGTGATGGTACCTGTACTGGTAGTATGCACTTGCACACATATGCTTATTTCTACTTCCCCCTCCCTCTCACAGTACTATATTTTATACATCATATGAGAACTGGAAAAGACTAGAAAAGAAATCATCAGCTCTGAAAATGCAAAAACATGACTATGAAGTATTTAAGGACATGAAAGCGAGTATCCTAATTTGGCAGATGCATTCTCAGTCCTTAGCCAAATGCTTGTCTGCTTACAATAATTCATAACTGTAAGCTCTGTATCCCTTGTTTCCAGTATTTCACACCCACTAATGAAAACCCCAAACTATCAGCTTTTCTGCAGGCTAGCAATTCATTTATAACTTTAGTTCACTTTATTTTTTAATAGCATTTCCCAACCCCTTCCGCTCCCTGACAGCCTTGCTTATTAACTATCTTCCTGGTCAGGATAAAATATTAACATACCTGTGGGCAGATAGCATCATTACCACTCTACACTCTAATGTGGGAAACAGATCTATACACAGTGATGCAGCAGACAGAGTTTGGGCACACTGAGCACTACCAGGCCCTGTCTGCCCCAGACTTATGCTAATATTCACTGTTCTCCTATGGGCAGGCTTGTCAGTAATAAGAAGTGAAAGCACAGCCAAGAAACCTTTTAAAGATCCCTGTGACTTGTAATCAATAACACCATGAGTTATGGATCAATTCCACGATGGGATTTATTTGAAAGCCTTTCCCTGTGGGCAGTGTAAGAAAATGCATAGCTCTGGCTTGCCAGTCCTTGCAGGGTCTGGGGAACACCAAACAAAAGGGTTTCCCTATTGTCTTCAGTCACTTCTCCTTCTGAAGCAGGCTATATGTTTATTCACCTGAAGCACATAGACAACAGCCATTCTGAGCAGTGTGAACACTGCTAAGTCCTAATCTGCTCTGCTCAGCACCTTCACTCAGGGCAAAGCAAACTGGGGTGTTGGGGTTATGGCACCTGGGGAACAGAAGGTCAGTGCTTTCTCAGAACAGCCTCCCTGAACTCCCAAATTATATGTGAATGTGGGTATTCTACTGACACCTCTAAGAGTCAGCTTATGAGCAGCAGTAAGCCCCATGTAGTACAAAAGCCTTCTGTAGTTAAATCCCAAGTGAAAGACAAACCTGCTCTGAGGGGTTAAGTGATACATAACCTTAGAGTGGATGACAAAGGAGTGATTTTCACCAATTAAATCAATACGCTTCTACTTACTTCACAGGGGTATTTTGAAGTTTAATTAATACATAGTTGCAAAGTGCTTTAAGCTTGTAGTTAGAAGTCATCATGAAAATGTGAGTTATCAGACACTGTGTGGCATCATTAAAAAATATCCAGGTTATTAATGCTACAGAAATTGACTGGCCTAGATCTGCTGTCAAAGCTGCAGTTGTTCCTGTCACTGCAGAGATGGGCCTCAGTCCCACAGAACTGCTTAGCAGTTCATAACACAGGTATTCCTAGGGAAAATACATCGTACCTGAAAAGCTTAGCAAGTGGTATATAGCCTTTATATCTCTCCAGATATGGATCCATACCTCAGTTTACTTGGAACTGTTCCTATACCTTACAGTAAGCTGGTACTTGCCCCAGTGAGCTTACCATTTTAGATACGAGATGGCAGACTGAACAAACAGAGGACACACAAAATAATCAATGAGGCAATATCGGTCAGAATGTTAAGCAGGGATATTGATGCATCAACTGCTCGACCACGGAGGTTTTCAAAACTTATCATTATAAAACGCCCTCCTGGGAGCATTTAAACCTCACACAATTATCTGGGCTATAACTGCTCCTGTCTTCCCCACTGGATTGGTTTTTGTCTTCAGCTATCACTGTGGGATGGGTTTTACTTACCCATCATATTTCTTGTTTTGTTTGTTCTTTAGCTGGACACAATCCTGTTTATCCCCAGGCACATCAGGCCTTGTATGTTCTGCCAAGGAGGAACCTAACATAGCATTAGAAATCTGACTCTTCTTTGGCTTAATTACTTCTTCAGTTTCTGAATGCCTGGAAAGCTGAAAGGAAAAGGACTGTATAAGTTTTCACCTCGATATTTGTTGCAGTGTCAGCTCTGACTTCAATATTATCCATCCACATAAAACAAGCAACCAAAAAGAGCACTGAGACTTCTATTAACAGCCTCATTAGGACTGCAAAAGTAATCAACAGGCTATGAATGAGTTTAATAGAGACAATCTCATGTGAGAACTGAATGGTCTGAAGATGCTGAAGTCCTGTTCAGATCCAGGTAGGAACCACTTATATGAGAATCTTTACTTTAGATTCAATTCTAATAATGAAGAACACCTGTTTATTAAGAGAATAAGCACGTGTCCGGCACACAAGTCCAAGCCTAGCACTACCTGCACCCTCACAATTTAAAGCTATCACTCATTAAGTGACTTGATAACCTTTTTCTTCCCAGTCAGATGATGCAGCTCTTTCTGGAGTTTTGCTGTTGACTGCTGTATCATTAAGATTTCTCTTTGCTGCTTTAATAAGAGCTTCCTTTCTTGATGGGCCGCCCTGTAGATATTTTGCAGGTGCTGTATTTCTACCTACATAAAGCAGAAAAAGAAAACAGCATGAGAGAGCTAAGGATAAGTTTTAAAAAGCACCATAACGTAGGAAACAAAACAGAACAAATGCACATGAAATAACACCAACAACCTTTTCCCTTTAATAATACAAAAAAGCAATATTAAATCTTGCTCTGATCACCTCCCAGTGTTGCATGAAGCAGAAGGGGATGCAATGAGCCCCAGCTGCTCTTGCAGCATTACCTGCTCCTGTTTCAGCTCCGTTAGGACTTTGCGCTGCTTCTCAGCCACAGCAGAGGCTCCTTCAGCATCTTGCAGGAGTTCCAGACAGCTGAGAGGACAGGTACCACGGTCAGATGGACAGTTTAATGCCATGAACGTAACAGTTTCAAGGCTGTCATACACAGAAGCAATATTCCTCTCCAAATAGCTGTGCAGCTGCAGTAGCCATGGAAGGCCCTGCAGAAGGTCCTGCTAGGCTGTGAGGGCACATCACCATGGATGGCCTGTCCACACAAGGAAACCAGACTGCCCTGGGGGTCAGAGGAGAGGGACACCCACACCAGAGGAGCTCACACCTGCAGCAGTGCCTCAAACTCAGCCTGGGCAGCACCGGGGACACCTCACACTGCTGGGAGGCTACAGCTGTCACTTCTGCCATGCTCTGAAGAGAATAAAACTGGGCAGGTCCTCTCCTGTTTCTTTACCACACTCAGTCCATAAGAAAGGGGTTTGATATTTGCTCTCCTTTCCCCAGAGGAGGAAGCATTCTGAGCTGCACCCCTACATGACAGCACAGGACCCTCCCTCAGGGCAGGCCCATAGCATGATGCCCAACTTCCCTCACCGCCTTTGGTGGCTCAGCCAGGCCAGTTCTGCTCTGGCTTTATCCCGCAGAGCTCTCCTGCGCAGCTCCAGAAGGGCAGCCTGGTGGCGGGCACGCAGCTCCTCTCCCCTCAAGCACTGCTCTGCCATGGCCAGGCTGAAGCAACAGAAAGAGCTGGAGCGTCCATAGTGCCGGCCAACATCACTCCACTGGGGACAGAGCAGAGCACCACGATTACAGAGGAAGTGCCATGTGGGGATTGAGCATACAACAAAACAAGACCTGAGCCCAGTAGGGTGGAAGCAGAGCTGGTGTTACCTGGCTGTCCTGGTCACTGCTCTCCCTGGAGCCATCTGCTGTGCAGGGCTCCCCAGGGGGCAGCTCTATTGGAGCTGACTGCAGGTTCAGGTCGTGCAATGGCTCCCCATCCTCTGCTGGCAGAGATCCTGAAGAGAGGAAGAATTCAAGTCATCATAAATAGAATATCTAACAAATAGAGAAATAGAGCCACGTGACTTGTTTCTAAACATGACACTTTGAGCACAGCAAACAAAGATTAGAGCTGTATGCTTCCACTACACTGCCTCACACCTGCATGAGGTAGCATCCACTCCTGAATTCAGGTTGTAAGGTAACCACCCCATCCTGCACTGCTGGGATCACCAAGCAGGCACTGGGACCTCTCTGCTCAGTTCCCTTTGCACTCTGACATTTGAGCATCAGTCCCCAAACAGTCTGTTGGGGATTACAGTGTCTGTCCATTCACAGGAGCAAACTCTGACCATTAACCTCACTTTCAACTGAAATCAGGGCAAAGAGGTAAAAAGAAAAGAGAGGCCTGTATGTAGGGTAAGTAACTGTAAGATCTCAAGATTATTTTCTTCAGGATGGCCAGGAGTACGCATGGAGATTGCTATGATTTAGATACATATAATGATACAAATATTTACACCCTCAGAATCAGCTGGGAAATTAGTGACATTTGTGATTAATGGCCCCAACTCTTGAATTCTACAGTATATTATAAGCCGTACTAGAAAAGATTGTTGTTTACACAATAGCACCAAATCCTTCAACTCAGAGCTCACCTCCATGAAGGGCTGAGCCATATGAACTCTTTCCTCCCAGAGATTTTCTTTGTCCCACAGCTTTGGAGCCCACTGGGTTGTGATCTCTCTCCATAGTCAATGGAAATTGTTTGATTGAGTTCATCTCTTCATTACTGAAGGCAGGAGAGGAAGGACATTTTTCCTTGTTGTGATTAAACAGAAAGTTTCAACCCCCAGCTTTCAACCCTCAGAGGAGGCACACGATGGCACCACCGCAGGGCTGCACTGCACACAGTGTCCCATACCTGCCAGCTGTGCTTCCACCTGCAGACTCACATCCCACCCATGTTTGCTCTGCGTGGTCCAGCTTTGGCACAGGGGAATCACTGCCTTTAGAACTACTGCACAGCTGCAGGAACAGAAAAGGTCCAGAGATATGGGTGATTCTATTTGGAAGGCAGAACTTTTTATCCTTCTCCCCTTCTCCTCTTGGATACAGGTATATGTATGTCAATAATAACTCCTGAAGAGCTGTAGGACCAATAAGATGGGTTCCACTGAAAGTGAAATAACTAAGTACGGAGGGTAGGGAGCATCACTCATCCTCACAGCTTATAAAACATAACAAAAATAACACAGAGATTTGTTTGGCTTAATCCAAAAGCAGCAGCACAGGAACTGGAATCACTCACCTTCAAGTCATTCTGAAGCAGGTCACTCAAAAACCTTTGACTTTCCCAAAGCTCCAGCTTGGCTTTCTTACTCAGCACCGTCAGCCACTGCTTCTGCTGGAGCTGATGTGCCTATGGTAGGAAATGTGTCATGGTTTTGTGCTGTCAATATTCTACATCATGACATCATGTGCGGTATGAACTGTTTTGGTGGTATAAGAAAGTGTAACAGAGGGTATGTGGAAGTGTAACAGAGGGTATGTGGAAGTGTAACAGAGGGTATGTGGAAGTGTAACAGAGGGTATGTGGAAGTGTAACAGAGGGTATGTGGAAGTGTAACAAAGGGTATGTGGAAGTGTAACAGAGGGTATGTGGAAGTGTAATAGAGGGTATGTGGAAGTGTAACAGAGGGTATGTGGAAGTGTAACAGAGGGTATGTGGAAGTGTAACAGAGGGTATGCGGAAGTGTGGAAAGTTCATGCTCCAGATCTGTGGAATGGCAGCATCCCGAGTACTCAGCCCTTGGAGGAAACTACATATCCCAGGGGACAACGCGGCCAGAGATGAATCACCAGAGGAGGAGGACACACATATAATCTCGCTCCCAGGCTGGAACGTCCCTCTTTTCGCCCTGTCTTTCGCTTTGGAGCGCTCCATCCCTGCCGTCTCGCTCTATCAGCAACGTTCCAGCCTGTCGCCTAGAGATTGCAGTAGGCCCCCGGTTCTCCGGGACTCTTTTTCTCTCTTTCTTTTTCTCTGCCTTGTTTGATATAGTAGTTGTAGTTATATTGTATCATATTGTGTCTCGTATTTAGTAAAATAATTTCTTTCCTTAGATTGCTGCCGTTGTTTTTGTTCATTTCTCCCCTTCTAGGGGCAGCAGCCTCTATCACGGATAAATCTAGATAACCCGATTACATTATCTTGGTGGAGAATGCGGGCAATCTGATTCGATTAGATCTGCTGCTTTTTTAGCTTCCACAACAACTCTCTTTTTGCTCTCTAAAAGCTTTGTTACAGGAGTGTTATTTTTTCATAGCTGCTCACTGAGAGCGTGACCTTGAAATTCCAGACGAACTGTCAACAGTCTGAGCTAGCTGCTCACTCTGAGCATTACTATCTTGCTTTTGTAAAGAAAACAAAGAGATTTCTTGCTCTCTCAGAGCACAGCTAGTTAGCTCTGACTTTCACAGGGCCTGCTAGCTACTATCAGCTATGAACCCACTCTTCATTCCAGTCGCTCTGTTTAGGGGATTGAAAGCAATCATGATCCTCTCAACATATTGTCCATACGTGCTTTCTTTTTGCGGAATTCTGTATCTATATAACCTAATAAGAACCGTGATGGAGACACCTGCCTGGTACTTATATGCAGTGTGGTATAATTTAATTGTCGGCACATACATTCCAGATGGAATAGCTAATTTAACAGACACCACGATGTTCAATCCAGTGTACAGGCTGTACTCTCAGATTGTCGTACGCTTTTCAACAGCCGAGGTAATATTAATTCTTGGTCTCATACTCATGTTCATGTTATCAATATCAGTGAATGTATATGTATTCCTATACATTCATTCTATGCAGAAGTCTCCTCCAAAACCAGAGAATGCTGACTGGCAGGGAATATGGAAAGGTTTAGGAAAGATCTTAGAAGCGTGGGGACCCGCAGTGTCGTGGGATTTCACTATTGAACACCTGAGGGACCCTGAGAAATTAAGTGAGTACTTGGGTCAGAAATCTAAGGAGGTAAACATTATTTGGGGTTTGGCTTACGCATACCGTGCTCTGTATAATACTATTCTGGAGAGAGAGAGTTTCCGATCTGAGATTCAGACCAACAAAGATAATATCCAGGTCGACTCTAATCAGTCACGGGAGGCATCAGTAGCAATATCAGTTGCCCCTGTGGAAGGCAAGAAATGGAGACGGGTGTCCACGCGTCTAGAACGAAGAGAAGGAGGAGCAGAAGAAGAGGAAGCAGAAGAAGGTACCTCGTCTGGATCGGCACCGAGAAAGGCAAAAAGAAAGACTAAGAGGTGTGAAGAAGAGGCTGATGAGGAGGAAATTGTTTATCGTCGACCTCTAAAGCTGACTGAGATCCAAGGCTCAAGAAAGGAGTTCATACGGCGTCAAAACGAAGGTATCCTTGCCTGGTTGCTTCGCTGCTGGGACAACGGGGCCCACAGCCTGTCACTAGATGGTAATGAGGCACGCCAGCTAGGAAACATTTCCGGAGACACAGCTATCGACAGAGAGATTAGCAGATGTTCAGATGAAGATGCCACCCTCTGGGAGCGACTCTTAGCAGCTGTGAAAGTAAGGCACCCCTACAAGGCAGCTTTGAAGCTTAACGTTATTAAATGGGATACAATCCAAAGTGGTATCCAGTACCTGAGGGAAATGGCCATGGTGGAACTGTTGTACAACCCTGCGAATTTAAACGAACGTGATCCTGAGAATGTGAAGACCGATCCTGACATATGGCAGAAACTTACAAGTACAGCACCAGAGAAATACGCGTCATCACTGGCAACAACGTGTAAAGAATATGTGGACCACAACAGAAGGCCCGAAGTTAGTGAACTGATTAGGACACTTCAATACTTCGAACATCAGTTGTCCCCACTGTACACCGCCACTATTTCTGCCATCTCACAAGTAAAAGACCGGCTGGATGAGATGCACGAGAAACTATTTCCATTGACCAATCGTGACAAACCCATACAGGTATCAGCAGTGTCCAATGAAGATCAGAACGATCAAGGAAGTCTACTAAAGGAACTGATCAAACTAATTAAAGGTGATGAACACTACTCCTCACCTGTAAGATCAGAAGTCTCGGCAATTAGACGCACACGCTTCCCAGCTCGAGCAAGGAATAACAGTACAATTCCACCACGTGTTTCCATGTGGCGCTACCTACGTGACTGTGGAGAGGACATGAGGAAGTGGCATAACCAGCCTACTTCTGTACTGCGAGCACGGGTGAGAGAACTACAGAATAGACCAACCACCAGTAGAGCTGCTCCGGTTATCACAGGTAACCAATAGAGGGGCCCTACCCTCAGTCAGGGGAGGGACAGGGATAATAGAATTTATTGGACTGTGTGGATTCGATGGCCTGACACATCGGAACCACAGGAATATAAGGCACTGGTGGATACTGGCGCACAGTGCACTCTAATGCCCTCCAGTCATGAAGGGACAGAACCAATCCATATTTCTGGAGTGACTGGGGGCTCTCAAGAGTTGACTGTGTTAGAAGCCGAAATAAGTCTCACTGGTAAAGACTGGCAGAAACATCCTATTGTGACTGGTCCAGGGGCTCCATGTATACTGGGTATTGATTACCTCAAAAGGGGGCATTTCAAGGATCCTAAGGGCTATCGATGGGCCTTTGGAATAGCTGCTGTAGATACAGACAATATTAAGCAGCTGTCTGTTTTGCCTGGCCTGTCAGAGGACCCGTCTGTTGTGGGGCTGCTACGAGTGAAAGAACAGCAAGTACCAATTGCTATAAAGACAGTACATAGACGGCAGTACCGCACTAACAGGGATTCCTTGCTCCCCATTCACGATTTGATTCGTCAGCTGGAGAATCAGGGAGTGATCAGTAGAACTCATTCCCCTTTTAACAGCCCCATATGGCCAGTGCGTAAAGCCAGTGGAGAATGGAGGCTAACTGTAGACTACCGTGGCCTGAATGAGGTAACACCTCCACTGAGTGCTGCTGTGCCAGACATGTTGGAACTCCAATACGAGCTGGAGTCAAAAGCAGCCAAATGGTATGCCACCATTGACATTGCTAATGCCTTCTTCTCCATTCCTTTGGCTGCAGAATGTAGGCCACAGTTTGCCTTCACCTGGAGGGGTATTCAGTATACTTGGAACCGTTTGCCCCAGGGGTGGAAACACAGTCCAACCATTTGCCATGGACTGGTCCAAACTGTGCTGGAACAAGGTGGTGCTCCCGAACACCTGCAGTATATTGATGACATTATTGTGTGGGGCAATACAGCAGAGGAAGTTTTTACAAAAGGAAAGCAAATAATTCACATTCTTCTACAAGCCGGCTTTGCTATTAAGCGAAGCAAAGTAAAAGGGCCTGCCCAGGAAATTCAGTTCCTAGGTATCAAGTGGCAGGATGGACGTCGTCACATCCCAGCAGATGTGATCGACAAAATCACTGCCATGTCTCCACCAACTAACAAGAAAGAGACACAGTCTTTCCTGGGTGTGGTGGGCTTTTGGAGGATGCACGTTCCAAACTACAGCCTCATTGTAAGCCCCCTTTATCACGTAACGCGGAAAAAGAACAATTTCACATGGGGCCCTGAACAACAGCAGGCTTTTGAGCAGATAAAACAAGAGATAGCCCGTGCCGTGGCCTTGGGGCCAGTACGGACGGGACAGGATGTAAAGAACATCCTCTACACTGCTGCTGGAGAGAAAGGTCCCACTTGGAGTTTGTGGCAAAGAGCCTCAGGAGAGACCCGAGGCCGACCCCTGGGATTTTGGAGTCGAGCGTATAAGGGGTCTGAAGAGTGCTACACTCCAACTGAGAAGGAGATCTTAGCCGCATATGAGGGGGTTCGGGCTGCTTCCGAAGTAGTTGGAACTGAAACACAACTCCTCCTGGCACCTCGACTGCCAGTGCTGAACTGGATGTTCAAAGGGGAGGTTCCTTCCACCCATCATGCTACCGATGTCACCTGGAGCAAGTGGATTACCTTGATTACACATCGAGCAAGAATGGGGAACCTCAATCGTCCAGGAATTTTAGAGGTAATCATGGACTGGCCTGAAGGTAAAAGGTTTGGAACATCACCAGCAGAAGAGGTGTCACGCGCCAAAGAGGCCCCACCATACAATGAACTTCCGGAAAACGAAAAGAATTTTGCCCTGTTCACTGATGGATCGTGCCGCCTTGTTGGGAAACATCGCAGATGGAAGGCTGCTGTGTGGAGCCCTACACGACAAGTTGCAGAGGCCACAGAAGGAAGAGGAGAATCGAGCCAATTCGCAGAGGTAAAGGCTGTCCAGCTGGCCCTAGACATTGCTGAGCGGGAGAGATGGCCAGTGCTTTACCTCTATACTGACTCATGGATGGTGGCCAATGCCTTATGGGGATGGCTGCAGCAATGGGAACGAAACAACTGGCAGCGGAAGGGTAAACCTGTTTGGGCCGCTGAACTATGGAAGGACATCGCTGCCCGAACAAAGAATATGGCCCTAAAGGTGCGTCATGTAGATGCCCACGTGCCCAAGAGTCGAGCAACAGAGGAACAACAAAATAACCACCAAGTAGATCAAGCAGCCAGAATTGAGGTGGCTCAAATTGACTTGGACTGGCAGAATAAGGGCGAACTATTTCTAGCTCGATGGGCCCATGAGACCTCGGGCCATCAAGGAAGAGACGCAACATATAAGTGGGCCAGAGACCGAGGGGTGGACTTAACTATGGACACTATTGCGCAAATTATTCATGATTGTGAAACGTGTGCTATAATCAAACAAGCCAAGAGGATGAAACCTCTCTGGGAGGAAGGGCGATGGCAGAAGTATAAATATGGGGAGGCGTGGCAGGTTGATTATATCACCTTGCCACGATCTCGCAGTGGTAAATGCTATGTGCTTACCATGGTAGAGGCAACCACTGGGTGGCTTGAAACATATCCAGTACCCCATGCCACCGCTCGAAACACCATATTGGGTCTTGAGAAACAAGTCCTGTGGCGGCATGGCACCCCAGAAAGAATTGAATCTGATAATGGGACACATTTCAAAAATTCACTTATAAATACTTGGGCTAAAGAGCACGGCATTGAATGGATTTATCATATTCCCTACCATGCACCAGCCTCTGGTAAAATTGAACGATATAATGGGTTATTAAAAACGATGTTGAAAGCAATGGGTGGTGGAACATTTAAGCACTGGGAGAAGCACCTGGCAGAAGCCACTTGGTTGGTCAATACTAGAGGATCTGTCAATCGCGATGGTCCTAGCCGATCTAGTCCCCTACACACCATAGAAGGAGATAAAGTCCCTGTTGTGCATGTGAAGAGCATGTTGGGAAAAGCTGTTTGGGTCCTTCCAGCCTCTGGAAATGGCAAACCTGTCCGTGGAACTGTTTTTGCCCAGGGACCTGGGTGCACCTGGTGGGTGATGCAGAAGGATGGGGATGTTCAGTGTGTACCACAGGGCAAATTGATGCTGGGGGAGTGCAGTCAGTAATTCCATGTATCTGTGTAACCATGATGTAATAATGTAGAATAAGGGGTGGAATGTCATGGTTTTGTGCTGTCAATATTCTACATCATGACATCATGTGCGGTATGAACTGTTTTGGTGGTATAAGAAAGTGTAACAGAGGCTATGTGGAAGTGTAACAGAGGGTATGTGGAAGTGTAACAGAGGGTATGTGGAAGTGTAACAGAGGGTATGTGGAAGTGTAACAAAGGGTATGTGGAAGTGTAACAGAGGGTATGTGGAAGTGTAATAGAGGGTATGTGGAAGTGTAACAGAGGGTATGTGGAAGTGTAACAGAGGGTATGTGGAAGTGTAACAGAGGGTATGCGGAAGTGTGGAAAGTTCATGCTCCAGATCTGTGGAATGGCAGCATCCCGAGTACTCAGCCCTTGGAGGAAACTACATATCCCAGGGGACAACGCGGCCAGAGATGAATCACCAGAGGAGGAGGACACACATATAATCTCGCTCCCAGGCTGGAACGTCCCTCTTTTCGCCCTGTCTTTCGCTTTGGAGCGCTCCATCCCTGCCGTCTCGCTCTATCAGCAACGTTCCAGCCTGTCGCCTAGAGATTGCAGTAGGCCCCCGGTTCTCCGGGACTCTTTTTCTCTCTTTCTTTTTCTCTGCCTTGTTTGATATAGTAGTTGTAGTTATATTGTATCATATTGTGTCTCGTATTTAGTAAAATAATTTCTTTCCTTAGATTGCTGCCGTTGTTTTTGTTCATTTCTCCCCTTCTAGGGGCAGCAGCCTCTATCACGGATAAATCTAGATAACCCGATTACAAAATGACACACCGTACATGATATTTTTGACTGAGTCACATGGCTCCTCAGAGCTGGGTGCCAAAGGGCAGCAAACTCCGAGAGAGCAGCACAGCTATCGTGCCACCAACCCCTGCTGTATCCTGCACACCCTTTGGAAGGCAGCCCAAACACTCCTCTTTGCCTCAGCTAGCACAAAGCAAGGCATTTGTGACCACCAGCACTGCTATATCATTATCAAACAGTGAATTAAGCTTTGCACATCCCTCTTTCAGCCACACAGGTTTTATAAACCTGCTGCAGAACCAGCTGATGCCCATTACAGCCTGAACGCACCTGGGTCTTTGGGTAGCCAGCAACTTTTATTCTATTCTTTAACCTCCTATAGCAGCACTGAAATTGTTTGGGTTGCTTACTGTACCTTCAGTTTGTGAGCCAGCAGGAGGGAAGTTTGTTTTAAGTTGTGCAGATGGTTCCCGTGTTTCTCTTTCAGTTCTGCACAGCCAGGGTCTGCCTCACCTGCAGAAACTTACACAGCAGACAGTAATGGTCACCATATTTTAATTGAAAATGAATACATAAATAAACAAAAATCCACGCTCTATTTAATAAGTGCCAGCAGAAGAAAGTATCAGAATTTAGGAGTGGGAGGCAGCAGAAGGAGATTGCTTTGGATTCCAATGGGATGCCGCCCTGAATATGCATTCCTATGCTCTCAAAGTCCATAGGGATTTGCCAGGTGCTCTGCCAGGAGGGGTGCCTTGCTGGGTCACAGCTGGGCACAGAACACCTTGTGAGCAGTCAGGATATGTTCAGCAGGGTGCCAAGGCATCGAACTCCCGGCTCCATTGTGTTTCAGGCACGGCTGTGCTTCTCAAAACATTCCTGAGTTGTAACGCATGGACATAAACAGGGCTGCTGAAAGGGAGAGGGTGATACGTACATTGTTCAGACCTGTGCTTTCCCTTTGAATCCTTCCTGGACCTATAATTGGAAGAATCCCAAACCTCACATCTGCCTTTATTCTCAGACCAGATTCTCTGCATATATTTAAGAAGGAGACCATCCGTACCTCCATCCTGTCAAGAAATCTGTTAGCAGACGGTCCTGCAAGCACAGGAAAGGGGGGAAGGGGTCTGATTCAGGGGGGTTGTGCCAGGAAGCAGAAGGACTGAGGCGCTGTTCCCATTCTAAACAACGCTCTGGTCTGAAGTCCAGAGGGTGTGTTTTTGCCACTCTGCTCCTTTGCTGCACCAACTGGTTAGACCCACTGGTTAGAAAAGAAGAAAAGCTTCCCAACCTGGTGATCTGTGAGGGAGCTCTAACAGCATCACGCGTGCCCTCCATCCTGCAGCCTCTCCCTGTGCAGGGCTGCAGCCTCGAAGTCTCTCGTTTGCCACGGGGGAGAAAAGCTTTTGCTTCTATGTGGGGAAAACAACCCTTGTTCCAGGTGCGCCTGTTTCCCTGCTGCTTCCTTATTGTGACTCTCTTGTCTGTCTTTTCCAGTATAGATGATGTAATGTTTACCAGTGATATGTTCTAGGCCGCCTTGGGCTTCTCAGATGAATTGTTAAGCTTATGCAAACAGGTTGAGTGTTTACTCTGAGCTGTGCCACTGTCACAGCAACCAGAGTCATAAATGAATTGAAGTGTGGGTCATAAATAGAAATAGGTTTGACTTGGAAACATCAGATAAAATCTGTATCCCTGTTCAGATTGCCTGAATCCAAATGACCCCATATCCAAGGATAAACCCACAACATGCAGGGTTCAGTTTTGATTCTGTGTATCTCCCAGTTCTGGGTGGTTATTTGAAAGGGCAAAATCACATAGTATGGTTCAGCAGCCACACGGCTAACAGAAGGTTTGTTCTTCAACAATGATTGGTTTTACTTCACACTTCCCATTCTGGGGGTCTGACTCACAGCTACCAAAGACAAAGCTCATCATGAGGGTGGCCCCTTCAATGCAGAGAAATAAGGTGATGTCATACCAAACCAAAGAAATAAGGGAAGGCACAGAGCGGATCTATCGGTGCAAACTTGTCTGAGTAGCTTTCAATCCCAGCGTGTGAAGGATGGGAATCTATTGGGGCACTGTTTAAAACTGGAAAGTATTCTCCATTGGTGCTTCAGTCTGAATGATGTTATCAATGTTCTGTTCACAGACTGACCACTGGGATCAATCTCAAGGTGAACACAAAGTATTTTCTGAGATGTTTTCACTCCTCTTGGACATCATTTTCCTAACAGAGGCTGTTGCCAGATGCATACATTGTGTTACAGAGTCCTGTGTTAAAGAAAATACCATCTGGCTAAACTTCACGTCCTCTTCCATTATGATGAATGGCATTTTACTGCATATCCAGATAGCTTCAATGTACATACACTCTGCCTTTAAAAAGGAGGGGGAAAAAAAAGCTATTTATTAAATCAATTTCCGCTGCACCTGCAGAATCTCAGCAAAGCCCTGTAGAATCTCTGTGACATGTAATTAGAAAAGCTGGGCTAAAAGTCTCATTTTTTCTAATCACTTGAAGCTGGGCAGAAGCACTTACTGCTGCGCTGCTCAAGGACAGCTTTTCCTCTTTCTGCCCATGTCAGCAATCAGTCCAAAACTGTTATTACCAAACTACTTCCATGCTACTTCAGATAGAAGCACAACTTTTACTTCATCGTTGCTGGATGTCTCTGGAGGTGGGATGACTGTGGTCCTGAAAGGGTGCTGTGTAATGGAGACACAGACCCAGCAGTAAGAGACCCACTTGCTACCCAAGGCAGGGCAATCTTTCTTTATCATCACTGCATTGACATATTATTTGATGGTCCCTTTGGGCATGGAGTGGGTGAAGTGCTGCCCAGGCTTTTCAATACTCCATTGCTGTGCAGAAACTGAGCTGTAGTCATAACAGGTGAGCAGAGATACGAAGGTTTTCAGACTCCTGCTCACAAATAAGACATGCAGCACCAAGTAGGACAGCTGTTCACCCTTCCTTTAGCAAGACCTGAGCCAAGAGCAATCCCTAAGTAAGAGACTCTAATCTTGAGAGCTACACTTATTTACCCAGGAAAATCAATGCACTCATCTGCATCCTTGAGTACCTTGGAGAATCTGTACTTTCACATCTGCAGTTTCTTCTCTCTTCTATAAATACGTCTGGTTTGCCACTTGTCCCTCAGGAGTTGCTGCTTGCTGGACTAAGGGATTAATGTGGCTGGTGCCACTCCTGTCCTCTGCACGTTTTGTGCTTAGATCTAAATCCTCTAGTGCATGGGGTTGGCCAGAGTTCAGCTTCCAGCCAGATGTTGCAGCACATGGCCATACGTCACCCTGCTATTGACCCATCCGTGTGTGGCATCTCACATACAGAGCAAGTGAGCAGCCCTGCCACAGGCTAGCAAGAGATGGGCCTGAACCTGGACCTAACCAGCACACTGCCTTTCTGTTAAATGCTCCTTCTACTTCTTATCTATTATATTAAATTCCCTTGACCTACTGCATGTCCAGCATGGGTAACAAAGCCCCAGACACAGGACCCTTAAAGCAAGAAACATACACACCCACATGCTTTGTGGCAACGTTTTACAGGTGGCTTTACAGGTGGAGCTCACCCAAGCTTCGTGAACCACAAAAAGCTGTGCATATTTTGAAGCAAAACACGGAGAGCTCTCTTATCTCTGAGCCATCAATCAGGGGACAATTGGCTGAAAGCACGCTGCGACACTTCTGTGCTGATGGCATTAACTTCATCCTGCCTCCCTCTCCCGCAAACAAGAAGGCAGCTCCCTCTAGTGATACGAGACAGCACTTGGATCAGCAGCTAAGGGGAAAAGATGGTACAGACGAACATAAACCTTTTGTGATCCGGGTTAAGATTATGCGTTTTAAGAACGATGGGCACCACTCCATTGGTTTCCCAGTGCCAACTGCTGTCAATCGGTAGCTATGAGGAAGATGGAGCACTCATAAAAGACTTGTTTAATGGCAATTCTCAGCTTATATCTTGCTTCTTGGATACGTAACAGAAAGAAATGAGGGCCTGGCGTGCTGAAGTGGGCTTTCCCATTCATAATCCATGTGCAGATGGCATTTATAGTTTTGGGTTTCATATTGGTCATGCTCAAAAAGAAAATGCAAGAGTTCAGGACAGGTTCACTGGCTCTGCTCAAGCAATGAACAGTTACTAATGTTTTGTGACCATCAGTTTCATGTATCCTATTATATCTGAAAATGCTAGTTGTCCTTTTACAGAACGTGTTCACAGCAGAGAAAAAGCAATGTCTTTGGCACAGCAATTAGTAGCTAGGTGATGCCCGTGCTTTTTAAATGTAAATATTGATACTCTGAGCTCAGTTGTATAATTACGCATCATTACGCTGCGTGTGCACGGCAACTTCTGTGTCCTGTGAGAGAGAACAGAAGCAACTGCTGTGTGATGCATGACAGCAGACAATGCAGCCCTGCGTCTGAATACCCTTTTCCAGATATGAGTGGGGATCAGACCCACCGGTGACCCATATTTCAGGAGGACATTGTTTGCAGAATGACAGTTCTGTGCCTCAGCTGTAGCAACACGGCCATCGTGGGGCTGTGGGCTCACGGTCAGACCTGGTGCTGAGCTCACTGTCAGCTCCTATGGACACCCGGAGAAGGTGGAGGTGTCTCCTGGCGCAGGCAGCAGGCAGCTGCTCCCATTGTGCAGGGGCAGCAGCAGGCAGAGGGCTGTCTGTCTGCCATAGCTTCCAGAACTGGGCCTTTCCTTATTAGTAGTAAATAAATACAATGTCTTTCGTTGACAAATACTTTGGACAATGCACTTCTGTCCAACCCTGTGAGGAACCCGTGTGGTCCCCAGAGACCAGAGAGAAGCGCAGCAAACAATGCTGGCTTCCCCACCAACCTCAAAATCCAATATTACTTATAAAATGTTGTGGGGAAAACAATGAAGAATCCTTAATAAGAGCAAAGGCTTTTTGTAAGTACCCTCTTTGAGGAAAGGTTATCTGATCTTGTTCTTTTGTCTCAGAAAAGCCCTTAAAACAATGCACCATCTGCTGCTGTTTGTTGCAAGCAAGCAGGGATCTCTCCAGCCAGAGCAGGCCTGCGTGCTGCTGTTTGCTGCTTAACCCTTTCAGCAACAAACTTCCCCTTGTTTCTATGCAAATATTTGCTGTGAGCAGAAGCGGCTCTTTGCACCCATCCTTCCCTTGGCCATCCTTGCATCACTCTTAAGCACACGTCCTCACCCAGCCTGCATCCTTTGCTAACCCCCTGTAAGTGCTCTGTGTTGCACAAGGCGGATAACACCCCATGCTTATCCAATGTATTAATTATGGAGCATTAATTGCAAAGCATCCTTCAGATGCAGCGGCAAGGGGATGGAGATGGCTCAGATATGAGGGAGGGGGGAGAGACAGCAAAGAATAACCACACACCCACCCCATGGGAAGCATCCCCTTACCACAGTGCTGCTCAGCGCTGCCTCGAGCTCTGCAGAGTAGCAGTGTGTGGCTGCCTGCTGTCCTCAGGCTCTCCATGCAGGGATGGTGTTGGGCAGCTGCCCCTGGATCCTGCAATCCTGGAACGGCCTCACACCTCTGAGCTGCAGGGTCTGCCTGCAGGCTGCGTGGAGGTAGCAGTTACTGAGAGAGTTTTTGAGGTCAGGCACGGGTATAAGCATCTGCTCAACCCAAGAATGGTTTATTTCATTGCAGCAAAGCTCCCATTTACCTCATTTTGTTAAACAGAAACAAAAGACCCACAGAAAAGTCACAGCTGCCCACGTGCACCACCACCCTTCTTGCACCTCGGTATTGTCAGGAAAGCCAGGAGCACTCATTGCCTGACCTAGGGACTGCTCTGCAAGAGATGGCTTTTCAGAACCAGCTTTGCAGTTCTGAAGCTTTATTTACTAGGGTTGCATTGTACGTCACACACCGTTGTTGGCACCTGGTTGCACAATCCAGCTCTGAAACTTGGCAGAGGTTTCCAAAATCTCTTCAGAAACTCAACATAATACTCTGATCCAGAGTGCATGGGACCAGTGCTGAGCATGGCATGGCCCACCTGAGACCTGCCAGTGCGACGTGTATCTCCATATTCCAGCACAGTGGTCCTGACCACACACTCAGCTGCCTGCCTTCATTTTTATCTGTATCTATCTGAGCTGAACTAAAAAGATTAGGAAGGAACGAAGGTGTGAAAACGGGCATTTATTGATCGAGCTTCAGCTTGAAAAGCAGGTGGGAGACACACTGAAATGGTGACAGATGTTTTCTTTTTTGATACAGAACAAAAATGATTGTGGAATATATATTTTTTTCTTTCTAATCAGCAATCAGCTTAGGGAAATCTCATTTCATTTTTCTTGTTAATAAGCTTTTCTTTGTTTGTCATGACCCAGAAACTGCTGAAACGATTAGTGCAGCCTCCACTAGCATGCCTTGGATGTGGTCTGTGGGAAGTGGGAGCAAAGGGGGGTGAGGGAGAAAGAGAAGAGGCAAAAGGGATTTCTTACAAAGCAGTTCTAGCATTGGTCGGGTAAATACGCTGAGTAGTGATTCTGCCTCTTTGTTGTGTTAGTTTTACAGTCAGTGCCACTTTTTCCTTTGGCTGTTGATAAACGTCTGCTTCTGTCTGGGAAGGCTGTTACTGGGCTCTGAACCCAGCCCTGCTGCACACCTCTGCTAACATCACTTTGTACAAGAAGAGACCACACACCCAACAGTCCCTTTCCTCTAAACACAACCAAGCTCTTCAGAGGGCATAAATCATCCATAAATCACCCCAGATCCCAGGTGAGGCTCTTTGGATCAACAGCACCCAAAGCAATGCAGGAGGAGCTGGCACCTGGCAGCCCCCCACCCTGGGACACAGCACCTCTGCCTGCCCCCTGCTTGCTCTGCCTCGGATCATGAGGCTGCCCACAGCACTACAATAAATGAACTTACAGCAAAAGTGCTACGATCTCTTTGGCTCCCCAAGAAAGAGACAAGAGATCCACTCCTATAGGTAACCGAATCAAACTAAGGCTGAAATCGCATCAGCATTTTGTGGCAGTTTGGAGAATTCCCATCAGTGAGTCATTTGCATCAGCAACAAATCTCCGTCAGCCGCCTCTGCAGACTGCAGAGCAGCCGTGCATGAAATGGGAACGTTTCTTATGGAAAGATGCACCTGTGGGACTGCTTGCATGAATATGAATCACTGTTTTCACAGCTCTAATGAAACATGTAAACACAAAACCGTGCTGTTGCAACCAGCTCTGGTAAGGTCATGTTCAGGAGCAGTGATTTTGTAACGCTGGATGTTTTGTATTTGTGAATGAGGCTGGCAAGCAGTTTTGAACAGGTGGCTTTGTTTAGCTGAACTCTTGAAGGGGAATATACATGCCAATCCACAGTGGCACATAACGTTAGGGCAGCGAGCAACAGCAGAAGTCAGAACACAGATCCAATTCAACTGCTGTTACTCTCACATTTCTAACCTAGCCCTTGGTGATGTGCACACAGGGATTTACCAGTGGTTAAGAAAACACCAGCTGAGTGAGGAGCACTGTGAATCACCTACTGGTGTCCCATTGTTCCTCTCCCTGGAGCCTCACATCATCACATACAGGGGTTCAGACCCGGCCATGGGCTGCTGCAATTGGCTCAGTCCCACCTGCAGGGAGCGATGTGCTGGGCAGAGCTGGGCCATCCCCACAGCACAGCACCTCCTCCTCCCCTCCCAGAGGGGAGATGGGATGCAGTGACCAGTCTGCTGCACAGATGTCCTTTTGGGTAATGCCTGTCCAGGTCATATTTAATCTCTGAGGGTTCGGGGGATTTATTCTCCAAGGAAGACCTCTCTGCAGGGGCTGTGTGGCCCTGCTGGGTCTCTGCCATTCTCTATCAGCCAGACAGGGCATGATCCGACCTGTGGGTAGCGATCACTCTGAGCTAACAGGTCCCATTCCTAAACCAGAGACACCCCACCTGGGGCAGCCACACAGCCAGCACTTCACTACCTAAGAATACCCAATACATCCCAGCAAAGCGTTCTGTGTCTACTGCCATTTACATTAAACATTTAATTAACGTCTGCCAACTAAAAATAGCCGCTGTTAATGTAGTCCTTCCTCCAAACTTCCTGCTTGGAAACACATTTTCCATAATTGCTATGCTTTGCCTTGTGCTCTGTTGGAGGAAACCCGGTGCGTGTGAGGAGGTGTTGCTGCACATACACACAAGCTGTGGAGCTGCTGCAAGCAGATTGTTTCGCCCACTTTTGGAGCAAAGTGAGGGAAAACAATTACTGTAAATGACTTTATAGTATTCAATTGATTAAATCACTCTTTAATCCCCTGCAAGAAGGAGATCAGTGAAGATTTAACTAGGTACTCATAAAGATAATCAATTTATTGTTCTGTCGATGCCATATGGTGAAATAGGGAGGTTTGCAGCTTACCGGGCTGTGGAGGGAGGTGAGATCTACGTGTTACCTTTCAGAAACCTTCCTGTTAAAAATCCTTTGTAATTACTCAGGAACATTCACAGAGCAGAGCTGTGCCATGTGCTCTGTGTGCTCTCTATGTTGCAACAGTATAAAGCAGTCAGAACTGTATTTAACCTACTTCAAGCATCACCCTCAGCATCAGCTCTGCGGAGGCATCTTATAGCATCACAGGGATCTTTCTGAGCTGTTCCCCTCTCCTGATGTACCACTTGGTTGAGGTAGGGGCTCTGCTGAGCTCAGCCAGCTTTACTGGGTGTAATAATGCAGGAGCACAATGCTGTGCTGCCAGGAGCTGGGAGCCCCAAGCCACTGGATGGGCTCAAGCCAAGTGCACTGCTGCACTTCTTGCAGCTTCACCTTCAGTGTCATAGAGAGCCAGGTGAGCACACAGAATAAAATCTGATGGGAGTGAGTGCCCAACATCTGCATCTGGGGGAAAACTTCTGTAAGGGAGATCCATCTCTTGGAGGAAAAAAAAGGAAAAAAGACTGAGACTTTCCTATCAATCTTCCAGCCCTCTGAAAACAGGTGGGTCCCTCTTTCAGTATATCTTGTGTCAAAATCTGCCTACTTGGCAATTCTCTGGGCGAGGAGGAAGGAGCAGTCTGGCTCCAAGCTGAATTGGTGCCATTCATTTTAGCTGTGTGTATGCATGGTGCATTTAGCAGAGAATAATACATCCAAATTTGTTTACCTTCTAGCAAGGAATCCGTGAGATGGAGAGGCTGGGCTGGATATTGGCTTTTCATGCAATAGGCTCATGTCCACTTTGGAGCTTTTATTCACTGGAAAACCTTTTAAAAAGACAAATGAAAGCATTTAATAAACATGCTCTTTGTAGAAATGAAATGTCTACACTTTGGCATCAATTCTCTGCCTGCTTACGTGGGAGCACTTAACTTCCATATAGCTCTTCTTATCCACAGATTTCTAAGTACATGGGTTAGGCTTCCAGTTCCTTTCTTAGTGCAGGGAAAGCCAGGCACCAGAAGGTGAAGTGACGTGTCCAAAATCAGTGGCAAAACCAGATGAAATAATGAGATGGCCATACAGGTGAAGCTATGAAGACCCACTTCCCAGGGGCTGTCCCAAAACTCAACACTATGATGAACGTTCACAGCCATGAGAGCTCTGGGCCATGGTGCCAAGAGTCTCCCTGGCTCATTTTACTGACATTATTTACCTTCCAGTGTGCTGCTCAAGCTCTTCCCAGCACTGGGATGTCTCTGCCTTATATCATGGGTGATCCACGGCCACTCTTTGCTCACAGCACTCCCACCAGATAAAGAAGCCATTTTCTTCTCTCTGTCCAAGTCTGCTGTTCCCTCAGTGCTATCCACAAGGCCAGCCCTGCCCGGTCCATGACATTCCCTGTCAGATGGCACATGTAACTTATCAAGGCCAGGGGCTCCCAGCAGCATCTGTACAGTCATTGTCCCATCCTGCTCATCTTTGGATGCCTCTGGCTCTGGGACAGAACATTCATTGAAAAGGTCCCAGGTTGTCTCTGCTGATACTTTACCAGCAGAATCTTTACCACTGCTTGTTGCACTCAGCCTCTTAGTTGCCATCTCAATCTTTTCTGCAAGCTCCTTGGATAGGTTGTGTATGGCTGTCACTCGGTCCCGTTTATTTCTGTATGGAGAAAGGCCAGAAGTTGAGTCCTTGAAGTCTGGTTTTGTGTCTTTCTGAGGAGGGGAAAAGCTTAGAGGAGTATCCAGAGCCGGGGGGGAGCAGTCCCTCAAGTCCTGACATTTCAGAGGACTGGGAAGCCAGGATTCAGACGCCAGCAGTGCTGCAGAAGGCAATGCCTCTCTGTTCTTAAGTGACTGAATGGTTTCTAGAAGCTGATTCCTGTTTAAAGAGAAAGGAGAAATGTCAGGACAAAAACCCCCCAAAAAACCCAAACAGAAACATCAGCTTTTTGCACTAAGCAGTATCCTCAGCTTCAAAAAAGAAAAAGAAACAGATTTCTCTGTCTATAGATACATCTGTCAAGAGACAGACTGAGAGCAAAGCACAAAGTGCTGACGAATAAGGGACAAGTTGGAGTCCTGCCTGGGGCTGACAAGGAATAGCAATGTAAGAACACAGATCATAGAAGCAGGCTGCAGTGTTTGCCTGGACCTGCAGAGCCTCAGCACCTGCCTGCCCTGGTGCCCAGAAGCCCTCCCTGCTGGCAGAAGCTGGTTGTGCATTGCTCAAACATTGCTGGTTAAACCTGAGCACGCAGAGCTCTGTAACCACTTTGGGCCTGGAGCAACAAGAATGAGAAGGTGAGATATGACATGGGGACTCGTCCATTGCCCTGCTTTTATAGTTTGCAGCAGAGCACTGTGGTCAGTGCACAGAGCTTGCTGGGCTGGCTTTCTGGAGTGCTGTCAGTGCTGAGTACCTGTCTCTGGGATCTCGATGTAGTGCAGTATGAGATGATTTTTCCACCCAGGCCATGAAACTGCGCTGCAGGGTTCCACCACTGGTTTGTTCCTGAAACAAGAGTGACTATTCCTGTAAGCACTGCATAGCCAGGCAACACCAGAGTAGCGGTTGGCTTTTGTTCCACTTAATAATAGGCTCATTTAACTAGAAAAGCACACAAGGCAAACAACAAACCTGCTCTTTTTTTGATGCAGCAGTGGAGATTTCCAGGCTTTTGACCCCAAAGTCACGGGTTCCAGCCTTGCTAATGAGCACAACAGCTCTTACCAGAATTAAAACTTAATTGCTCTGTTTTTCCAGATA
Organism: Excalfactoria chinensis; assembly: GCF_039878825.1. NCBI lineage: Eukaryota > Metazoa > Chordata > Aves > Galliformes > Phasianidae > Excalfactoria > Excalfactoria chinensis. The sequence goes on along the minus strand of NC_092842.1, from coordinate 6,603,703 downwards.
AAATTTTATCTCCCTGACACTTCAAAGCACGTGCATGAAGTGCTTCACCTCCTACAAGGTGCTGCAGTGATCAGGGTTGAAGGGCTTTCAATCCACCACTCCTCCATGACTTACTTGCTCAAGGGTGCTCTGAGGACTTCCTTTGGCAGCAGCTGCTCCCCTGAAGAGCTTGCACATCTGCTCAGAGCACATTTTCTTTCCAAAAGCTTCTCTCTGTTTCCTGTACACTTCTTGCAGTCTCTTACTCCTCATTTCCATTGCCTGCCTTGCAGACTTTTTCTCTTCCAGCCTTTTTTTCTTTCTCTCCTCATTCTTCCTACACATAAACTCCTGAACAGCCTCACGGCTGTAGGGATGAGGGTTTTTAAGGTTTACCCTCCTCTTTGGAGGCTGTTGCAGGTTTTCTTTCTCAGACCCTTTCTGCACAGGGGTCTGCCTCTGAGGAGATGTGCTTTTCCCTCTGTGGATGCTTCCAGAGCTGCTGGCTTTGGCTTCAGCTGTTATTGATGCAGCTCTTCTCTTCCCTGCACTAGAGGCAGAGGGAGTCGTGTCCTGAGGTCCAGGTGAAGGCAGATGGTACCGCTGCAGAACCTTTCCCTTCATGGTATCTCCCAGGAGCCCACTCTGCCTGCAGTCATGGTGGGACTGGCTTTGCAAAGGGAGGCTCCTGAGTATTTGCTTTGCACCTTTGGTCGGTGCACTGCTGCTCCTTCCAGCAGGGCCGTGGTGGGGAGATGCACAGCTTTGGAATTCAGGGCTTTTCCCCACAGGTTCGTTGTTCTTTTCTCTGGAACTGTTCTCCATTGCTGGCATTGCAATGTCTGGCCCTGTGGATGATTTGGAAAGAGCAGCGGTTATTCCTTTGGTGGTGAGACAGCTCCTGCATCTGTGTGCATCTCACAGCACGCTTCCTACCATGGGGCTCAGGACTGCTGTAAAATCCTTGGTGTTGCAGAGAGAAAGCAAATCTCTGCTGATTTTGGCAGTGTCCAGTTATACAAATGATGTAGACTGCAGCCCTTGGAGTGTGTATAGAATATAATATACAAGGGCAATGAAACTCTCTCTTAAACCTCTTACACTTGCTTAGAATGACCTTGGAACCATTTATTCCACAACCAGCCAACCACATTTTTGTTTGTGTGCCAAAAAAACAAGCAGGGTAGCAGAGAGGACAACTGTACCGTAGGCATTTCCAGTGCTCTGCTCTTCAGCTTTGCTTCTCAGCTTTGGAAATGCAGGCGGTGGACCAAGCAGTTTCCTGGCTAACTTCTGACCTTCCCTCCATGCAGAAACACCAGGGAGCTTTGAACCTGAAACAGACATGAATGTTTGGGAGCATCGTTCTGTGCTGGTGGCCGCTGGTAGCTGCTGCATGCTGGGTTCTGGTGGACCCGAGAGCTGGAAGGATGTGATTGTCTGTAATTACATCCAAATCACTGGAGCAAACAAATTTGTTTTCAAACTGGTGAGAATCAGCAGGATGCAGCGTGGAGAATCAATGAATGACACGGGACAAGGGACCATGTAGATATAATGCAAAAATAAACGATGCAGCACGCAGCACAAACAAATTATTCTTGCCTAATAGGTGGTGTCACATAATAGGCAACATTTATCACCCCTTTACTTCATAATTTCAGGTTGCATTCACAGCATGCCAACACTCGCACTGCCACGATTATGTATTTATTGCAAACACTCCTCAAGCAGAAGGTGACTGAATGGAAAGCTATTTGATATCTGCATGGAAGCTCCCTCCCCCCTTAAGTTCTTCCCTGCTAAAATATTCGAGCCTCTTTATAAAGGAAAGATTTGACACTGAAACAGTTACCAGCCTCAGTTCAAAGATGCGGATCAGTACTCAGCAGGAGCCATAAAATCAATTGACTGAGTCTGCTCTCCTCAACACACACATCCATGTCTGGAGCTGTCAGAGCAGAGCACCTCTGAGAGCCATTTCCCAGACAGGAGGCACTCTTGGAGGCTGACTGCTTAGCAGGGCTGTCCTTCCTTACAGCTGTCAGGTGGGCACATGGCTGCAGTGATGGTGCTGAGCTCTGTGCTGTGGGCACTGACACAGTCACTGTCCAGCAGGTACCCACTGGGGCTCATCCCATTCTGCAGCCTGTGAGTGCAGCCCAAGACACAGGGATGATGTTTGCCATCTCCTCTGCGGGGCTGAAGGCACTTCCTATGAGCACATGGAGCCTCCTAGGGGGATTACCCAGCAGATCTGTGAAGTTCTGACAGCACAAAGCATGGGTGGAACTGCCAGAATCTGTTGGGCTTGGAGGGCTGAAATGCATCTGTATTTTTAAAGAAACACCTCTCTGTATTACTTTACTTTCTTGTGCAGCAGTATTAAAATGCAGGAGAGGCATTTATTTATTGCATCATCATAGTCCATGGAATCCTCAGAGTTGGAAGGGATCTTTAAAGATCACCCAGTCCCACTTCCCTGCAATGAACAGGGACATAGAATCATAGAATGGCCTGGGTTGCAAAGGCCCACAGTGCTCATCCAGTTCCAACCCCCTGCTGTGTGCAGGTCACCAACCAGCAGCCCAGGTGGCCCAGAGCCACATCCAGCCTGGCCTTGAATGCCTGCAGGGATGGGGCATCCACAGCCTCCTTGGGCAACCTGTTCCAGTGCGTCACCACCCTCTGGGTGGAAAACTTCCTCCTAAGATCCAACCTAAACCTCCCCTGTCTCAGTCTAAAGCCATCCCCCCTTGACCTATCACTTCCCACCCTCAGAAACAGCTGTACATGCACAGTTCAATCAGGTTGCCCAGCAGACAAATGCATTTATAGCTCTAACAGCACGCATTGCTCTTAACAACCTGCCCTGCACCTCAGTCTGAGATCTTCCTTATCTATGCAGTGTTTTACCAAAACTCACAGCAAAGTTTGAGACCGGCTTGACTTGCTGATGAGATCTCTTACCAGAAGGAAACCTTTTCATTTAAATATTCTCCAGCATTGGCTTTTTTTTCCCTCTCTACCTACGAACAGATGAATATTTTATAGCTGTTGTGACTTAATTTTTTGTTAACTACAGCAAATTTCTAATTCATCAGATTCCGGAGTACTTTGGCTCTGACCTCTGACCCCTCATTCATCTCCCGTCGCTCTGCCTTGGCTCTTCCACTGACAGAAACTAATAGCCAATAAAGGCACCGTGACACTGGCAGTTACAATGATGAATGTTTCACGTGGCACGGCCTTATTATGACCCACTCTCAGAGGAAGACCAAGCCATTTTTCAAACTATCCATTAAAACAAAAAAAAAAAAGAAAGGAGGGAGAAGGGAATTATTCTATATTTCATGCATTTTAAATAGGGCCTTGGTAGCAGAGTGCATGGTGCAGCCGTACTCGTCATTTCATCTATATGGCGTGAGATAACTTGGATCTTTTTGCCTTCTGGTTGCCAGAAGTTATATATCTGTCCACCCATGCAGCACCCACGGCACTTGTACTGTTTGCCCACCAAGCTGGGCCATTCCCACTGCAGGATGATAGCACTAAGGAGGGAGCATTGCACCAACAGCTCAAATCTGTGTTGGTAACACCCTTCAAGGTAAGCCATGAAGGAGCACGTGGTAACCTCACTCCTGCTGCTATTGTAGGAGGGCTGCGTTCCCTGTGTTCTCCCAGCCCCTGAGCTGCAGAATGTGCCTGTTAATGGCACTCTGAGTTCAGCTGGGAGCTCAGTGGGCGACAGACTGTTCTTCCCACCGAGGACACGCGGCTTATTTTCTATTTCTGGTTATTTTTAATCCTAGCAGGTCTGGAATTCAGCTGCGGCAGAGCAATGGTGTGACAGACACTTGAAGGTCACTAAGGCTGTTCTTAGATGACACCTGTGGGCATCGGTGAGACCAACAGAGAGCCTGGGGAGGGCACATGGCAGCGACTGCCAAACGTTACCCAAGAGCCAATGACAGAATGAGGCAGCAGACAGCCCTGTGTGATCCCCCCAAGGCCTCAGCATGCTTCATGTGCAGCCAACCCACAAACAAAGCCCTGCATCCCTGTGCTGCCTATAATCACCTTCTGCCTCCTTGGACTCACTTCTTTCTGTTCCATCTATGGTTCTGTTCCTTGCCTTCTATAACCAGGCTCTGCTCCTTGGCTGCTGCTTCCAGGACTTGTCACTGTTTTAGTAACCAGATCCGGACTTTGGCAGGTGTGCATGCAGGTGCTGTTATCTCTGCTCCATCAATCTGTGTCATTTCCTGTGTGTTTCTTTCTTACCTTCACGCACTGCTGTTCTCTCCAGAGAAGAGGACCTGGGCAAGGGCTGCTTCTGGCTCTGTGTTTGAGTCCCCCGTGCTGAGCCACTCTTTCTTTGGTCTTCAACCAGGAGGAAAAAAGGGAGACAAGAATTTGTGTGAAGCTTAAGTTAGAAGTCAGTCTGGCAAAGCAGCTGTGCCATTATTTTCAGTGGCAGGGCACAAACGGAGCAGCTGAACAAGCTGCATGTGAACTGATGCTCACACAGTGGGGCTGTGAATCTGCTGCCTCCAAGGCTGCTGCAGTTGGTCACGTTTAACCCTGCCCTGATACATCCCTGACAGTTACGTTCATGGATGTGGTTGAAAACAAAACAAACCTGCCTTCCTGCTGAGCACCCTGAGCAGGCTGAGCAGGGCTCAAAGCACCACTTCTGTCAGCTGGGAGACAGCACAGCATGAAGGTGTGCTCCCAAAGGTGAGCTCTGCTGAATGCTCCCATCCATCAATGGAAAAAGTGGGATGGAGCAGATCTGAGGGAAACACCCCTGGAAGCTGGTGCTGTGTGACAGGGATGGCAGTGCCCAATGAATTAACTCTAATGCTATTAGAGCAATAAGATTTATTATGCACAGCTTTTCAGCTCCTCTTCCCTAGTCTGGCAGAGCCTCAGTAATCCCATTGCCTGAAGCTTGCTGAGTGGGTGTGCAATGGGGTGGACTCCAGTACAGGGCCATGCTGGATCCCATCACTGCACACAGCACCCTGAGAGCTATGCTCACACTAACCCAACAAGACAGCTGCAGGTGAGTGATACTTCAGGCCCAAACTTAGCAGCAAAGCAGGATAAGGAATTCTAATGGTATCTGCTTTTAGATCCATGCTAGTTCCACTGAATGAACTGTTAAATCCTCGGTAATGCCTCTGAGCTACACAATTCCTGCTTTAAGTACCTGTGATGCCTCTCTGCACTGCTGTGCTATTATTTCCCATGTGCTTATGCCACTCACGTTGTGCTTTCAACCTGGCAAGACAGGAAGCTCAACGCAACCAGTTCAGATGAGAGCACAGCCTTCCATGGGCTGAGAACCACTAAAGGTTGGAAAAGACCTCTAAGTCCCACAGCCAGCCCATCCCCACTGTGCTCACTCAGCTTCTCCTGCAGTTTTGGCTGTGCCACCCCGTGCCTTGTGCCACTGACCTCTGGGACATGGAGCAGAACGGACAGGCACCCTGCACACCTTCCTCTTCAGGGGTCTGTCCTGAAGCAGCTCCCAAGCATGAGATGCAGTCAGGCACTTCTGGTCCTTAGAAGCTGCTCGCTGGTTTTGTTTCTGCTCCTGGATTTTCTTCTTGAGCTGCTCTAATTTCTTCCAGGATGACTTTCTCTGCAGCTCCTCCAGCTTTTGGTTGCAGGGGCTGCTGGCTGATGTGAGGTAGTGCACAGGGAGCAGGACAGCCATGGGCACAGGGGCTGAGATCTGACTGCTCCCTGCCAGCGGGCAATGCATGTGATGCAGGGAGCAGCGATGTTTCCCCTTTTGTAACTCACGATCTCCTGAATCTGCCCACTCTCCAAAATCCTCCCTCGGGATGTGCTCAATGGGCCATGTCTCATTTGCAGCCCCCATCCTGGCTGGTGCTGTGGGTGGGCATCCTTCAGGGGCCAGTGGGGCCATGGGTGAGCTGGGGCTGGCAGCACAGCTCCTATGGAAGCAGGGCTGGAACCTGCCAGGGGACAGAGCAGCACAGTTCCTCTTTCTTAAAGAAAAACAAGCCTGAATAGGCACAAAATCACACAGAATCACAAAGGAAGGATCTCCAAGATCATGCAGTCCAACCATCCACCTACCACCAATATCTCCCCATTAAACCATGTCCCTTAGTACAACCTGTAAACACGGGGTATTATTATGTGATACACATGGGTGGCAGTTGAGCTCCCAGAAGGCATTCTGCTGGTGATGTTGGATTGTTCATAGCAGCAGCATTTTGTCTGCTACCAGGAGTCTGGCAAATGAAGGTTAAATTGGGAAGTGCAAAGAGAACAGTGGTCTGTTGAGTTACTATGAGCATGAACTAAGGCAGACAGACTATTGCAGGGAGCTGATGGAAGGGCTGCTTCCACTGACAGAGTGCTCAGCATTTCTTGGGGTGGATGATCTGGTGACCTTTTTATTTCTTTAATAATAAATTGTAAGGTGCCAAACAAGTCCTGCACCCCGGGATTTTAAACCCATTTCTGTGTGCCTCTTGCCGCCCCATCCCCACATGCTGCTCACTGAGGTCATTACTCACCTGCAGCACACAGGAAGCTCACTGCTCTTTTCCTCCTTCAGGGCTGTTCCATCTCTGTTTCTCTCTTCACCTACAGTGTAACAGTGTTATGTCAATATTAGGAAATCAAAGCAGTTCACTTTCTTGGGAGGCTTCTCCCTTTGGATGCCTTCACTCATTCAAACAGTTTCAAAGGAAGAAACAGGATCCATGTGCAAACCAAACCCACAAGCCCCAGCCAAGCTCAGAGCGGATCAGCCCATCGTTTAGTTTTAAGAGTCTTTGTGGAATGTGGGTAAACTTCCTGCTTTTTTGTCTTATCCCATTTTGTCAATGGGGAAAAGAACCTTGGAGGTGCAAGCAGCTTTTGCTTTGCTGCAGCTGGTGGGCAGCTGCTCTGCATCCTTTGCTCAGCAAAGTGGGGCTCCTCGTGCCCTGTGCAGCTCTAGCAGACAGCAGGGAAGGCACCCTTCCCTCAGCACCTCCCTCCAGCCCCAAGCTGCCCCCAGACTCTCCGCTTTCCCAATAAGCCAGAACTCACCAAAGCTTTCTCCATGCCAAAGCTTTCTCCTGGCTGCCCGCGGGTTGGCACAGCTCCTCGTTTGATGACAAAATTTGTTTTCAATCCTTTGTAGCTGTGAAAAGACAGATTTTTGCCTTTGAAAGGAGACATATGTTTTTTGTTCGTGGTTGCCTTTTGCTGGCATACAATCCTCTGATTAATTTTGCAGCTCCTAGTTACTGGGTAAGCACTGGCATGCCCGTGCATGTTCCAAGTGGTGCTTCCTGCAGTTAGAAAGAATGCGGCTGATGGGGAAGGTAAGAGGTGAAATCACCTTTCTCTACATTGTCTTCCTGTGTGTCTGCCTCGGGTCTTTACCAGCAATCATCTGCTGAGTTTAAGAAGCAGCTTAAGCTCGAAGTCACTGCTGCCAACAGTGAATTCAACAGCATGATACCAGCGTCAGGTCTGGGCTGTGCAACCAGCACGGTGCTGGGATGATGTTATCTGCTCATCCACTCCGTGACTATGATTGCAGCCGATGGGAATGTTATGGTGATCCTTACTGAGAGGACAGCAGGGCAGGGAGAACACAGAGGATGTCGCAGCTCAGTGGGTGTCAGCTGCTGCTCTGCTCAGGGCTGCACCACAAGCAAAGCAAACCTTTCTCTGTTCTTGTCGTTCCTGTGACAGGGCTGTGTGAAATTTGGTAAGACGCCCCGCTTTGCTCCTTATCCCCTCACACGGCGGGTGACGGAAGAGGTTGTACACTCATTGCAAAGGGACAAACCAAGCAGCACATTTACATTGCTTTCAATTACACTACATGAGAACTGGGGTGCACAGGGATGTGGCAGAGAGCACCACAAACAACAGCTAATGTACCCTGGGCCACACTTACCACTGCTTTGGCTTTCCAAAGGCTGTTCCAAGCCAGGGTCACATCTGTGAAAACAAGATAAACCATGTTTTAGCATCCTTTTGCATCTGCCTTCACTATAGACAACCTCTCCTCATGCTCAGCTCCGTGTGGATTGCAGAGCTGCTCCTGGAGCGCCGTGTCTGGGCTGTGTGTGCATGTCATGTTCTCAGGGTGTGCTGAGCGCTGTCAGAGCTGATGCTCTTGAAGCCATGCTACACCTTATTCAGCAAAGCTGGTATTTGCTGGTAGTTCTTGTCTTCAGGATGAGGAGAGCTCCCAGAGCAGCTCTCACGGTTAGAAAGCAGCAGGAAATAAGGAGCTGTGTGTTGTTCCAAGAGATACAAGCACAGATTTATAACCGTCCAGCACTTGTGAACTGCAAAGCATTGCTCCCTTGTGTGTGCAGACATGCAGATTAAAGGAAAACCTTTCAATAAGCAAGAAATCCTTGGTATGAAATAAAGTTATCCAAGGCTGTGACTATGACTGTGGAACACAGAGGCGTGTTACCCACATACCAGACAGAGCAATGGAGCCTCCAGGTGCAGAGCTGCTGTCCATCCCTCAGCTGTGCTATAGTCCTGCTTGCTTGAGATCCACACCTGCAATAATCACCCCAAAGGACCAGTCAGTGCTCTCCTTTGAGGTCTTCATTACACCCGTATGTATTTTCACTCATCCTGCTTAACACTTACCTTTCGTAGCCTCGTCCATGCACAGAACAGTGTCCCCTTAGGAGCTGTGGAAACGCACCTAGAGGAGCACATCAGAGGGGATCTGTGGAAGAGCTGGAGCTGCTCTGCAGCACCAAATCCCCGCAGCCACTTCCAAAGGGAGTTGCGAGCCCAGCACCGAGCATCCCATCCTCTGCTGCTTCCCGGAGCTGAGACACAAGCGGGCACCTGCGGGGTCAGGCCGGCCCCTGCCTTGCCCACGAGCTCTGGGTGGCACAGGGCCGTCCTCAGGAGCTCCGCACCCTGCCGGCACCGCCGCACCTTTGTTTGGGCTCTGGGCACGCGGCCACAACGGCGGCAGCGCAGGGAGAGACCGCCGGGATCGGTGGGGAAAACAAAGAGCAACGCGGGGAGCCCTGGGCTGATTTCAGTTGGCAATTTGTGGAGAGAAGCCAGCGGCTTTCCTGGCACAGCCCTGCGTGCTCCCCGGGGCGATGCGACGGGGAAAGGTTCTGGTTCTTTAGTGTCACGGTTGTTAAAGTTTCAGCGCTTGGAATCCGAGGACGAGCGATGCGCTTGGAGCTGCTCTCTCCTCACGTTTCAGTTCGTGCAGCAAACAGCAGAGGGCAAACTCCGACCGCAGAAAGGAGACGCAGCTCAGAGCTGGGATGCTGCTGGGGGTTCGGGGTTGGGGTTATGCCAGGACAACCCAGGAGAGCAGCGCTGATACCTGGGCAAAGCCAGCCCGGGGTGGGTGGCAGCAGGAACGCCCTTTGCTCCTGCAGTGATCGCTCTGCTCTTCCTTCTGTATTCAGCCTTCATGCAGAACAGCTCCCGGCTCTACATGCTGTTGGTGCCGTGATAGAAGGCACATGGATGTGATAATGAAGACAAGCAAACAAGGGTAAAATCATTTCTTGTTTCTCTACAGCAGTAAGCATCGATTGCTGCTATCAGGGGTTGAATTTCCATCAGCACTCTGAGGAAAGAAGTCGTATCTTTGGGTCCTACCTCGCTGCAGAGCAGAGCAGACTGATGTTCTGTTCCATCAGCATGTTGGTTTGTATTGAATCTGACTCTTGTTTCTGGGTAATGCCCTCAGTTATTTCTCCGTGCTTTAGAATTGTACAGATGTGCTTGAAGCAGCAGTGTCGTATAGTAAGGGTTCATTATTACTGGAAAGTGCTCAGATGGTGAGGCAAGATACTGACACCACATCCTTTCATCTGCATGGATCTCTGTGGTCTCTAGAGAAGTTCTCTTGAAGAAGCAGACTGCTAATCTAATGAATGTCACTGCAGTCTGTGCTCAGATATTACCGACATTTCAGCTTTTCATGTCTAACCAAATGAGGAATTCCTGAGCTGCAGACTGGAGTCACAAAGCTCCCACTTTGAGCTGTTCCAAGCCAACATTTTGGCCTGATTAGAGGTTGCAGTGCTAGGAATGCAGAGCTTGTCCAACAGGGAGCCACAGCTACTCGGGTGTGCCGATAAGAGCCGTAATTGCAGGGTTCACGGGCAGACATCGTTCTGAGTATACGTGTGCAGGGAGAGCAGACAGAACAGCAACATGAAACCTTGGCAGCAGGAGGGCAGCTTTCAACAGAGGTTTGGGAAGAGGGGAAGCTGGCAGTGAGTGGGAAAGCCCTGAGTCTGCTTGGGTTGGGGGCCCTGTGTGGGGCAGCAGCACAGTGCTGGGCAGTGCTGTGTCTGAATTTGCTCAGGTCGGGCTGGCACTGCTTCTTCTCAGCAAGCTGTTGGAGCTGACAAGAGCCAGAAGAAGACAGATTGCCTGCGTGTTGTGCTGCACATCTTGGAGTGTTAGACCACAAATCTGCTGTGAGCTGAGGAAGTGAAACCTCCATACCCTCGGGCCAAATCCCACTTCTGCAGAGTGTGAAGCTCCGGGGCAGGAGCCAAGTAGGAGCCCAGGTGGAGAGGAGCAGATTGTCTTGGGTTTGTATTCCAGGTCTGTGTGAGCACAATGAATCGGTCCTGTATGGCTCTGTCCTGAGGACTGCACAGCTGCTGTCAGATGTAACGGAGGCAGAATTAGGCCCCGTGTTTTCACTCATGTGGCATTCATGATGCATCAGCCCTCAGACACCAAACTGCTCTTGCAGGTGTTCTCAGACTGTCACCCACCAGTTGCAGCGGACTGCAGGATGTCGTGAACCTGATGGGATTTCTACAGAGATCAGGAGAGGGTTTTGCAGGATGGGATATGGGGACGTTTCACATCACTATGAACCCAGCGAGGGAGATGCTGAACTCCCCCTGCGTGTTGTTGTCCCACAGAAGGCAGTCTTTGCACTTCCCCCATCACAGCTCACTCCTGCTCTCAACAGGTACATTGACAGGCACTGCTCAGGAAATACTTAAACCAATAACCCACAAGGCCAAGCAGAATTGAGGAAGTGAGCATTTCTGTGAACCAAAACCCAAAATTCCTCCCAAGTCTCTGTGGTTTAAACTGCTGCATATCACACACAAACAGTTTTGCCCACCAAAGATACCCCAGAGGTCCCATAACTTCATCCAGAGAAGAGGAAAGAAAACTGAACCTTTTTCTTTCCTGGCTCCTGACTGAAGAGCTCATATTGTCAACCACTTCTCACAGACATTCTCAGTTAGCAAACAATCACGGCTCAAATGTAGGCTTTGATTGCAAGCCGATGTGACATGAATGTTGCAGTAAGCATATGGTGGGAAGAGGCAGCTGATGGAAAACTGTGCGCTATCCTGAATCTGACAGCTATGGGCTGCATCCATTGAAGCCCATGACAAAACACTGGCCGGATTTAAATGGGACGTGGATAAAGGTGCTCAATAAATAGGGGTCTGATTTGAAGCTGCAAAGAACTCAGGCCTTACTACTGTGCACTGAAGTCATTTGTGAAGGTTATTTCTCAAACCAGCAGGAAAATAGGCCTGAGATAAGAGGGCTGCCCCATCGATGATGCCGTGCTGGCTCCTGAGATAAGATACACATTGTTTCTTCAGCAGGTGATGCCGTGGGATAGCAGCACTCATGCACAATGCTCAGAGATATTTGGGGATGAGCCCAAACCTGGCTGCAGAATTTCTGCTGATATCACTGAATCATCTCTTCCAATCCTCGCAGCTCGTTCTGCTTCCCATCTAGTTAGCAATAAGCAGATACGTTTCCCATGGGCTGTGCCATGCATTCAGGTCACACTGAGTGCTGTGCAGTCAAGTGCCAGATGCAGTGGGAGGTTACCATGGGGCTGTCCAAGCCCGGGGAGGAATGCACTGCAATAGAGACTCTGCCTTTCTTTGCAGTGATTACAGCCAGAAACACAAGGGAATGTCAAGCTCGTGTTTTCCTGCTGATGCCCTGAAATAATAAGTATAACACCTGTCAGCCAAGAACTGTGTCTTCAGAAAATCTGGGGTTTATGTTGCATGTCAAATGATGTCTGGAAAGGGGCAGGTGTTCTCTTGATGTGATTATATATAAATATATACACATCATACAGTTATCAGTGAGAAGTGTGCTAAGGTAGAAATAGGTATCATGGACTATTTTTTCTTCCTATCCATAGGAGATGTGAATGGAATCAGAAGCAGAGGATGGGAAGGCTGCCTGCACTGTGCAGCGGAATGTGGGAGACCACACGATTGCCTTGGAAACCAGCTATAGTAAATGGAGCTCTTCAGCTGCAGGGGAGGATTTCTACCACCAGGCTGGGAGCAGGCAATTGAAATCAACCATCCGCAGGTAAATTGGCACATTTCTCTGCACATCATTGTCTCCATGTGATTTAAAAGGGAAAAAAGAAGGGTGGGTGGTAGGGAAGAACTGCAGGATTAAGAAGTTAGAAAAACCCACAAAAGCTGATGCAGAGATTCTCATGGTTCAGGGCAGGGGCTGGTCCTGGTGTGAAGGGAGCAGGCATGCATTCCCTATGCAATGAAGAGGAGCAATTGATGCAAGGATGCTGCAGACCCGTCTCAGAATTGAACACTGCCTCTGTCTGATCCTGCTTCCACCTGAGGACAATGGTTAAATACAACTCACCTGGGGGATGCAGGGCTATCCAGCTGCTATGGAACTGCAGAGATGTAGGGCGTGTGTCTTGTTACCATCTCTAATAGTGACACTGAATCTCCTGACTCCCCGGGTGACCGGATTTGAGTATGCAGTTCAGTATGCAGCCAGGTGTATTTGTGGCATTAAACATCACATGCCAAAGATCGTACGCTCCATAATTGTGCTTTGCTGCACTCCACTTTTTGTTCTAAAGTTACTTTGTTCTGCTTCAGCCTTTCAGCAAAGTACTGAAGAGCCACCAAGAGCAGCAAGATTTCAGCCTCCTCCTTTGGGAGAAGCTTCATGCTGAAAACCCCAGCAGTCCAACCAAAACACAAAGCTGAGATCCAGGTCCTCCTGTCCCACATTTGTCACTGCCTGTGTCTTTGTGAGAGTGCTGCCCACACAGCAGATGCTGCCAACCAGAGCTCCTGTTTCCCTTTTGCAGGGTGTCCTTGTTGTACAACCACTGCCATGCAGCACAGCTGCTCTGCCATTGGGATGCCATGACAGTGGAGTGCAGGAAGCTGAAAAAGCAGAAGAGCTTTATATATCCCATTCATTACAATCCCTGAGGTCACTGACTCTGCTCATAAATTCACCAGGTTTCCCTTCGATTATGTTTGGTTTACTGCTAAGTGCCAATCCAAAATATTGCCAGCAGGGAAGCAAGCAGAGGGATAAGCTAACACAGCAGATTGCCTTTTGCTGCCTTCTGCTCCGCCAAGCCAGTTCGCCCACAGATTTGCCACTGTTTCATTGCTGCTATCCCCTGGGATGGTGCAGTCATTTAGCCCAACATCTTTTGTGACTGTGATCAGTTTTTGGGCATATCTTTTTCCTTCTCTTTGGGTAATAACGTAAATCAGCAAAAATGTAGCCTTATTGTTGAGAAGATTAATCTATGCAGAGATAAGTGCAAGGGAAAATAGATACAAGCTGCATACTCATCTCCAGTGGGAATCAAACATGGCATATTTGAAGGCTAAATTCACAGTAATAGATCTCTTTGTGCAGGTAGAGAAGCTGACCCCAAGGAATCACTGTTAGCACGCAGCAAAGTTGCTGGGTGTGTTACCATTGGTAATGGCCTTCTCTGATTCTCTGATTGCCTTCACTTAGAGGCTGAACCAATGCTGAACTCCTGCAAGTGATGGATTTGTATTGCTGAGCCGATGAGACCAAGGAGCACCATCACTGAGGGTTGGTGGGAACACTTGGACTTGTTTCATTGTGCTGTGTGGTAGAAAGGTGATGTGTTTCTAGGCACCTAACCTCAGGCAGGTGAAATGTGCTCTCCTGCATCAAACTTGGACTGGAAGAGCTCCTGGATGTGATGTGTGTGTTTCTATGACAACATTGTTTAACAGCTCTTGAGTGAAAACCAAAAGCAGCAGCCAGGAGGTGGGCACATGTCCTGAGGAGCAACACCATTCTCTTGGCTCCCATTGCTTTTCTGAGGACAGGTAAGGGAAGGGCTGCATTGCTCTCCACCACTCCCATTCTCTCACCCAGAATCACTGCTCTGCTCCTTTCCTGGCAGCCAGCACAGCCTCCAGGCTGCACTCTGCAGAGGGCAACTTGAACATTCATATTCATTTGGTCCCTTAGGCCACGCAGGCTGCTAATCACACTGTGTGATCAATACTTCAGTGCAAGACACAATAAAAACAAGAGCAGCATGTCAGCCACGGTGCTGAGATTTGCCAGCCTGGGAAAAATATCAGATATCAATAGATAGAACTAATTGATATGTCAAATGAAAGGAGTCGCTTTACAGATGACTGAGCCAGGTTGTCTAATTACAACCCTGACATGCAGCAAATGCTTTCACCCAGTGAATGCTGCATCAGACCCAAAAACTTGCGTCTAAACAGCAGCATATCTGAACTCTTGTTCTGGATACCAGCTAATAGAGAATGCAATGGGTTCCTGATAGGGTGGTGGTCTTATTTGATTACCTACATTTCAGCATCACACCTTATCACTAGTCTGTGGTGGCATCCCCAGCACGGAGAGCCTTATCACTGCCTCTTCATTTTAGCACATGCATCCTCATCTTTCTTCATCTGGGCTGTCCATGTGCTGATGTTGGGCTGTGGGCCACACATGCTCCAAAGTGTCCCTCTCTACAGAGCAAACCACCCCCATCTCTCCCATTGGTTCTTAACTGTTATCCGAAATTTCTTCAGGTAATGGATACAAGCAGTGGGTAATATTGCACTGAGCATAAATCTTTTAGAACGCAGCAGAAATTCCTCTGCTGGATAATTACTTTTGGATGCATGCTACCCAGTGTTCCATCCATTTAATACAAGCCACATTGATTTTGTTAAGCACTATTTTTAACAGAATGTCATGCAAGATTAAGCCATCTGCTTTGAAGAAGTCTACATTTATTATTTCAGCCAGATTACCTTTCTGAACTGAATTCATAGTCTCTTTTCTTGTTTGATGAGCAGCAGTTCTGTGGAGCAATGGATTGATGAATGGCCCTTCCTGTTGTGTCCTGTATCGTATCATAGAATGGGTTGGGTTGAAAAAGACCACAGTGCTCATCCAGTTCCAACCCCCTGCTGTGTGCAGGGTCACCAACCAGGCTGCCCAGAGCCACATCCAGCATGGACTTGAACGCCTGCAGGGATGGGGCATCCACAGCCTCCTTGGGCAACCTGTTTCTGTGTGAGTGGATCAGTATCAGGCTAACAGGCTAGGAGGGGAGATAGTGGTGGTAGATGGATGGCTGGACCAGATGATCTCGGATGTCTTTTCCAACCTTAATGATTCTGTGGTGTCAGTATCAGACTAAGAGGTTTAGTGGGGCAATACTGGCAGTGGATGGATGGCTGAGGAGGTCTTTTCCAACCCTGGTGATTCCATGATTCCATATGTGGGTCATCTGTCACCCTTCTAAAATACTTCAGTTCACATTTAGTCTCCTTTCAGGCCTTTGAATCCTCTCTTGTGCTTTGATTCACATGGAAATCAGCAATACTGGTGCAGAGAGTGTGCTGTGCACCAGTTATCATTCCTAAAATGGGAATGATTACTCCAAGAAATTGTTTCTTTAATAGCAGCATTAAGGCTGTGGCTTCAGCTCTGAGCACAGCGTGCTTCCTGCCATGAGATGCTACTCAGGGGCTGCAGTGGTTGGTGACACAGCACCATCAGCCATCCCCCTCCACTGCTTCCATCCCTTGTTACCACCCATTGGCTGCTTAAGCAGAAAGAAGCGCTGTCAGTTATGTGAGAAGGTTTGGAAGTTTGGCCAAGCAATGCAACTGAAGCACAAATACTGACAATCTGTTCTAAAAACAAACCCAAACACACTTGTACTTGATGCCACTGCCAGCTGTTACTGTTTAAAAAGGAAAGAAAGCCCCCATCAAAGGTGAAAATCTGGGCTTTCAAGCAGAACAAAAGATCACTTCTGATTTGGAATTACTTCCCAGCATTCCAGAGGGAGAAACTGTTTGTTGACAACTGGAAACTGGAACTGGTAAAACAATTCCTTTGCCATCACTGTAACCACCAGCCGATGGTAATAGGAGCCCTGGGTTATGTGCCCAAGCCATACAGCTCTGATCCAGTGCCTCCAAGAAAAGCCTCCTGCTGCTGTTGTTCAGGTTCTGTTGCCTCAAGGCCAGTTTCAGAGGAAGAAAGGAGTGCAAAGACCCTTGAAAACCATAATTCTTTTCCAGATCAGCTGTTCTTCCTTTTCTCTTCCCCCAGATTGGTAGCTGGGCATATGTTTCCATTACTTCTATTTCATACAAGGGTGATGCTGCACTGGAACTGCCCAACACTGCACTACCCATCAACTTCCAGCCCCACATCCTCATGGTGCTGCAGACATAAATGTTGATCTTAATGGAATCCTGTTCATTATACATTTGCCTCTCACCTCCCCCTACACTTCTGCTTGCATTAGGAGCCTGCTCACAGAAGGATGCTTCATCTGGGGCATGCTGGGGGGGTACAGCGATATTAAAGGTGCCGCTCATTAGTGTGTAAGTAATTGATGACCCTCCTCTTGATGCGATGACTGGGGTCTCTTTGCCCCAGTGCTTTTCTCATTGAGACCCTACATCTTCAGAACTACTGCCTCGCTGTCAAACCTGTTGAAGTGGAGTTAGGGGTTAGCAGTCTGGCCATGGGGAAAGAGGCAGAAAACTCCCACGTGCTGTGATCCACCTGTGCTTCCTTCACAAGGAGCCACCCCCAAAAGGGTGTGAGAAACAGAGAGCGCAGCCTGCTCTTCTTTGGAGGCAGCCTTTAAAGGAACCAAGAACATGACAAACTTTTTTTTTCTGGAAAAAGAAAAAAAAAAAAAGCTGAGTAATGGCAAAGTGCTCCCAGAATGTGCCCGTCTGAATTAGAAAGAAGAAAAGACATTTGGGGGTGATGGCATTTAATTACAGCTGTTGCTAACAAGAGCTGCCGATGAGGTTGCAGCAGTTCAGCAGTGACTTCAGCTTGGGTCTGCCTGCGTTGGGAGTATGAATCACGGTGCTCTTCTTACACATAAACCCCAGCAGAGGCCACCAGCAAGCTGCTTCCTGAGCAGCAGGAAAGCTGCCAGTTAATTAAGGGCGATGTGAGTGCCTCGGAGGAAAGGCTGGCTGAGCGGCGTGTCTGTGTGATGAAGACATCAAGGCGGTGTGGGGATGTTCCTGATGATCCATATATGCTCTGCACAGCCTGCTCGGTACCATCCCGCTGCCATTCCCTTTGCTTTCTGTGGCATGGCTGTCCCTGCCGAGCAGCAGAACAGAAGTTAGAGCTCCTCAGTGTTGGTATAGCTTTGGATATCAGTGATCTTCCCCATGATCTATCCTTCCTTTTTGCTGCTCTTGGCAGAAGCTCTGGTTTATATTTAAACGTTGTCACTCCGCTTCCTCTCCATCTCATCCAAACTGAACAAACCCATTTCTTCCACCTTTTTCTCATAGGTCACACATGTCATTCCCAACACACGGTGCCATGTGGATGCCATTCACCAGATGAATTATTGGCATCTATCTGCATGCAGGTAAGCTGTGTTGTGGCTTAGGCCCAAGAACTCCCAGTGAGCTTCTTGGCATGGCCACATTGGATTAACCAAACCCAACCCACAGCAAAGTGATTGAACTGCTTCATCAAATGAATTCAAACCTATAGTGACCCATCTGCTGCTTCTACTCAAAGAGAAAGAAATGGATGTTCAGATGATGAATTATCCATCCAAATCCATGAATGCTGAGGCCAAAGGGGACCATTATGCTCGTCTCAGTCTGACCTCCATCCCGACCCAGGCTGTGGAATCTGCCCCAGTGATCCCTGTGCCATTAACATGTGGGTGTTTGCTCAGAGCTCTGCAGAATGCCGTACATCTGACTCCAGCCCAAGCTGGCATCCACCCTCCTTTCTTTCTCTCCCCTCTCCAGCATTGTTTCTCACAAGGGCAATTGCTCCATCTGCCTACAGTCACTGACTGAGCAGTGCCGAGGCCATGCAACAAAGCACCCTCTGTCTCCTGCACTGCAGCCAGAGGCAAAAGCAGCTGCCTTTGGTTTTCATCTTTTGCATTGGTACTCTTTGCTGGAAGAGGGGAACGTGGGGAGGCACCAACAGCCCTCTGGAAATACCAAAGCCTTGGGTTTGTTCATTTGCATGGGCTCACAAGCAGCTGCTTGTGCCAGGAGGTGTCATCCTCCTGGGTAAGAACAGGCCAATGTGTGGCACAGAACCCCAGCCCGGCCTGCAGATTTGCCTGTGGCCCCTCCAGCAAGGTGTGTATCAGCTGCTTTCTTCCTTTTTGCTGAGGAGAATGGTGTGCATCATGGTGTCCATGAGGAGAGCACACTCAGCAGGGTGCTTGCAGACCTCACTGCTCTGCTTGGCCTGCAGAGTGAAGACCATCGCAAAGTTCAGGGCAGATGCAGGTTTGTTTACAAGGATTGTTTTGGATTTAAGCACCCAATTAATTAGCTCTCTTTGCTAGCAGGGTGTTATTGATGGCGCTATCCCCCAAGCAGGATGTTCGTGTGCTCTCAGAGGGGCTTTTGTGCAGGTCCCTGGGGTGGAACACTGCAGCACGCAGGATGTGGCTCTGACTTGCTTCTGACCACAGGGGCTGGTGGGGCTGCTGGGAATGGACAATAAGCTGCTGGAGCCAGCCAAAACCACAGTGTATGCCTGCACTTATTTAGGGAGCCCACAATGATAATGATATTTAATTTGGTGTTGCTGGATAAGCAGCACTAGTTTACAGACTGGCTCCTGCTGAGCAATTCACTCACTAAGTTTTATGGGAGTACTGCAGGCCTTAGAAAACAGAGAGAGCTGGATGTAGAGTTTGATGGTGACCTGCATCCTTCTCTGGGTACCTGAGTGACCGTAACCAGCAAAGGCCCCAGTGTTTAGCAGGACAGAGCCAAACAGAGCAGAGGACTCCAACTCCTTGCTCCACATCAGTTGCTCACAGCTTCCTGCTGCCAGCACCATGGGGCAGCTCCAGCTGAAGGCTCATTGGGAAGAGGCAGCTCTGCTCTGCCTGTCCTACCTGGTGGCCTCAGCGTGCAGCTCAGCCCAGGTGCTGCCTCTCAGCGTAACGACCTCCGGGTGTGGGCACTTACAGTGCTTAAACTGAGCAAGCCCAGATGTACTTCATCACGGAATTAAGTACACGGTGTAGATCATTAATGATGCTCTGTCCATCGAGAGGGGCTGGCTGTACCTCTGGACACCGCACCCATTAGCTGAGGGCGGTTCCGCACGCTGCTCTGCTCGGCCCGGTCCCACCGCTCCGCTCCCGGGGCAGAAGCAGCGTGGATCCCGCGGGCCGGAGGAAGGGGAGGAGGCGGCCGAGCCTCTGCCCGCCGCGGGCTGACATCAGCCGGAGGAGGGGCCTGCCCGCGAGTTTCTTGGCTCGGCGCATCACTTCCCGCTGCTGCCATACTCCGGTGCCCGGTGCCGGGCTGCGGCTCGGCGGGGCCGGCGCCCATGGCGGGTGCGCCCGGAGGGGACAGCCCGGGCTCCGCCGCCCGCCGGCTCTATTCGAGGTGAGCGGGGCTGGGTGTGGGGCTCGGGGAGGGGAGCGTGGCCCCGGCAGCCTCAATCCCACACCCACCGCTCCCTGAGCTCCGCGGCCGCAGGGACCGGAGAGGAGGGGGGGGGGGGGGGAGGACGGGAAGGAGGCAGTGGGTGTTCCGGGGCGTTGGGTGCGGGAAGGGAAGGAGCCCCGGCTGTGGGAAGCTGTTGCATGCTTGAGGAGGCTGACGGAACAGCGTGAAAGGCTTAAGGGAGAAAAGCCGCTTTGGGGTGTGGGGGTCGCTCGGTGTGAGGCGTGGTGGGGGCTGGGGCTCTGGGGAGGGGGCTGTGGGTTCCCATGGCACCAAAGCGCCGTGCTCTGTTCTAAGGGCAGTGATGCTCAGACCTTGCCCACGGTGGGCATTTGCACTGCAGGCTCTCGCAGGGACTCAGCTCCCAGCACTTTGGGTGCTGCCCGAATTCGCACAGCTTCGGGCTGTCTGCTGCTCATGTATAGGCCGTGTATCTCCTGTCCTTTTCATCCGGCCCAAGAATCAAGAAGTCTGAATGGAAGTCAGTTGGAGGCCCCCCAGCACTGCCTGCAGCATCACTTACCCTGCTTGTGCTCACCGTGTTTTATTTCTCCTCTCGTAGCCAGAAGCAGGGGCAATGCAATATCTGGACTATAGGGGGGAGGAAAGATCACTTGGGCTGCATGCAGCACTCCAGCACCTTGTCAGCTCTTTTCCCTGCTTTGCAATAATTTTCAGCACAACTGTTGGCTTCTGCAGTGTTTACCAACTTCTCTTGATTGTGTTGTAAACAGTCTCCATCTCACTCATTAATGTCACTACAGCTGTATCTGACCTGAATACGCAGTGGGCAATTAGAGTGCTCTCTCAAAGCACTGGGGATCCTTCTGTTCAAGATGACGTTCTCAGAGGTGGAAGGATTGTTGGCTTCGTGGTGTGGAGGGCAGGGGGTTACAGCAGGGTGAGCCCAAGCTTGTAAGGCAAATCAGGGGGGAAGAATTCCACCTGTGGAATGGACTTTGCTCTGGAATGGCTCCTGTTCATTTTGCACAGGTGTCCAAAGAATCACATGGAATATTCACATTGTTTTCTGGCTGCTGAAACCTTGTGGAAACTTTGTGGAATCCATTCTTCTGTAGCGTTGAAAGCAAGGCTGCGTTCTGTTTATTCAAAGGAAAAGAAAGCGATACAAAACTTGCGGGCTTTGTCTTCAGATACAATTGGAGGCACTGCAAGACTGTCTGCAGGCCCTGGCAGTCTCTAGTGTTGGGAACAGCAGCATGGAAATGCTGGTTTTCTTTTGTCAACTTATGCAGTCAGTCTCAGAAGATGACCCCCCCCCAAACACCAGGATAGCATTTCTAAAATAGCTGTGCTGCATAATGGGTGACCTGAGCAAAAAAAAACCCATGTGATAGCTTAGCATGTGGTTTTGGTTTTGTTGATGTCTGCTTGGGGACACTGAACAACTCATAGCGTTGCTGTTTGTGAGCAGTGCTGTCATCCTGAGTTGGAGCTGTGCAGTATGCTTGTTCTCTGCTGCAGGGGGGGTTGTTGCTGCCCCAGCCTTGGGCAGGAAGTTGAGGCTTGGGTTTAATGCGTGTTCTTGCAAGACCTTGGCCATCCCATTGATTCTGCTGCCTCTCACCCTGCAGGACTCGGGGAGAGGAGCTCCTTCTGGTGCTACATGTTTTGGGAGAGGGATGTGCCTTCTGTCTGCACAGTGCCCAGCACAGTGTGATCTTCCTTTTATTCTGGCCTCTAGGTGCTGCTGTGATATGGACAGACATTGTCTTGGGGGGGAACGGAGATGGGACTTGACTCCACAGCTAAGCTTGCATTCCCTCTCTCAAGGCCAGCAATGGGAATGTCCCAGATGTTGGGTTTGTTCCTGATGTAGCATAAAACAGCACTGTTAGTGTGCTGCAGCTACGTGCTGTTTGTGCTATCCCTGGAACACATGCAAGCACATCTCAGGCCTTGTCTCCATGTATTCTGGCCTCCCAGCCCTGCTGCCCTCCCTCTCCAGCAGATCCAACCTTCTGCCACCAGAGAATAGAAAGTTCTGTTTTGTTCTGGTGTGGCTCAGGTTTGTTTCTGTGTACATTTTGCACTTTAGGGGACGTCCAAACTTGCATTCTGCTTTCCTGAAGAACAAGTTTGAAGTTGGGTCTTACAGCCAGAAGCCCTTGGCAGCAAGTTCCTTCAGGTGGAGGGATGTCTTATTTAACTCTTGATGCTGTCTTGCTTTAGGAACAGTTCTATCTACGAGCTGCCCTTTGGCTGTACCTTGTTCCCTGGTGCCATGTGCCACTGAGCAGCTCCCAGAGCTGCAAGCAACATCCGTGTGACAAGAACACACCAACCCAAGCAGTGAAACAAAAATGCCTCCTGTGTGGGCTGCAGGGCCCGGCCACAAAATGGGGCTTGCTGGGTCCTGAGCTATTGATACATACGTATATAGAGTCAGCAGGAAAGCTTTCCCACTTGCTGAGCTTTTCCCTCCTTTCGGATACTTTTAGTTAAATGTTACTCAGTAGAGCTGATTTTCAGAGCAGGCTTAGCAACAAAGTGGCGTAAGTGGGATCTTTTTCCCTTCCTGCAAAGTAAGCAGGCGTGATCCTGCAGGAAGGACACTGGCATCCAGAGCCAGCTCTGCCTGTCGTCCAGTGCAATGAACCAGTGTGTAACAAACACAGCCTGACAGGTACCCCCCCCCCACCCCCCTTTCAGTGCTGCTGTGGGTGAAGGAACAGGGAAAGGCACTGCAGCTGCTCTAACAATGCCCAGTAATGTTGTGCAACCACCTAGGGAAGGAAGTGAAAAATTATCATTACAATGCAGTTTCAAGGGCACTATTAAATGAGCAAGTCGTAGCCTTGTACTTAGCTGGCATGTCCAGGGGTGGAGTGATGGGGCAGTAATGGCCTGGCAGCAACTGCAGCCTTGACTCACCCCCAGGAGTAGGGTGAGATCTTAGAGATGCTGCTTTAAGTCACTGAGCCCCCAGAGGGTGGGTACCCAAACCCCAAAGCAGCATTGTGTCTGCATCCCATATGTGCCTGGTTGCTCCCTGCCTTGTGGAAGCCTGGGAATGAGGAGGTGCTGAAGTATCTCATTGGTACCCAATTGCTTTTATGAATTCAGGTGGAAATGATAATAGGACCCCTCTGCAAGGCCACAGGTGTTGGAGCAGTAGCACGAAGCCTGAATGAGCTACTTGGAAGGCAGTGCTGCTATCTGATCATCTTCAGGGTAGAAATCTGTAGCTTCAAGTCTTCCACACCAGTTTTCATCCAATGTGAGCAGTTTGCCCAGGGATGATGGGCTGTGCAGCCCCAGGCCTCTCCCTTCTTATGAGAGCGGGAAGGATGGAGCTCAAGTAGTTTCCTCTGCTGTGAGCTGGGAGGTCTGTACAGCTGCAGGAGCTGCTGGAATGTCTGACAGCTGATGGTCTCATCTCCTTTCCTGCTCCTCTCTACCCTTCATGTTCCTCTGGGACTTTGGGGCTGATGCATCAGCTCTGGATACTGTAGGAGAAAGGTTAAGGAAATAGGTATTTCCCCCATTTTTAAGCCTATGTTCATACTAATAACAGAACTCCATATAGGAGCCATTTCACATTGAGCCCTGGCTCCACATGAGAGCAGATGTTCTTACTTGGGAACTGCTTTTAAAAATGTATGGATGGAACGTGGTGCTGTCAGTCGATGCGCACAATTTGCTCCCTGAGCTGCAGCAAACGCCGGCTGCGCTGTGCCCATGGGAGATGTGCAGTGCTGCACACAGGGGCTGCTCCCGTGGGAGCAAACACTGCCTCGAGCTATGCAGGATTCTGCTGCTGAGCCAAGAGGGGAGCTGGGGCAGCTTGTTGATTTGTGGCCTTGCTTGTGCTGTGTGCCCTGGTCAGCCTGCAAAGGGATTTCTTTTGCAGTGGGACTAGATTGCAGCAGAGCTGGGGCAGTGAGATGGACTTGGCTGTGGGGTTTGTGAGTGCTGTGCCAACACAGGGAGCTGTGGCTCACAGCTGGGGCAGGTGAGCACCGTGTGTGTGCTTTGCTGACCATAGGGCTGCACCTGCTTGGTGCCCAGCAGCTCTGCTGTGATCCATGCTGCAGCATTGGAGAGCATGAAGAACAGCCTTATCTGTGAGTATCTATTTGTGTGAGAGGAGAGCTGGAAAATGACAATGTTCATCTCTCTGGGACTGTTAATTACTGTCATCTGTTGTATGGTAGTGGCCAATGTCCTGTGCTGCTGTACCGGAGTGAGTGGGCTCTGGGAGGGCTGCATCCATCCCAGGCTTTTGCAGTGCTTAGCAAACGTGAGTATTGCACTGAAGCCTTCCTAGGAAGTTCTGCTGCTGTTTGCAAGGGTGTGAATTTGCACATCCTTTGGGGTGAAGGAGAATGCAGGTGGCAAAGCTGGGAGCTGGGGAGCGTCCTGACTCCCACTCTTCCCCTCCAGTGCTTCCTCACCAAGGTCAGTGAACTTCATTGTGGGTTGGAAGCACTGGGTTGGTGTCTGAGCAAGCTGTGCAGTGCAGCCTTGTGCTGCACGATGTGACAATGGAGCTGCTGTTCTGCTTAATGCGGAGGGCAGAGCAGGATGTTGTGCAGGAGGAGGAGGTTGTGTGCCTGGAGCACTAAATATCAGGCTCTGCTCATGTGCAAGGTGTGCCCAGCAAATGTGCTGGGAATGCTGCACCCTATGAGCTGTACCAGAGGGAAGGAGCAGCAGGGTGTGGTCTGGTGGCCCTGGCTCTATGCACTGTGGAGGTGGAGGGAAAATGTGTGTTCTCAACACCCTGGGAAGGACTCTGTTGCTGCTGAGCTCTTGTGAAGTTATTACAGTTGATGCTGTGTTGGAAATCAACCCCTTCCAAAGCAGCCGTCTGCAGGGGCTGTAGTGTGCAAATGGCAATAGAGATCATATATTGCTGAAAGAACACTGATGCCATCAGAAGTGCCATGTTTACGGCCAGGCTTTCTGCAGTGTGAGAGCAGAAATATGTCTCATTGACTAAACAAATGAACATCTCTTTGAGTGTATTTCTCTCTTTTCCAACAAAGCAGTGCTCCTGGTTGCAGGGAGGAGCAGTGTACTTAGGGCAACCCTTGGGCTGGCTTCTCATGGCAAATGAATTGGGATTTGCACATTAAGTGCAGGTGGATGTCCTGGAACTGTAAGAACCATGTGAGCCTCAAGGCATTTCCTGGCCTGCTTGTCCCTCTGAGTATCCAAGCTCCTGCTCTGATCTAAATAATAAACCATATGAGCTCACAGTACCGTGCCCAGAATTTTAAGGCTGCAGCCCTTGGCCAGTGTTCATACTGACTGCTTCCATCAGGGCTGTGATCCAGGGCAAACCAGTGTGAAGAGGTGAGTGATTGGAAGCTGTGGTTTGGTGCTTTGCTGGAGAAACAGTCTGTTGTATCATCTGCACGTATCCCTTTTATGTGCGCTGCTGCAGAACGTGTGCTTCCTTCCATAACACTCTTCTTGGGTGAGAAGTTGTCCTCAGCTGTGGCACCAAGCCCTGATGTCCTGTCCTCATGTAGGGCTGTGCTCCTGCAGCTTTGGGAAGGGCAGTGAATGTGTGCAGCATCAGCAGCAGACAACTGAGTCATCCGCCGGGGTTGCTGGCTCTCCCTACGCCTGTTGCCTGAGGCGAACATGGCACAGAGACAGGAGATGTAAATATGCACACGTACACACACATTGCCTGCATGGGAGAGAAAAGTAACAGCTCAAAATGGGATTGGAATTTAAAATTGGAAATATAACTGAGCAAAGCTGTGTGTGCTGGAGGCTGTGGCTGTTCCTGAATGCTCCTGGAAGCTGCTCAGACCTGGTGCTGTTCCTACATGTGAACCTGATGCAGTGAGGTGAGGAGCTCTTGTCATACCTATGTCCTCCCATTGCTGCTGCCTGCATTCCTAGGGTGCGTTTCCTCATGCTGCCTGCTGCTGTGCCTTGTCTTTATCTCTCTGCCAGGTGAAGATGTCTCTGCAGAAGCAGATTCTGCTGAGAGCATTATTGAGAAGCCGGTATAAAATGAGCTCCCTTGTTTTGGGCAAGTGTGTAACCCTGGTGTTATCTCCCCTCTTTAGCAGCATAAGGGGAGAGAGGAGCAGTGAGTTCCTCAGCGCTACAGGGCAGACAGCATGCTGCATAGAGCCATTGCAGTACCTGGCAGGTTGCAAGAAAAGGCTTAACACAAAATAGGTCTGTGGAGGGGAATCTGCTGCCCATTCCTCCTTCTGGCTCCTCAGCTGTTTTCTTCTATCAGGCAGGTAATAAATGGTAGAATATTAAACCTATGGCTTTTTCCATTCTATGTACATGGTAAGAAATACTCGCCACGCATTGTGACTATGCGGCAGCAGGGAGGAAATATGGGAGAGGGAGAAAATGGAAATGGACGTTAAAGGCACGAGGAGCACAGCCTTAGGAAGGCTGGTTTGGAAAGGGGATTCTGCCTCTCACCCAGCAGGCATGGCTGTAGTGCACAGCAGAACAGCACAGTAAGTGGATCAGCTGCTTCTCTGAGCTGTTACTCTGAAGAACATCACTGGCAATTGACCTTTCAGAACACTGTTCCTTTAATTTGGATTCTTCTGCTGCTGGCAGCTTCTTGTCTGGGGTTCTGGCTGTGCTGAGCCCAAAGCAGCATCCCATCTCAGTGCTTTGGGCAGGGTGAGTGATGCTCATTATTTCGTGATAGTAAGGAGGAAATTATTGGGGGAAACTACTAATGGGCTTGCCACATCCAAGAAACAATGTGTTCGTACAAATCCCTGCTATGGAAAGGCAGTACCAAGGTCTATATCTTGGTTGTGAAGCTGAGCCGTGCTTTGATCTGTGAGGCAAACTCCCAGCATTATGTGCCCACACACTGTTAACACAAGGTTATTGGGTTGGCACCGGTACTGCTTTGCTGGAGCAGAACCTCATGCAGAGTCTGGCCATGAGCAGATAATTGCCTCTTGTTCCATACAGCTGTTCATTGCAGTGCTGCCAAGAGTTTCCAAGGCAGGTGCTATCTGTGAAGCTGTGCTAGGACAGAAGTGCTAGAAATCCTGGGGAATGCAGCAGAGAGTGATGCTGAAAGATGCTCTGGAAGGAGGAGCACCAGCTTGCAGAGTGCTGGAGCTGCAGAGTATCCCACAGAGCCAAGAGACACTGATGCACAGTGCTAGACAGTGGGTCTGTTCCGCTCGGGTTGGCAAAGCAGTGTGCAATTCTCACCCTGCGTGTGAGCTGTGCTGCTGTGAGGCTTGGCTGGCTGGAAGTGCTGCCATGCTTTGCCTTACGGGCATGTAGATTAAGCTGATGGTGCATGTGGGTTTTCCATAATGTCACCAAGAATCCCAAAGAGCTTTTGCTGTGGTTCTGCTGAGTCTGGGTTTGCACTGAGGGGCTGTAGGAGATGTCTAGGGATGCTGGTGGGGGCTGTGTGGCTCCCTGGTGGATATCAGAGCTCTCAGGTGAACTGCTTCCTTTCCAGACATGTGGATGTTGTGTTTAGGAAACCTAAGGGGTTCCCGTGATAGTAAAACAGCCATGGGGAGCAGCAACGTTGGGGTTGCTTCCTCTTTGGATGCACCATTCTCAGTTACTGTGCTTCTACTGATTGCTCTTTGGTAGGCTCTGCAGAGGAGGGCTGTGTCTGTGCTGTTCCTACCATTAAGGTCACATTAAACCCCTTCCTGTGGGAGTGCTGGTGCTCCTGAGGTCTCTGGATGAGCTCTGATTGCTCAGCATCAGCCTGGCTCACAGCCTGGTGGCTCTGGGATCCTTCCAAATGCAGCCTCCAAGGCCTTTCCTGGTGCAAAGTGCTTGGCCAGAGGCTGAAAGGAGCCAGAGAGACAGAGGGGAACAGAACCAGTTGGCTGTAGGTTGCTGAGGATTCAGTGGAAAAAGCACACTGTGAACTTTGCTATCATTACCTGTTACCCTGCACCACAATGCTCCATTTGCAGGCTGGCAGCTTACGTGGGTCTGCAGGCAGCTGTTGGAGCAGGGCAGGTGTAAGCAGGCTGAGGCTGCCTGTATGTGAGGGGCTGTGGGCTGCAGGCGGGGACTGGCAGGCAGGGGTTAAGCCACATGGTGATCCCTTTCCTTGCTGGCACTTGGCAGCATCTCTTCACTGTGCAGTGGTTTTCCTGGGGCTGTACTCCAAGGCAGGAGAGCTGGCAGCTGAGAGGAAGGAGAAGCCATTTTCAGTGCCAAACTTGGTGTGAACACAGCCTTGTGTGTCAGTGGGTGAAAGAAGTTGAGCAGCACAGGAAGAACAGAGTAAGCGGGTCAGCTGTCCTCATTGTATTGCTGCTGATGAGTCAACTGCTTGTAAACATAGTTGGTTTTGATGCATGCTGTAATTGGAACTCTGTGTTTTGTAGCAAGGAGCAGCATGCTGATTTAAATCACAGTGTATATTTTAGCGAGAGGAAGAGCTGACCCAACTGCCAAAGCAATGTTATAATGAAAAGCCATTCAGAATGCACGTCCTCTTTTGCCCTCTGGTTTCTGGAAGTGACTGAAGGAAGTAGCACTCTGCTTCTGGAGAAATCATCCCCTGAGTGTTGTTTTGTTGCTGCGTGACGGATTAATTTCAGTGATGGCACCAGTGCTGTGCAAGGGAGCTTCATGCTCGTGGAGAGCTCAGCCAGCCTCCCTGATTGTGCTGAGAGCAGTGAGCTTGTCTGATACACACAGTGACCACATTGCACATCCTGCTGCAGCAGGGCTCTTCCTGAGAGGGAGCTCTCCTACACTGTCCCCCTTCCAAGATGCTTTGCTTGGTCTGTGCCTTTCCACAGGCCTCTTTGGTTTGGGAGTTAAAACGTTTTTTAATGGATTGATGTCCCGCCTGGTGCCTCCTGAGCTGTAATTCCCTTAGTCCCTGTGAAGCTTTTACACCTTAAGTGTGTTGAGTCTGGGTAGCAGCGAAACCATTAACCAGGATTAACTGAAAAATCACATTTGCACCTCAATCCCAACTGAGCCATCTCCAGTGCCACCAGTTAATTACATTCCATTTTGATCCTTTGGATGCTTGAGTGATTTTTAGAGTACCAGAGCCTGAACTTGTGCCTATTGCTCAATAGGGATTTCAGTACTCGTGCTATGGAATGACTGCACTTTATTCAGTTCCTGCTGCAGGAGTCGCTGTGCTGGGCTATTCCATGTGGTCACCACCTGCAAATCCCTTTACTGCATTGAGCCTTGGACTCTGGACCTTGCATTCCTTTCTCCCCTGCCCATCCTCGTGGGTTTGATGTTGGATGGGCACTGCTGGGGTTGGGAGGTACTGGGAGCACTGGGCTTCTGAGCAGGCAGTGAGGGGGGTGGATGCAAATAGTTGCTGATGATGTGGCTTGTTGGAGCCACTATGAATTGAAATGGGGTTTTATTCAGCTCTACTAATCAGAGGGTGAATGCAGCTAAATACAGCTGTCTTCCTTGCTGTCATTTGGTATTTATTAGCAAATATGCAGTGGAATTGAATTCCTTGTAAGTACTTTGCAGCTAATGGTAGGTGGCAATTAACTGAAATGAGTACTGTTGAGCACGGATGCTACCATCAGCAAGTGGAAGAGGAGGTATGGAGCCAGCACATGGCCCCAGCAGCTTCCAGAGCACCCTGTTGTTTTCCCCTTTGGATTCCCTTTATTGAGACTGCAGTGAAAATAGCTTCTCATGTGCCTCAGTCTGCCTGCTTCTGCCATGGGTAGCTTGGGCCTGTGCTGTTCTGTGGGTGAGCAGGGAGAGAACAAATAGGAGTTATCCATGCAGTGTCTGGCAAGGGAAAAGCAAAGGTTTGGGAAGAGGGTGGTTGGGGTACTGCACTGTAGCTCCAAGAGTAGTGTTCCCCCATCTGGGGACGTGGATCATCACAGCAATCCTAAAGATAGAGCTGTTTTGACAGCAAAGGTGGTCACCGTTAATGGCACTGGTAGCACCTGATACTGTTCTGCTTTGCTTCTTGCTTGGCAGTGTTCTCAGCATTCCTTGGCCCCTTGCTGCCTCCTCTGTACTGAAGGTGTTGCTCTATGAGTCCTTCTGCCTTGCCTGTGCATCCCTTGTAAAGGAACATCTTTTGCTTTCTGTTCTTTCAGTATCTTGCCAGGCAGCCAGAAGGCAATCTGTTCTGTACTGTCATTAGCTGCTGTCTGGCAGTGATGGATGACCCTGTGAGATCTTGTTGTTAACAGCAATATCAGCCCTTCCTGTTCTTCTCATCTCTTCCTTCCTTCAGATCATAGCTGTCCTCCTGAGAAGAAGTTAAGGCAGAGGGAGGGGGCCCTTCTGCTTGCTGTGTGTGCCAGCCATGATGCCTGGTCCTATCATAGCAATGCACAGCTGTTGCAGTGATGGGGCTGAGCAGTGTGCAGTGCTGTGCCTTTTGTGTCCCCCTGCAGAATACAGTGCAGATGGCAAAACTCATCTGTGGCCAAACTGCATTATGTTTGGCCTCCCGTGGCTTCTGATAAGTGCAGTCATTTTGTAGTTGTTTCTTAGATGCCTGCGTTGCCCCATGTTAGATGTCTTTTGCATAAGGAGCCAGGCGCTCCCAGAGCTGCCCTGGCTGCAGCCCTGTGGCTGTGTGCATAGCCCACATGCAGTGCAGCTATAGGACCTGCTTGGTGCTGTTGGTGGGACCCTCCCCGGTGCACACAGCACTGTTCTGATCCCTACATTACAGTCAGGGTCTTTAAAACTCTCCTGACCTGTCTGGATTTGACATGTTCACTCAGCCCCATGCATTCAGGGAAAATCAAAGAGCTTGTGCTCTTGCTGTGAGCTGGGAAGGCTACCAGGCACTCCTGAATGCCCATGGACTGGGATGTGTTCTGTCACCAGGGAGTCCTGCCTGTCTGGAAGAAGGTATAGATCTCTGCATGTACTTTGTATTTAGTGCAGAGGCAAGGCTGCTCCTTTGGGCTTCATTGTCCTTCTGTTTTTCTCCCCCATACTGTGCTATTAGTAAAGAGTTTGCGTGCACTGGAATTGCATTTACAAGCCTTGACGTCTTAGCTGTGGAAGGAAGAAAAGCAGCTCGTGTTCTGCAGAGTCACCTCTGAACCACGCCATATGGCCCAGCCCAGCGCCTTCATCTTCTCAGCAGCAATTTGCTGGCTCAGGAAGGAGTGAATCTTCTTTGCTGGAATTAAGGATGAGCAGTAGGTGCTTGCTGAGGTGGTACAGGCCCAGGCACTCTGTCTGGGTGTCAGCACAGGGTGAGGGGATAGAGGGCTATGCCTTCTCGTATGGGGATGTTTAGGAGCCCAACCAACTGGACTGGTGTGTGGTGTATGGGATCTGCCTTCTGCTTGGTCTCAGCATCTGGGAGCTGCTCAGACCATTTCTGGAGCTGATGGACGAAGCATCTTCAGAGTCTAAGCTGAGTCGCACAGCAGCTCAACAGATGTCCCTGTCCTGGAGCAGCTCTGAGCTCCTCTCCTGACAAGCAGAGATGTGCAGCACCAGGAGCTCTGGCTGCAGCAGTGATATGGGCAGGAGGAGCTGATGCAGTCGCAGAGGCAAGGTGCTGTGGGAAGAAACCAGTTCCAAAAGGAGATGGGCGCTTGCCTTGGAGCTGATAATCTCTTGGGCTCATCCAGAGTCCTTCTTATGGCAGTGCTGAACATGTGAATAAGACAGGATTCTTTTGTTTCTGGATTTTTAGCTGTGGACTCACCTCTCTTATACATGAAACCAGCAGATGATGAAGGATGTTCTTCCTCTTAGAGAGAAGAGGACATTACTTTCTCTAGGTCTTCCATAGCAAAAGCAGCACTCTTTTTCCCCTCCCATTGAGGACAACATACAGGAGTGGGAAGAAATGAAGCATAAGTGAAGCTCTGGACTCCATCAGCTTGCTGGTAACACTGCCCAAGTGGACGGTGTGAAAACTGGAGTGCGGTGCATGTCGTGTGAATGTGAAGATGCCATCAGCATCTTCCAAACCCCAGCTTCCCCTGGTGAGATCTGCAGTGAGAGTTGTCTGCAGGACCGTGCCTGGAGGCCCTCAGCCCTGTTCCCTCCTCCTGCCTGTGGGTTTGGAGCTCTGGGTTTATGTCCAGAAAATGCGTAAGCTGCAGAAGAAGAGGTAGGAAAGGGCTTGGGGGCTTTGTGGGAGGAAATGGGGCTCCCATTCATCTCAGTTTATACAAGGCTGGTTCAGATTGGCTCACTTCAGTGGCAGATGCCCCTCTTCTACTGAAATTGCCCTTGTTGTTTCATACAGTTCAGCTTTGGCCGATGGAAGCTGCTGGGCATGCAGTGGTTGGATGTGTGAGGCTGTTTGTTGCTGAACCTTTAGTTGTTTCCTGTGCCCTTTATGTTGTGTTTCTGAGCGCTTTTAAAGCCTGCTGTGACCGAATTACACACCGCGTTGCTTCCTGGAATTAGCCCTGGCTGTGGGAAAGGCAGGCGTGTTGCAGGAGTGGGTTGTATTTCTGTTTAGCATTGCTGTCTTCAGCTCCTGTCCCTTCACATGGCAGCAGAGGCTTGGCTGAGCATGGAACAGCCTGCCATCCCTCCCTGATGTGCTGAGGTCCCGAACTGAGCAGTGATGCTAATTAGACAAGGCAGATATGCTGCTGAGCAGCCTGTTCAAGGGCAAACAGATTTCCATTAGGCTGCTTGCACTGGAGGGCTGTGTCACTGCAGTGTGCCTGAGCACCAGGGGAAGCTCCTGGTGAGTGTGAGTGTGCACAGGTGTGTGTGTGTGTGTGTCAGGGCAGGGTTAAAGCATTCTGTGTGCTTCTGCCAATGCTTCCACCTGCAAATGGAGGCTTAACAGGGTGCTGCTTTTGGAGTGCTCATCTGGGCTCTGTTGTTGTAGGGTGGGGAACCATCGTTGTTCAGATCACACAGCAGCTGTGCTTGGTCCATGACTGCAACGCCATGAATTAGGCAAGCTGTTCTCCAGCTCAGTTTTTAGACTATGTTGGGTGAACTCAAGCTGCTAAAGACAGCCTGGTTTTATTGGGACAAGCTCTGGTTGTTGAAATGTGAAACAAAATTATGCAGAGTCTGCTTCTGTCTGCAGCCTCCCAGCTGGAAGCCAACCTCAGTTCCTGTGACAGTGGCTCCATTCCCCCCATTTCAAGCCCTTTCAAGTTTCTTCTCTAAGTTGCCTGAATTTAGTTTTGCTCATTTATGTGTTCTTTTTCTTTCTCCAGTCCCAAACCTTCTTGGGGACTGTTGCCAGATGTCTGTCAGCTCCTGACAGGGACAACAGATGCCTGCTCTAGTGATCTGCAAACCACACAGCTTGCCACGATCCCGCAATGGGCCCCTTGAACTCAACACTCTGCAGCAGAAGCTCATTCTTACTAATTTTCTTGTGGCTTGGCTCAGTGTTCTGTGGAGAGGAGTTAAACATTTTTAGTACCAGCAGTCAAACATTTTCCTTTTTCCTGTATCAAACAGGGCTTCATGCATGGAGCAATGCTGTGCTGGCACTGTAAGCAGCCTTCTTGCACAAGCAAAATAGCCCCTTGGGTGCGGGCTGTAGAGCTGTATTGGCTGAGGTGGGAGCTCTCAGGGGTTGTGAAACAGCTTCTTTCTCCCCGCTGTTATTTGGTGGCTTTGGGGACCAAAGAGCAGTGAGATGGGAGGGGTTGCAGGGCTGGGCCTGGATGTGTTGTGAGTGTTATTTTGGGGGAGGCATCTCCCAGGGCTCCACTGGGCTGCAGCTGTACCATGCATGTTGTTCTCAATCATGACTGAACTCCCTGCAGTGCTGTTTTGCTGAGAATAGAAGTCTCCTTTGGGTGTTTATCATCTTCTGTCTGACTGTGGCTTT
This sequence comes from Excalfactoria chinensis, assembly GCF_039878825.1. Taxonomy (NCBI): domain Eukaryota; kingdom Metazoa; phylum Chordata; class Aves; order Galliformes; family Phasianidae; genus Excalfactoria; species Excalfactoria chinensis. Next base: position 6,570,166 of record NC_092842.1, on the reverse strand, counting down.
TCTGACTCGGGATGGGTGAGCTGTGATTTCTCAGAGCAGACACCTGCCTTTGACCCACGTGGCTCTGAGTTTCTAAAATACATGAAGCAGAAAGGGGAAAAAAAAGAAAGCCAAAAGGAGTGAAGAGAAGGCTCTGAGCAGAGACGCAGGAACACACTGCATCCATCCCCTTGTCATGGAGGGGCTGGCTTTCCAAACACAAGCTCTCATACTTGTGCCCTGTCCTGGTGGGCTCAAGGCTGCTCTGAGCTCCTGGGGGTGGCTGTGATGTAGGACTCAGTGGGGAGCAGGGCGTTCCTTCCCATTGAGGCAGTGGCAGCAGCCTTGCTCCTCTGTGCTCACAGCCCAATGTGCGCTGCTGCCAAAGGTGTTGAGAAACAGGAGGGAGAGCAGCTTGCCTGCAGGCTGATGTGCAGAGTGCTTGTGGAAAAAGTGACAGGCAGAGCTAATGGAAAGCAGCCCAGTTACTCAGCCAGGGAGCTCTGTGCAGCCCAGGATTGCTCTGGTATCCAATGAGGAGGTGTTGGGCTTTGGCTGCCCTTACTGTTCCCCTGGGGAAGCAGCACAGGCACGAACAGCCCAAGTGTGAGGCTTCTGTGCTGTGCATGCCCTGTGGAAGAAGAGCAGATGCCATGCTATGTTCAGGATGCCAGCACGCAATGTGGGCAACGGGAGGCGTGAGTTCCTTGTCCTGCTTCCAACCACGAACCCAAGGGCTGCTTGTGGTTGCTCACAGGTGCAGTCTGTAGCTCTGGGTGCTTCTGTCTCCCATGCAGGAGTTTTTCCTGATGTAGTGAGTAATTAAATGTATGCTGAGCTGCCTTTTTAATCACTGCATGGTGACGTGGGCACACTGGATCTAAAGGTGGGCATCTTGCTTTTGACAGAATGGAGGCATCCTGCCTGGAGTTGGCCCTGGAAGGAGAACGTCTGTGTAAGGCAGGGGACTTCAAAGCCGGGGCAGCGTTCTTTGAAGCAGCAGTGCAGGTGGGGACAGAGGACCTGAAGACTCTCAGTGCCATCTACAGTCAGCTGGGCAATGCCTATTTCTACCTAAAGGAGTACTCCAAGGCCCTGGAGTACCATAAGCATGACCTCACACTGGCCAGGTGAGTGTGTTGGCTGTTCATCCTTTGCTCATATGAACAAAGGAAAGTTCTGTGGCATCTGAGCCCAACAGGATGAGGGAATCTGCCCTAAAAATTGAGCATCCAAGGTAGCTCTGAGGTGTGGAGTTCACCATCACATAAAGAATGCAGGAGGCAGAGGAAGGGATATGGAGGAGGGTGGCTGGAGCAAAAGAACAGGGCAGTGTGTGGTTCTTCCCTCCCCAGGCACTCATGGGAAGCACACCTGGAGCCATTAGAAGTCTCCAACTGAGAAAGCAGAACAGTGAACAAGAGAGTCATGAGAAGCTGGGGACACCTGGATGTGGTGTCCATGCCATGTGGTGTTTGCTTGCTGTAACTTGAATTCTGCCTCCAGCAGTTGGTGAATAAATGAATGTCAGCTCTTTAATACCTTTCCCTTTGTTGGGTCATCTTGTAGGACCATTGGGGACCGCATTGGAGAAGCCAAGGCAAGTGGCAACCTTGGGAATACATTGAAAATACTTGGGCAGTTTGATGAAGCTGTTGTTTGTTGCCAGAGACACCTGGATATTTCTCAGGAGCAGGGAGACAAGGTAACTGCTCCATGGCATCCAGCAGGAAACTCTTCCTGTCATGAAACTTAATCCACCCTCAAGCCACAGTAAATGATGATGCAGTTGATGTGGGCCCTGGTAGGAGCTGGGATGTCAGGTTCTCCCTTCTGACCCCATCTGATGCTGCTGATGGGAAAAGCTGACACGGCAGTGAGGGTGGTAAAGGAGAATGTGGGCTCCCTGGTGGCTTTGGCTGAGCATCTCTGCCCAGCAATGGAAAGGGCCATTTTAGGGATGGGGAGGGTAATGCCTTGCTGCATCTTTCTCTTCCCTCTTTTAGATATGTGAAGCCAGAGCACTCTATAACATAGGAAACGTTTACCATGCAAAGGGAAAGCATTTATCTTGGAACATGGCCCAAGATCCGGGCTGCCTGCCTCAAGAAGTCAAGGAGACGCTACAGAAAGCTTCAGAATACTATGAGTAAGTATTCGAGTATGGCCACCCCTTTGTGCTGCAGGGAACTGGCATCAGTCACTGATAAAGTGCTGTTACCAAGTAGGAATGTTCCTCCAACTGTGAGGGGCCAAGTTATGCTAATGAATTCATCTCAAGGAAGGCAAGGGAAGGGCTGCATGCTTTTACAGAGCTTGAGCTAAACTTTTCCTACTACTGCCTCAATAAAAGCCTTTGCAGCTTGACTTTGCATGCATTGAAGTGCAATAGTCTGGGAGGAGAGCTCCTGCGGCCCCTGCTGCTCTCTGCTGGCCTTGGTGGGAATGGATCCCTGCGCATCTCTTGCTATGGCCACAAACAGAGCTGCTGCTCCCAGAGGATGAGGCTTTTCCTTTGAAGCAGTTTCCCCTTGGAAGGGATCTGTAGTTCATCCTGCTGTAACGACCTTCCCTTTCTTAAACAGTTGTAGAGTTCACTCTGATGTCCAGCACAGGAAGGTTATTGCCCAGCTTGCTTTTAGCCCAGTCGTTTTCTCTTACTACTCCAGCTTTGTTTCAGTAACACAGGTGTTTTTTTGAATAGCTTTTTTTTAATGAAGAGAACACCAAGATCTTGCATCAATCTCCTCACCTCTGAGGATGTGTTAATGCTGATGTGTGGCTCACTAGCCTTTCCCCAGTGAGTGATGCATGTTGCACAGGCAGTGATTAGATTTGTGCCAGCTGGGAGCTCTGTGTGCTGGGAGGAACCATAACAAGGGAATATGGATCTTTCCCTACCCCCAGGTTCATTCCTGCCCCGCTGGGGATAATATCTCTTCTCTGATGCTCGTAGCAACCCTTGTGCTGTGGGGTGACTGTGGGAGGACAAATATTGCTCTGCTTCCTTGCAGGAGGAACCTGTCCCTGGTGAAGGAGCTGGGGGACAGAGCTGCACAGGGCCGTGCTTATGGCAACCTTGGCAACACACAGTACCTGCTTGGCAACTTCAGCGAAGCCATTGCCTTCCACAAAGAGGTGGGAAAGCACGTGGGGATCTTCCTGGGGGAGGGGAGGGCCAATAGGGAGCAGCCTTTCTGCTCAGCTGTGGGGGGCACAGGACCCCCACGTGTGTCAGTCTCTGCCTTAATGTGCTGAGCCCTAATGTGTCTGTGCCCTAATGTGCAGAAATAATGCCTTTCTGCATTCCTCATTGGCACCTGATGATCGGTGTAAGGGAAGGGTGCTGTTGGCTTGGAAACCAAAGGAGATTTCTAAGGGCAATTAGCAGCTGGGCCGAGGAAAGGCTTTTCTGTGCTTAATTTGTGCCAGTCTAAACTTTAATAAATGCAAGCCATGAACTTAATTAAGCTGCTGAAAGAGCTGCTGATCAGGAGTAATTGTTGTTTGTAGAGCACAGCTACTTTCTGGGAAGCTTTTCAGAGGGGTGAGACCACAGTCCCTGCCCCGATTCAAATGCAATTCAGTTTCTTGTTGAGAGCTGACACTGTTTCTTTCTAAGTGAAGGGTGCTGAGGGGCAGTCAGGCCCTGCCAGAGCTACTCTGGTTTTGTTTGAGAAGGTGTTGGGGGCAGCAGTGCTGTGAGAGAATGTACATGAAAAGGCCTGAACAACTCCGTGCAGCCGCTTCTTGCAGCCAAAAAGAACATGCTGGGGAGGCAGTTGCAGGAGGATGCGTCTCTGCTCTGTGTCCTCCCTGATGCTGAGTTGCAGAAGACGGAGAGTTCCTGCTGCATCCAGCCCTGATATGCACATGCACCGCTGCATTTCTGGGTGTAAACTCTTACAAAACAAGAAGCTAATCTCCCAGCAAAGTTGCTGTGTAACAGAAGTCTGGCGGTGCCAGCCTGTACTCATTCATCTGTGTCTGCTGCAGCGCCTGGCTATTGCTAAGGAGTTTGGGGACAAAGCAGCTGAGAGGAGAGCATACAGCAACCTGGGCAATGCACACATCTTCCTTGGGAGATTTGACATCTCTGCTGAATACTACAAGTAAGTGCCAGGAGCTGAGGCAGACCCGGGGCAAATGCTCCCTGCAAAACCCCAAGGGAATCATAGGCCTATGGGGAGGTGATAGGACCTGGTGCCAACTGCTCGTGTGATGCTTGGCAGCAGCAAGAGATACCACCAGCTTCCAGCTCCAATGCCATGTACACCAAAGCTATGACTGTCCTGTCGCCCTGGGGAGCTGCCCTGCAATGACCAGCTCTCTTATCTCCCCACCTGTCCAGGAAGACACTCCAACTCTCCAGACAACTCAAAGACCAAGCAGTAGAAGCCCAGGCTTGCTACAGTCTTGGAAACACATACACGCTGCTCCAAGACTATGAGAAAGCAATTGAGTACCATCTAAAGCACCTGGTGATAGCACAGGAGCTGGGAGACAGGTAAGGGAATGCCCTCAGGGGTGGTTTCTCTGTTCTTGGGCTCTGAGCACTGTCCTGTCTCAGTTATCTATCACTGTGCATTGCTGGAGATGAGGAATAGCAATGTGTAATAATGAAGGCCTTCAGCAGTCTCTCAGGAAGTGATCTTTGGTCCTATCCATTGGTCAGGGGAGAAAGAATGATGTGAATGAGACCTTTACCCCACCCCACTGAAACCCAGAGATCGGGTCCTTATGGCTGTGCCTTCTTGCTCAGCATCACTTCCAGCAGCTCTGGGAAGTATCCTCCACTAGATGGAGCAGAGACACACGAATGGGAGCACTGTGGTAATGTCAGGGCTTTAATATCTGCCTGGGGAAGATCTAATCCCACCCAAGGGTGAATCATGCTGTGGGGGTGCAGCCTGTGGGCTCCTGCATTTCTGGGAACACGCCCCGTGAGCAGAAGGCATTGAACTGGGTGACAAGAGAAGTGTTTAAATGCTGATCAACCCGCCCCAACCTCTGAGGAGGGAGTTGCAGTCACGCTGAACCTCCCCCCGCGCCCCCATGTGCTTTTTTTATCCCTTCACCCCCCACATCTGCACGTTGGCAGAGCTGAGCAGGCTGTGCTGAGCAGTTGGGCTGTGCAAGCAGGTGCTGGAAACAGACACCTGTGTGCAGGGTGAGGGCTGCCCAGTGACATGCTGGTATCCAGCAGGGGGACGTTGCATCCCTGCAGCGTTTTCCCCTTGCTGGATGATGGCTGTCCTCTTGATGCCTTGTGTATCCCCAGAGAGGAATCCATGCAGAGCAGATGGGAGCTCTCACTTCTGCTCTGACTGATGCTTGCATGTGACATCAAACTGTTCTGGGTCCTTGCCACACCACCTAGCTTTTGGCTGCTATGGGTACAGCCCCATTTCTCAAACTATGGCTTATCCCCTGACCTTACTGCCTTTAGTGTAAGGGATTAAGCTGCACAGTGTGTTTCATTTTCTCAGGAGGATATTGTGTGGGTGAAAGCAGAGCTGGCTCAAGGTGCCCCTGAGGAGTCTGTGAAAGGGCTGCTGGGCTGGGCTGGGCTCTGCCCAGGATTTCTGTGGTCAACAGCTTCCTGTCTTGCAGGGTGGGAGAGGGAAGGGCCTGCTGGAGTCTCGGAAATGCCTACATCTCCCTGGGAAGCCATGAACAAGCTTTGCACTTTGCAAGGAAGCATCTTGAAATCTCCCAAGAGGTAAGAGAAGGTAGCTCAGGTCAGAGGGAACCAGTAATTCCTTGTGAGAGGAAGACCTCTTCTTCTATCTAAACTGATTTTGGGTGTAGTTCTTCTCTAGCTACAGCTGCTCTGCAAAGTGCCTCCCTATCTACTGCTTCAGTGCTGTCCTGCAGGGCTTGGTTGGAAAATATCCTTGCCATGGGAGGCACCCAGGCTTCTGTCTTGTTAGTGCTGGTACAGCTCCTGCACCTTGCTCTCACCTGATCCTCCTGGGGGAGGAAGGACCAGGGGAGCAGCTCTCCAACCTGCTGGCCGGGATGCTGAACACCCAGCCTGCTGGTGGGGCCGAGCAGCTGAGCTGTGAGATCCTGACTGCCAGGCATTTTGTGGTTGCAGCTCAGGTCTGTTTTCCTAGTGGGTTGCTACCTGGCTGAGCAATGCCAGCATCTCCCCAGAGGCTGCAGCAGGTGAGGGGGTTCCAGCTTTGCGTGGTGAACTTGAGGATTGTGCAGATGCAACTGACTGCTGATGCTGGATGAGTGCAGCCTCTTGCTAACCCTACACCACTGCCATACAGTGGGGCTCTGTGCATGCAGCTGATTTCCACAGGAGTGCCTGCACAGCTACAGCTCTCCTGGTACATAAACAGAAGGTGTTTGCAGAAACAAGAAGGCACTGTTTGCTTTCCAGTGTGTTACGTGGAAGTCAGCTGTGGCCTCTTTAGTGTTCCCCAGGTGAAAAAATTGACCTTTTGGAGCACTAATTGAAATTGCTGTATGTAAGTGCTCTGTGTGCACTCCTGTCTATGAGATTGGTTGAACAGTGGGGTAGGGCTGACATAGCAACCTAATGAAGTACTTAATTATACTTATCAGACCTGCAGGAGAAATACTGTTCTTTGGCCCTGAACATCTTAGGACAAATGAGCTCTTCCAGTTCCAGCCTGCCAGGACAGGCTGTGTGTGTGGGGGGGCTGAGGTTGTGTGGTGGTGGGAGGGAGAGGAGTCCTGGGAGAGCAGGAGGGCTGATGGTGCTGCTCTCATCCTAATGTGATGGCTGTATGGCAGGTGGCAATAAACCCCTCACATCTTTAATTATGGAGTAGGGCAGGGGCCATGGCTGTTTACAGGGAGGGCCTGCATTAGCTTCTAGCAGCGAGTGATGCTCTTGTAAAGCTGATTCATTTTTGCCTTGGGAACTGAGTTAGCTGCCTGTGCTGCTGTGTGGTGAGCATCAGCACTTTGCCCATAGAAAAAGGCAGGTTAAACTTCTACCTGCTAATACTTAAAACTCATTTCCCATCACCATTTTCCCCCTCCTGCCCTGAAATGGTGACATTTGAATCCAAAGGAGGTCTGTGCTGAATAACCACATGGGAAGCTGCTGCGAGGAGACCCGAGGTTGTGCAAAATTCCTTCTTAAGCAGCTGGAGAGGAAGATGAGAAGTCTTGGAAGCTGCCCCAGCTCTCAGGTGCTGCTCAGCAGTGCCCTCCTCACACCTGTCTGTGGTGGGGGTGATGGGGGAGCAAAGACAGCCAAGGTGAGGGCAGAGAGCTTCTGCTATGGCATGTGAGACAGCTGCCCTGACAGTCATACTGACAGTGATGGGGCCCTGGAGAGACTTTGGAGCAAGTGGAAATCAGGGAAGTACTTAATAGAGCATCAAGGACTGTGTGACCCAACCAGGACGTGGTAATTTCTCTGGAGATGATGTCAAGAGAAAATCTCTTGTAATTGGCAGGGGATTTATGCCTGATGATAAGCTGTTTGATCTGCCTCCCTTTAATGGTGCTCAGGGCTTTGTCATAAATAATGTGGGGATTTATGGTTCTGTTCTAAGACGATTCACACTGTGGTCTATCTCAGAGGACCACAAAAGAGCTGTTGCAAGGCATTTAATGGGGACTCGGGCTTCTCCAAGGAAGCGGCCAAAGGTTCTCTGTAACAGAGGCAGCTGTTTCTCTAAAGATTAGCAGCTGCTTCTGAGTGACCCCTCTGTGTTGGCTGCTGATACGCAGTGCAGTCGTTTTCATGCCTGGTTAACCTTTGAGGCATGCTCAGCTGCTTGTCCTGTGTGTCTCTGTATTAAGTAGCACAAGCCACTGGAAAGATCTATTCCTGAATATTCAACTTCAGCTCCTTCGTGCTGTTAAGAGATGGCAATCTGAACTGTCTCAATTTTAGTACTAAGCCAGTCTCAGTTTTCCTTCCTTCCCATCCCCGCCATCCACCCGAGCAGGTGGAAATTACCCAGTCACTTCAGAAGGGCACAAGCAGCATGGCACTGTGTGGACACATCCATGTCCTGGAGCTCTGTGTGGGTTGGATCCCTCCTGGATTCACATCCACAGGGCTCTGAGTGGAGGAGTTCTGTACCATCTCAGTGGACACCCAGTCCTTGAGTGTTTGGGGTTGAAAAGTGGCCTGGGATGGTGCCCCAGGATGCATCCTCTGTGTGTTTGCTGTGGTATGAGCCTGGCTGCACTCTGCTAGAGGCTACTGGCTTACAGCACGCTGCCTTTTAACCATTGCCTTGTTGGCTTCACCCACAGATTGGGGATCGGACCGGAGAGCTGACAGCACAGGTGAACATGGCCCAGCTCAGGGCAGCCCTCGGCTTGGGCCCTGGTGATGAGGATGTGGGCATGGCTCATCCTTACTCTGGCTACGAGGCACAAGGTGAGCATCTGGGCCACGTGAGGAGCGGGATGGTGCATGGGGAGCTGGGGATGTGTGCAAATGCATGACATAAGGGGAAATAGGAATACCAGAAAAGAGACTGCAGTATGTTTGCAGGATGAAGCAAGTGAAGAGCATGTTGTTTCACAGCAGAACCATTCATTATTACATATGGGTGGTGTGAAATCCTTGCTCTGACCGAGGCCCATGGGCAGCATCTTATTCCCCCACTCCTGCTCTGTGCCTGCCATAAGCTGTGAGGACAGGGAAGGATCCACCCCGAATTGTGCACAGAGTGAGTTAATGGAATTAATCTGCATTGGGAATGATCTTGCACACGCCAAGCAGCAAACCTCTTTTGTTTCTTGTAGAGCTCTGCAGAGCCCTTTTAGCTGATGTGACTGATAGAACAAGCTTTCAAAAGGTGACTGGCAGGGATTTTTGGCTGCTGTCATCCTGATTAGCACCCAAGGAATCAGACTACAGCAGGAGCTGAAGGCAGGTTGTGAGCGTTGGCATGCTGGGTGCTGCTCCCACCTGCAGGGATGCTGAAGCTGGAAGCTACAAGACTTGGGGATGGCACACAAAATGGCCTCTATTCACTGCTCTGGGCAATTCTGCCCCTGCTTCCCAGCGTGGATGAGTCTTCACTGTTAGCCTGACATGTCCCCAGCTTGGGGACCCTCTGTCTGTCCTGCAGCTGCCACCATAGGGTGTCTGGAGGTGCCTGGCACGGAAGCTGGTTGCTCTGTAACTGTGGACAGGTTTATTAATTCAGACAATCGAAGTGACACCCTGGGAGGTGCAGGCTGATTAAATATGACCTTGTTAGTGCAGATGCTTTCTGAGATGTTGTGTTCTATTTCCTGGTGGGAGAGCTGGCTCAGGGAAGGTGATGGGATGCTGCCTGTAAGCTTTTGCTTTGTGTATTGATCTTGAAGATGTAGCTGCTAAGCCGGCGCTAAAGCTTTTCCTGAGATATGGAACTGGGAGGAAAGGAGCCAGCGTGCCCTGCCATCCTCCAGCAGAGCAAGGCTGGAGTCAGAGGTGGGGAAAGCTGTGTGCTCCAGCCCAGGTGAGATATATGAGCTTCAGGTTGGCTTCTGAGCAGTCTCTGCCTTTGGATGTTGTGGTGAGGAGAGGCTGCTTTTTGTTTTTTTTTCCCTTCACGTTATTTTCACAGCTTAAGGATATAAAATGACTGCGTATTCATAAGGATGCTGAGTGGGTTGGGTAGGACGGGCACGCTGTGAAGTGCACAAATTTCATCGAACAGGTAGAATAAAGTTTTGTAGCAAGTCTCAGTTATGGGGAAATCTGTGCAGCTGAGAAGCCCTGAGCCAAACCATTGGGATGCTGTGTCCATCATGAGTTGCTTGCTTCCAAGCCTTGGGTCTGTGCTTTACTGGGGGCATGGCTGGGGGGTGGGGGAGAAGGAACGTTTAGTGTTTTCCTCTGCTGTTCTGGCTCCTCTTGTTGAGTTCATTGTGATTTAATTAATGTTCTGAGTGCAATTGGACATAGGAAGACAAAGCTGGAGGCCGGGGAAGTGGGACAGTGCTACAAAAGTCTTGTGAAAGCATCGACCTTGCGGAGAAATGCAAACACACAGAGCTTAAAGCAACAAACGGAGGGGAGCTGTGGAGTAGCTAAAACACGAGGCAAACAAACAGGGGTTGTCTGAGTCTGCAAATGCCAAATATGTGGCCATGAGAAGTGCTCTTGCCCTCTTTCACACGCTGCAAGTAAAGAATTGACTCCTGATAGGACTTTGCTGTTGCAGAGAAGGGAGCTTGCTGTGTCTGTGAGGGATTTGTGTTGTAGAGGTCAAGGTCAGTGTGAAGAGCGAGATGTGCTGCCTGGTGCTGGGAGGTGCCCTGTGGAGTTGGCTGCTTTCTCTGCCCCATACACTGCTGCTCTGCAGGGCATGAGCTGTGCCTGGTGAACCTGCAGCACTCCACCCAACCCTTTCCTTGAGCATCCTGCTGGCAGTGCCACCAGGGTTAGCTCATATCCCCTGTGTGCACTGCAACAAGCATGACCTGGCAGTGTTCCTTGGCAGCTCCCTGCTCTGGAGGCTGGCACCTGCTGGATGTAGGGAAGGGACTTGCTGTTGCAGAAGGGGTGAGAGCAGCCCTGGCCAGGCAGTGAGTGCAGGAGTGTTCTCAGTGCTGCTTCAAAGAGAAAACCAACTCGGGACCATTTTTTCCTCTGTGCTCAGCAGCATATCAGCATCAGCTGTCATCCGATGGCAGCAGCAGTGCTAGGAGACACTGAGCAACACCTCTGCTGGCAGCTGCTGTGGGTGGGAGGATGCGGGTGTTCCAGGAGGTGTTGGCATGTAGCTGCTTTCAGAGTTCCTGGCATGGTTGCTGTGCTGGTTGCAGTATGCAGCTGCTGCTGTCCAGCTGTGCATGGTGAGCTCTGAGGGCAGGGAAGAGCCCAGCTGTGAGCCAGGCTTCTCCTACTCTGCACATTCTCTGCTGAAAGAAAGGTTGGACACAAGGCTGCTCTGCTGGGTTGCGCTTGGGTTTCAGGAGCCTCTGTGCTGGGCTCTGCTCATCCCTGTCTGATGAGCTTCAGGTTGTATATAGATGAGCAGCTTGGGCAGGCACAAACCATCTCCTTCCTGGACAGTGACCAGATCTGTGTGGCTTTGAATGTGGGTCTTTTCATCCTCAGTGCAATTCTGAGCTTCTTCACAGGAATCTTTGAACCCTCAAATAAATTGGGGATAGGAAAAAAAAAATATCTGCTTTTATGTTTTCCCAGTCTTGTTTGCTTGCTTGCTTTAAATATCTTTGAAGGATCTAACAAGCATTTAGGGCTGCTGAGATGGGTTGGTCAGCCCAGGCTTGTGCTGATGCAGAGCAGGAAGGAGGCAATGCTGCTCTCCTGTGCCTCAGGCTGGGATGCTGTGCCACAGCCTTCCTTCTATGTGGCTTGCTCAGCCCTGCTGTCAGGCAGTGTGCTGGGGGACAGTCAGGTTTGGTCCTCAGAGGCAGAATGCAGTGTGGCCTGGGAGGTGTTTTTCTGTGCTCAGGCAACTAGCTGCTCTGTGGAGCCTTAGCTGGTGAGTTCAGGTTTGTACTTGGTCTGCTCCGGGATGTGGATGCTCACTCCCACCAAGGCAGCTGCAGGAAGGTGTCCAGAGGGCTCTGAGTGCTGCAGCAGTCCTTGGTTGGGGGGGAGAGGGGGGTGTTTAAGGGAGAAGGGACAGCAGGAGTGCTGCCTGAACAGGGAAGGGGGCTCTTGGATGGAGACTAAAGGATAATGATCCCTCAGATGTCTTGTGATGAGTCTTTTCTAATTTCTCTGAGTAACCTCTGCTGTTACAGCTGCTAAATCACTCCAGCAGCGCTGACGGGGGGTGATGAACCTCTGAGTCACTTGGATCTGAATCAAGTTATTTAGCACTCGACTCAGACCATCCCAGCATTAGTTTTATGGGGTTTAAAAATATATGTTCTTCTCAAAGTTTGAGTAGTGTTTAGTCCTGTAAATTTGCTTTGTACGTGAGCCTCCTTCCCAGTGTCAGTGTGAAGTGCAGCTTTGGTGTTAAGTTCAGTGCTCAGACTTCTCAGCTCAGAGCAGAGGAAATGCTCCAGGCTTGGAGGAAAGGATGTTGTGCTAATGGAACTCAGGTGCTTGTTTCATCTTGGTGCCAGGGGAGGCAGGGAAGGAGGAGCACGGAAGGAGCCTGTTCTGGAATCCTTTGGCAGAAGAGGTACAACGTGGCCTTTGGCAAAGCAGTCTGTTAAATCAAGGCACCTCTTGTGAGAGAGTGACTTCATGGAAGCAGTCTGCTCCTTTCTGCAGCCCCAATGGGAGCTGGGAGCCTGATGTCCCCTCTGGCTGCTGTTCCAGCCCTGCTGTGCCTGCTTCCAGCATCAAGGTTCCCCAGGCAGTTTTCTTTGGTAGCCAACACATAGGAAATAGCTATGGTTATGAGAACTCTAACAGTGCACTGTTACCCTTAGGATCATGATACCCCTGCTTGGTTCTACCCCTGCTTGCACTGCAAGCAAGTTCTTCCTCACCCAACTAAAATTACTTCTCATCTTTAACGGTCTTTGTGTGCTTGAATGTGGATTGCTTTACCACTTCACAGGGAAAGGCCAGAGCCTCTGGCCCCTCAGGCTGCAGAGCTTTGCATAGCACAGAGACTTGGGAGCTTATAGGAGACAACCAGAGCTCACAAATGTAAATTCCTCTGTGGCCGAATGTGTCCCAGTAGATAGAAAGCACTGCAGGCTGGTAGCTGATGCACGAGAGCAAACAGGAGGGAAGGATGAAGGATGTGGCCTCTTTTTCTGTAGGATTTTGTGGCCTTTGATCACTGCATGACTCCAGTGTATATCATTCTTTCTCTTGCCCTGTAGGACACAGCTACTGTAATTGGGCTTGTTTGGCTGCTGGAGGTGTTGCCTCTGTTAATTGCTGCATGTCGCTTTCTAGCTCAGACTAGGCTTCTTTCTGATCTCTGCTTGTTCAATGTGAGCTGGTAACTGAACATCAGAGGTTATGAGGCTCTGCTACATACTGGCAGAGAAGGTCTTGCACATAGAAGAACACCAGGTGTTCTTGCCAAGCCTATCCTGGCTGGTCTTGAATTGGCCCCAAGGTTACATGCCTCCTCCCATCCTGCCCTAGTGGGTTCAGTTTATCTCCCAGATAATCCTTCTGTCCTCACAATGCTTAATCTATGAAGCCTTGCCTGGGGGAGGCCATGGTTACACAAGGCCACCTCTAGCACAGCTCCAAGCTTCCCGCAAGCTCCAAAGCTTGTATTTGACTTCATTGGGTGCGCTGAGTATCCTGCATGTACAGGCAGAGATGCTTCATTATTTGGCCTGAACTGCCAATGCTTTCTTTGCAGAAAGCCAAGTTCCAGCCTCACTCAGAGAATAAACACCCATTGAGGATGGGTGTGAGGGGGGGAACTGGACTTGAGGATGTGATCAACGTGACAGCAATCAGTGAGAGTTTATAAGGCTGTGAGATGTAGGATGACCTTATCCTTATCCTGCAATGCCCACCCTGACTGCACTCCATGGAGCTCCTGGGTGCCACGTAGATATGCAGTGCTGCTGCCATACAGGGGTTCAGCTGTCAGATGGGATCCTGGAGGCTGTCAGGTTTGGATGCCACGTATGTCAAATGCCTTCCACCAAATGAGGAGGGTGAGCATCGTGATTCAAAAGTAACTTCTTGTTCGTGCCTATTGTGTGTACATATGCATTTTTATGATGGAAGAGTTTCCCCTTTTGGGGGTGGGGATGCTGCTGTAAAACTGTTATTCTGGAGAAGATTTTTGTTGTGCTCAGGATCTTGTGTGGAGGGTTGATATTTGCTCAGCTGTGTGCTGGTCCGAGTGCCAATGAACACAGCACTGCAGAGCAAACACCGGAGCCCAGTCTTCCCAGCAGAAGTTGTTTTGTTTCTGTCCTTTGGCTTCCAGCTTTGCTACTGAGGGCTGAGAATGCAGGATCTTGTGTGTGTCCAAAGCATTTCTGAGGAAGTCTGATGTGACAACGTGCTGTGACCTTCCTGCTGCTCTCCCTGGCCCTTAGATATGGGTTGGCTTTGTCCTTTTCGGGTCCTTTCTCTTACAAGCTGTACGTGTTCATGGCTGTTGTCAATCACAGAGCTAGTCGGCAGGGAGAGAAGGATTGTTTCAGCCATCTCACCATGTCTTCGGCCATAGAAGAAGCCATAAATGTTGGGATTTTCCTGGTCCTTTCCAATTCAGAAGGTGGGTGGATGAGCAGATTCTCCTCCTCCATACACAAAAGTGCCAGCATTTTATGGCCCAGTCATCGTAAATAACTGATACTACTTGCTTTCTCTATTTAGAGGAAAGCACTGTTCTATCCCAGTAACATCAACAGGGAAAACAAATGCCAGCATTTATCACGCAAGTGCTGGCACTAATAGAGGTCAAGTGGATTTATAGTACTAGAACCCATTATGTATTTGAAGACTAATTAAAGCCCTAAATGAGATGCCTGTTCTGCTGGATGCTTTTTGATTTTTTTCCCTTGCTGCTGTGGTTTTTATCCTCCTCTTTCCTCTATGGAGAGCACTGGCTGTAATAATGGAGCACTAGCTCAACGGAGATGTCAGATTAGGTGTCAGCAGTGTAAGATTTGAGATGCTCTGTACTCACTGAGATTGCTGGGTTGTATCCCTGCAGTTGTGGCTGAGGTTTACGGAGCTGTCTTTCTCCCCCAGCTGACTGCTTGGCTGGTCTAATTGAATCAGGTTTAACAATATTTGGAGCTGTCTGACAGAACCGAGGATTCTGAAATGCTGGGGTCTGTGCAAATGTGGGAGGGCAAACAGTCTGGTCTAGAGTTGGTATCTCAGTTGGTTTGAGCGTAGAGAGAAATGGCCTTTTCAAGTGCTCTGTGGGCTAACTGCTGCCCCTGAGCTGCCATGGGGCTACATCCCTGACCTGCTGTGTGCACTGCTCAGCCATGAGAGCCAGAGGAGGGGGGGGAGAGCAGAGCAGTGCTGGCCATGTAACCTTTCCCCAGCAGTTTTCTGTGGAGTTCACTGTCAGTTTTAATTCAGGTACAGTCACCCGGAGGGAGACAGTGTGTTCCAGGCCTACAAATAGAACTGTCGGTTGCTCTGTGCTTGGGAGCTTGCTTTGTCTATGGATCTCTCTCCAGGCTGGGGAGGGGGAAGAGCCTAGGAGTCCTCAAAGCACATGTCAACTTGATGAGAGCTCCTGGCAGGGCTCCTTGAGCTGCTGCTACACATGTTGTGCTCGATCTTGTCAATGCTGAGGTCTCAAGAGTGCCAGCAGGATGCAGAGACTGCCCATGCAGGAACAGAACTGCCCCCTCTGTCTGCCTAGTTTTACCCTAATGCAGTTCTGCATGGGGTGATCCATGGCTGTTCTATGATAAAACACTTCCTTGAGTTCTCTGTTGCTACATCCTGCATGGTAGCAAGGTACTGTGAGAGAGATTCTTGCTGTGTGAGCTTGTCCCCTTGGGAGGAACCCAGCTGGTCCTCCCAGTGCCTCATTGCCCTATGGGGACCGGAACCCCATGGAGCGATGTGCTGAGCCTATCAGAAGCTCTTGCAGAAGAGGCTGGTGTGATCTTTCCCCTACATGTGATGGTGAAGCCCTAGAAATCCTGAGAAGCAGAATTGCCCTATGCTGTTCAGCTTTATCAGCACAAGGACAGCAGGGGCTGTGCACTGCCCAGCTTCTGGCTCTGAAAAATGATTGGAAATAAAGTATGCTGCATCTGTGTCATCACAGGTAACACAAGGGTGGGGGTCCCTGCAGAGCATGGATGTGAAAAAGAAGTATCTGGAGGTGAATAAACTGGGTTAGAAAAGCAGGGAGTAGCTGTGAGATGAGGGATGTGAGGGAGCCAGGAGACACAAGGGTGTCTCAGTTGCATCCTTGTGCTCTCTTGCAGTCAGATTCCCCTGGGCTTCGTTGCTCCTTCCCAGGTTGGGGGGAGGCTGCTTCCAGTTTTAAAACAGAGGAATGTGGAAACGGTTGAACAGCCCAGGAACTGATCTGCAAGAGCAGAAAATGAGTGTGAAAAAAATAGAAACCCAACCTTCTTGCTGGACTGTTGAGATCACAGGAGGCTGGTGGGGGGGAAGGGTGAGATTTGGGAGGGGGAAATAAGAATTTAAAAAGCAACAACATCCCCTGAGTGCTGAGAAGGACAACATCTGAGGAGCTGCAGGGAAAACAAGCCATGAATGCAGGCAGTCAGCAGCTGTGCTCAGCTGATGTTCACAAGAAGGTTTCAGCTCGCTCTTATTAGAGACCTCAGCAAACCTTAAAGACAGAGAGAGCATTTAGAAATGCCCCTGAGGTTTTCAGTTACTCTGCAGTCGGCTTGGTAAACATGCCAATAAATACTGGAGAGAGAAAAGCTTACAGAGGAACAGACACGGGTTTTCAGCTGCTCAGTCTGCTGCGTCCACCAGTGTCGGTTGGTGCTGGAGAGGAGGATGGGGATGTCTGTATGGCAGTAGGGCTGTGGGCCCTGCTGGGAGAAGGGACTTTGGAGGAGGCTGGAGCAGCACATGCAATCTGGGGCTGTCTGGGGAACCATCCTGCCTGGGGACAGCAAGCTGATGGGACCACTTCTATTGCAGTATGCTTGTAAGTATGGGACTCCCTCTGCTCTGCTGGAAGGTGGGTGTGCGTGGGCTCTGGAGTGATAGGGAAAATGGAACTGGGTGCGTTTGGGGCCCCTCTTGGCCTCGTAGCTGGTTGTGTTTTGTTCAGGAAGCAGATAGTTGAGTTGGGATGCTTGGAGTTGGCTTTGTAGTTAGTTACTCTCTTGGCTCAGCTGGATACGAGGTCTGTGCAGTAGCAGAGGAACATCAGCATCGAAATAACTGGAAAAGATGAATTGTTTTGTGTGCCCTAATTGCTGGGCAGTCTGACTACGTATATTTAGTTAACAAAGGGGGAAGGCAGGTTTTCTCAGATCAGAGACTGATGGTTGCTATTGTGATTGATTGATGCTATTGTGAATTGTACCAAAGCACCTGAGGATGGAGGTGTATATTAACAACTCTTCAGGCCATTAGAAGGGACACGTGTTTATCTAATCAGGCACATGCTGCTTCTCCAGGGCTTTCCTGGAAGCAGTCATTAGAAGCTGCTCTGACGCACACTGGCTTCCAGGTGCCAACCTCACCTCTTGGGCATCACTATCAAACCTACGTGTGCCATCTGACTTAGCTTACTTTGCTCTCCTGGCAATACAGGAGGAGACCGCTCCATCCTGTTGGTGCCCATGGGTGAGGATGGGGTGTTGTGCATCCCACCGAGGACCTCAGCTTTAGCAAAGATGTGGGAAGCTTAGTTAACGTAAGCCAAGGGCTGAAACAAAAGCAGTAAGGTAGTTTTGTGTTCTTTACACACAGCAGGCTGGGCTGTTTAGACGTTGGTGGGAAACCAAGGGACCCTTGGGCTCGATGAATTTGCTGTTGCAGGAACTGCTTGCAGCTCAGTGGTTTCCGTTCTCAGGGCTCTGCACGAGGATGGCTTTCAACTCACGTGTGCTCCTCACCCTACTCCAGGACTTGGGACCCTCCCCAAGCTTGGGAGTTGTCGTGGGACCTCGAGTCCAGTGTTTCTCTTCCTGCTGTGCTTGTTGTTGCTGATGTGGGGCATCGCACGGCTCTCAGCTAAATCAAACCCTCAGCAAAGACTGGGGACAGAAGGCAGAGAGGGTAGAAGCTTTCCCAGCTGTGTTAAAAGCATCCCAGTGCTGCTCGCTTTGTGCTGGTGGTGAAGGGAGGGCAGCTGGGGGGAGCATGGAGGGAGACTTGCAGCTAATGGGAGTCTGAAGAACACAGGTCTGGTTTGAAGCCCCTCTGTTACCATTAGGGTATCGCAATTAAGGTAATTATATGAAATATCATGCATCACAAATGCTTTCAAATTCTACGACTTGTCGAGGCAAAGTTTTCATCTTCTTGATGACTAGGCCCACGAAAGGTTGCTCTTTCACTTAGTTTTCTAGCCCTTGTGACTGCAGAGGAAGGCTCTGAGCTGTGTCCCAGTCGCATTCTTTAAGCTGAAAACGTGAAGATAAGGCAACAATCCCACACATTATGTTTTTGGTATGATTTTTCTCAATGCCAGTCCCATGACTTCTCTGAGGTGGGGGCTGTAACTCTGGGGTTGCAGAGCTGGGACCCACGGTCACAGTGTGGCCCCGATGCAGGTTTGTACAGCTCTGGCTGTTGTTGACTTTGCTGTGATAGCACTTTGACCAAGATTCATAACAACAGGGAGAAAACACACTTGAATCTCAAGGACAATGCAGCTGCAGCATCCCATCTGTCCAACTTCAGAGCAGCAGGAGCTGAGGGGCTGCCCTGCTTTGAATCTTATCTGTGACACCTCCTGATGTGAGTGTGCGTTGTTTTGCAGGAGCCAGGCCCAAGAGAGTCCAAAGAAACAGCATGGACAGCTTAGACCTGCTGAAGTTCCCTTCTGAAAAGGTGAGCAAAGCATTCTGCCTGGCCCTGGGGACTGAGTGTGGGTAGCAATCCATGGTGGCTTGCTGAGGGAAGGACACAATTAGAGAGTGTTACTGGAATCAATGGGGTTAACCATTAAACCAAGGGGGTTTCTAGAGAGCTTGGAGGAGAGGCACTTCACAATCGAAAGCTGAAAAAGGCTGTTCTGAACTTTATTTATTAAAAAAAGTCCTCTATCAAAGAGGATAAGGGGAGCAGTTTGGCCCCTATAGTGGCTGGTGGCGCATCTCAGCATGTTATTAACCCAGCAGAGCGCTCTGCTCAGTGCAGGGAGGAAGGAGAGGTCAGAAGTGGGAGCTGTGCCTTGCAGGAGGCAGAGGATTTTGTTTAAAGGGGCTCTGAGGACTTTTCCTGCTCCAGTGCACTGCTGGAAATGTCAGCTTTGAGCAGAGCAGTGCTCTCTTTCTCTCCCCAGAGTCAAGGCTGCTTATACAGACAGCTGCGGGCACTGAGCCTTCCCACCTATGGGGCTCATTTACATCCCTCAGAAAATCCTGCACGGAGATGCTGGGGCTGCCCAGGGTTGCTGTTGGTTTGCTGTATGGCTTCATCAAGCTTGCCTTAGGGGAGGGGTCTAGGTGGGCTCTGTGCTCAGCCTTTGGGTTGAAGAGCATCACAAGGACAGCAGTGCCAGAGTGATGCTCAGTTGTGTGTCCCAACACAGCAGTTGGTTTTGCTGATGTGTGGTTTGCTGCTAATGCTGTAACAGCTGAGCATCCTTCAAGGCAGGGGGGTGGGTGGGCTTCAAGGGTCCTGGGGGGGAGCAAATGGGAGCTGTGGGTTGGAGCACAGGAGCCCAGAGCCCAATGGGCAGTGACAGTGTTGCTGTGTGCCCTGCTATAGCCAGCTCTGCTCCTTGTTTTGATCTTTGCTTTCGGCTCCCAGCCATCAGTCCTTATTTATTCCTCTTTTCACCAAGCTAAAAATCTCTTTATCACATGCTGGCTTTCACCCCGAAGGTGCTTACATGCTGTAATTGAGTCATTTATCCTTTTGGCATGAAGGAAGAGGTTTGAAGCCTCTATCCACGGTAGCAAAGCAGCTTCTGTGCTGCCACTTTAGTGCCTGCTTTTCAAGGTGTGGACACCAGCCAGGCTGCAGTCGGTCCTATTGATAACATCTAAAGAACTGAAACTCTCCTTACTCATTCTCACTATTCCTGTTTGTACTGTAAGGAGTGGAAAACTCCTTTTGGCTGCAGGACCCTGTGCTGACCCACTGGTGTGCTGTGTGACCTCAGGTCCTTTGGGGATCTCTGCCTTTCCAGTGTCCATGCCTTTATCCCCATCCCTGTTTTCTGGTTCTTTTTAAGGGGAGACTGCTTCTGTCTCAGCTCTCCCTGTGGAGGAGTTGACTGTTGTGTGTGGTTTGGGTGATGCTTCCCCTCTACTCATTAAAACCATCCTCTGTGACGATACAAAATATACCAGCTCACGCAGTCTAAATTACATTAACTCCTTGTTTCTGTCCATCTCCTGCGTTCTGAATCTTAGGGCAGCAGCTCTTGAGACGAGCAATTTGTACAATGACTATTTCTTGCTTTCCCAAGGACCAGAATGGGGACAGCCATCACGTGGGAGACCTGAAGATCTCAGGAAAAGAGCTCTTGTCTTTACCTGCGAGGTCAAAGAAATACCGGGAGCACCAGCTGGGTTTGGAGAGAAGGCCCCAGGGAACGTGCACATCAGCCCTGGATAGCAGTCAAGTCCGAGTGCAAGTGCCACAGTCGGTAGGAAGAAGTGCTTTTCTCCCTTAATACTCATTTAGGAGCTTCTTAGGACATTGTCATCCCTTCCTCCTTTCCATGTTAGGGTAGGGATGGTGGTGCGGCTATTAGGTGGGAAGCAGAGCCTCCATGGGTGTGCTTAGTGTGCACAGCATGCCTTAATTAGTCAGTGATTGGGGTGAGACGATGGCAGATCCTTGCCTAGGAGCTTCTGTCTGGAAAGAAGTTGATGGAAGCGTGCTTCCAAAAGGGCAGGAGCTGGTCATGATGATGATGATTTAGGGGTTATGGGCATGCAACAAGTCCTGTGGTTGGTGGTGAGCAGCTCTGACTCAGGCTGTGCTTGGTTCCCTGAAGCTGATGGGCATCTGAGTCCTGGAAAGCTCTTACTGTGCCTTTTCTGATGTCTTTAGCCCAAACAACTGAGCTGTTTGTTGGGCTGCTGTGTTCTGGTTGTGTTGGTGTTCATGCTGTGGTGCTGGCAAACGCAATGCACTGGGGAGGTTTCCTGCAGCTGTGTTGGTTTTGTTCTCAGTTTTGGAGATGGGAATCACACCCACAAACAGTGACACATTTCTGGGTCCCGGCAGGGGGCTCAGAGACGTTTGGACTTGGTGAGAAGCCCTGAGCCCTCAGCTCACTGCTGCTGGGGGTGTGTTGTCACAGCAAAGACTTGCTGGTGGGATGGGATCTCCTGCTTTATACTGAGGCTGTAATGCACCACTACAGATCCGTAATCGCTCCATTGAATCCAGGTGGAATCAACCCAAGCCAGGAGAGAGGTTCTTTCCTTGGTGCTTAAGAAAAGAACACAATGCAATATTTTTATCTTAGGTAAGAAAGGGTCTGAGCTTCAGAGCTTGGGATGAAGCCTGCCTGTAGACAGGGGATGTTTGAATACAGCTCCTTGTTCCCATACTGTGGGCTACAGGTAGAACATGTCCTGATCCGTGCAGTCACGCACATCCCTTTCTGGCCACAGACAGTCCTGGTTTTCTGTTCTGTTTTCTGACCACTGGAGACAGGTTTTTTTACACCAATTGCTTCTTTTAGGCTTCTCTGAGCTGCTGTTTCATTCCCAACAGTGTCGGTGGAAATGGTCTAATAGGAAAAGCATTTCCTGCTGCTCACCGGAGCAAACAACGATGGTTGGGAAGGAAAACAAAGCTCATCTGAGCCAGAAAGGAGACAGCAGCACGAGGGCATCCGAGGGAATACAAAGGCAGAAAAAAAGCAGCCTGCTTCTGCCAGAAATAGCCTTGTATTTTTAACTCGGACACTCAGCCAGAAAACAAACAAAAGCTGTGCTCCAGCAAGAGTAAAGCAAGGAGTGTTCCTGAAGTGTGTGGTGTGAGCACATAGGGCTCTGTGTGGAGGAAGGGCCCTCGGGATGCTGCCAGCCACCAGCAAGCTGTCACCATACTTGCAGGGGTTTGGTGAATGGCAAGGAGGGCAGGGAAGGGCTCACCGAGGTGCCCAGGCTTTGCAGTGCCTCAGCTCTCTGTGCTTGCCCTGGATTTGTGGGTTGAGTCCCCAGAAGTGTTTTTAGTTCAGCCTCCAAGCATTCCTGGTGGACAAACAGCAGGGGAGTGAACTGGAGATAGGCAGAGCAGCAGGGAATAACAGCATCTCCCTCCTCACAGACACTAAACGTTCCCATTTTGTTCCAGGAGAGAATAGATCAGGCACTCAGCCGTGCAGTTGGCTGGAGGTGATGGGCAACTGTCTGTCTTGTGCTTTGGAGAATGACCATCTTGGTAACTAACAGACCACAGCCTGTGTCCCATAAAAATAACAGTGTGTTGTGTTAGGCTGGGCTTGTTCTCAGGCGGTACCTGTACCAAAGGGGGAAAGTGGAGGTGTGCAAAACCCTTTTCCTGGTGGCTTCTGAAATGCCCTTGGACATCCAGGAGAACTGCATGGGGACAAGGAAGGGAAGAACACCGCATCCATATGTGCACAGCCCCAAAGGCCAGGCTGCAGGGCTGAGACTGCTGTTGGAGGGTTTATCCCACTTTGGGTGTTTGGGTTCTGGACTCTTCAGTGCCACATCTGTGCCATGTCCCCATCCCAACCCTACTAAAGCTTTGATGTGCAGAGCCCCACTGGGACACAGCTTGTGCCTCAGACCCTGCCCTGCCACACACACAGTGCCCTCCAGAAAGGATGGTGGCTGTGTAGTGTGCTCTGGGTTACTTGTCCTGTTTGGTTTCAGTGATGCCAGTCTGGCTTTGTAGTGCGGTCCAGACCTTCAAACCTTTCAAGTCAACATCTTGCATTTGGCTTTTGTCCCATTGCTGGATGGGAGCGTGGGTGGGCTTTGTTGAAAAGCTGTTTCCACGTGTTGCCTTTTTAAATGAAATTGCAGCAAACCCCACCCAAGAGCAAAGAGAGGCCGGAACCAAACTCAGACCCTTTCTCTTGCTCTCCCTCCCACAGAGCTGGCTTTGGTCAGGCTGTTCAGACAGCAGTCCCCTCCTATTCCTCATTTTGTTGAATGCTCAAAGAAAAATGTCTTTAATCCATTGGTTAACAGCAAGTCCTCTATTAGCAGTGTGTCCCAATGGCCCATCTGGGTGTATGGGATGCAGCTGTACCTGCACTCAGAAGACAGGAGCTCAGAACAAACCTCCCAGGCCCTGAACAGTTCTCTCTATTGGTCCTGCTCACCTCCTCCTCCCCTACTGTAGGATGGAGCCCTGCTGCTCCCCTTGCCAACCCCAGGAGCTTACAGAGGCGTGATATGGCTGTGAAGTTGTTTGAGCTTTAGATGGCAGGAGCTGTGGTGTTGTTATTAGCATCAGTGATGATGATGCTAATTACTGAACTGCTGGGAAACTCCCCATGGGAGGAGGCAGGGAAAAGTGGAAGGGGAGGAGAGGCGTTTGGGATGGAGAGGAGCCTGGCCCCCACTGGCAGAACTGCCAGGCCCTGGGAGCAGGGCTCAGTCTGATGGCAGAGCTGTGGTGATGCTGGAATGGGTGGGAGAAGCCATGACCCAGGTGCTGCGTAAGGTAGGATGTGGGTGGGGGGGTCCCTCTGTGGGCTCACATCCTTCTGTTGGGGGTGGGAGGGTCCTGGGCACAGAGGGGCTTCATCACTATTGGGAAGTGATGCAAGGACCCTGCTTGCCTGTCTGCATCAGGGCTGATGTGGGGTCTGATAGGATACCTGGAGCTGTAGGTCTCTGCAGGCTGTGGTGTGGGAGCAGCTGTGGGGTGAGCCTCACATGGTTGTGTTTTCCCTCTGTTGCAGCAGCAGTCTGTGTATCAGGGTTCGGTCCTTGTGCCCGTAGCTGGGTGGCCAGGCTTGAGATTTTCTGTTGGGTTTCGCTGTGCTTAAAGCAACATCAAAGCAGAGGGTTTTGCACAACGTGAAGCTTGCAGACATCAAAGGCTTGGTCATAACATAACCCTTTCCTCCTCGGGGGAGAAGGTCCTAATGCACTGGTTCCCATTGGATCACCCCCACCCACTGCCCTCCTTGGGGATCAGTGGTTCAGAAATGGTGCTGCTCATCCTCCCCTGGTCTCCCCAGTGGAGTGCATTGGCCCTTCCTGGCTCCTAAACCACCCCAACCCTCCTCCATTTAGAGTCAATGACAGAGGAGCTGTGTGCGATGAGGGCTTGCAGAGATGGGCTGCTGCATTTAGACACAGAGCGCAGTATCTCCAAACGTTCCTCAGGACAAATGTTTTTATAAGACCTGCTTTCTGCTTACAGAGGGAAGCCACCATAAAAGAAGGGGGGAATGTTGAAGCTGACACCCCTGCAGGCAGGATGCCAGAGTTCCTCCACGTTGTTGTCTCTCTTGATATCCTGCTTGGTTGATGGATCATGGGAGTGATGCTCAGAGCAGGTGCTGTCTGTTGATCCTCCCTATGGACAGCAAGAGCTTGGTCCCTATGCTGCCCATCCAGAGCTTGATGTGGGTGCCCCATGCTTGGCTGCTGCTTGGCTCTCTGTGGATCTTCCCTCTCTTTTAAGATGATGTAATGATCTGATTGATGTGTAAACTACCTCCATGCCAACCCACGCCCTCCTTTATCTCCCAGCCTTTTGTTTAGCTGCGTGGTATAATTATGCCATTATGGCTGGTCAGACTTTCTGGTGTGAATGTGCTCCAAGAAAGCTGGAGCTGGGGAGGGGTGGGTGGCTGCTGTGATGTGTAGGGCTGTTCCTGTGGCACCCGAAGGCCGCTGTGCTGGTTTCAGTCCTGCTGGATCCCACCGAGCTGTGTCACCATCAGGCTGTTCCTGTTTGCTTAGTGAGATGTCCAGCAGCACTTGGTAAGGGTGCAGACCTGGGAGTGGTGTTTTGCAGGGCTGTGGCCTGGTGGGCACTGAGAGCCTTCCAGGGATGCAGGCTGCTCTGAGGAGCAGCAGCAATCGGGTTGCGTCATCTTAAAACATGAGTCCAACCCTTCCGACCACACGTCTGTGTGAGGCTCTTTGTTAAGCACTGGGGCCCTTCTTCTCCTCAGCTCCTTTTGTTGGGATGGTTGCACACAGAAGCCCCAAGTGCTGTCCTACATCAAGGGCTGCAGCAGGGACAGCAGAGCTGAAGCTGTGTGGGTTTTCCACTGCAGAGTCCTGAGGTGCTGCTCCTTGATGGGACTTTGGTGCAGAGAAATAAGCAGGCAGATACAAAACCACTGCAGAGGAGTTGCATGGGGTGGAGGGGGGGAGGCAGCAGTGTTTTCTGGCATGCTCTGCCTCTGCTGCATTCGTTGCCTCAGTGGTAAATTATCAGTTTCTTCCTTAAATACGAACAGCTGCCAGGTAACGAATTCCCCCTGTCTGTTTTATAATGGCACTAAAATTGGGAATTGCCTTGCTTTTCTCTGTAATTATCCAATGAGACCGTATGAGCGTGAGGGAGGCTGGGCAGGACTGGCAGCTCTGCAGCCCTGTGCTGTGCCCAGGGGTCAGGCTGCTCCTTTGGGTTGCTCCTCGGGGCAGGCAGTGCTGTGAGGTGCATGGCTGTAACGTTCTTCCTTCCCTTACTCTGTCTCATGCAGAAGGGCAGGTTTGGGAGCTGGGTTTGTGTGGATTTGAAGCAAGCCTGTGCTTGTGAGCAGAGAGGAGAGCACGCCCAAGTGCAGGAGGGCTGTGCAAGCCCTCAGCTGGGCAGAAGTCACACTGTGGACCCCAGGTTTGGGTTCTTCTCAGTTTCTTGGCCCAAGTATTAGGGGCTGTATGAAGGCATATGTGAGCCCTTGTATCCCAGCTGCAGCTGGAAAGGGGTGGCCTTGCAGCTGAAAACAGTGCAAAAGAGGCTCCAACCAGAGGAATGTGACCTGAAATGGTTGTCCCAGGTCCCACCGCAGCCATTTGCTGGAGGTGAGGACAGGAGCTCTGCAGCCTGGCCATGCTGGGGCTGCCTGACCCAGCTCCTGCAACTCATTTCTTTTTCCCCTGGCTCACCATAACCGGGTTTTCAGTTACTGGCACTTTGAAGCTGTGACTGAGGTCTGCTTTCCTCCTTGTGCAGCCCTCGAGTGGTACAAGGCAGTGAGAGGCACAATGAGCATTTCCTAGAAACTGTCACTTTAAAGAGTAGAATGCTGACAAAGAGGAACGACTGCAGGCAGACCAGAGCCATAAAACTCCAGTTGTTTGACTTCTCTTCCAATCTGGAACTCTCTTCTCTTTCCTGGGGGCTGTGCTGTGCCTGGGGCACTTTGTGTGTCTGAGCTTCCACCTTCTTGCATGCAATAAACTGCGTGTGCCAGAAGAGCTTAAAACGTCAGAGTCCAGGTTCTGTTTGGGTGTAAATCAGTGCAGCTCTGAGATCACTGGGCAGTGACACCGGATGACACAGAGGCCTCCAGTCGGGGGGGGATTTTGTTTGCTTGTCTTGCATGAACATCGTTGGTTGAGGCAGATGGGAATGCAAGAAGTGATGTGGCCGTGGATGTGCTTTGCAGGCTGCAGCCCTGTGTGGGAGAGCAGGGAGGTCTGGGTGCTGCTCCCTGGTGCTTTGTGCCCCCATAGCAGACTGAGTGTGGCTGCTGTGGGGCACACGTGTGCAGAACCCCAATGTGAGCTGCCAGCTGGGCAGGGCACAGCCCCAGTCTGGGGTTAATGTGGCAGTCACGAGGCTCTGCTCACCTTCATCCACATTTCCCATTAGCGGTGCTATTTTCAAACCTCCCCGAGGCAATTAACACCAATTAATCTAAAAAAGACCAAACAACGTTGGTTGGGGTTTTTTTTTCCAGCACCTTATTCCATGTGCAGACCCAGGAGGCTGCAGTTTGCACCTGGCAGGGAATGAGCCTGGAGCAGCGCTCCACGTGCAATTGGAGACCCAAAGGTCCCCATGACCCCCCACCTGCCTATCCCAGATCATAGGAGCTGTGCATCCTGCTGTGCTATGGGGTGGGGAAGCAGGTCTCTGCAGCACTCCCTATATGGATTTGCTTGTTGGGGGGTGCACTGCAAACCCACAGAGCTGCCCCAGGACTCACCCTGCCTGCAGCGGGGCTGGGATTTCATGTTCTGTGGGCTCCTTGCATGGCGAGAGCCCTTGATGTTGGGGGAGGCCTTCAGGCATTGCTGGGTATGTGTAAATAATAATTAGGAGTCAGGCTTTTGGTGTGGCGAGGGGTGTTTTGTAGGAGGCGAGGTGTGCACTGTGGGTGTGAGCACTGTTTGTTAACCTTCTGCTCTAGTGAATCGGGAACACGGGTTATATCACTTAAAGCAATGGAGTGTGTGTTGCTGCAATGAGCTCCACTTGGCTTCCTGGGGGGCTCTGCAGATCACCTGCTGGGAGCTTACTGTTATCAGCCCATAGCCCTGGTGGCTTGGGGCAGGGAGCTTGGATTCACTCCTGGTGGTTAATTGATCCTTTGGAGTTGGCCAGCCCCCCTCCCCATCCTGAAGGGGCTGACCTGGAGTGACAGCGCATCTGATCTGTGTCCTCAGGTAGTGGTTAAAAACGTGAGGGCTGAATTTGAGCTTCAGTGGTAACAGAGGGACCCAACCTGGTACAGTTACTGGTCAAGACCTACAGGGAAAACTCACTGCCTGAACTGCAGGGCGTTGTTGTAGGACTGTCTGTATACACCAGGGTCGGTTCCAGCAGAGGGGAGAAAATGTAAACCTGGGATTAACGAGGCCATTGCACAAAGTGGCCGCATCTGTGCATGTTGGCACAGCGAACAGCGGGGGTGTCAGTGATTCTCGGGCCACACTCTGCCATGGGCACTGAGCTCCAAGGGAAGGCAGAGCTGGGGCTGTGCTGAGCTGCTGCTCTCAAGGTGTGGGTTTGCACCACGTGCAGCAGCAGGGCACGCTCCCAGCAGGTCAGTGGTTAAAGCAGGAGGGAGGGAGGGAGTGTGGGTGAGCTATTTTGATTTTGTTTGAAACAATAAAGCCCGAGCTATTTGCAATCCTAACAACAGAACCAGCTTTTAGCACCGGCGTTTATAGGGATGAGTGGGCGAGTTGTTTAAAGGGGGGGAGAAAAAAAAGTCTTTGAAAACAGTCCAAGGAAGGGTGATAATTTCATCCTGGAAGGGAAAAGCGTTGGGCACGTCTGTGTTTGCAGAGTGTGTGTATGGGGCTGCTGGGACCACAGAGCCCAGAGCACACAGGGGGCTGCAGGGGGAGGTTCAGGTGGTGACTCTGCCGGTCAGGGATGCTCTGCTTGCTCTCCTTCTCTGTGTCCCGTGCCCACATGCAAAAAGTGCTCTTTGCTCTTCTGAGGGTCTGCCCCACCTTCTGCATGCCGCCCTCTGTGCCTGCTCCATGTACCCTGATGGAGCTGTCTCCAGCTTTGGCTCTTCAGTTACAGGATAAGGGCTCAGCTGTGGTTCACAGCCCCACTTCTCTCTGCCCCCAAAGCGTCCCCTCAGCCCAGCAGTGCAGAGGCAGCAGCTGTGGTGCAGCTGTGCAGCTCATATGAGGTGTGGCAGTGCCTGTACTGCTGTGCAGCGGTGTTTTGCACTGAACAGGGCTGTGCCCTGCCCGTTTCCCATCCCTGCCCTCTTCTTTCCTCCTTCATTTGCTGCAGCATTCTTTACAATTAAATCATGAACAGAATGGTAGCTTAGTAGCGAGCTCCCCAGGCAGCAGCTTTGGTTTAGAGGCTGTTTCCCAGTCCTGTCTCTTCCACAGCCCATGGCCCCAGACCCACACACTAATTGGCTTTTGCCTGCTGTCCTGAAGCTCAGGCTGTGCAGGGTAAGGGAGAACCTGGTTTTGTTTGGGGTTAACGGCATTCCCTGCCTCTGCAACAAAAGGTGGGCAGGGAGGGTCAGAGGGTGGTGTGGAAGGAGAGCCGATGGGGGCACTGCAGTGTTTTGCTGGCTGCTCCTCTTCCTGGTGCCCCATCCCACAGTCCCAAACCCACGTTTGTTTGCATTTCACAAATGTAAAGCCTCTCCTCGGGCTGTTGCACGGCGTTCCCATCCCTTCTGTGCATAGAACCTCGTTATGATCGCAGCGTTCCCTCTGTTCAACAGGGCTACGTTTCAATTCAGATTCAATTCATGGCTGAGTATCTCCTGCGGTAGGGCCGAAAAATCACATCCCTGGCAGCACGTGGAGCAGGAGGGCTCTCGGGAGCAGACGCAGGTCCCTGGGTATTTCAGTGCTTTAAATCTGAGCCATCAGATCGTGCCTGCAGGCTCGCGGTGCGTTCCGCTGCCCGCGGAGCTGAGCGCGTTTTGCAGATGTCGTTCGGTAAAATCGATCCCGATCTATTTTTAAGGCGAAGTGTGCGCGGCGGGTGGGAGGCGAGGAGGTGGAGGGAAAGCTAAATATTCACATAGCTCCGCGCTGCGTCGGAGAGCATCGGAGAACAGCGCTGGGATCGCGGCTGCGAGGTGAGGGCGAAGCGAGAGCGGGGACGCGGCTGCAGGGGGAGCGCGGCGGGGCTGCGGCTTTACGATGGGGCTGGCGGAACTCTGCTCTGTTAATCTGGGCTCTGGTGCTGAGCGGAGCCGCTGGGGAGCGCAGGACAAACGGAGCTGCCTGTGAGCGGAGCTGAGAGCGCGGCTGGCCGGGTGGGTGAGCGCAGAGCGGCTTCCTTTGGGCTCTGCTTTTTTTTCCTCCTGAAATGAGGGGTTATGCACGGAGAGACAGAAGGGGGGGGGGTTCCTCGGGTCGGGGCTTGGATAGAGCTTGTGGGTGCTGGAAAAATCAGCTGCTTTTAGAGTTGGCTGCTTTTGAGTACCAGCATCCATACTACTCCCTGGGAAGTGGATGCACTGTCCCGTGGAGCACTTGAGCCCCGAGGAGCTTGACTCCAACGAGGAGCCAAGGCAGCAGCCAGCTGCTGGGAGTGGGGCAGCCCCACTGCTGTGCTGGGAGCAGAGGTGGCAGGCGCTTCACCTCCACATCAAATTGAGGCATCCAACCTGTTTCCTCCTGCCTATCCTTTGCGTTTTGGATGCTCATCCCAGCACCCCTCAGGTGCTGGAGCAGTGAGGTTGAGCGTGATGCCCTGCATGGTGCTGGACTTTGGGGTGCGTGGCAGTGCTGCTGTTGGCTCCTCCAAGGGGTGCTGGGGTGATGGAGCAGATGGCGGTGCCGTGTGCATGGTGTGAAGTGCTCCTGCCTGGTGATTTTGGGTCAGCTGCCTGCAGAAAGAGTGGGTAAGTGCTTGGGATGCATCTGGTTGGTAGGGGAGAGACAGATAAGAGGTGACACACGGGCACGGATGTGTCGGGGTAAATATCTGCTGGGCACAGAGCATGGTTTGTCTGGGAAGTGTCTGCAGTCAAAAGGCTGGTTCTGGGGATGGGGTGCTGGGATGAGGTGGAGGGTCCTGCCCCTGCTCCATCACTTGGTGAATCCCTTCATCTCTGTGTTGACTACTCACCAAAATGGGATGAGGAGGAACTGTTGCTGGACAGGTTGCTGAGGAAGCGCTCTCCGAGGGGTGGCTGTGGGAGCAGTGCTGAAACCTGCTGTGTTATCCCCTGACCTGCTCCATGGGGACACTGAGAGGAGAAGCCAGTCTGGCAGAGCAGTGGAGTTTGGCCCCTATGAGATGCTGCTTTGTGGCCAGGGGACAGAGCAGGGCAGAGGCTGAGAGGTTCTTGAGCACTGGTGAGTGCCCAGCAGTGCAGATATTGGGCTGCTCCCTGTGTTCCCAGCACTGCAGCTGTGTTTGACACATCCTGGATCCCACCTGGCAGGCTGAACAACCTGCTCCTTGCACCAGCATGCAGCATCCCTGCTGCCTTCCAGCGAGGGAGGTGTGTTTCAGGTAAGCGAGTACTGCTCCTAGGCTGTCATTAGCCAGGCTGCTGGGTGCTCTGTTCCCTTGTAGAGAACAGCAAGGCTGCAGTGCTGTATACACGGCCTTTCTGTGGGCAGGGAGCGGAGGCTTTGTGCAGGGTGTGGAGTGAGCTGTGGGGCTGGAGCCCATGGCAACACTGTGTGCTGTTGTAGGACTGTTGCTCAGTGCTCTTAGGGGATGCCCAGGCTCTCAGGAAGCCACAGCTCGGCAGCAGACGGTGCACCCCAGGGCGCAGCCCGTCCATCTGCTCACAGATCTTCAGGCAGAGCTCCGTGCAGTGTCATATTGGGGCATTTTAATTAGAGGTGTGGGGCTCTGGGTGTGCCAGGCAGAGCATCCTTCCCTCAGGTGTGTGTGGAGCAAAGATACTGACACGGTAAATGGATGGGATCACTGGTGAGATGTGCTATGGGGAACGTGGTCTCCACATGAGCTCTATGGGTTGTGCTGCTGCCCCTGCTGACTGTGCCACCACAAGGAGCTGTGATGTGAATGAACAGGCTCCCTCCTTCAGCTTCAAATTTGGGTCGTGTGAGCCAGCATGGCAGGGCTGTGGTAGATGCTGTTCATCCTTGGCTGAAGCTCATTCAGGTTGTGGTTTCAGAGGCTGATGGTTGGGAGGGTCTGTCCGTGCTGCTGCTCCGTTGGTGGGTCAGCACCTGGGAGGAGGTGAGAGGGGATTCTTCCTCCCCTCTCTGCTCCCACATTGCCAGTGTTCCTCTCTGGCCCGCTGCTAATTTTGATGCTGCCCTAAATAGAAGCTGAGTGCATCTCATCTGCTTCGCTTGGCATACAGGAAAATTGTTTTCCTTCGTTTACTGACACCGACTCGCAGCTTTAACCCTGTCAGCACACAGCTCTCCCCAGCACAGGGCTCCATGGAAGCACTCTGCATGCTGGTGTCCAGGCAGCAGCCCTGTGCTGGGATCAGCTCTGCACACCCTCACCAGAGGCCCTCCAAAGAGCTCTGCTGTGCAGCAGTGAGCACAAGACCTGGGTTCACCCTCCTGGTACTGCAGCACCCTCTGGCATGGCACAACAATTAGAGGCTGCTGTGAGTGCTATCCCTTCAGCAGCACAAATATATCGCTGTCTGGTGCAAGGTGCTTATTTGGGGCTCTCATGCAAGAACCATTTTCCTGAAGAACTGTAATTTTGTGGCATTTGCAGCTTGGTGATGGCTGGAACAAGCAGGGCGCAACAGTGCGTCAGAAGGAAGCAGGGGGGCTGTGGTCTGCAGAGGTTACGTTTAGCAGCTTGGGAAGGAGGGAAGGGCAATGTGCCTCAGCGTGGCACATGGCAGCACTCTACAGAGGCACCTGCTGGGCTCCCCCAGCCCCTTGCATCCCCCACCACTCTGCTTGTGGCCTCTTCTTGGAGGCTGGTTTTCTTTGAATCATCCAAACCAAAGGGTGGTGAGGAAAAGGAGAGACTTTTTCTGAGCCAGGAGCACAGAGGTTAAAAGGCAGCGACCCTGGGCAGGTGCAGTGCATGGAGAAGGACAGGCATAGTGTGGAGCTCAGCTCTGGGCAGGGCAGGGTGGGAGCGTTGCTGAGGCCACACGGTGAGAGGCAGTTGGGGCGTGCTGAGTCTTATGTGTTCTATTGTCTTTGCAGAAGATCAATCGGACCCCTTCGGATGAGGAATGCTTCTTTGACCTGCTGAGCAAGTTCCAGAGCAACCGGATGGACGATCAGCGCTGCCCGTTGGAGGAATGCCCATCAGAGGCTGCAGAGGCAGCAGCCACACCAGTCCCAGCCCTGGAAGAACGGATACGTAAGCATGGAGGTGTTGAGAAGTCGCTATGACTCCGGGTCATGCTGCTCCTATGGCATGGCTGGCTGTGTGGTGTTGGCTGTGCAATGGCCTGGGTGGGCTCTGGCAGGAGGGGAAGGTACTGCTGGGTGTTCTTAGTGTGACCACAGTGGAAAAACTTCTGGGTTTTGTACAGTTGTTGGATGCTGCGGCGATAGGTGTTGCGTAAGGATGGAGAAGGCAGCAGGATGGATAAACAGGAGGAAGCTCCAGGTGCACAGACAGCAAGCTTTGCTTGTAGGAAGAACATGGATAAATGGAGGAAACCATCTGACAAATAGATGGGATGGGAGAGGCAGGTCAGGGCTGTGTTTGTGCTTTGGGTTTGTGTCCTTTGATTTGCTTTGATTGGACCAAAGAGGAGCGAAGCACTGGGCTGTGCAGGTCCCACTGTGTGCTCACAGGGACGCAGGTCACTCCCAGGTGAGTGACTTCTTCTGTGCTAAAAATAAGGTGGAAGTGAACATCGCTTTCCCAAGGTGTGTTTGTGATGCAGAAGTGCATCTGGCTGTAACAGCTGCGTAACGTATGAGTGTGAAGCTTCATTAAGAGCGTTGAGGCAGGCATACTTTCTGTTCATCCATCACTTGGTCTCTGAGCTTTTTGGACACGTTGTTTGAAGTTTCTTTGTGAGCTGAAGGGTCAGTGCTGCAGTTATTGTGCGTTCCTACAGCTCCAGGAGTTGGGGCTGTCAGAGCAGCAGCATCAGGATCTTGGGGCACCACCAAGTGCTTTGTGCTCCCTGAGGCAATGCCCACCAGGCTGGATTTCTTCCTTGTCCCCATCCCAAGTGCAGTGCCTGCTGTGTGTTTTGCTTTGCTCTCTGCTTTGATGGTAGGCTTTTGCTTGCTTGCTTGTGTTGCTGGCAGTGGGGTTGTTCCTGTTTGCCACACAGGGTAGAAGGGAATGGTGCTGGTCACAGAAGCTGGTGTCCTACCCAGCTCAGCCCAGGGAGGCTTCTCAAACAGAGGCTTAAATCTGTTGGTTGAACAGCATGAAAGTGAGAAAAGGGACCCTGCAATGAGCAGGGATGTGACCCCGCTGTGCTCCTCTCCCCCTCCCAGCACACTCCTCCCTGATGGCATCCCCACAGACAGAGGAGTTCTTCGATCTCATCGCCAGCTCACAGAGCAGACGGTTGGATGACCAGCGTGCCAATGTGGGCAACCTGCCAGGCCTCCGGATAACACACAACAACCTGGGGCACCTGTGTATGGAGGGGGATGCCCAGGAGCCGGGGGATGAGTTCTTCAACATGCTGATGAAGTGTCAGGTACAGCAAGCAATGCCCCCCTGCTCTCACTGGGCTGGCTGTGGGCAGCAGCTGCCCACCTGCAGGCTATCAGCATGCAGCCCTAACCCCTGCTCTTCCCCTGTAGTCCTCCAGGATAGACGACCAGCGCTGTGCACCACCAGACTCCATCCCCCGTGGTCCCACCATGCCAGATGAGGATTTCTTCAGCCTCATCCAGCGGGTTCAGGCCAAACGTATGGATGAGCAGAGGGTAGATCTGGCCTCAGCACAAGAGGATGCAGAAGAGGAGCAGCAAAGGCCTGGTTCCAGCTAAGAACTGGGGCTGGGTTTGGGGGGTTTGTTTTGGTTTCATTTGTTTATTCAAAAAGAACTTAAGTGTAGGTGGTTCCAAACCGGAGTGCTCTGCACCACCAGGCTTCTCCCGGGCTCTGCACCTCAACTGCATTGCACTTGGTGTTCAGAGGGGACAGTTTTGAAACAAGGGTTTTTTAGGAGATGCAGCCTCTGTAATAATGGGCA
Source organism: Excalfactoria chinensis (assembly GCF_039878825.1). NCBI lineage: Eukaryota > Metazoa > Chordata > Aves > Galliformes > Phasianidae > Excalfactoria > Excalfactoria chinensis. The sequence goes on along the minus strand of NC_092842.1, from coordinate 6,536,189 downwards.
CAGCTCAAGGGAAGATGACCTTGGCAGCCCCTTTGCTTGTCAACTAAAACTCCAGGAACTCACACTGTCAGCTGAAGGAGGAGCCCAGAGCAGGTAGTTAAATGCAGCCTTGATCTTCTTTATTTCTAAAATACTTTTAATAGTGGAAGGGAAGAGGACCTTTTTCATTTTGCAATCACATCTGCGTCATGAGATGACACAAATTGTTCTGGATCCTTTCCTGGAACATCTTCATCGGTGTTGTTCTTTCTGCAGACGGAAACGAGCCCAAATCAGAAGCTACACAGGACCTTTTAAAGCTCACCCCTTCCCCCTGGCTGCAGCTGTGGTCCCCCACCCTCTGAAGTTTGTTCTGGAGTTGCAATGAACTCTGCAGTGAGAGCTTTATGCTTGTCCCTTCTGCTTCCTCAGCTGCTCCTGTACAGAGTTGTGCCAGAAGCTCCAAAGCAGAAGTTGGGGCTCTCCCACTTTAACCTTTAGTGGGATCTGGAGACCTCCAGAGAGCAAGCATGTACAAAGCCCTGAAAGGTAAGTGCCAGCTATGCAGCCTGTACTGCAGCCACAAGACAGAAGAGATGGTACGTTGGAAAGAAGGAAGAAAGGCTCCTGCCCATCTATTCAACACAGAAATCAAACTTAGCTGAACTAACTGTTTCTGGTGCGGCTGAGCCAGAAGATTCACATGGGACTGTCCAGCATGCCTAAGACAGAAACCTGCATCTGGCACTGACCTGTTCTGTGAGCCAGCAAAGTTTTCTGGCCATGGCTTGTCATGAAAGCAAGCAGAACTATTCCCCGCATCCAGCAGTGGAGGACAATAGCACTTCCCTCCCCTTGTTTCACCTGAAAGAAACCAGTGCTGTGCTGCTCAGTGCCCCAGCAGAGCTGCTCTCAGCACAGCAGTCTTTATTCTGCACAGTCTGGTCCCACACCAGTAAGAAATGGAGCCTTGGTGACAGCTCCGGGCTGGAATTGTTACTGGGAAGTCAGTTTCACCCTGCACACAAATGTAAGGGTCTAAGTTCACTTTCATTCCTTTTGGTAAAGTTGGAAATGCAAGTTCAGAGAAGAGGGCAGCAGAGATCAAACTGCAGGAGGTGGAATGCTTGACCAGAGAGGTGATCCTGGACTTCAGAAACTCCAGTACTGAGTTCTGCCAAAGCAGATGTGTTTCCTACAGGGAACAAATCAGCACTTTCTAATCGAAATGCATTTTATAGAAACATTTCCAACCTGACCAGTGCCGCTGCTCACCAGGCACTGAACCTGCCTGTACTGACCATGGGAGGGGTAGCTGCATTTTGGTTGCCACCAGGGAGCACTCACCTGCTGCACAGAGCGCTGGGCTGAACCTCTGCCCCCTTCCTGGGCCAGGTCAGAGAGCTGGAGGTCAAGCAGGAGGATGTGCACAGCCACGTATATACCCAACTAGCTTGTACCTGTAAAGAGGACAACATTGGAGATGAGAACGACTTGACCAGCTCCAGGCTTGGCCCTGGTGCAGCTCTCAGCCAGGTGGTGAACTGGAATCTGACCATTAAGCTTTCAGAGGTGTTAATTATTTGCCATATACTTGAATGTATGAGCTTATTTATTTTTTACATGTGCATTTGCTAATGTCATTTTAATGGGGAATTTCCAACCCACAGGTACTTCTTTTCTAAGAAAAATAATCTGCCAGATGAATTAATATATTAGAAACAAATACAGCTCAAGGGAAAGGGAGGGTTGTGCTTAATAAATATTTGTGTCTAAGCTTCAGTGGCAAAATAATCTTTTCCCTTATGTTTTTTGGCCCACCTTCCTGCTTTGCTGTCAGCAGAGCTAATGGTAGCTCTTGGGGCTGGGAGTGGGGATTTGTGGTGGGTTTTTGTGGCAGCTGTCACCATATGCAAGTGTTGAACAAGCACACAGGTCTGTTTGGAAGCAGCCACCATCGTCCCAGGTCTGCCTGCCTTAACTCACTTCAGGTGTTGTGGAGAAAGTTATAAAGCTCTGAGCAGCCTCTACCCCTGACCACCAGTCAAAGCCCAAAAGTACAGGGGCAAAAGGGCATCCAAAGCAGCCTGTGACTGTCAAGGATCTGCTTCTCCCCTACCTCAAGGAAGAGCTCAATCCCTCCTCACAGGAATGGGGATGAGCCCTTCTTTTCAGGCAAGGTGCTTTGGTACCTGCTCCCAAAAAACAGGCCTTGTTTCCCTGGATGGCAGCTGCTGCAAGAAAAGGGCAGCAATTTCTGCACAATGCCCTGGCATAAGCCCCTTAGTGAAGATACTCACAAAGCAGCAGGCAGCAGTGCAAGCTCATTCTAACACAGCAGGCCATTAGACTTTGCTAGAGAATGAGCTGGAGAGCAGCAGATTTTGGATCCTGAGGCTTGTGAGAATAAAGCCAAGTCTCAGCTGGTCTTCCTATGCCTGGCTACCTTGCGTAGGCTCCTGCCAGTCCCAATCAAAGATTAACAAAGAGCCACCAGCTTGCTCTCATCAGGCATTCTTAAGCTTCCCAATATCCAGACACATGAAACTCTGTACTGCCAAAGGCTTTGTGGGTGACTTGAGGACAGAACCAGATATGCAAAATCTTGAGGTTTAGATTCCCTGGAATCTAAACAGATGATGGTTCCTATAAGTGAGTGATGGGGGGCCTAGCTCACTTGCTGTCTCACTGTCCTTAGCAGCTATGGAAGGGATCATGTATTCTCTACTACTGTCTGTTGCAGAGCACCTTCCGAACAGAAAGATACCCACAGTGAGCAAGAGCAATGGCTCACAGCCTGCAGTGATTGCTGCTCTGCTGTACGCTGAAGTAAGAGAGAACAACACAGCATTGCCCGGCAGCAGTCACACTGGGTGCAGCTCAGCCAACCCCTTCCCGTTCAACCCTGCCAGGCCAGCTCGGTTCTGTGCAGAGAACAGCTCGCTGCTGCCACCCAGCGGACACAAGGGGGATTGCCGGGGCTGCCTTGAATCTCAAAGGGCAGCTGCTGCAGCAGCTGTGAAATACAGAGCAGGGTGCTGGCCCCAGTGTGGGGCTGTCATGGGGAGAAAACCTATTAAAAACATCAGAAACAGGAGACAGATAGACATTGCTCCTTCCTACCTCGCTGTGTAAATGGCCTGAGAGACACTTGAGAGCTCGTGCTGACCGTGTGCCTGCTGGGAGTTTTCGCATTGCTCATCTGCCAAGTTACACCAGGCCTGAGCCTCAGCACTTACCTCAACCCTCTCCTGAGCCTCGTGGTCCTGCCTCAGCCATGACTTCCAGTGGGCTGGAAGGGCGCGCAGCCCATGGGGGAGGGGGCTGCTGGCTCCGAGCATCCCATCACTGTAAATTCCAGGCTGGAGCCAGCAGCAGCTTTCAGAAGCTCTCCACAGAGGTTTCCTGACTGCTGCTAGGCCAGGCCAGAACCATGGGTTAACTCCTGCATGGTTCTGCAGCAACGAGCTCAGTATTCAGCAGCACTGAAGATCACAGCCCAGGGATATGCATAGAGGTATCAGCCACACACCTGCAGGGGTTTGGCAGAAGGCTTTCTCACCTTGCTGTACCTCTCTGCCTCTATTACAGCAGGACCTGGCAGCCCAGAAGACTACGTGAGGCCCTGTGCAAGCAGCACACTTCACAGCCCCAAGTTCTCTTGCACAGGCACACAAAATCACTTCCTCTCCATATAGGGTCCCCATCTTTATGCCCTCTAACAATCACCTGGGGGGACAATAAGAACACCAGCATCTGCTGCAGCCAACAGCTGCAACCCATCAGAGTCCCCCAGCAGCTGGATGAACTCTGGAATTGAATGCAATAAAACAGGAGAGGCAGAAAGCCAGAGGCAAAGTTATTTCCTATTTCACAGCAAAGCCCTTGCAGGATACGATGGGGGAAAAGAATGCAGCTCTCATTAACAGCAGTGAAACAGCTTCGAGGAACACAGCAAAGGTTTTATGCCAGCAAGGCATCCTGTAAATGCTAATCTGCCCCTGCCTCAAAATCACTTCTCTGTGCCTCAGACACCCATCAGTGCACTGTCACTCACCGTGCTCTGCTGCTCCAGCTTTGGGCATCACGGGTCCCCATCACACTGCAGCTCCAGCAGCTCCAGCTGGCTTTTTCCCTTCTTCCCAGGAAGATACTCTTCCCCTTTTCCAGAAAGAAAGAACCTCTTCAAAATGAAGCACAATGTTCTTTTAAATTCAAGCTCTTAGCAACAAACGCTCCTGTTCTGTACACAAAGCCCATCAGAGAAGCGCAACCCTCTCCCCTTCCAGCTGTAAAACCCAGCATGCTTGTCATTAAAAGCACCCGCTTCCTGCCCTGTTGCACAGCAGTCTGCGTTTGCTTCTGAGGAGCCCCATGGGCTGCATCCTGCCTGCTGCAGCTGTTTCACAGCATTTTGAGCTCCCTGTGTCCCATTCCAGGACCTTGCCCTGAAGATTCATCCACTTTGTGCAGCCTACTGCTTTGCGCTCCACCCAAGCTGCTGGCCTAAGCTTTCAGAGCTGCCTCCAGCAGCAGGAGCAGCAAAACAGGCCTCTCTCCATCCTCGTAACTGGAAAACAGGTACCCATGTGTGAGCAGCAGCGGCTCAGCCTCCACTCTGCCTCCAGGCAGCACCAAGCGCCAAGGACCAGAGAGGCTGCAATGACACTTCTTAGCTACAATTCCTACTGTAAGAGAGCAACAGCGAGCACTGCCTGTCTGTAGCCAGGGGCACAGAAAGGTGAGGAAAAGAGCATTACAAAAGTTAGGTTATAAATGAACTGTTTCCAAGACAACACAGATCCTGTAACAGCAGCTCCATTCCACTCCATCAAAGGCATTAACAGCAATGGCAGCACAGTGCTGCTGTCAGGAACAACACCAGAACCACTTTTCCAGCAGTGCTAACAGGAACCAGCAGCTGACAACAGGGTGAGCACACAGCAGAGTTCCACTCCTATTTCTTAATGAATACATGGATTGCTCCCCATCTAACTGCCTCGGAGGGAGAGAACTGTGTTTCACGGGGATGTGAACACACACAAAACCCAGCTGATGGATGCCCTGCCCCTCAAAGCTGTTTCATCACCCTGAATTCACCTATCACCACAGAAATGTGATTGTTTTCCTGTCACTCTGATCCATACTTACAATGCAACATATGGAAAACACTTCAGATGAATGAACTACGCTCGTTAATGCATGTAATGCTCTTAATGAATACTTGAATGATGAAGCCATGGGCACCATGCTTGGCTGAAGGAATTGGGTTTGTTCAGCTTTGGAAACACAAAGACTAAGAGGAGTTTGTATTGCTCTTTAAGGGAAAGGTGACATAGAGAAGGCTTTCCTCATAAATCCAGCATTTAGAAAGGTAATGGGCACAGGATGAAACACAGGAAATTTCTGTTAGGTATTGGGACCTGTTTTATTCTCATACTACAGGATAGATCAAATACCAGACCTAAAGAGTCTACAGAGCTTCCATCCTCAGAGTAACTCAAGCCAAGACCCTGCATGCTCTTATCTAATTGAACCTCCTTTAAGCAGGGTGGCTGGGCTCCTCCAATCTTCATTACTCTCTGATACCAAGTTTAAAAACACAAGAAAGCAAATACTTGGTTGTACTAAGAGTGTTAACAGGCCTCATATCATAGAAATTATGCAAGCAAATGAACCCAAAGAAACTGCAGTTATGATCACCTTACTGCCTGATTCATCACTACCAGCACACAGCGCTGGGGTAAACACCTACATTTCTCATTTATCAAGTTATTATTTTCTCTTCTAGCTGATCTTAACATGCAGCAGTGGCGTTAATAAGCACCTCAATGTCTGTCAAATAAGACACATTTCTAGGTGCTCCACTTATCTCCAACGTGCTTTACAAATACTAATTGTTCCTTCACGCCCATCCTCCCCCTCACCAGTGAGGAAGTTGCATAACCCCAACCACAGGGCTGCTCACTGCACCACCACCCCACCAGGAAACACGAAGCAGGGGCAGCCATGGGGCAGAGCAGGAGTGGTGTAACCCCAAATGAAGATGTTCAACTCCATGACATATGGGGCAGAGCCTGAACTCTGGAAGATACCACAGGAAAGAATAAGGCAGCATTGAAGTGACTGCAGCACAAGCTGGTTGTCCAGTGCTCTTGCAGCTTGTTTGGCTTTGCAAACTCACCTATGGTCAGGGCCATGTCCTCTGGTGGTCCCAAATGCTTCTTCTGTTCAGCTGCCACCCTGTGCACCTCCAGGAGCACTGCAATCAGCTGCTAATGGGCAACACCTGGGCAAGGCCAGAGGACACAGCCAGGACCTCCAGTTAGTGCCACACCTGCCTAAGTCAAAGCACACGGTCAGAAATGATTTGCTCCATTCTCACCTTAGAACAAAGCAGGTTTCTCAGTGCTGCTGTGACACCTAAAACTGCTTTAACAACAGCAAAAGTACCGGGAAAAAAAAGACCCACAGCCCAAGTCTGACATTATTAGCTCAGTCAAAAGCAAAACTACACCAACCAAAAACAAGGCAGAGAGAGGAGATAGACACCCATTTTTATTCCAAACATGGTCCATCGAGATCAAGAAACATGAAAGTCTCTCTTGCCATCAGAATGACACCAATCCCACTCGTCAGGTCCGTCCCTTGCCGTCAGTCTCTGGAGGGTCCCCACTTTCTCCCTCCGTAGGATGGCTCTGAGGGTCAGCATCTGCCACACCTTCTGGGAGCAGCTCCAGGGCTTCCTCACCAAGCACACGTCTCACCTTCTCCCCTTTGGCTGCCAGGATCTCCTCGATATTCCTTATAACAGCAATGCGGAAGCCAACAGTGATACTACAGCAAAGGCCAGAGGGAAGAGCCTGGCGTGGGGGCTTTTGGTGATTGACATCACACAGTGAGCTGACACAGGAACAGAACTACCCGAACCTCCTAGGGCTGTTCTTATCCCTTAGGACCAATAACTCAACAGCTACTGCAAAACCTCGTATTTAAAGGACGATGTGCCGATGGTGTGACGATGTGACACCCCCCCACACACACGCACCTCTTGCCCTGCAGGTCGGAGAACCAGCCCAGGTTGTCGGCGATGACATGATGGCTGTGACAGCCGGGACACGTGACGATGACGACGCCGCGGCTGTAGGCCAAGCGGGAGATGTTCTGCGCCGAGCGGCGCCGGCACACCTACAAGGCACGGAGCCGCGGCCTCCGTTAGCAGCTCAGCACCGACCCTCGGAGCCGCTCCCTCCCCATCCCCGCACCTTGCAGGTGTACACCAGGCGGTAGTGCGATGCCTGCAGCCGCCCCACGCCGTCCGGCGGTGCGGTGCACGCGTGGCGGGGCAACGGCCGCTGCTGTGGAGACGCTGAGGCGCCGAACGCGGCCCGCGCCGCCGCCCGCACCAAGCGCTGCAACATGGCGACCGCGCAGGCGCAGAAGAGGCGGCGCTGAGGCTGCGCGGTAGGCCCCACATAGGCCACCTCCCCCATCCCTACGGTAACGGCACCGCTTTGAGCGCTCAGTGCTGTTTATTAACGGATCCGATAACTGGAGGCTCGGCCGAGCTCTAGCTGCCCTCGGTGTCCGTGTTGTCGCTGCCCGTGCTGGGCTCCCAGTCGGCCTCATGGCGGCGGCCTGCGGGTGCTCTGCGGAGAGCGCGCTTCCTGGAAACGGGACCGAGTGGAACTGAGGCCTACGGGACGGGAACGGGGACGGGAACGGGGACGGGAACGGGGACGGGAACGGGGACGGGAACGGGGACGGGGACGGGGACGGGGCCCGACCTGCGGTAACGCTCGAAGCAATCCTTCATCCTCCTCCGCTCCTTCTCGGACAGTTCTTCGTGGGCCGAGCTGCACTCCTCGAACTGGAAAGAAACAAGGCAAAGAGATGAACCAAGTTGCTCTAAAGCCTTGGGGCAATGTTGTTATCCCGCTAGACACAGCTGCTGTGTAAAGATGGAGCCCTTCCAGGCTGAGGTGCTCTACATGATGAGCCATTTTTGGATTTGTTTGCACCCCCGAATCATTTTGCTTGGAAATGAAGGGGAGAAAATGGAAACTTGTGCCTTAAAATGACAAAGAAGAGCTGGTTGCTAACATAGCCCGGACCCTGGGATGTGTGTAGAGCCTGCATTTCATCTGCTTGGGCCTGGAGTCTGCTAACTCCATCATTAACAAGAACATGAGAAATGACAAACCTCACTCAGACCAAAGAGAATCATAGTGGGCTCTTACAGTGGGCAACTCTGCAGGCAGGTTGCTTTCTCCATTGCTGAACTGCTGGTTTTCTCCTTTACAGCAGTCTTCTGAGAGAAAACAGAAAAGCAAATCACAGTTTCAGTCACAGCTGCCATGCTGAAGCAACTTCTTCCAGCAGTTCACCGCACAGCAATAGCTGTTATGTAAGAGCTGCCCAACAGTAATACAGCATCCACAGCAAGCTGAATCCAGGCCTTGAAACATTTAGTATTCAATCTTGTGACCATTGCACAAGACCCTGCTCATTCTGCATGACCTCTGAATCTTGCTTAGGCTGATGGAATTCCCCATAGGATCACCAGACACCAACTGTCTAATTTCTGCTTGTGGAGAAGCAAAACGAACCAGTGCAGAGCAGCACCTCTGTCTAATGTCATCGAAAGAACAATGATGGAGATAACAAGAAGAAATCCCACTAAACATGAATCACAATTTGTTGGTGCTGGGCAACAGGGAAGATGTGCATATTCAGATACTCAACAGATCATATTTTAGCTCAGCTCTTAATGCAGTGATCAGACACTGCGGTATGTCATTGTGATTTGGCTGAGATAGGGTAAGAAAAGGCTTTCTGTTTCAGTGTAGCAGCTGCTGTGAAAGGTCTCCCATCTCAATGAATGACTGCTTAAATCTTTCAGGTGAGGATCTCTGCTTGTTTCCTTCCTTTCGCAACATGTTTCAAAGGAGAATCTCAAGTTTTAAAGGACCCTGTTTGCTCTTCTCCTCACTGCTGAGTCATTTCCACTGGGGCTGCCACGAGAACCAGGGACAGCGTTAATTACATGGTTCTGCTTTTGTGAAAATAGCCTGCAATGTAAGAGAGAGGAAAAGAAATGTCTCTGGAGAAAGACACGTGGTTGAGCTGGAGTGGAAGGATGCTTGTTCCATTCTCAGCTCAGCCACAAACACAAGAGGACTGTGTGAAGAAGAGGCACTGAGGAGCTGCTTCTCAAAGGCATTGTGTACCAGGTGATTTTGGCTGGCCCAGTTCAGAAGGCAGATGACTGAAAAAACACCACCCCTTCTGCCAAGTCATTCACCTATACGAAAGACCACCTCAGAGATCACACAGTAAACAACACGTGGAGGTTTTTCCCCTCCAAAAGGCTGTACAAAGCACTCACTGTTCCCAGATGCTGGGAACATGTTCTCCTTTTTTTTGTAGGTGAGAAGGATGGCAGAATACCTCGAGGTTCAAGTAACTTTGTAATTTACATGCACCCATTGTGAGTCATCTCAAGGAGGTGCCAGGCGTGCCCCACTGAGAAGCATTGCTCACAGACCAGATCCTCAGTCAGTGTACATCTTCTGCATTAGAAATGTGTTCCTGTCCCTCTGAACACTGGACAACCCCATCAAGAACCATACTGTATGTTTTCCCCAATAGAAGCCTTACTTTCAGTCAGGTGCGTATCTTCATCTAGGTGAGCGTGAAGAGTAAGCTATTGGGACACAAACAAATTAAGATCATGAGAAGTACTCCATATTCTTTCTCAGACAGTAGCTAGGAACAAATGCAGGAACACAGGACACAGGCATATAACCAACCTTTCCCCACTGCATCTTGCTGTAAGCAAAACAGGAACCATTCTGAACTAGAAGCTGTGTATCTACACAGACTTATCCTCCATGACCATGGCCTCATTCATTTTGTCTCCAGACAATGTGACAACCTCTACCACAGTTAAGTTATGAACTAAGCTGGAAAAAAACCAAAACCCTCTTTTCTACACATGTCCTCGGGATAATACTTATTTTGGCCCATTCTCTCACAAGAGAGACATTAGAAGCAATGCAAAATAATTTGAATCTTCTGGTCTGCTTGGACTTAACAAATCTTATCACAGCTGCATCCCCACCGTCAGAAGTCTCAGGACATAAGGAGAAGCCACCCTTAGCTGTTGGTCTGCTTTGCTACCTCAGGACTTGATGTCACTGCTGTGAGCCTGACCCATGAATGGAGCACTTTGGGAATTAAGAGTAACTGAGGAAGCTGAAACCATCCCAGAAGAAAATGAAATGTAAACAAGGCACCCTACTCACATCCTGAGAATCTCTGGAGGAGGTGTCATCCAGGTCTGAAGTCTGAAATAAAACCAGTAAGTTCATCATTCCTCATGAGCAAGTAAATGGCAGTAATGGAACATACAGGAGACCAAAGCTCCAAAAGATGAAAATGTGGACTTCCTTCCTCCTACACTCATCTGACCATTTGGAGAAAGCACATAAGATGCTACACTAATTACCAGTCCTCAGATGTCTCATTTAATTCCACGAACTCTCATACCCTGCTCCTATTTCACCCAAATGGTTTGTACAGACTCCAGAGTTCATTCTTGAGCGGGTGACAATGCTTTTATGATGTCTGGAAGCACTGCAAATGTGTAAGGCTTCAGCAGACCAGAGTGAGCTCCTAAGAACTGTCACGTCTTCCTGTTTTCTAAACAGCATGTGTGCACAGAAATAAATGGTTACCCAAGCAGGTAGCCACTGCTTGCTGAAACTGGACTGGTTAGATCTCAGTGTCTCAAAGCAGTCTTATTTGGATCCTAGACTCAACTTTCCAACTCATCACACACATGACAACCCCACAAACATACCAGTGCAGGTAGCTCCAGTTGCAGCCTTTTCAGCTTGGTTTCAGTAGCCAGTAGCTGACTCTCCTTTTGGAAGAGCTGCAGCTGCAGCTCATCGCATCGCTCCCCCAGCTCCCGAATCTGCTTCCGATAGGCATCCCTCTCAATCAGGTTCTTAGAGTACTGCATGTAGAACTGTTCTCTGGTCAGCAGTGCCTGGTGTAAGAGACAACATGTAGCACAACACCACATTCAGGGTTACGATATCTACCTGCTTCAAGCAGCAAGCCAGGGATTAACAGCAACTTCTGGAGGAATGTTTTATCACCTGGTCTCTTTCTGAAGCCACTTCCTCCATCTGCTGTAAGACAGCATCCATCCGTTTTCTATACATCTGGGAGTCCTTCCTCAGAGACGTGCACTGTAGTTCAAGTATCTCTTTTTCCTCAGCATACTGTTGAGACATGGCTTATGGGTGAGCCCAAGCTAGAATCTCACCACTTCTTCTCTATACCACAGACTGCTATAGCCAGACTTCCCCGCAACACCAAAGCCAGACTGCCCTGCTGGAGCAAAGCCAACCAGAAGACCAGGCGGTATGACTAGAAAGCCTGCTAATGACAGACTTTACATGTACCTGAGCTGTCAATCATGCTAAAAGCTCCCACCACCCTGCAGGCTGAGGCACAGGCATCAACAGGTAACACAGTTAATGTCACAGACCCAGACCACTAGAATATTAACATGCCTTTTCCCTCAAACTGCAACATAGACCCTAGAACAGAAGCATCAGCGAATGCTGCCGAGCAGCTTTGCTGCTTCACTGGTAAGACACTTTAAGTGCTTCATCTGCCCATCTGACCCCACTGAGCCCCAGCAGGGATTTGTACTGCACCACACACTTTGTCTCGGAGCACTTCTGCTTGGTGCAGCTCCTTGCGGAGGTGGTACAGGGTGTTCAGCAGGTCCCTGCGCTCCAGTATTTGGCTGCAGTCATTCTGCACAGTCTCACAGGAGAGATTCTTCTCCAAATTCTGTTCCCTGGTAACCTGCTGGACGAAGAAGATACAGCAACCATCTAACTCTGAAATCCAACATGCTCTCTGTATGACTTGGGAGAACAAGGCCATAGCTGACCCTCAAAGCACTCAGTACAGCTCCATCGCCGTGCTGGCTGCATAAAAGAATCATTTCTTTAGATTCCTGACCCAGTCACCCCCCACCACCACCAACCTGGAGAGTGTTCTCCAGCTCCTGATTCTTGGCCAAAAGCAACTCCTTCTCCTGCTGGATCTCCCACATCACTTCATGGCTCGGACGCTGCTCTATGGCATGCTTCAGTTTCATCGAGTGTTTACGCTCTAGTTTGCAGTCATCCTCAGCCTTCATGAGGCTATGCTTCAAGCTGTCAATCTACAAGGAGGTTCAGAGCTCATCAGTAACAGACACAAAAGCCTGGTTGCAAAAGCAATGCTCTCGTGGCAGAGCTCCCCCTTCCTCCGGCAAGCATGGTGCAAGCTTTTCCCCAACTCCATGTTCCTCAGGAAGTCTGGTGTTCTGGGGAGCTGAGACTTGCCTTTGTGCTAAATGGGTACAATGGGCTGGTTCTGTACAGCCCTTGTGAGAGGGCACAGTTTCAAACAAGGGAAGTCTTAATTCTTCAGAGCACAGCTTGTAATGCATGGGCCTACAGGGCTGAGCCAGGGACCATTAAGACATACCACCTACAAGGAATACGCACAATACCTCATAATAGACTAAGCCACACCATCCCAGGCAAAGATACACCCAATACACAGCACAGCACTTCAGGGATCAAGCGAGAAGGAGGAAGCTTAAGAACACGGTCACTCACCTCTAGGAGCAGGTCCCTGTTCTTCATGAGGGCATTGCTCTTCTCCTCGCTCTGTCTGGCATAGCTCATTGCCAGGTTATAGTTCTCATCCTTGCACTTCCGCAGCTCCTTGCTTAGACTGTCCCTTTCCTCCTTCATCTTCTGCACCCGCTCTTGGTGCTTGCGGAGCAGGCTGTCCCTCACCCACATCTCTCTGATCATGTTCTCTTTGGTGTGCAGCCACACGGTGAGCTCCTGGGCCTTCTGCCGCTCCTCCTGCACCGTTCTCTGCAGCTTCATAATCTCATTCATCAGGAGCTGGCTCAGGCCTGACTCCCCAGCTGTGTCTGTCAGGTGGACAAGTATCACTAACTGCTGTCCTGTCTGCAACACACACACACACACACACACACACCAGATTTCCACCCACTTACCACTAAGAAGTTTTATTCCAGAACTCAAACATTACCTATAATCAGAGAGAAAACCCTGCTCGGCTCCTTCCCAGTTATTTTCTTATACAGCTGTGGGTAATAAAGCTCGAGACTCTCCATGAATGCCTCAAAGCCCTTGTGCCCTGTTCGCTGAAGAATGTCCAGAAGAACACCTGGAACAGCAGCAACGTTCTATTAATTGCTTTCTCTCTTCACCTATTTCTAACAGAACAAAGAATTGCTCCAATCTCCCCACAATTCTAAACCAAATGCTGGACAATAATACTGGAGTATTTCAGCTGCAGGAACAGTTAACACTAAACCTTATATCTAGCTTCTACTACAGCGGGTGTTGTCTCAGAAGGGCACTTTATGTAACTTAAATGGAGCATCACCATTTTCCTTTCTGCAGGCTGAGGCTCTGCTCCCAAATACCAAAGGCAGAACAGTACACCGTCACAGAATGGGCTGAGTTGGAAGAGCCAAGGCTGCACTTCACCCACCTGCTTTACGTTTGCGCATGACCAGGCTGGGGTCATTGAGAACCTGTTCCTCATCATCATGGTTTATCACCTGGCACTGGCGAAGATAAGGTGTTATTCGAGAAGGATCTATCACAGAGATCAGCTTCACCCGGAAGTTTTCCAGGCTATTCCAACACGTCTCATCATTATCTTCTTCCAGCATGGTGGTGAGAAGTATCAGTGAGCTGCTTCACCCTCCCTTAAAAAGCAAAGGCAGGAAACAAAAAATGGAGACTCAAAGCCCAGGGGAAGTGTGGGTGGTGGTGGTGGTGTTGAAATCAAGTCAACAACGTTGAATTTAATTCCATTAATTCTGCTGCCTCTCATGGCCACCTCACGATTCTCATCTGTGCAGTATCAGCACAGCTTCAGCTCCTCCACAGGTAGGAAACAGGCGGGTAAAACAAAAGCAGGAAACCCAACTTTTCTGTGTTCAGACTTCTATCTAAAGTCAGTTTTTAGTCAATTCAAATAAGAAACTGGCATTATTTTTACCTCTTTGCCCCTCTGTGGTCAGAGTATTCCATAATGAACAACTCCTGAAATCCTGCTCATTAATTACTATGCTCATGTCACATGTATGAACTGGCTGCAGTAGCTGTGTCATTGTCAGTACCTGCCAGCAACCTCAGCATTCATGTTTCCAGCTGTTTTGTTTAATTGGGGTCGGAAGGGGAAGAGTTCTGACTACACAGGGGCTGAGATTTCACACAGATCTTACTGCATCTCCCCAAGAGCCCATTTCTCTGCTCCTGCATGGGACAGGACTCCAAAAGTGAGCTGAACTGACACGGGACTAACAGGTCAGTAATAATCATGGGGGGAAAAATAAACTACACCAAAAAGCCCACCTTGCTCTGCCTGACATTAAAGCAACCCCAGCAGATCATCAGCAGAAAAGCATTTCCGTTTGATGAGAAGCACACCCTCCCCTCAGAACAGCAGTAACAAAATCTGTCAATATAGATCATTCTGCATGATGTGGACCAACCTGGGCCTGTGCAGACAAAAGCCTTCACTCCTCTTCACCTGGTCTGAGAACCCTCACTCAGGCCCTGCCTCTGCAGAAACCCTCCTGGGCAGCAGCCTTCTTTTATACTATGGGAGAGCAGGCCATTCCAGGAGCCAATCTGTGAGAAAAGAGGAAACTACTCAGCTATGCTTTGAGATAAGAAAGGGAGAGAAGAAGAAAAAAGGAAGTCAGAAGGGATGATGGGGGAGGAGGATGAAAGCTGATGACACCGCGAATCACCAGCATTGCTTTTCTTTACACTCACTGTGCCTTTGTTGTCCAATCTGCACCACTGAAGTACCAGCTGTGGTCAGGAAAGTTTCTTCTTGTAGCCTAAGAGTGAAAATCACAGGCATGGATACAGCCAGCACAGATCACACACCAGCCCCTGATGGTACCAGTCCTGTGGTGAATGGCACACAGAGCAGTGGGCAGAGCTTCTGCTATGTGAACTTCTCGGAAAATAAAAGGCATTAGCTATAGTGGTTTGTGAAAGATAGAGCATGCTGCAAGAGGAAAGCCAGTTCAAGATACTTCCTCTCCTGCTCCACTCATTGCATAGTATCCAATTAGAGTGATTTTAATGCCCCTCTGTCGCAGCTCTGCCTAAAGGGACCTCACCAAAGTTGCACCTCACACCGAATGTACCGCTGTGACCCTGGGGAGGTTGGGCAATGCAGTGGGTGACGCTTCCAGCAGCACCATCCCACTGATCTCCACCAGCTCTGACTCAGCTAGCCTTGCACCTCTATGTAAGACCAATTGCTGTTTGGTGAATGAGGAAACAAGCTTTTATTAAGTGATCTGCTGTATGGGAAGGCTGTGGAAGAATCAGGGAAGAACCCAAGCCTGGTTCAGTCCTGCCTTTGTAGCTACTTGCGTATTCATTTTCCACATTCTCTCTGGCTTGCTTTCATGCAGCTTGCAAGCTTGGTTTCTCTCACTAGCAATCACACTCATCCACATATTACTACAAACACTATTTACCATAAAAAACACAGACGACATCAAGAGTTTAAGTGAAAAAAATAAACATCTGTATTTCAACCAGTACCCGAGACTCGTGTGATAAAAAATTAACCTGCTTCTTACTGAGCAGCATTCAAATAACACATCATTACAGCATTAAAAAACACAATGAACCACATATTCTGAACACAGATAAACATTCACATAAATAGGGGGGAGCACAACAAGGAAATAACTATCATTGCTGGCTTCCCCAGGTCCCCAGTAATTGTTACCCCATAGCACTCATGGTAAATGCTAGGCTGGAAGAGAACAGAATTGCTCTGTGCCTCAAAGGCAGTTCTGTTTCATTACTTGCAGCTTGTCTAAATGAGCAGAGTTGTTTAGGTGATGGGAAAACCAGCCTGGATGTTTCCCTCTCCTCTCCAGCTCTGCCTGGTCAGCTTGTTTCAAGTGTGAGAAGTGAACAGTGCAAAGAGCATCTCCTGCTGCCACATCGCAGGGCAGGTCTCCTTCCAGGGGCTCCTGTAACACAGCACAAACAGCTCTTTAGTTGCAGGACTTTTTAATAGGGGAGCAAATGTTTTTGGAGTTTCTACAACCGGTTTTAAAGGAGGAAAAAAGTAAAACCAATCTCATTCAACAAGCAAGCAAATCAAATGGCAGTCATGCTCATTTCACTACAGGCCTCAACACATTAAGACGTTGCACTTGTACACCTGAGAAGCTGCCCAGTTACATACACGAAGGATGTAACCATCCAGGACTTCGTTATACCAGACCTTCCATAAGGAAGCAGCAGGGTCCAAAAGGCTGTCGAATACTTAAACCTCATAGCTTTATAGGTCATTTTATAGTGTGAACACCAACTTCCCCTCCTCCTCATCACTGTATTACTCTTAATGTATGATTAACGGGCCAAGTGCAGACTCCATGTCCTCAGGGAACGGAAGTCAAAACCATTTCAATCTTCTCCTATGGTCATGACTCATTGTTTGGGCTTTGCCACGGGCAAAGGTACTTCAGGTTCTCTCTTTAGAAGAAAGAAATACAAGATCCACAGAACAGCTACTGACGTTACCTCCTCACACCCTCCTCCTCTTTCTGAACCTCCTCCTGATGCGCACACTTCTCCTGACTTGAGGAACATTGGCCGTCCCATCAGTGCAGGTGCCCTCAATGGATTCTGCAGCAATCTCTTCAGTTTCCATGCCCTGCAACATAAGGAGAACAGACTGTGTGAACAGCAGCACAAAACCGAGGAGAATCTGCAAGAAAACCCTTTCAATCATCATTTCATTTATGTTAGCACAGTATGATTTAAAAGTATACATGGGACACAACGCTCTATTACCACAATCCCAGCAAACACAAGCCATGCCAAACACATGCCACTTTCAGCCAACACCAGCACTTCTTCCTACAAGAGTAGGATTCTGTCACTGCTCTCCAGCCAGAACACACCTGATGTGGTTTCTCTTTGCCCAGACCTAACTCATTGCTAGAGAGGTTGCACCTACAAGTGAGACTTCAGTTTTCCTTTACCTTGTTTGGAAAATCAACATCTCTGTCTCCAGGCTCATCACCTCCTGTCCCATCCGACTGCGTGTCCAACTCATCCCCACAGCTCTCAGGATCCTCAGACGCCTCCTCCTCACTCTGCCACTCCTCTTCATCACTCTCTCCATATTCCCTCCTGCTGGCTGACAGAGTCGTTGCCACTTTTGGAGGAGGCAGAGTTGCTAGTACAGCAGGGAGTGTAAAGGCGGCTAGAAAGCGGGCTTTCAGCAGGAGAAAAGCAGGGTCGTTACCCAGTTTCTCATGCACCAATTCTGTGATAGCATTCAAGTCAACCTCACCCTCAGTTTGACTGCCATCAGGGGACAGAAAACGTGCTGCTTGCTTTTCCAGAGCCGCCTTCTGCAGAAGTAGCTTTGAAAGGGTTTTTAAGTTGCCCAAAAAAGGTGGGAAATAAGGCAACCTGGTTTGCAGTGGTGGTACCTGGACGCCTTGCTTTCCACTCAGCCATTCCTTCACTAGCTCCTCATCTTCAAGGGAAATCAGGCTGTAGTCAAGCAGAGTCTTTTCTGCACTTGAAGTGGTTGGCTGGGGTGGAGCACTCGCAGGCTGTTCAGGGGGTGCTTTGGAAGCAATGGGTCTGTATTTCAATGCCTGGACAGCTGAGCCTTCGGAATTCCCTGTGACACTGTTATGAGGAATTGAAGCTCTTGGCTGGAGCACAGCCCCTTTATTAAGGACATCTGAGTTGGAAGATGATCCATTTGCTGTAGATGAGTCCTGGTTTGCTCCCAAGCTAACAACACCTGTCACACAGCAGGAATCAGACCCCTGAGTGCTTGCAGGTAGCTGCACCTGGGGCAGCAGCTGAGCATGCGTGGTTGGTGCACCACCTGGAAGAGCATTCTGAGCTGCAGAAGAATCAACAGTCTTGGAGGAACTATCTGAATGTGCAGATGTAGCAGAAGAAACGCTGGATACGCTGCACACAGGATCAGCCGAGCTCACAGGGAGGACACTTGCAGAATGGCTTGCACCAGCTGTCTTTCCTTCTGAGCCCCCTGCAGCTAACTGGGGACTTGTTTTTGTCTCTGCATGGCTTGGGTGAGGCATACTGATTCCAGAGGATACAGGAGGTGCTCCTAAACCAGAGACATTGCCACTGGACACACTTGCCTGACTTTGAGTCCCCACAGCAGCAGCTTGCAGACCTTGGGGAACACCCACAACAGCCTGCACAGCACTGGAGAGCAAAGCCTGTTGTGTTACAATCCATGTGAGAGGCAGCATCCTGTCAGGAGTCAAATGGGAGCCAGGCTGTGGAGCTAGAAGAGCAGGCAATAGATTGACCGGCCCAGGACAATTTAGTTCATAGGTAACTGGTGCAGGAAGAGACAGTTTGCTGTTGCCAGACTCTACGCCAAAAGGCAGCACTGTAACTTGATGTGGCACAAAAGCTTGATTTTGCAACACTACTGGAGCTGAGCTACCAGCCAGAACCTGACTGTTGGACCCTCCTTGATCTGCAGCCTTTCCTGCTGCAGTTGGATTCAGGCTTGGAAAAACTCCTCTTTCAGGGGTATTTTGTGGAGCCTGCTCATTTAATTCCTTATTAGATTGCACTTTTGTCTCTTGCGAGGAACCAGGGCTCTCCCCAACTTTTGGTATTGATGGAGATTGGTTTTCAAGCATAACAGGGGTAGAAGCAGAACCTGCAACAGAAGTAAACGCCAATGGGGGAGCTGGCACACGTTGTACTTGGCTGTCCGTAGAACCAACTGCTCCAGGTTTGCTCCCCACTTGTGCAGAAGGAGTCATTTGCTGTGGTGGGTGCTGGATTATCAAAGGCCCTGAAAGCATCACCTGTGGGGCAACAAAGACTTTTGTCTGCATAGCTTTCTCTCTTAGCTGCTTCTCTAACTGCCGCTTCTCTCTCAGCAGTTCTGAGACAGTTTTAGGCTTCTGCCTTTGAGCTTGGGCTGGAGGAGCTGGAAGAGATGGGAGAGCTGGAAGAGCTGTCCGCGTGTTGGGAGCAGGCTGCGATGTGTTGCCTATAAGATGAATAAGAAGGAAGAAAAACAAGTCTTCAAAAAGGAAGAAAGGTTTCAGATGTTATTTTGTAGCTATTAGATATCAATTACCCTGCATAGGAAGCAAAAAAAACTCCTGACTGTGGGAGTTCTTACAACACTGCAGTGTTGTTGTAAATGAGTGCACTGCTAGAGAGAAGTCTAACAGTACAGCCTACAGACCATCAGGCAGGCACAACGACAGCGAGCCCACAGCACTTCAGTACTGCTGCCAGTCATTACCAAGGTTAATGTATTAAGCCCATAACTGAAAAATCCAAGAGCTACCAGAAAGCAGCAAGGCAATGCATCTCATTTCAAAGTTCTCCTTCAGTTCAGTTGGTTATTAATATAATGATGATGAATTAAGTGAAGGTTCCTGTGCATCATAGAAACAAACGCTCTGGTAGGTACCTGAAGATGACTCCGAGCTCTGGGAAGCCTGCAAAAAAAATTTATATTAAATTACACTTGAGACATATAAAGATCATTAGAACAGCACAGACAAAGCATCACCTGTCAGCATCCCATGCAAATGGCCACACGGGCAGCACTTTACTGTGCTTCTGATCCCAAATCAACCGGTAGCACACAAACAATACCAACACACCACAGACATCAAAGAGTCTCTGTTTTAGTCAAGATTCCAGTGGGAAGAGCTCAGAAATAGCTGGTGTGCAATACCTGCTGAGGCCTCACCGCATCGGCCCTTCTCTCCCGAATGATCTTCATGCAGCCATTGGTGTCAATCCGAAAGAGCTGCAAGATAAGCATTTCATTACAACCTGGTTCAGAAAAAGAACGTGTTGGTAGAGCCAGCAACACGACAAGGCGGATGGGAGAGGCTTCACATGAAAGTCTCTGGGTACAAATTCACACTTGCAGAAAACTGTGACAGCATTCGAATGGATGCAAGGTTTACTAAATAGAATAAGCAATCCAAGAGAACAGGTTAGTCTAGTAATTAGATTAATTTAAATGAAAGATTTGCAATTGTTTTTAAGTATCAAGTATAAAGATTACTGCTCCTTTAAAGCGGTTAATGCTGTTAAGACAAAAAAGCCTACCTGAATGAAAAGTGTGAAGAGGGGAGTGCTGGAGAGACTGACTGACTTGAGCTTCTGTTGAATAGAATAAGCTAGAAAAAAAAGGCCCAGCATCAAAAAAATCAGCTGAATATTCACTTGAAAGGTGCCAGAAAACAGGGACACAAAGGAGTACCATCTCTGATGGGTTACCACTACCTTTTGTATGATCAAAAGCCATCTTCCCAGTGCGCAAGGTGCAAGGCAACAGCACGTCGCCCACCCAAGGTGTCACCGCCATGAGGAGCTTTCTGTCAAGGTTCATCTTTCTCCATCGTGATCTCTCTTGACGACGAGTTTTCCTCACACTGTTCCACAGCCCCCGGTGCTTCTCAGCAGCAGATGCACCAACCTCAGACATCTTTGTTATAGCGGCAGCAGAAGATGTTATTAGCTTTGATTGCTGCACGTGAACAAACACATAATTAGAGTTCCAAATAGGAAGGTTCTAACAAAGTTAGTCCCCATTTATTCCCATAATTGCCCTATGATCTTTTCCTCTCGGGACTATAGTAAAATAAGATTTATGACTCCACGTTTACTTGCCTTAAATCCAGTTTGGCAGCGCCCATCCCACTAAAGCAGATGAGACAAAAGAGGCACTTACAAGTTTCCTCTGATAGCACGTGTTTTCTCTCAACACTCTTCTCACATCCTCCAGGGTAACCCGCAGCACTTGCTTCCCACACCTGGAAGCCTTAAAAAGAAATCACAAGAGAAGATATAAGGGAAAGCGTACCATAGAAAGTCACTCGTGCTGCTGCTATTCACAAAAGGTGCAAAAGATCTCACCAGTCCCATTACTGGGATTATCTACACACTCTGGCCATCAGAGGAAAGGGAGTTATTTCAGCAGCCAATCCTGCTTGATGAAGATACGGAAAAGCTTTTGTCTTGGTGACACCGTGGGTAGGAGAGAAGTTCTTTTTGAGGTATTATGTGGCAGCACCAGGAATTTCTGTTTATTCACACAGCTCAGTTTCCAATAGCTCCCCCCAATGGTACAGTGAGAAAACAGCTAACAGGTCTGAAAAATCATCATCTACTTACCTCAGCAATTGCTCTTTACAGCAGCAAATGCTCTTTTTGGAAGGTTCTAATCTAAGCCCAAATTCCATCCAAAACAGACTGAGAAACCCAGGACTCACCTTGTTAATTTCTTCTGTGGGGTTCTTCACAGTGATGTCTGTTGAATGGGGACGTGCCATGCCCCTCAGGATGGTGCTCAGTTCTGTTGCTTTATTAGTAACTCCTTCACCTCCTTCATGCCTTGCATTTGGAATTTTACTGCTGCTGGTCCTCACACCAGCGCTCCCAAAAGAGAAAGGAGATGAAGTTTGGTGCCTTCCTTGGCAGGACTCCGGCACATCAGTCTGCGTTGGGATCCACAGATCAATGCTGGGAAAGGCACATTCCTCCTTACTGGTCTTCTCCTCCTCAGAAGTGTCTGATAAGTCCAGTTCTACATCTTCACTGCTGCTCTCTGAACAGCTGGAACTCTCCTCTGTATGTTGGCGTTTCACTGACCTGGACCGTTTCTTTTTAGCCAAGAAAAAAAACCACACAGATAAGCTGCAGCCAGCACTCAGCCTTGACTTGCAAAATATCTCAGACCAGTAAATTAAAGAGTCTCATGGGGCTGTATTCTACCAGAGAAAAGTGGTTTCAAAATGGATGGTGCAGCAGCACCTGCTTGTGCTTCACCAATGGAACCACAACAGTATTTTTAAGGTGGTTCAAAGCAGCCAGGATTTATGGAGTACTTTGTATCACAACTGGCAGCTCAAAAGATATTTACAAGAAAACAGGAGTGTATGCTTATATAACATCCTTCAAAGCCTTTCAAGGCAATAAAGAAGTTATGGATAACATACAAATACATAACAATTTTAACTTTATTCCTTCAGGAAAAAAAAGGCTGCTTTAACACTAATTAGACCACAAACATCCATGACAAAATATTGTGTGAAATTGAGGGCAATTGTGGCACTGATTCCATAGGATTTCACTTTCGGGTTAGAGATGGGACTGTGACACAGGACAGTTCTGTACAATACCTTCGACCCAATCATGATTTTCCATTTGCTCAGGCACTGGGAACGAGTCCGATGTGGCAACTCAGAAGCTATTTTACTCCAGTGACCTAAAAAGGAAGGAGAGTAGAGCAACCTATTGATGTAACAAACTGAAGGCACAGGATTTCTCTTCAACAAAACCAGTCAGATGTCAGCACTCAGACTGAAACAAGGATACAGTTGCAATGCTGTATCCTCACATAGAATCTAAGACACTTCATTAGGAAATATCTGATTTACACTTTACTGAAACATTGTAGAGCTTACATATATACCTGTTCACAAAAACACTTGAACAAGATTTCTGTGCTTCAGTAGCACCACAATCCGTAAGCAAAGGTAATACAGTCTGATGGAGGCAGTGCAAGCGTGACAGTTACATAAGAGAGCCTCATCTCTAGAAAGGTTTGGAGTAGTTCTCAGCCTAACGAGCATTCTGCTACTTCAGAGTTGTTAATGAGAACCTAAGAAGATCCAGCAGGAGAACTGCTCACCCACCCCAATAAGCCCATCACTCACAAAGAGAGGAGAGCTGTGAAATTCAGAGTGTAAAAGAGTAGGGGGTGGGAAAGGAGATTTGCTTTTCAGGGCAGAACACCATACACACTTACAGTAACTGACTCTTATACAGGGAAATGCATACAAATGGATGATAAAATCCTAATCCTCACCTTTGATTTAGCAAAGATTTCTTTAGACTTTGCTCTGCCATACACTCAGCCAACACCAGAAACTAAAATGACCAAAACCCTGTCAGCATTACATCCCCCCCTTCCTCACAGCAGTAACAGCACGCTCAGGTGGAGGCTGAATGGTTAAAGCCTAACGCTGAGAAACAGTATTGGAGAAAGTAAGAACTCTTTCACACACTGTGTGAGTTCTGTGGAGCTGTGAGCAAAGCGGCCACGCAGCCCTTTGCTACGCAACTCTTTCATAAGTGAACTACCAGGAAAAGGCTGCTCCACGTAAGGAAGCTCAAAACCATCAGCATGAAACTGAGCCTGCCAATGCTAAAAATAAAAGAGGAAGAAATTCAAAGAATCCATTAGCAAATAATACTTTTCTAAGCTAAAAATTAAGCCACAGGAAGACTCACCCAGGCCGTGTTTCTGCACCAGATCAATTAGTTGTTCCTCTTCCTTTAAACTCCATTTGCCTTTCTTTACATCACGGTGCAATGCTTTTAAGTACCTTCAAACAAAGAATATTAAAGTAAGGAACATTTCACTTCATTTATATGGTACTAATCAGTGCTGCATAATCTGAGGCTGAACACAACCAGCAGTCTTAGTGGATCTTCCCCTTTTCCAAGGCACCTATTGCTATTCCCGTAACACAGCACAGTTACAATCTCTGTGTTCTCAGAAATATCAGGCTACGTGGTTAAAAACTACAATGAGCAGTTGTAAAATGGATCACTGAAATCAGAACACTCTGCAGTTGGTCTCCTGAAGCTGGGTTCAGTGCTGAAGATGGCTCAGCACCTCCCACAACACCAATATCAGCTGCAGGAACCAGGCTGTTTGTGCAGCAGCCCATACACAAATGGCCACCTTTTCTCCCTACATGCACTCACTCAGACTTCAGGATCCCTTTGCTCTGCTTAGAACAATGGCCCCTCCAACTTGTGCTACACCACCAGCAGCTATACCAAGGGAACGATGCACCACAGGCATTGCTCTCCCTGCTGGACTCAAGTGTCAGCTCCACCTTCTCTAACTACAGAAGCAAAGTCAGATGGAAACAACAAAGGCTGTGCTTAGAGAACACCTGTAGAGATCAGCAGAGATTGTATTTAGACGTAACCACATTAATGACAGCCATCCCAGACAGATGACACTGTTGTAAGCAAAGCAAACATATGTAACACGAGTTGCATCCTGACACTGGACAATAGGCCTGAAGGCAGAGCTGTTCCACATGCTGTACTTACCGGTCACTGCACTGAGCATCACTTCTCCCTGGCACTTCTGTCCTAATTTTATACCAGTCACGCTCTCCATACTTCTCAACTGCAGCCAACAGCATCTGGGTTAATCACAGAAAGGAAGAGTCAAAACCCTTTGTCAGTAATAGTTCTAGACAGCCAGAAACAGAAGCAGCTCTGTATGTTTCCACAGCATTATCAGCCTCAGTTCAAAGATGTTTGGGAGCTGAGACCTCCCGACCTATAAACTGCCTACCTCAGTCTATTTTACTTTCCTTTGTGCAACATTAAAGCTCACATGCACATAACCATGCATGCTGCAAATCTAACCTCCCACACCCTATCATCCTAGGGAATTAGAGAGCAGAACTCACAGCATCCTCCTCTGGTGTCCAGGGCCCTTTCTTCAAACTGGGATCCACACTCTTTGTCCATCGATAAATCAGCTGGGCAGAATCTCTTCCTTCCATGTAATAGGCAACTAGAAACGAAAAGGTGTCTTTTAAACTCTGCTGCAAGCAATATTTCTTCACTTCTAACATTTGGAACTGCAATCTTTTCAAACGAACAGTAGATTGCCATGAGATGCATCTAAATGCCAGCTTTAATGCTTTGAAAATGGCACACTACAAGAACTGAAAGAGCACAGCATACACAAATTGCTACTATTTATGACATCACCAATATAGACACAGCAACCCAACAATTCATACTCCAACAGAACTCAGAAAGAAACACTTCAGCTCTAATACACACCCAACAGATTCAAGGCATCAGATGTTGTTGTACAAAGGCTGGGGTTTAGGACACCAGAAAACACTTTTTGTTATTTCTTTAATCTTCAGTCCTTGCTACTCACACTGTAATCCCACAGAGAGCTCACAAAGAGCTCTTCTAGAAACCAGTGTACGTACTGTAATGTGTGTACACACATCCTGGACCACAGCACTGTTGTACCCCCATACATACTGACAGACATACCCAGACTGGGCATCTCATCTAGGTACAAAACATAAAACTATCATGGAAATGGAAACACTCGTTGCAAATACAACATCAGTAATTCCTTCAAACAGAGCAGGCCGTGTTCCAGCACACAGAAGTATTAACACGTAAACCTGGAAATCAAGAAACCATCACATGTGAATGGAAAACAATTCCATTTGTAGGTTACTTACTTTTCTTGTATGGGATATGGCTTCCAACTCTCATCTCTTGAACAAGCTCTAAAAGCATCTTATCTTCATCTCTGGTCCATTCTTTCCTTTTCAAGTCTTTGTTATAGGTTTGGTATTTCTGTAAGCACTGAAAAGCCGTCCTGTTTGTCTTCATGGAAAGAAAACACAGCTGCTTAGATAGCTGGATATTTAGGAGGACAAAAGCAAAAGGGCAAAAGTTCCAATTGTTTTGGTACTGTTCACGAACACTCCTCACAAAGGCATTAATTAACAGTGAATTAATATTAGCTTTGGTTTCCAAAACTTTACACGAGGTACCATCAGAATTACCTGACTTTCCATCTCACGTTTCTGGCCTCAAAACTACTTACCCCCAATTCCTGGGCTACAGCCTGCCAGTCCAAATAACCATGTTTAGCTGCAATGTCCTTCAGTCTCTCCGTTTCCTCCTCCGTCCATTCATTTTTGTTGATGCTTGGATGCTCCCAGTTTTGCCAAAACTTCTTCAGTTCTTCTGAACTACGCCGTCCATCAAACTAAAAGAGATAGAGGAAAATCTACTTTGCCTTGACTCGGCATTCATTTGTGCCCAGATGTTTGTCCCAGCTACATGTAATACAGCCTGTGTTCCATGCACGCCTTGGTGCTAATTTGTTCAGAATTAAATGATCAGATTTAACCACTAAAGCAAATTTTAAATGCTTATGTGCTTACCTTATCGAAAACACACAAGTCAATTTACAGAAGGGTATGAAGGGATCAGCAGATAGAAATGAAAGCAGGTCAAATAATTCTCAAGAGAAAGAGGACAGATGTTAGAAGTCATACAACAGCTGATCTCCCAACTCACATGAACGTTTGAAATCTTCTCCCAGTCATGCTCATCAAATCTGTCTCCTAACAGGTCGCTTTCTGGAAGTTGGCTAGAGCAGAAGACACAAAGAGAAGGGAACCATCACATTAAACAGTTAATTAAACAGTCACTTTCTCAGCCTGCTCTTTCTTCATCATATTCCTCTCACCTGCTATTAACTTCCACCAGAACTTACTACTTCAAAGCACCAGCCTCTTTAACATTGATAACTTCAGTCACAAAGCTTGTTCCTTACTGGACTTATTAAAGCAATTTTACTTGAATATAATGAGTGTACCACTGGAAAACTACCCCCTGCAAGGTGATGCTGGTTTAGCAGGGGAAGCAGTACATCACTACAGATGCATCAACACAAAAAAGCTCAGAATTAGTAACAATTTCTGAGCACTCCATCTCCTCAATGCTAAAGCAACAACCATTCCAACACTATTTCTGTCCTGGCCATAGAAATACACAAAGCATGACTCTCAGTGAACAGCTACAGATATGAGAGCTCTGTAAAGTATGAATAGGACTTCATAGCTTCATTTGTGTTGGCCTGTATGAAAGCTTCTCGAAACATCACACCCGGAAGCAACCAAGGAAAGAGGGAAGTATAGAAGTCAGCCTCCCAGAACAGATCTGCATTTCATCAAGAACTTATAAAGAAGATTCCTCACTTAATTGCCTCTATTTCCCGTTCCACTTCTTTGATTTGCTTTTCCAAGATCTGTTTCTCCATTTCAGTCTTGACATTTTCCAGTTTCTGATTCGAGTAACTCAACCTGTTCAAAGACATTTTCAGCATTACTTCATAAGAGTAGATGGGAAGGAGGTCAATGGCATTAGAAGGCATCTGGCAAAATAGTCTTCCCCACAATAATAGTTCGTTCCTTCAGCTCATTGCCCACAATAAGCAAGACTGCCCCCCTAGGTTCTACCACGTGGCAAACTCATCTTATTTTGCTGCTTCTGTGCAAACAGTTGACCCAGAACAGGTCTCAGATTAATCATTTTGGTATTTACAGAGAGATTCAGTGATAGCTACAACAGCAACAAATTAAGTCTGCACCAGCTACAGGCACACACATCTCTCAAAGGACACGCTGTTATGACTCACTTGCAACACTTCAGTTTCAAGCCCTGAGGCTGTTTTAAGTTACACTACTGTGTGAGCAGGAGGAAACAGGGCTATAAAATGCCACAGTATCTTCAATACAAAACCTCCTCCCTTGCTGGTTACCTGCAAAATAATCACCAAGCCTTTGCAGTGCTACCTGAATGCTGTCACCTCTTGCTTATATTATTCATATTATTGCTTATGTACGTTATTAAAACCTTAGACTCTTCAACATCACACACACAAAAATACAGATATCAATAAAGAATGGAAATGCTGCTATGTACAACAGTGTCACACTGCACTGGGGATTTGGGGATTGCTATGCAGGTCTCCCAGGCCCAACAGTGACAAAGTATCTGTGCTGTGCTTTGTAACCTTACTGACATTGCAATGAATTAACATGAGAACTTGCTGCCGCTCATTTTCTCTCCTTACTTCAGCAGTAATGCTCTCATAAGATTGCACAGTACGTACTTTAGTAGCTTGGGCTGTAGCAGGCGCTGTAGGCGGTCACTTACAACTGACTTCTGCAGTAACACCTTCTCTTTGCTTTTCCCTAGGCAAAACAAAAATAATCAAGCATTCAGCCAGTGCAAAAACACTGCCAGAGCATCCCCCACATCTTCAGGAAGAGTTCATTTCCATTACCTACACAATTTTGTCCTGCAGAGAAGGATATAAGAAGCCAGTTGAACTGATTCTGTTGTCCGTCTAAACCACCAACATCACATCTGAGCTGCACAACTTGCAGCCTTCTGCTCAGCTTTACCCCCAAGGAGCCTCAATGAAACCACCACCCAGGTGGATGTGACTCCCTAGAGCTCAAAGCATCTCTCCTCTCATCTGAGCACTCCCCCTTGCACGATCCCATCTGGTTTTGGAGCACTCAAGGGAGACGTGGAATGATGCACCAAAACAAATGCGAATGAAAGAAGGAAGGAAGTCATTAAACCCTCGGTGAATAAATGCATAAATTCCCATTTACTTTGCAGTATTCTTTCAGTGAATTCAACTATGAAGTACTGTAAGTATTGATGTTTAAATACAGATATGGGGGAACGGATGATTATACACATTACATTTCCTGTAGAACACCAAACAGCACATACAGCTACTCACATTTTGTTGATAGCAGTTGTTCAAAGGATTTTATGCCCTGAGCTGCCTTTTCTTTGGCATCTTCATTGGAAGGAGGGCCCTAATAAAGATGAGAATGGATACATGGAAAACTTGCTTATTCTCCTTGGAACTCCATCATGAGCTGCTACCAAAAAGACTGAAACTCAAAACGCATGAAGACTGTCAGACCAGAACTGCTGCTCAGTCACCTTTACATCAGAAAACAAACCTAAAGATGACCAGAACTTCAAACAAAACAGAACCGGATGGTGGAGATGAAGCAGCACCATCAAAACTCCATTGAAAATAAAAAGAACATTCAATGGCCACATGGCTGGAAAGCCCCTTTATGGAACTCTCAGATGTCACAGTCAGACAGAGGTTGGACAAAGCCTCCAAAAGAGGGCAAGCAAGCAACATGTGAGGAAAAAAGATAAGAGGCTCCAGAGTGACATTCACAGTTAGAATGGAACACAGCTGCACTATGGTTATAATACATCACTGAAAAGAAATCAATCTGTAAGCCAGTTCTCTTCACTTACTATTCCTGTTGTCTTGTCCTTAAAGTACGGCTTCATAAAATGGCCCAGAAATATGTTTGATGGTAAATTTCTACCATCTCCTGTCTTTGCTGTTTTTCTGCCATCAAGCTCACACAAGATTTCCTTCTGCAATAGAAGAAATACAAAATGACAGCACCTCCTCTGAATTTTCTACTTTCAGTGAACAGCAGATGAGTCATTCAAACCACTTGCTGCACCAGACTGCACCTCAGTGCGTGTATGAAAGGCACCTCACACACTGGAACCTAACGCATTTGTGTAGTGCAATGAGAAATGTAAATATATAAATACATTGACTCGCTACAGTAAGCTGAAACATAAGATACTATATACTATAGTGACAGCATTTTGGGGGATAGGAAATCATGGAAACTGCACAAAAATAAGCCCTTCCAAAGGTCAGCATTCAAGCGACACTGGTTTGAACTGACACATGAACCTCTATATGCTGGTTCCCAGACAAGCAAGATGAATGCTACACCAGCAAATAAATAAGGGCTGCTACTGCTGCGGGTGATCCCTGCGCTGGTACCTCTCATACATTAAGAACATCCTACAAAGTCTCACTGTGGTTGACAGGCAAAGGATGAAAGCAAAAGCTAAGTCTGAAAAGTGCAGGACTGTTCTACATCTGTTCTGCTCACCTGCTGCTCTTTGTTTTGTGCAATCAGAAGCTCTACCTCCTCAATCTTTTCCTGGATAACTTCCTGATACACATAGTTCATCTGCAGACACGTTTCTGGATCTTCCAGCAGGCTGCTTTCAAGATCATCATCACTGCTGTCCTCCTCTTTTTCCACCTCCTCGAGGAAAACAAGGGGTTAAGGCTACAGGAGAGGGAGTGTTTGCTTTTAAAAGGAAGGACTGTCATCGTGTTGGAACCTGATTTCCAGAAGAGCTGGAAGCACTGAACTCCCTCCCTGACAGCTGCTCTGAACCCTCCCAAAGGTGGTTACCAGCCCTGCCCAGCTCCCCCCTTCCCGCTGTCTGACACAACATCTGACTCCCAGTCCTGCTAAAACCCTCCTGCTGCCACCAGCTGCAGAGCTGCAAGTAAACTGCACAACGCCTGCACTTACATTGGAGATCCCTCGCCTGGTGAGTGCACAGCTCAGAACCATCCCTTCAGATTCCCACCTCATTCATCCCACTGAAGCAATTCTCTGCTTTAACGGTGGAGACAAAAGAGCTGCTCCAACCTTCCTGACAATGAGGTGAGATTTCCCCCTTCCACCCAGCTCCATTCACTACGCAGGTACAAGGATTAAAGGCAGTTACCATTTCTGCAGGGGCATCTGAGCTGTCACCTTCAGCATCGTCTGTCGAACCACAAAAACACAAAAGATATCAATGGTAATGATGATGGAAAACCTTCCAACTAAGGGCTGTTCAATTATAGCATGCAGGATAAAGCAGCGCAGGGTATCACACACACAATTATTAGGGGTTTTTGGGTATTGCTGTTACTGCTGAGTAAGAAGAACGTTTAGTTCCACACCAGACACTTGTTCTTTGTTTCATAGTAAGTAAAACAAATCGCCTCCCATAGGGGCAGCTCCCGCCGACATGAGGTAGGCCGAAAGGGCCCAATGAAGCCCCTCATTCCCCGCCAGGCCCTCAGGGAGGCCCCGTACCCGAGCTGAGGCTGGAGTCCGACACGGCCACATCGTTCCCGTCGAGCTGCAGGCTGCGCTCCAGCTCCTCGATCTCACGGCGGATCTTCTCCCGTTCCTCGTTCAGGTTGGACCCGGTCGGGCCGCCCCGCCGGGACATGGCGCTGCCGCACACACCGGGCCCGATCCGAACCGTGCCGCCGCGGTCCCGCCCCCTTCTACCCACCGACCAATCGCCGAGGGGCGCATCGGTCAGCTGAATCCAAAAGCACGTGACATCAGACAGCCAATAAGAGTACAGGTTCACCAAGACCGCGACCCTTGCGTCGCTTCCGCCTTTAATGGCTCCGTTGTGAGGCGGGCAGCGCTGCCGGCCCGGTCCGACCGGGAGAGGCCTGGAGTCCCTGCCGGCCCCGCTACGGCACCATCACGGCAATGCGGGCACACTCGCTGTCGGCTCAGCGCTGCCCTTTATGGGCTGGGTCCCACCCCGTGCAGGCTCCAACCTCAGCCATGGATAGCAGAGCTGCTCCTGCAGCGCTTCCCGTTTGGTTTCATTGCCCATCAGCCGACAGCTCCGAAACTCTGTCTATGGATTTAAGGAGATCGGCGACCAGCTGCAGCGATTCTGCTCCAGAAACCAGCTGTCTGATGGAGAGAAAATGGCGTCAGAATGGAGAGGGTAAAGCAGGCGGGCACTGCTTTATGGAACAAAACACACTGCAACTAAACACCTATTGGGGATGTGCATCCTTTGGCCAGCAGAGTGCTTGGAAACAACTCACCTGATTGAAGATCGAGAGCTGCTGATAACAGCCATCAGGGTCTGTAAGGCCGTGTCTGCGTTCTGCCTCACCACAGCCAGGTTTGCTGACTGCCCCGACCTCAGAGCTTCGTTCTCCTGCTTGTAATTCTTCAGCTGAACCTTGGAGAGGGAAATAAGACGCTCCATCATGAGAACGTAACACACCACCGGCAGCACTGAGCGACGTGCAGCTACCAATGGGAGGCCTCGAGGGTCTCGCTGCTGTCTACCTGAAGCAATGCGTTCTCCTGCTTCAGTTTCGTAGCGTTGTTTTCTGCCTTAACAGCCCGTTTCTGAAAGGGAATAAAGGATGAGTGTGAGATGCTGGAAGGCTCGGTGGTAAAGCTGGAAGCGACGTGGTTTGTGTTGGATGCTGTGTGAGATGGGGATGGCAGCACTCACAGTCATCAGCTGGAGGTTCTGTTCCACGTGCTGCACCATCGCTTCCAAGTCCTGAGCTTCCTTCTCTTCTTTGATTTTGTTTTCCTCGAGTTTTCTTTCAAGCTTTTTCATCCTTGTAGGAAGAGAGAAAACAGAACTTGTCTCGGTAAAATAACCACAAGAAACTCCAGGGGAAGAAGTGAGAAACTCCATGTAATAACAAAGAGGAAAGGCATCTCATAGAGCTGCCCTTGTAGGCTGCAGCTCAAGGGATCCCTTTCCTCACTCACGTGTCTGCTTGAGCTCCAGCGATCTCCTGCAGCTCACGGATCCTCCTCCTCAACGCGGCATTCTCTGCTCTCAGCTATAAGGGAACAGACAGAAATCCTTGTTAGAGATGAGAGAGTGATTTAACGGCACCGCAAACAGCCCAGGGGCAGGACCAGGAGGCACACGAAGGCAGAGCTACTGCTGGTGCTGAGCGGCTGTTTCCCCCCCTTTCCCCACACCCCATCTCCATCTCCATCCCTCTCACCTCCTCGTAGCTGCGTTGCCGCGGAGCAGCGCCCGCCCCGCCGCCCCCACACGAGGCCGCCCCGAGGTGTTCCCGCTCGGCGGCCGCGGGCCGGTAACATCCGCTCCACTCCGCCTCATCTTCGTCCTCCTCCGCCTCAGCGGGAGGCGCCGGGCCGGGCAGCAGCAGGGAGCCGAGCAGGGGACCGGGCCGCCCCGGCTGTGGAGGGGTGTTGAAGAGGACGGGCTCCTCGGCGCGGTGGGGCGCAGCTCCGTCTCCGCTCCGTGCTTTGCTCCGCACGAACTCGCGGAAGGAGAAGGGGTTGTGCTCGGCCGTGCGATCCGCGGGCAGCTCCGCCGCCGCCATTACTCGGCGCTCCCGGCGCGCGCCCCGCCCCCCCCCCCCCCAGCGGCGCTCCGCCAATCCGGACGGCCCGACACGCCCCTTTCCCGCCCGCAGGCCGCGCGGCTCTCACGTGACCCGACGCCGGCCGGAAGCGACGCTCCGGGACAGGGCAAGATGGCGGCCGCCGTGGCGTGGTTGCGGCGAGGCGCGTGGGGCCCGGCCCGGCGGTGAGGATCAGCGGGAGGAGGAGCCCGTTCTCCTCGCTAACGGCAGCATCTCCCCTAACGGTGTCTGTGTGTCTCGTAGGTGCGGGCTGGCGGCCGCACGGAGCTACAGCGGAGGCGGTTCGTACCCCAACGTGTCGCTGACGTGCCCGCTGCCCGGCGTGCCCAAAGCCGTGTTCGCCGCGGCGGAGGGTCGGGAGCGCTTGGAGACGCGGGTGTCGGTGCTGCAGAACGGGCTGCGCGTGGCATCGCAGAACAAGTTCGGCCAGTTCTGCACCGTGGGCCGTGAGTGCTGCGGGGGGGGGCGGGGAGGTGAGGGGAGCCCTGCGCTGTGCTGCCAGCGCTGACCTCGAGCCTTCTGCTGCCAGTCCTCATCAACTCCGGATCGCGGCACGAGGCGAAGTACCTGAGCGGCATCGCGCACTTCCTGGAGAAGCTGGCGTTCTCCGTGAGTAGCGCCGGGTCGGCCGGGCTGTGCGACACACTGAGAGCACTGCCGGGATGTCCGGTCTGTGCTGACGGGTTCTGTGATGTCTGCGGTGTTCCCAGCTCTGAGCTTCGCGTTTAGCAAACGGTTGGACTTAAAGAGCTCAAAGGGAGGCTGCGCTGCTGGAGCAGGAGACGTTTGTTGCACAGAGTTGGTATTAATAGTTGTCTCTGCTGCTTTGTGATGCTGGTTTTCTTTGTTCTTAGTCCACAGCGCAGTTTAGCAGCAAAGATGAAATTCTCCTCACCTTAGAGAAGCACGGAGGCATCTGTGACTGCCAGGCATCCAGGTATGGGGGGGTTTCCTCTGTTCTCTTTGAGGTGACCACCCGTCACTGTCACACTAGAAGTTGCATTGTTGTTCTAAGCAGCAGAATCCTGCTCGTGTCAGCTGCTGACTTATCCTGCCAGCTCACTTTTGGGATTATGAAAGCCTGCAGCGTTGCGTTTTCAAAGCGTTTATTGCGTTGTGGGCAAACATAGGGCTGCGATGCCCTAAAGCACTGTTATTGAGTCTGTGTGATTCTCAATGCAGCTCTTTGCTTGCCTTGCAGGGACACCATCATGTATGCTGTTTCTGCTGAAGCCAAAGGCTTGGACACGGTGGTCAACTTGCTGGCTGACGTAGCCCTGCAGCCCAGGTTATCAGGTTTGGAAACATAATATCTGCCTCAGAACAGGAATCCCAAAGCATGACTTCAGAATTCTCCATTAGATCATGCTCATCAAGAAGAGTTCTCATGCAGCTAATGAGTATCTCACCTGGCAGTTCTTTCTCTCCTCTTATAGATGAAGAAATTGAGATGACTCGAATGGCGATACGGTTTGAGCTCGAGGACTTGAATATGAGACCTGATCCAGAACCTCTCCTCACAGAAATGATCCACGCGGTAAAACACTGACCAGTCTGTCCTGTGTGCAATACCCTGTATGAGACACGTTGCATCCTCTTCCTCAGTTTCCCCCTCTAACTGCAGGGCTAATCTTAGACTGTTCTTTAAGTCTCAAGCAGAAGGTGTAGATTGAGGAGGTGAACTAATATTTGCTACTTCAATCTATCTTATTTCCTTTTAGGCAGCCTACAGAGAAAATACAGTTGGACTGAAGAGGTTCTGCCCAGTGGAAAACACTGATAAAATCGATCAGAAAGTCTTGCATTCCTACCTGAGCAATTACTATACGCTGGACAGGATGGTGCTGGCAGGGGTGGGAATTGAGCACGAGCAGTTGGTGGAGTGTGCAAAGAAATACCTGCTTGGAGTGGAACCAGTGTGGGGTAGTGCACAGACCAAGGAGGTGGACAGGTCTGTGGCTCAGTACACAGGCGGCATTGTCAAGGTAAAAGGAAGGTGGAATGGCCTTTTCCTTTCTGTTGTTGATTTGAACATGATCCCAAACCAGCCGTGGCAGCTGTGATGTGGTTGATGTGTTAATTAATAGGAATTTATCGAGTCGGATAAAACAGATGTGAAAATCAATCCTAATAGTTTGTCTGCTTTTCACGCAGGTCGAAAAAGACATGTCAGATGTGAGCCTGGGTCCTACTCCAATCCCAGAGCTTACCCACATTATGATTGGGTTAGAAAGCTGCTCATTTTTAGTAAGTATCAACCTAAATGTCTCAATACCTGAACTCCAGCTGATGAAACCTGTACCTACAAGCAGCTTTTTCACTCACCAGTTGATAAGGGCGTTGATTTTTCATGTTCCTCTTGTTCTATGTTCTGAATTCTTTTGCTCTTCACTCATCCCTGAGGGTCCTCCTGGGTCTCTGCTGTTAAGTGACCAAATTTCTTCCTGAATTTCAGGAGGAAGACTTCATTCCCTTTGCAGTATTAAATATGATGATGGGAGGCGGTGGCTCTTTTTCAGCTGGAGGGCCTGGCAAGGGCATGTTCACCCGACTGTATCTCAATGTGCTCAACAGGTTTGTTTGTGTTTGCTAAATGGATAGCAGAAACTGTCTTGTATAGCAGGCTGTCAAGGAAGGCCTCATCCTGTGAAAGACAGCACTCCTAGGTTTTACATCAGCTTATTATGTTGGAAATACACGAGACTCATTTGTTAGTGAGCATTTTGAAAGGGTGAAAGGTCAGAAGTGAGCCAGAATCCCTTCTTCCATTAGCCCAATCCATTCCTTCAGGCAGGGAATTGGCTGTAGGTACTAGTAGTACTATTCCATTGTTTTCTATTTAGTCTCAAGGACTCAGAGGGTAAGAAGGAAAAACTCAGATGTGGGGACTGACAATTCCTTCTGGTACTGCTGAGGAGCCTGAAAACGAGCTCAGAGGGGACTCACTGTCCGTGTTGTTTTAATTTGGATATTTATATTCTATTTTCTAAACTTTAACGTTCTGTTTGTGTACTCACAGGCACCACTGGATGTATAATGCAACTTCTTACCACCACAGTTACGAGGACACAGGTCTCCTGTGTATACATGCCAGTGCAGATCCCAAACAGGTATACAGTCCTGTATTCAAAGACAGGTGTCCATAAACAGTCACTGCATCACTTATTACCAAACAGTGATATGAATTAGCTAAAGTAGTGGTAGCAACTATCTATAAACTTGTAACACTGCAGAATTATTGGAATCCAACAGAGCTGATTTCTGAAATCAAACTAGATGTTGAGCACATTATGCCATTTTAATAGAATATTCATCATGGTTGTAATTTTGTTTCAAATGCCTGTTTTTCTTAGGTCCGAGAGATGGTGGAAATCATCACAAGAGAATTCATTCTAATGGCAGGAGCGATAGGAGAGGTCAGCAACCTAACTTGCAGACTACGTAGATGGTCTTTGAGCTGAAGTATTGCATTGTATTGGCCTTGCTGGGGTGAAGTATTTCTTGTATTTCCATAAAAAGAACGTTGCAATTTTAGCAGCACGTTCACAGAGTTGGAAGGGCCTTTCTTTGCACAACTCGGAAGTGCTCCACAGCTCTTCACAACTATCTTTATAGAGCAAAAGAAAGGCCGCTTAGCACTAATCCAGACACTTGTGTTATCCAGTCATCTTAGAAGATGTTTGTATCTGCTGCTCATTTGCAGGTAGAACTTGAGCGAGCAAAAACACAACTCAAGTCAATGCTCATGATGAACCTCGAGTCAAGACCAGTTATCTTTGAAGATGTGGGAAGGCAAGTGTTGGCAACCAACACAAGGAAACTACCTCATGAGCTGTGTGCACTGATCAGTGAGTAAACCAGTTTTCCTCTCTGGATTGATCTGCGGGTACAATCTAAGGGTAGCAACTTAAAATAGGTATTCTGATAGCATAGATGAATCGCTCCAGTACGGGGACATAAATGTAGATACAGATTCCAAACTGATCTTCTCAGTTGCTTGGAAGTTAGCAATGTTTGTCCGAAGAAGGGCAAAAGCTGAAGCCTGTGTCTATGGCTAGCGATGATTTGGTTTTCTGAGCATCGTGAGGTCTGAGTTGGAACCACAATAAAGCTGGTTTGTGCTATGTAGAATGTGGCTGTTAGAGCGCTGGCTTTTTTTCCCATTGCAGGTAAGGTGAAATCCTCTGACATCAAGAGAGTGGTCACTAAGATGCTCCATAAGAAACCAGCTGTGGCTGCACTGGGTGACTTGACAGACCTGCCTACCTATGAACACATCCAAGAAGCACTTTCTAGTAAGGATGGTCGGCTTCCCCGGCTGTATCGGCTCTTTCGATAAAGCAGCACTTCCTGAATATATATCTGAGAGACTTGCTGCTGCTTTCGTATTGGTTTTGTGCGTTTATAATACTGCTACAGCTCCACTCCCTCCCAGATCTTTCCAGGCATACTGTGCAAACACAGAGTGACATTACAGCTGAGCAAAACTGCTTCAGAACACTGGGCTATGAAGAGCTCACTGTGTTGGATTTAGAGGCCCACCCTGGCTCCGAATGAGTACTTTGATCCTCAAGATGAGTGTATGCAGCCTTCTCTTGGTACTGGGGAGGGCACTGCAACCCCAAATATTTACCACTGCAACTCAAAGCAGTACCTAAGGAGTCACTGCTGTGTGTTACCACTAAGCCATATTGCAGCAGCAGCCTTTTCAGCAGCACTGTGGATGTTACATTAGAGGCCCCGCTGTGTGCCTTCAGGAAAGCAGTGGCCTGCCTGCCCCTGCAGGCACAGCACCCTCACAGGGCAGACACGTGGCAGAAAGCTGGGTGGGATTAAATAACAGAAGGCTTCAGGCTAATAATTAGACGTGTGTTCCTCTAATTAATAGCTTTCCTTCATAAGGGTGCTCACCACACTTGTTATAAAGGATTTCCTTTAGATTACACTTCAGTTTGACATGTTGTACTCTAACAAGAGCTGTATGGGTATAGGGAGACTGCTGAAAATGCTGCTAAAGAAATTATTCTTTCTTCAGAGAATATTACAGCTATTACCATAGTGAAGAAGTATTTGGTCAAAATGACTTGGGGAAAATATTGGTTATTACTCATGCAAAACAGGATCTGCAATCCAGGTTCTGTTCCAAGCATTGTGGATTATCTCACTGCTGTAATTTACCATCTGTAATACTCTTAGAATAAATCCTGTGTCTGGGAATAACTCAGTAATTATGTTAGAACCCAAGGGAAAGTAGGTTTTCACTTGAAAGTGAATTGTGCTCAAGAATAAAAGCTTCTCTTACTCCCAAACCAGTATTCAAAGGAGTTGCACCTTAAACTTGTACCCTATATTCCCTTGGAGTGTCAATCAGATTAATTTAAGGCCTGGCAAAAAGAAGGCAGAACTGTCAGCCTTACAGTGGAATGGAGCTCAGCAAGCAGTTCAATTCAATGAATCGACAGTGTTTAGAAAGCTCACGATACTGAAAGTGACAGACATGGGACTGTTTTGTGTTCCAGAAAGAGAAAAAAAAGGCAAATGTTTAACATACTGAAGGAACAGGGACCCAGAAGAGATGAAAAAGCACCTTGGTATGAATAATCCCTTGCCATAGGGGCTTAAAGATGGAGACAGCTGGATCTCAGCATGTCACTGGCTTGTTGTGTGTTGTAAGGAACAATCAAATCGGGAGCAGAGTACTACGAGGCAGCTATGATCTGCTTTATCACCGTACCTTACATAACTGGAACAAAACATGTTACATTGCTTCTTACAGAACTCACAGTATGGAAGTCATTTGATTGCTGTGCATGTTTATAAAGATAATAAAGAAATCTCTAAATGACTGAAGCAAGTAGCGAGAGTTCTGAAATGGAGCAGTTAAGCACGACCTTTCCTGAACTGGCAGGTGAAATGCCCGTTATTTGTTCAGTGCATAATGATATCAAAGGAGCCTGTCTTGCTTTTCCAGCTGAAGAAGAATGGCTAAGGTTACCCAAAGGGTTAGCAGGCATCACAGTCGAATGGCTATAGATCTGACAGCCCTGCAATAAGAGTGGCTCTCATTTAAGGTACCATATTGATTCATTTTTATTCCTTTAAAAAGAAAGGAAATCCAAATACCTGGTGGCTACAGACAGGTCAGTGCCAGAGATGTTTGTACCGCAGAACAGAAGCCCCGTCTTGGACAGGTTGCATAGTTAGCAGCACTTCCAAATTGTTTGCACGGTGTTACTATTGAGGTGATTAATAACCCAGCCAATCTGTGCCTATAAATATTAGCTGTACTTAACCTTTTACCAGTGCCGTACCAGTTCATATGTGTGCATTAGCCTTAGGGGAATACCACATCAAAAACAGCCAGTTACTCACAGTTCACTGAACTGGGAAAATCAAAACAAAGGGACTTTAACTGTCATCAGAGGTAACAGAATGGCACTGATCTGACTTGCTGCAGTTTTCCTGCTTGCTTCCTCAGTACTCAGTTCAAGATCCCAATCACTTTGGTGGAGCATTACACAGTAGCTGTGTTTAGATTGTTTTCAACTGGAGTGTCCTGCTGCAGAAGGGGGGGGGAGAGGAGGTGATTTAAAGACAAATGCGTGGTCTGAGAGATCGGTATTTACACACCTCCCCACTAACAAAAAGGCCTACAGAATAAGGACTGAAAGGCAATGTTCATACACCTCGAATGTACAATAGTACACTCATACAGATCCTGCTTGCAGAGGTCCAAAAAAAGCCCAACTCAGGAGTAACCATCCACAGACAAAACTGCCTAATTCCCTAAGTGGTCCCCATTATGCATTTTACAGATCACTGCATGTTTGGCTACAGGTAAGGAAAAAAAACAAACCCACAAGATACAAGGGGGTAACCTGACCAAATCAAACAGGCAAACCAACTTTTTCACCTTCCTGCAGGTTCTTCTTAGGTCCCTTGCCCCCAGTTGTGCCAACTTCCAGAGATGTGGACCCTGTATGGAGTCATCTTAGAAGAGACAGACTGCATCTGGTCAGTATGGTCAACAATATTGCGTCTGTTGGAATGGATGCCCTAAATAACCAACTCGTTTTTTTCTTCAGCAAAAGCATTTGAGCTGTATGGATTATTACCTCATGCAAATGAATCCAGGATGAGGTTTAAGACATTCTTCACAGGCCCCAGCAACTGCCAGAGGTGCTTAAGCAGACAGTTCCCTGCAGATTTTTGCCGTGGCTTGCAATGCTCTTTCCAGGCACCTCTAACACAAGCGCTGTGGAGTTCTTAGCTCAGGAAATGCTACATATGCTGCTGGATTTTTGGTCCTTTTGCTGTCGTCGATTCTGAAGTTCCCTTGTAATCCTTCTCTTTATTCCAATCAAGTAGAGTTCTCTGTCAAACTGCCCTGCAGCAAGTGGAATACTGCAATATAAAAACAAGCCATTAGATTAGGGCACAAATGCATTCTTGTTTGCCCAGTGTTTACTAACTCGTTCATAAAACAAAGGACCAGATTTATGTATTTGTAACCTGTTTTTTTTTAAACACCCCCCATCCAAATCCCAATTCTGATTGATGAAGTGCTCCAAGAAATTGTCCTTTTCCATCTACCTGATACTAGATGCTAAATTTCAGTGACTTAACTGCATTTTCTGAGGAGTTACACTAGCACAGCAGCTGACAGTGGAATATTAAGAAACATGGAGTTTCTGGCATACAGCTATGTTATAAAGCAGCCACCATGGGAAGTGCAAACAGTGCTGACCCCAAGAAAGGGAAAGAGGAACAGAGGAAGAAATCTGCCCATGCTTACAGGCAAACCAGAGAGCTGCATATCAGGTAGAACAGAGGCTCAGACAACTGCAACAGACTCCATTAATCTCCCTCAGGACGATTAAGAGACCTGTCAGCCAGAATTTCTGATGTCAGCTGTGAGGCTTAAGCACTATCACTGCTCAGCACCGGCAACATACATTGGGTAAAAAACAAACACAGGGAACTGTGGGGGATTAACTCCATTCCAGGAACTCTGAAAGGGAGCGCATCCTCAGGATCACTGCAGATATGTACAGTTGCACAGAACAGCACCAACGGGTACTTACTTATCCCTGCCAGGCCTCACTTTCACACGGAACAATGCAAACACAGGACGGTGGTCTGAAGTTTTGATCACAGGACAAGACGAGTATTTAACAGCTTGGATGTCATCTCTGTACCGACTGCGGAACACTACTCGATCCTGGGAGACAGAGAGGAAACTCACAGTAAGTCCCTTTGCATATCTATGCTGGAGAGAAGCACAGGTTCATTTATCAGAATCTACTCAGTGAAATTCTTGGACGGGTATGCAGTCATGAAGAATGTATGTCTGATCCCAATTGCCCTTTCGTGTCCAGTTCTGAGCACAGAGGATAATGCACTGGAACATGATGTGAGGCAGGAAAAAGTAAGACTGGCAGTTTGTGACAAACTCTCATGTATTCAACAATCCTTTCTTCAGGGTTCCACATGCCCCGCTGTCCTTGACAAATTTCAGCATGGCTGTTTCTCATGCAGAGCTACTATAGGAGGGAGCATATTTAAAGCAGTTTTTTAATGTAGGTGAGAATTCCCTCTGGAGATGGGTAAACGCCTAAACAGCCCTTCCAAGAGTGCTGCTCTGAAATCCTCTCTTACCGTGTAGGAAGGAGTCCTCTGTTTGGAAGTGGTGTCGTAGCTGTCCTTTCCTATGTCAAACTTGTAGGAAGGACGGAAATGAATGTCAGCCTCTTGGAATCCTTTGAAAATAGACCCTGTATTGGAGGGGGAGAACAACGTAAACAGCAAACTCCTTCCATCACCCTGGCACATGTTCTGCACTTATTCAGCACTGCTGGACTAACACTGGGTAGGAACAGCAAGCATGTACATACATGATAGTGGAAGACTAGGCTCTGGAAATGTAGGAAGTTCAGGTTCTTATATGGTGAAGACGAATAGCTAGACTGTGCCTATTTAAACAAACAACACTTGGTCTAGGCACTTCCCCTTCCACTGAAAGCTCACAATGCTTTGTGTATGCTGTCTGTTCAGTCTAAATGCTCTTGGTGCTGAGACAGTGATGTCAGTTTCAAAGAGGAGCCAGATGAAACAGAGCAATAAATAGCTTGGCAGATTACACGAGACACAAAGCAAAATGCAGAATTCTCTTTAATAGACTCCCACTAGATTCAACAACTGCCGAGTTCCCTCTTTAGCGATCTTAACAAGAGAAAGCAGTGAATATGTTTAGAAAACAGGGAGTTGGCAGTAATCATTTCTGTGTATAGAAAGCTTTGTCCCTGCAGGCTGGGGAGGGCAGCTGTTACTTACCTCTACCCATTTCACTGGTAAGCTGGTCATATGCCAGTAGTTTGGAGACACCTGTTTCTGGATTCTGGTTCAAGATGGAATCCACAGTTTCACGGTCTTTATTTAGTCGGAAGTTGAAGTCACCAAACCAGAATACTTCATCAAACCGAGTGGTGACATCACCTGCAGATTCAAGGCCGACGCATCAGCATGAAAGGAAACATCTGAAAAAGCTCCACGAGCAGACAAAAATCCCAGACTGCTCTTTCCCTCTGAGTCCCTGCATGTTCACTGAAACTCCATAGTTAGAAATGAGAATATATGAGTATATGAATCGAGAAACTAGTGCTACACTGCAGATAAAAGCTCTTTTTGCTAGAAGACCGAGTTCTACATGCAGACATCACGTTAACACCACAGTATCAAGAAACAATAATGGAATATGGCCAGCCATACAGCTGCAAACTGTCATGTTCTGTTTCAAAAGAAGGTAATTTTGGCCAGTTCTAAAAAACACCTGAAAAATGAAACATCATATTCGGTTTTAATGAGTCTGGCAGCAATTGTATTCAGGATTGCACAAAAATTATTGTACTGCCTTTCTAAGGATGAAAAATCTTAGTATGCTCTCCCTCCTCCTCCATTTCAACCTCAGCTCTCAAATAGACCCAAAATTATGATTCAACTGTAAAAAAAACCCATGTGAATAAGGGCCATACTCACACAAAAAGACACACAGCCCCTTTTTATATCAACTAATTCACAAACACCGTCCCATTCTCTCTTCCTTCGTGCACTCCCCTGTTCTGCACCATTCCTGCTCATTTGGGCTCATACATAAG
The DNA here is from genome assembly GCF_039878825.1 of Excalfactoria chinensis. NCBI lineage: Eukaryota > Metazoa > Chordata > Aves > Galliformes > Phasianidae > Excalfactoria > Excalfactoria chinensis. The sequence goes on along the minus strand of NC_092842.1, from coordinate 6,493,212 downwards.
AATGTTTCACACTTACCAGAGCTGGATCGATAGGGGTTTGTGTCCGGAACGACCTTAGGAAGGGTAAGTGCTTGAATGGTTTTATTGTAGTCCAGCTTCCTCTCATTCACTTTACTGTCTCCAGCTGAAATACAGAAATCCCACTACTGGCAAGGATGCACCATTTTCATTCAGCTCCATTTCTGATGATAAAAAGAGCTTTCAATTGGGAATCAGACATCCCTGTAAACAGGAACACTGCCCCAGGGAGCACACAGACTTATCAATAAGGGAAACAAATGCACAGAGCTCATTTTTGTTTTCTAACCAGTTCCTTTTCAACTTTGCTACCACACGTATTCCCCTCCCTCCCCTCTTCAGGTCAGCAGTGCTGAGATTTGACTTCAGTCTGTCCAGCTCTTGTGTTCCCCTGCAGCCTTCTTTCTTTCATAAATCAACCCCCTCCTTCCTCAAACAGGACACTGCTAACAAAACTATATAAGTGTCTCACATGTGAAATGGGAGGTAATGAAGAGAAAGGAGGTCCCAAAAAACGTGAAGCAGATTCCCAGAGCTCCCTTGGTTTTGATCTGAGATACGATTCGAGTTGTCACTGTGGCATATTCCACTTCTGGAAGGAGAAAGAGAAGCTGTTGTCAGAGAAAAGCTCCAGAGATAACGAGTATTAAAGGGAGGAGAGGGACAGCCCTGGAGAAGAGGACAAGACACCCGATAGCAGCAGCCCTTTCACCTCCCCACTCTCCAGCTCATACTGGACCACACACCTGAGCAGAACCAGATCAGGTCCCTTCGAATGAAGACAGACATGTAGAGCACTCCGTGAGCAGCAGAGTAGAGCATGACGTAGTGGGGACCCAGCGTCTCCTGGAGGCGGATTTCCCACTCTCTTCTGCAGGAGAGAACAACAGCTGGATCACAAAGACAGCACAAGAGACAACAACCAGGAAAGAAAATCAGCATTGTGAAAACACAGCAATCCTTCTAGGGATTTCTAAGGAAATACAATTCTCATTGGAAGGAAAATCTACAAAAAAAAACAAAGCAGGGACTGACACGAGGCTCTGACCCGCTCTTCTAGGACTAATCAATCTCACAGAGTATACTTCGGAGCAATGTAGTACTAACCAGCACTAGACTGCTAACACTAAGGGCCAGTGGGTTACAACTGGCTCAGATAACACTCTTACTGAACAGCAGTTCTGTTAGCTGGAAAAGGGCCACATTCTGTATTTATGGATTTTTGTGACATTTTCCTCTAGCACCCATTTCCCATGGTGCTCACACAATAAGAATTCACAGATGTTACAAGGTGGTTTATGAGGAATATGATTATTTCCAGACTAATTAAAACCAAAGCTACTAGTTAACAAGGAAAAAAGGATGGTTCATTACATTGTTTTTGCTACCTGTCTGGACAGCCTTCTTGAACCCCGATGACATACATGTCCTGGGCATAGTCGGGATCTGTTGGCAACAAGAAGTCATCCAGATTCTCTGGAAGTTCCTGTGATTAAAAACATGAATTATGACAAGACTTACTACAAAAGAAGTGCAGATAAAGCTACAAGATTTACAAACAACTCATGCTTCTCAAATAGGATACTACTGAGAATACTCCTTCCCAAAGGTAGATCTCAACTGCTGTCACTCCAGCAGTAATCAGCACTCTGCAGGTTGGTTGCTGCAGCTACACAGGCTGATAAGGTGACATTTCTAATTTCCCAGGATATATTTTGCCACCAAGCTCACAGGCTATTTACTGAACACCACAAGGGCTGATTGTGTTCTTCCAAGCACAGCTTCTCAATCATCTGCTTGAATCCATTGTAAATCCCTATGCTAAGTAAAGATGTAGGCAGGAGATGATATTCTTTAGGCACATTCTCTTACTGAACAATCAGACCTCTTCACAAGACCCTAACAGCAACAGGGCATCAAGGGGCTGCCGCAAAAAGCCAGAGAAGTGCTAGGAAGCTTCTTGCTGTTTCCATACCGAGTACCCGAGGCACTCCAACACTGAGACTTTATCTCTGTAATAAATACAGGTTAATTCTACTGCTGCCAAAAGTATCTGGAGAATTATGTGCACGTACCTTCTGGCCTTGCATGTTCCAGGTGGCCACAAAAATTCCAATATTCCTATCAGGGAAATATCTGCTGAGTTCTTCTGCTCCCAGTAAGGCACCACTCGCCAGAAGGCTGCCTTCCAAATAGCTTCTGTGAACAGAAGACCCACGAAAGAGCATCGTGATTGGAATACAGATCTAACACTCAAACCTTGAGTTAATCAAGAATAAACCTTTAGCTCATGAAAACAATGTCTTTATATACTGTTCTGCTACCTTAAAGTTTACCAGGACATCTGCAGTTTTTAGAAACTCAAAGATAAGAAGTAATAGACGTACAGAGAAACACAAAACAACTCAAAGCAGAATTACTTTCCCTTTTATTACTACCATCAACTCCTTGGATCACTGATCAGATTTATCCCCCGAGGTCCCGCAGAGCACCGTGTACCTACAGCACACCGTTTTAAGCTGAGCACTTGGTGTCCTTTACCTTTCAGCACGCTTCCCAACCTGTGCCACATCAGAGCATTTGTGCTGGGAGGTCTTTGCAGAGCGAGGATTCCAGACCTTAACAAGCAAAATCAGCCCCCCTTCAATCAATAATCTAAGCTTAACTAATCTGTGAAGACAGTCAAGTTGAATAAGAGGTCAGGGCCCCAGGAGGAGAAAGTGCTGTACTGAGACCCAAGACTATTCCTCAAGAGAATAGTGCAAGATCTGAGGCAGAGGGGAAATATTCCCAAGCATTAGCATGCACAGCTACTGCTCCTTATCTCTCAAAACAGCTCACTTAAATATTACAAGTAAACCAACAGTAAATCTTTCACTTATGAAAAACAATCAGCAGCCCAAAGGAGAACACGGACTGTTTGTACCAGTATCTGTACCAGTATTTTCACCTACAAACCATCTCCAGTCTCCTCAGTAAGTTAAACAACAGAGACCTTCAGTCACAAGTTCTCTGCCTCTGACCATCAGGGTTCCAACAAGGCAGCCAGCACTCACCACACACAGCAGGCTTTGCCAGGAGAAGCTGGGAGACGTACCTGCTTCGGACATCCTTGGAACGAATGGGAGTGAGCAGGCTGAACGTAGATTTCATGGAGTCTGTGGAGCAATTATCATAGACCGTCCCGTTGCCATGCAGCCTGGTGTCACTCAAGCTGTTGCTTACCCTCCCAAACTTGTGCTGAGAATAATGTCGATAATCCATTAGATCTGGGTCAATCTTATTAGCTGTCCTCAGCGTATGAGAGGCCACGTTGAGCTCCATGGGCGGCAGAGGTCGAGCAGGCGTTATTTGGGACAGCCGGGGTTTGCTGCCTGCAAATGCTTTCCCACGCAGAAGCCCACCAAAGGCACTGGAGATCTCAGAGGCTCGTTTCCCCAGGTCAGAAGTGCTTCCTTTGCTTTTCCCCATAGGACTTTCTTCCGAGGCATCTGGTGAACTGTGCAAGGAGTTTGGCTCGCAACACGGGGTTGCTCTACCCCTGATGGGAGAGGTGAGAGCTGCTTCCTGCAGAGAACCGTTGGAGGAACTCGTCTCATTGGGATCGGTCAGACTTTCCTGACTAGTTCGAAACCTCCTCCACCTCTTCCAGTTCTTCTCATCCAAAGATGCAGCACGTTCCAGCCGGGGTTTCCTGGGAGGCCTTGGGGTAATTGATTTAATCTTCATGTTAGTTTTGAGTTCATCTGGTAGAAGCTTTAAGGTTTCATTCAATAAGGTATCTACGCGTGGAGGAGATTCAAAGGTCAGAACGCCGTTGCTGCTGGCTTCCTTCTTTGCTGCTTTGCCTGCTTTTCTAGCTTGCAGGTCCTGCACTGCTCCACCTTCTGCCTTCTGTGTAATGCATGTCCCTGAGTGCTGCGAAAGCCCATTGAGAGAACTCATTCTCCTCCCAGCTACAGGCTGCTCCACATGTGCAGTTCCTCACAGCATAGCTTTCTTTCCCTTGCTTACTCCGTGGGCTTTAACAGAGCTTTAACCAAGCCAGAAAGATGTGGAGCCTGAAGATGGTTCAGTCTTTGGTTGAGAGCAAAGGGAAGGTGTAGATGTAGACAGCTGCATTGTCTGTAAAACGTTAAGAGGTAAAACACGTGAAAAAAACACCCAAAACAACCCAAAAGAAACACGTAGGAACGAGAACTTCCTGAGCTGCAAACTGTGGACTGCAGAAGTCATCAGCTCTTGGTAGGTCCACGTTACGGAACAGCTCAAACCTTAACGTGACCTTGCACCACCGTTATTCTCATCACCACAAGAGCAGGATAACGACTGATTTCCCAACCGCTGCAGGCACCGCTTCAAAGGTATTTCCCTAAGCAAAGAGCTCCGTGCTCCAGCAGCACGACAGCTACTTCAAACCGCCCCATCTATCTCTGCCGCTTCTAACGCCGCAGGCCGGCCCTGCCGCACAGTGAGTCACAGCGCTCAGCTCCAGCCAGCGCCACAGGCCAGGCCATTCCCAGCGGCCTCCCCAGCAGGGAGCGATGAGCTCAGTGCCGCCATTCCTCCCGCCCCCAACCCGGGCAATGCTGCTGACACTCAGCAGGAATCCCCCCCTCCCGCCTTAGGGACGCAGCGCTGGGTTCAAGCCGAGCTCCGCGCTCCCGTCCCCCCCCCCCACCACAACCCGGGGCCGCCCCCACTCACCGCTGTGAGGAACACGGCCGCGCTCCCTCGCGGGGTTCGCCGCCGCGCGGAGGAATCCTCGGAAGGACTCCGCCTCACCGCCGAGCGAGGCCCGGGCCCCGGCACTGCCAGGCGGGCCCGGAGCCGCCCCGCTCCCTCCCGGAGCCGCTGCCCGAGGCCCGGCGGAACAGCAGGCCCCGCGGCTCGGCCTTAGCAACGGCGGCGGGTTCGCCCCGCCCTCGGCGCCCCCTTGAGGCCGGAGGACTAAAGCAAGAAGCACAGGGAGGAGCGAAATGTGAAAGTGCTCCAGAGCGCAAAATACTTTATTTAAAGGATTTACAGTGTCAAATCTTACACTTAGGAAAGATAGCCGCTCCCAGCTCAAAGGAAGCCTTCTTGAATTAAGATGTCTGGCAGTCTCTACTGAAAGGAGAAAGCTAGAGGGAGCCCAGAGGCTTCAGCCATAGAAAAAAGTCACCACGCTGTGCCCGGACCACCATGCAAAAGGTTTGCACAGTTCCCCCCCACCAGCATTGTACAGAACCCCTTTGGAACGGATGTAAGGCTATCGAGATCTCACGTACAGGAATAAACCAACCAGGAACCAAACACAGGCAATTCCACATTCACATCGCTTCTATTCCTGGGCAGAAATTCAAGTAAATAATAATAATAATAATTAAAAAAAAAACAATCAAAAACCAATTTTGGTGGTAAATTCTAAATAAAATATGGCCTAAGGATTTAATAAATATTTAAAGTTTATTTCTCTCTCTTTGCGGATGATTCGGATTCGTCAGTCGATGTGGAAAGTTGCATATCATAGGTTGCGAGGTTTCCTACATTAAACCTAACCATTCTAAAGTCCAGCGGTAGAGGTCTAATCCACCTACATGTAGTACAACTGGGCTGTAAGCTACATAAGACCTTGGTTATCTTAGTAATGGAAAGTCAAGAACAGTTCTATGCTGATTCCGGCCTTGAAGAGAAACCAAACTTCCAGCTGTTACCACCTCAACCATTCAGCGCCAGAAGCTCGAGAGAAAGCAAAGTAACCGTATTGCACTTCAGTAACACTCACTCATCAAATAGTACAGCATCAGCTATTATACAGAGAGCTTCTTTCGGACTATACAATTTGCTTTACAAGTAGTCTAAAACCACAAACTACATACATACTAGATAAGAACCAAATCAAATTAGTATTAGATTACAGTCACAGTTTTCATTCAATATAGGTCAATTTATTTGGATGAGCTGTGGCCCCCCCTTCCCCTCCCCCCCCCCCCCCCTCAGAAAACAAACTAGCACATGAGGCGTTTCCCAGATGAACAACTTGAATTTCATACACTGATAAACCTGTTCCGTAAGCATTACAATTGTGCATGGTCCTCTTAAGGCCACAGAGTGTCATGTTACAATGTGGACGTGTTTTCCCCCCATGGGGAGGGGAACATCCTTCAGAAATCAAAGAATCCCTGAAACTATGTCTCCAAAAGTCCCATTAGAAGGGTTAAAATCATTTGAAGGAATAAAATTGCCCTTGCAATTTATGAATGGTTTTTGTAACAGACAACAACTATTTCCTCCCTCGTGTCTATTCTTTATCACTGCGAAGCTATTTCTAGCCAGATCTTTGAAAGGAAAAGTTACATATATTCCACGTTTGGTAATGATTTATGTAGATGAGGTGCAAGCAGGGAGACTCATAAAAACCCAAACCATCCATCATTCAATTACTGTCACGTCACCTGCAGCTAGCTCTGATACCACGTGCCATAAGACTGAACAGTTCTTCATATATCCAGGAGGTGAATGAGAACTCCATCAAAGCCACCACCTGCTACTTCAACGTCGGGTACTTTCTCTGCCCAATCCTTCCTGGCCTTGAACTTCCAGTGACTGCAGGAGGCTGAAAAAAGATGATGTGAATAAAAACAATGCTGTGTAAAATAGGTCACAGTGGAGACAAAACGCAGACGCTGTCAGTAAAGTTTTGATCCCAGAACTGTTAGTTTAAGGGCGCTAGACTGGTCAGTCTATGCACACATTCTACATGCAGCAGCCCAGATTAAACAGTACAAAAAAGAACAACTATCGAAGAGAAGATGGAATTTGTACAGATATTTAAGGCCACACCAAGTTGCTTAGTAAAGGCAGATGCAGACTGAGGTCACTGAAAACAGGAAGGATCGGCCTAACCGATTTGCTCGAGCAGCATTTATTTGTTTGAACTCCATGGAGTAACAAGTCAATGGCTTTGTTCAACAGTATGAAGCAACAAGAAGGCCTTTACTCACTTGTGCAAATTGAGAAGGATTGTAGAACTGTACTGTTCCTGCTGATGGCTCCCCTGAAGGCGGGACAGGGGCAGGCTAGAAAGGAGATGACACTGAAGTTAGAGAACCACTGAGCTCCACTGCCTCTCAGACTTGGTTTGCTCACAGAGAGAAAATATTCACAGTAATAATGCCAACAATGTGAACGGAGCAGCATATTGTAACAACTGCAACAAGTGCTGGGACAGCTTGCGTATCTTTAATATTGTTTGCTTAATGTAGGAATAGGCAAAACAATGTCACATGCACAAACTGTAAACAGCTCTGAGAATCCACGGCATGCAAAACCAAAACAAGACACCGGTGCAACTTCACTGCCTTAGAACCTCCTGCTTTTGTTAGTAGACCTCAGACCTGCCCCAAAATGAACGTTCTATGTCAAGTTTTGCTCTTCTAAGAAGTATCGGAAAGAGTTTGTGTCATTCCTTTTACAGTGAGCCCACAGCACTGAAACACATAGCAGAGATGAAGCATTCACTTAATTCCTGCAGGGGCTTTGGTAGATGAAAAAGGAATGGTATTATTAGCAACTTGAGACAAGCACTAACACAATGACAAGGATTTGTTTGCATGGGTCATTTAGGGAGGTGGTGTTTTGTTGTTATTAACTGATTGACTACTCTGGTATCCCAGGAAAGAGCTGATAAACATGAAGTGATTCTCTTAGGAATGACCAAGAAGCATGCCCAGGTTACGTGCATTCTCATTAACACAAAACAGTGTTAAAAGGAGCACTGCCATCATTAGTCACCTTTAATGTTATTTCAGCGAGATGAGAGGGGAAAAACGGCTAGAAGTAGCATTAGTACGTGAGCAAATGCAAAATAAAGAGGGGAAAAGTAAACATGTTAACATAAATGAGAACGGCCAGCCACATGTACCTGATTAAAATGCTGGCTTACTTCACGTGATAATGAACTCATTGAACTAGAGCGCGAAAGCTACAAAACAGCAAGAACACACAAATACAAAAAAAACACCAATAAAAAAAGTCGTCATGCACGTCACTGCCCCAAGCTTCCACTTGTTCTATTTAATCACTAAAGTCTCACTCTGCCAAAGGTTAAACCAAAAGTTAGTTTAAATCGAATGGATTTCTTGAAGCACAAAATTATACAGGTATAGAAAACATTTAGTAGGGATAAAGGTAAGGTTACTCTGCCTTTGCACACAGCAATCTATCCTCATCTCTGTGTCTCACATTTCATATTAGTGAAATTATATGCATGCACGGAGGCAAGATGAGATCCTCAAAGTGCTCTTGATATTGCACTCTGAAAAGGTATTTAGAAGTTTACTCATATAGAACAAATAGATCACCGTACAGATAAATACTGAGGCTGAACCTCTCCTATGGGCTTAATGAGTCTTTTGGAGGCAGTCGTATGATTCCAGCTTGGCTGGTCACCAGCCACTGAATCAATCATTTAATCATACAACAGCCCAGGTTGGAAGAGACCAGCATCTTCAGGTCCAACCTTTTGTAGGAAAACAGAACCTACATGAGATTATCTAGTATTCTGCTCAACTGCTGCGTTAGATGGCCCTTGTAAGACCACCACAAAAGAATTGTTGACATACACAAGTCAGTAACTAATTACTCTGAATCAAGTCTTACCTCGCCTGGCTGGAAGCTGTCAGGGTTGGAAACAGGAAGCCCAGATCCAGGTGGAACGACTGCAGGGTTTAAATACTAAAGAAAAACAACAGACTATTTGTTAATCTTTATTCCCCTAGCTGATCACTATCTTACTTCACATTTTTACTATATTAATCCCATTGAGGCAAAGCAGCATTGCGATCCACTGAGTCAGATGGAACACACAGTATGTGGCTATTCCTGCATTCCTGGTCCATTGCCTGACACATACTGCACACATGGAACTTGCAGCTCTGCCAAGTTAGGAGATGCAAGTCTTCATGCACTCCCTACCTCTGTTTTCACTTCCCTTCTCCAGCTCCTTAAGTAAACGTAGCAAATGTTTGTGTATAACAACAACATGTTTTATTTATTCTGCAGCTATGAAGCTTCTATTGGGAATCATGAGTTATTTACACAACGTTAGAATATCCTGTATATGCAATTCAGTCTAAACTCACCTCCTGATCAACAGCTGCAGAAGGATCTGCATTGGTTTGGTTTGCAGCTGGTGTGTGCTCTGCTGCACCGCTCCCTTCCACTGGCTGAGGGTCCCCTGGAACTATAAAGTGAATGAGATTTAACCAAACATACCAGCTCAGGATGTTTGACTTCACAGAATGAGCAGAAGGGTCAAAAGCACAACTGAATTTCTACAATACCAATCTTTTACCAGAGAAAAAGAGGTAATTTAAAAAGGGCAGCATCAGTCTTTTTAGATGCCTTAGTTCTGTTACATGTCTGCAAGCAGGAGTAGCACACAGTTCACAGAGATAGCCCTGGTGCAACACAGTGTGTAGTGAAAGTAGAAAGAAAGATTGTAAACAAGTAATGGAAGCAGTATGTTTAGCAAAATAGGAACACTAGACAACTCAGATTTTCCTATTATGATGGCTCTAAAAAGGTTAAAAACACACAGAAAACCCTACTTTGTTCAACCCCACTAACTCCAATTTCTCTTTTAAACATTCAGAGGCTACTTAATACACATTGGCAAAAGTGACTTGAAGACCTCATTGGAAGTTTATCTGCTCACGACGTACCTGCGTTTGGAACAAATACATTTGCAGGAATTGGCATTGGTGCCAGTGGTGCAAACAGGTCTGATGGTGCAGGAACAGCCCCACTTGACTTGGTTCCCCCTGGATTCAGAACATCAACATAACGGGCTCTGCTTCCTGCTAAAATAGAGAAATCCAGAAATAACAGAAATAAGCCTTGTGTTATTCATCCCTGTGTCTGTTTTCAACTGCCTGCTGGTTAAACTGTCTTTCAGAGTCAGCAAATAATACTGCAGGGATACAAACAACATCCAAGTCACAATGTTATTGTGACAGCAATGGTAAGGCAGAAGCTAGGCACAAGAGAAGCCAGCAAGAGCCAGAGCTCCATGACATCACTGAGGTGCCAGCTATCTTTTCTGCAGGTGTTTGGGAACAAGAGTTTTGTCTTCATATTTTATGCAATACAAAGTTTGAAGTCTTCCATACTTCAACCAGCAACACTGTCTGTTACCTGCTCTTCTAGAGAACATGTTGACAGGGGCACTGGGTGGGCCTCCAGGCCCAGATGGAGCAGCCTGAGGAGCTTTGGGAAACCCTGTTGGAGGTGGTGGTGGAGGCTTACTCTGCAGGGAGAACAAGAAGAAAAAAACTCAACTACATCATAGACTAAATGTATTATAATCTCCCTCCTAAACTCAGTTGTCATTAATGGATCCACACAAGCATCTGAGGATATTAATGGTTTTCTAAGTATGTAGACCACACATTCTGCATAACCTGCTTATTAGCTTTGAAGTGTTGCACATTTTAACTCAAATTCAGTAAAATACAGCTCATAAAACCCAATAACACGTTAAGGAACATTGTAAGCCAGTTGTCAGCACGAAGAATTAAACAGTTCGAGTTTTTACCTCTTCTTCTGGTTCATCCAAGTTAACCCAACGCTGCTTCTTTTCATCCCAAACAATCTACAAGGAAATCATAGTCAAAGATCAGGCCTTCAAACAAAGCTGGAATAAACATGGTTTTCATTCTTTACTTTATAAAACAAGCGCCACCTGACACCCAAGAAGCCATTTTGAACAAGCTCAAATTCACAAAAGCTTTGTGATTTAAAGGCCTTACTGATTTGTTCTTGTCATCAGGAAGGTGAGCTTCATTCTTTCCTTTTCCCATCAGCCAGCGAAACCAGTTTCCGCCAGTCTAAAATACAAACACAGCTATTCAGATAGGTCTCTCAATGCTGCCTTTACAGGGAATTTAAAAGAAAACTTCATGCAGTAATTCATTTTCTGTTAGGGACTTCAACTCTAACTTGAAAAAGAGAAAGCAAAGAAAGAAAAGATGTCCTCAGCTAAACCAGTTACAGGGGAGAAGGAATTCAGAGGTGATAAGCCACAGATGAAAACTAACGCTTGTAAATAGCAACCTGAGAAAGCAGGGAAAAAGGAACAACTCACAGATGGTTAGGAGATGGAGAAAATAAATACTGAGAACATAGAAGTGAATCTACAGTGGTGGTTGTATGGATTGGATGAAGGAAAAGGGTTTTAATTGTTTATAAATAAAGGGAAGTTGCTTTGAATTCATTCCCAATGAAAACAAGCAGCCAGTAGTGTAATGCTGAAGGGCTTGTAAAGGCAGGCAGTGGTAGCACAAACTACAACATGGGCATGTGATAATATCCAGAGGTTGCAACAGCCAAGACAAAAAACACCATCTGGCAGTTTATTCAGGTTCTCCAGAATCAGTGCTCCAGTCTGAGACTGACCAAGTATTGCAAGAACCTCCCCTCACTACCTCTTCCTTATCAAGTTTACCTTTCTAGATGCTGGCTCTTTTTTCACTTCTTTCTTAGTCTCTTTCCCTACAGGAACAGGTGGAGAAGGAGGTGGCTGTTTTGCTGCAGAGTTAGATCTCTCTCGTCCCACAGAATGAGCGGAAGACTCTGAAGTTGTCCGGGATCTTTGTCCATAGCCCTGTATTACAAATATACAGGAAAGCACAGAATTGTTCCTGCTGGAATGAACAGAACAGTCCATCTCGCTACGCAAATTCTGTCTTTGAAAAGTTAGTAATAGGAAGAATTACAAATACATCAGTAAAAAGCAAATACATGTAAGATTATAGAATCAGCAGAACAAACACCCTAATTGTGGCATACCATATATGCTGAAGACTGAGATGCAGATCTGGATCTTCGTTCTGGTGCCTGGTTAGATATAAAGCCAGGACATGCTTAATAAGCAAGCAGCTAAGTATCTGACACAGCATGCACTTTTCATTACAAATTCCCACAACATTCAAGCTGGTTATTTGGATATTTCTATGCCTTCTGGCAAACAGGAGGCACAGAAAAAGAGCTGAAGTCTGGCCCAGTAATTTCACTGCCATATAACTAGTCCATTGAAAAGTTAAATCAGGTCACTGCTATGTAGATGATCAGTTCAGAAGAGGCAAGACGCAGAACTGTTGCAGCAGACAGTGACTGATGTGCTTCCATCCCCACCTTCCTCACCTCCAACCCTTACAGATAGCAACTCTCCTACTAAAAGAACAAACCAGTTCTTGATATTTCACTGAAGGAGACGGGGAGCAAAGGAGAAAATTAAGCTTCAGTTCTAGCTGAAGTGCAAGCCAAACCCCCAATACATTCTGTGTTAGCAAAGACGTGTAACGCAGCTGGCATTTGCTAGAGATGTATAAAAATAAAAATACCATTCTAGCCATTCTGCTGTAGAAATCTTCCTCTCTCTGCTCAGGGAAGGAGTTCCGTGAAGGAGACTCCGAGGCAATTCTCTGCATTCCTTAAAGGCAAAATCAGACTGTTAGTTAGAGGAGGGGTGTAGAGCTTAACCAGATCCTAGAAGCTGATATCCAAGAAAGAAGCCCTGATGCTCTAGTCACACACCTTACAAACAGAACAGCCAGTTGCACTGCACTCAGCAGTTCCATAAAGCAGGCAATTTTCTGTACATCTCAATCTGATTCTGACCTTCCTTTGAAGTTAAGTCTAACAAGCAGGATGAATACTAAACCTTCCCACACATGTTTCTGTAACTTTACAGTATCTTTTTAAACTTCATTACCCAAGACCTTTCTTACTATTTTATAAACCTTGAGATGCTCTGTATTAATCCCTAAAATATTTTATTCCCCTTAGAAACAAAGAGAGGAATTTACAAAGATTCCAGACCTGTTTCCAGGTTCGTCTGCTCTTCCTCCCGTGGTTCAGATTCTTGTGGTGGCCCTCCTGGTGGTAACATTGCCCCTAAATACAGTGGTGATGGCTCAGCTCCATACTGACTTGAAAATCCTGGAGGTGCAAAGCCAGGTCCTGGACCAATAGGCTGGGAAGCCACAGGGTAGAAAGGGACACTTTGGACAGCTTCCTGGTCACTAGGTGGAATCCCAGCAGCTGACCCATCGAGTATAGCCTGAGGAGCTGGGGTACAAAAAGGTTAAGAATTACAACTAAACAGAACCTTTCAATGCGTGAATAGGATCATACAATGCAGAAGTGACGTCTCACTGTTTATACAGTCCTTTTAAGGAGCTCCTCCTATTAGAAACCCAAAATACCCATTTCATTCTTTGACATAAGAACTGACCTGAAGGCATCAGCTGCACGCTTTGCATCTGTTGAGCCATACTGGGCAATAAGGATGCTAACAACGCATTTTCAGGGCCTGGGCCCACATCGTGGCCAACTCCTGCTCCATCATATTGACTGGTATGGTCTAATTCAGAGCTTGGTGTGCTACATTGGTACTGCTGTGGCGTGGATCTGTCTGTGCTATAAGCTATGGCACCCTCCTGCAGACACACACACAAAAAATTAAGATCTCATTAGTTCTACCTGATGTTGAGTTCATAACCAAGGGGAACATATAGTAGAAGAAATCTTAGAAGCAACAGCTATACTGTTTACACTCTTAACTGTTGGGTCAAAAAACAGCTGTCATCCACTTGTAAATCAAGTTCAACCAAAACACCTAGGTCTTTGTTTTTAAGAAGCATAGTTAATTAGCTCAATTCTCATACTGCTGGTGGAACTCTTTACATAAATGTTTTCCACTTTAATTTTACCTATACTAATCCACAATAAACTTCTTTGTTCATTTATGTTTGTTTCATTGTTTTTCTAACCAATAAACAGATATTAGCTTATAGAAGGAGTTACTGCAATCTCATGAACTTTGCAATTTTCCTTCCATTACAGCACTAAAAAAGTCTATTTTATGTAACGTAATTACCTTTTAAGGTAGCCTGTACTAAATATTAAGGCACTGAAGTATATTAAATCCTCTTGGTTCAAGCTATAATACTTGTATTTTATGACATAATATTTCATTATGTCATCACACACAAACATGAAGTTTTTGTAGTTATCAGCATGAGCAAAATAACTTAAAATTGGTTTTCAATAATCTTTAGAAGGGAAAATCATTCATGTTAGAAAGTACATTTTGTACCTTGATCTGTCCATCCACATGTCGAAGCCTTACTAACCATGAAGGTTCAACAAAGGTTTCCTGGTCTGGTTTCTCTTTTATCTGGGGATCAAAGAGGCGCAGCTGCGATGACATCTAGAAAAAGGAAGCACTATAAAGTTAACCAGACAAACAAGGTAACCTTACCCACAGCTTACCACCTACAGTACAAAGCTACTAACATGTAATTCTTCCCTACGTTACCTGGATTAACTGGCCAATAAGTACAGGTGAATAGTATTGTGGATCTTTAAGGACAGTCCTGGAAATCACTTCACAGTAATGGAAAGCCTGAGCAGCAAGTCCCATTTCAGCCAGTCGGCAAGCATAGATGAATTTGAAAACCTACAGAACACAGGCAAAATAAACCAAGTGGTCAGAACATTCCTGGAAGCATCAGATGGAAAAACGCAGACTGATTGATGAAACGGGGAGAAAGCTATTCTTGCACTCTTGTTCATGAATATTTCATGTTGCAAGAGATAGAAAATATTTTGTATGTTGAATAAAGCATATATAAGAGATTAACGCATCACAAAAATCTGAGAAGATAAGATAGAATGAACAGGTCTTCACCTGGAAATTAGGCAGGCAGCCAGGCTGACTTCCTAGTGACTGTGCATATTCATAGGCTTCCGTTCTTTGAATAGCTTCATTGGTGGCAAACTTCAAAAATGGCAAGCTATTGAGGAATGGGAGAAGAAAAATATTACCCAGCTTTAGGAATATAAGTGTTCTCAATAGATTCAGATCTGTCTATTACAGATAAAGACAAATATAGTTCTATTAGACAGTACAAGCAACTTCAGGTCCTCAAAGAACTACAACAGGGCATCAGAGAGTTCTCAAAGCCAGCTGTTGCTAGTGATGATGAGGGGCGCAGTGCAACTCTCTCTGTCCATTAACCTTTCTGTTTTGCATCAAAGACGTGATGTTTTAAGAAGGGAAATCCAAACCTGTGATTTGATCCAATTAGAACAAGCTTTGTCGTCTTCCTCGTGTAAACTCCAAAACCAACTTGGGCCATAAGGTAACAAAAGTGAGCAGCATCCAGCAGGCCTTTAGAAGCTGCAGAAAAATAAGCAATAGAACTCAGAACATTCTGTCTTGATGGCATGTATTGCTTAGCCTTTGCATTCAAATAGCTTCACAATACAGACAAGCCCATACAGAACTGTCACACTTTGCATTTTACAAAGCAATTGTTAAAGGATTTTTAAAAAGCTGAGTAATTAAACTGTTTCAAAAGGCTTTTCCTTCAGTCATCCTCATTTAATCCCCAAAGAGTTACCAAGAGTGTCTCCCATGGTAGCCATGGTCCTGGATTCCAAGTCCACATTATTAGTCAAGTTGGATAACACCATTGCTAGATGTGGCCTCCAGTCTCCCCATTTCTCATCTCCACAGCACTAAAATTAGAAGAATTAATTAGAGAAATCAGCAGCAGGAGCTCTGCACATTTAAGTGTTAAAACCCAGAAAGGACTAAAAATGTATCTGACCTAAAGAAAGCACATGAAAGGTTTCCTGTTATTAACTATACTGCTCATTGCAGTATCTCTTTAAGACTCAATTGCAGCTCACACTGGAACCTTACCGTGGACGCAGCTGGCATCCTTCCAGACATGAGCTGGTAAACAGTCTGCAGAGGGTCATTAATGGGGAGACTGTTGGCGAATCTAGAGAGACATTATACAGAAAAACAAGAAATAAATGTTGGGTAAGGAATTAAAGCGCATTGAACATTCAGTCACTGGTAATCTTGCTTAGTTTAAGAAAAGGAAGTGCAGTTTGAAAATATACTAAACAAGCTATTGCCCAGAGGATAACGACCAAGAGAAAACCATTATTAGTTACTTGGATCTGCCAATGTGACATACATCAATTCCATGCTCATGGATGACAGGAATCAAATATCCCTTGAATTAACTTCTCAAATTTAATTTTACAACCTCAAGACCTCAGACAAGAGAAAGCAGCAGACTACATGCTTCAACTGAATACCCAGATAAAACTAAACCAACGACCTTGCATAAGGAAATATGGATAACTTGTGATTTTAACATCAAGGTTTCTGAAGCACTAGATCTCTTGTTGTCAGAACAGGTAACCATACCATACTAACAAACAACAAACAAAGCTGTACCTGGTCATAACTCTTGCATGCGTTCTGTTGTCCATCTTGCTGGCAAGTAGCAGAGCATGACCCCATAAGCCATGCTTCATGGCTGATTCCAAAGCATCCTAAGTTAATACAGAAATTAGTTTCCTGGGGATAGCTTAATATTTAACTCACATAATCAGTGATCATTTTACGGTAGTATTTCGACTCAAGAAATGTTTCTTTAGGTCACATGCTAACACAAGAATATAATTCCATTTTATAAACTGCAGAACACAGTATTTCTCCATCAGTATATTGCAGCATCATGATTTATTATATGCACTGCAAGCAGCAAAAAGAGTTTTCACTGATGCTCAGAGCTTTCAGATTTCTTGAAAAACAAATCATTCCCACAGGATTTGGCACAACAGCATCAACACTCACCTTCTTGCGTCCATAAAGCAGCAACTCTCTGAATCTCTCTGTTTCTTTCTCCAGACTGTCAATTGTGGTTATAAGACTATCAGTGAGAAATGAGAGCTGGGCTTCACCAGATTCCTCCTCTACTTGTTCCAAAGCCTCATTAGTGAAATCAATTAAATTTGCTTCATTAGGGGACTTCCCAGGAAGCCATACTGTTTTATGATCTCGGAGCAGAAGTTCAGCCAGGTCTGTTCCCACAACAGTCTATTGTGTGTGGCAGGGGGGAAACAAACAAACAAGAACTGTTAGTTCAACACTGCCTTCGTTTTGCTCATCAATTCAGCAAGTGTCTTTCAAAACCTCTGAGCACAAACAAGCAGCTTAACAGCTCCCATCAATCCATGAACTATTCCAGAGTAGGTGACTGTGTACACATTACAGTCTTTTATATAAATACCACCTTCGTGCATAAAATATTTTAGGGTAGATAAAGAATCAAAGTAAGACATACCCCATTCTGCCTGCACAGCAGTACAATGAAGTCCCAAAGCAGACTTGCAGATTCTTTATCGATTAAATTTTCATTTTTAAAACATTGTGCAGCTTTATTTTGTGCAAAATTAATAACATCCACTTTATGGGTGTCATCTCTGGAAAAAGAAAATGAGACAGAAGTAAAACATTCAGATCACTGTTGTGACCAGCGTGAGGAACAAACATATTTTTCCAAGTGAAAACAACAAATATTTTGAGTTAATTTAAGCCCTATAACTTACAATTACTGGACAATAGAATGTTAGATGAGGAAATGGAATCTAAAAAGTGAGAGAGTTTCTTGAAATCAATGAGGACATACTTAGCAAGAGGACCAGGAAAAGCTCTCATCTCTTCTTGCTCTGGAGAATGTTGCAACATAGTCTAAAACACAAACCATAAGACTTGTTAAAGACTTGTTAAAAGTTACCACTTACAGCTACAAATCACACACAACCGAAAAATAACATGCTTCCCCAATGCTTCCCCCCTTCCAAAAGAAAGGGGCAATATTCCATGCCCCTTTTCTTCTGTTAAAGGTTACCTCCATGCTGTGTATTTCAACCAGGGCTGGCTGTCCTTCTGAAGGCAGGTTTGGCAATACTTTTATTAAGAAGCCCCCAGGACCAAACCTGGCGCATAGATGAGGCACTGAAAATTTCTCAGGCGTTGAGGGCCTTAAGGGCACTGAAGGGAAAAGAGAACATGAAGTAAGAAAAACTGACCTGACCTGCAACTAAATTAAAGAAAAAAAAAATCTATTTAATCAAACATAAAAATAAATTAATTGGCTCCATCAAATTTCTAAAGAATATTCCATAGAAAGAACAAAAGAAAGGAATTCTAAGATCCATTTATTGTTTCAACACAGGGGCTTTGCTTGGCTGCCTTAGACATGTCTGTGAGATCTCTGTACCAAGGTCTGATGCCTTCAAAGAGCTAATGATGTACTTCAGGTTACTCTGGAAAACCCCTTCCAGAAATGGTGAAAAAAAATATATTGTGGATAAACCTGGAGTTTCATATCAATTTTAATCATCCCTTGGAAGCACAAGCAGTGGGTTTCAAGACATCCATCTACATAGATATATATAGATTCAAGTAAGATTTAACCACAACCACCATCTCACTACTGCCCTTCCATGAAAACAAGTTATCTTTATGCTAAAAACAGAACAGTTTTGTTCATGGGTACATACACAGCAGATAGCTGTATCTTCCTGTTAACTGACTCAGTGAATAAAGGAAAATAGAATCACGTGATATAAACATAAATAAAAGCACAAACGACCACCAGTAGGCAGCCTCATAAGCACAGTCCCTTCCCTCCTCCCTCCCCATTGGTGCCAATACCTTGATCTACAGCTGACCATCCAGTTTCAGTCGAGTAGCCATAATCTGTAAAAGGCTGTTGTCCATCAAAGTTAGGAGCATATCCACCATATGGGTAATCTGTGTGCAGTGACACTGCCTGTGCAGTAGTTTCATATGCATTAGCTGTTAAATCGTGGTTACTTCTATACAGCTGGCTCTAAACAGATCAGATTAGTAGCTGTTAGCAGCAAAGTTACACAAAGCAAGCAATACTGCAAGCATTCCCTCCCGCCCACCACCCACTTCAGTTCTTCAGATGGCTCGTAAACCAGGTTTACTACATCGTCTCATTCAATAACACTACCCTGCAAATCACCTGGTGCAATAGGCTACAGAAGACAGCACCTGGTAGTGCTCTCCCTCCCTCAGAGTTTTTACTACTATTTGATCTGTTCACATTCAACGCATTTAGTTCACTCACCACAGAACATCTACATGTTTGTGTCAGTAGTATCATTATGGCATTACTTCCAGGTTCAGGTGTTGCTGTATCAACAACTATGGATCAGAATTCATGTTCATTTCTGCTGTAAATCTTTTGACAGAAAATCTCACCTGATTAAATGTGATGGGTAAATAAATGGCACCCTGTGCCTAAAGATTAATGCCTAGATGATCATCAAAACCGCTTCCAGTACTACTAAAACAACTGGAATTCAGACAGAACAACCTAAAACTTGCAAGATGATGCAACAACACGTAATCTGCTAGTGAAGACTCTACTACATCAATGACGTGAATATTCCTTCTGTTTTTCAGGTATTTGTATTTATAGCACAAGTAGATGAGCAATCAGACAAATTTGGTTTTAAAGTCAGGATAGTGTGATACCAATGCTGAGTTAGACTTTTAACAGATCCTATGCAATGAGAAAGGTGACATAACACAAAGCCAGACATTATCACTTACAGCCAAGCACAGCAAGGGCAAAGTTCTCACAAACAGCAAACGCATGCATGGCAACTTGCACAGCTGAGTACTGATTTTGGTTAAAGTTCTCCTGACAACTGTGCTAAACTCTAAGTTCAAAACTACCTCACAGAACAGCCTTTACTTACAGAATCCCCACCCCTAATGGAAAGACCCAACTGAAAGAGCTAAATATTGATGCGACCCTTTGAAACTCACTTGCTGGGAACGAGAGCTGAAGCTGCTCCGGTGACTGTGTACACTGTGGGAGCTCCGGAGGCTGTGACCAGAATGTTCACTGTGAACACTGCGCCTATCAAACTCATCACCATAAGGATCTCTATGAGGCTCTGTTTCATCATCAAAGCTTCCAGTAAAACGAGGGTCGTATCTCCAACGATCTTCGTATCGGTCATGTCTAAAGAACAAAAAGAAATAAACATAGCTTACCATATCCCAAAGAAAAGTGACTCCACTGTATACCTACCGAGAAGGAAACCGGACCTAACTTCAGAAGGGCTTTTAGATTACTTCCTAGATTCAGGTTTTTATTACAGTAAACAAACTAATGCTGCTTATAAGAACTTCATCCAGAACACTCAAAACCAAGACCAACATCATGTTCCAAGGCTGTTCTAGGAAAACAAAGAATGCTTATCTTATCTGAAAAAAAACAAAATAATCCTTATTTGCCTTAAATCCTCGAGGCTGATATAACAGCTCATCTGTTGTTCCTAATTTATTTATGTTAAAGCAAAAGAATTAACAACAATAACTGTGAGATGCATAACATTACACTGTGTGCCTTCATTCACGTATAAACAGTAGCTCTCCAAATAATTAGCACCTAGGCCTTTCTCTGCCCCAGTTCTAGAAAGAGCACAGAGAGATCACATTGAATGGACAGACCTGTTGCCATATGGATATGCTTCTCTCTTCTGGTAAGGGTTGTGTTCACCATCATACAAATACCTCTGGTCATAACTTCTAGGATCTCTGTATCTGGGGTCATAAGCTGATGAGTAACGTTCCCAACGACTTGGATCTTTGGAAGATAAAAAGAAATGGTTTAGATACTGGACGTCATTACCTATGACTTCTCTTTTCCTTCTCTTTCATTACGTGCTGATTTGGTCAGCAGAAAAATGTGGTTATCTTGGCTAGGTTATTGGCAAGGTATTCTTGAGAGGACAGTGCTTACCATCAGATAGATCTTTTCTAACAACTTTCAAACTTAATCACAGCATGATAATCACAAATAGGAACAGAATCTTTGCTACCAGTCTTCAGTGAGCCTCAGCACATGGACAGATGCTGCTTATAATCCTCACTGGCACCATAACAAGCAATTGCCTTCAGACTATCAACACCATGAGGGCCCTGTGAGCATCCAGGTAATTACGGACAGAACCAACTTCTATTCATGAGTCAATTTCTGTTCACACTTCACCTAAATCTTACTCTAGAACACTGCCTGCGTACAGAAAAGGTGGCACGGTGTTAAGAACTAAAGCAGGCCCAAAGATCTGCTTCTAACAAATGTAGCTACTCTGATTGTGGAAAGGATATCGACTTTTTAAGACAGAAAAACCAACCAATGAAACAATAATCCTCCAATCTTTAAGTATATTTTCTCCATAAATTTCTTTCTGTAGCAAAATAGAGTTCACGTTGACACATTACCTCCATAATCATATGTGCCTGGGTAATAGCCTGGATAGTAATCAGCCCATCCAGTTTTTGCATAATAATCTTCAGGATATCCTTGTCTGAAAGAAAGTGCACAGGCATGAAAAGTCATTATTCCTCCTTCAAGTTCTTCTGAAGTCATCAGCAGATACAAAGAACTACAGAACTACTGGCTGACCAGATGAAGACAAAAAGCACAAGAACCTGACTAAAAACACAAAACAGATCCCTGAATATGCAACTACAAATAGTGTAGTAATCTTGCTTAAGAGTCATACCAGTTTTGATGGAAAAAGAAAAGTGGCCATTAAAAGCTTTTACTGTGTGCCATTTTTCAGACACTATCCCACAGTTCTTGAAACAAAGCCAGTAGAGCAATGTTAGATAATAACAATGAACTGTGGTGTGTACAGGTATGTTTGTACACATACGCATATATACATTTGTGTATAAATGCATGTATATGAAAGCACATACATGTGGATATAAACACTCACATGTGTATACATTCACAAAGACTCCTATGTATACACACATATATACACATATCTATATCCATGCACATAAGGGATCTGAAAACAGTGTGCAATGACAGGAACTTCCACGCTCTTCTACAACACTCTATTCATACTACAGTGCAAGCTCTCAAGTGGCCAAACAAGTCCTCACCAGAAAAACCTGTGGGAAGCTTGCTGACACAGCACCCATCTTTGCAGACAACTTTTGATCTTATCAGGTCAGGTTTATCCACCCAGCCAACCTTCTCAGCCCTCCTCAGAAAGATGCCATTCCCTTAACCTCACCAAACAGAACTTAAGAATCTGCTTCATCAATTAATGATGGAAATCAATGCATCACTGATATGCTGCAGCAAAGTCTCAGTGACATGGCCACTCTTTATCTCTGCTGTCCTGCAGTGCCAGACTACAGCCTACATCCATGTCACATCACACCAATGCTGACAGGTAACAGGCTTTGATCTGCTATTTTAACCTCTTAAAAACAGCACCCAAGAAAAGCGCAAATCAGCAAGGCTGGTATCTCAGTGCTACCATATGTTATCTCATTGCAGAGCACTTAAGATTCACTTCAGACAACAACAGAAGCTATCAGACATGGCTATGCTTATTTATTTTGTATTTCTCAGTGCCAAAGCTTCCTACAGTCTCACAGTAAGCAGGATTTGGTTTGCAATTTGAAATCTGCCCCACCAAAAACAACAGACAAATACTACTGCAGGTCTCATCATTTCCAGAAAGGGCTCTCTGGGAGCCCTGCAAACTTATTCACTAGAACAGTGATATTATATACAACAGTAATATTATACAACAGTAATACACCAATCACCTGTGCAATATTGATCAAGACCCAGCAATCCCTGGGAGGTCATTTGCTGCTTTCTAAGAAATACTAAACATCTCATTTCTGCTCTTCAAGCAGTAATTGCAAGCAGCGTTTGAGCACTGCTTCTCTCTGAAATTTCTTATTTCATACAACCAACCAGACAGATTACAGCTCTCAGTTTTTCATGTGTTGCCTCCATCAAAAGCCCATCCACAAAGCTGAAACAATCCCACAAATTACCTTAACACAACACCAGGTACGCTTTCACTGGATTCATCCCTGTCTCAGTGAGCCACACGTGCTGCTGTGCTTACCAAGCAAAGCCCACACTGGTTTGCCAAAGTGCCCTTTATGAACAGAACTAGAGAACCACTCTAAGCACTAGCAAGAAAAAACAAATCCTAGCATTGATTAACAAACCCATGACCTACACATACTGCTCTTCCACATGTGCATGGAGGTAACTTCAGCACCAAGTCTGCTGCAGTGACTTTCTGCCTGGCAGGAAAGCTAATAACCAGCTAAAGAGCTGAATGAAAGGAGTAATGAGCTTCAGCAACAGAAAAGACTGCTGGAATCCTATCAGTACCTTTTCAGGCATGGCATTTGATACCATACTTTCCTATGGCAACACACAATGAGTTTTTCAGCTTCCTCACTGCAGCTTACACTGAGGCATAATTACACTCACCACTTTAGAACATACCAGATCTTTATTCAATATAGGAATTGCATACCTAGAAGAGGGCCTATCAGAGCAGTGACTAGCTCTGGAACTAGGACGTTCACGTTCAGAGTATCGGTAACTCTCAGGCTCCACATATGCAGTGCTGCTGCTGTCGTAGTACCTGTACCGTGGGTCATACTGTCCATAGCTATCCTCCTAGAAAAGAGATTGACACGTAAGGTAAGAGGTTTCCCAACTTCAAGAACAAACAAATTGCCACAAACACCACAACCGTGATAGCCAAAGAGATGCAGACCAATAGCCTACAGGATAGATGTTGGTATCCCTCATGGTAAGGCATATCCAACTCTACTCATACTCAAAACTTAAGAAAGAAACGTTACTTGTAGACTACTTCAACCACTTTGATGGTCATGCTGCAAAACTGCCAAAAAAAACAGGCAGCAGATGAGAGTAATATCTGCCTGAAGTCAAATCTTGACACGAATGCTATAGTGAATGTTTACCCTTATATAACTATTAAAACTTGTAATTCAAAGATAAAAATGACTTAGGTGAAGAGAAAGGGGAAAATGAAAAATTACCATGTAATACAGATGAGCCGCTGCTCTGGGATCTGCAGGAGGATAAGGTGTTGGATACGGAGCCTGGTAAGCATCGTAAGGATGCCTGTAGTAGTAGTAAGGATTCTGATGTGGACCAAAGGCATCCTGAGGAGTTTGAGGCAGGGGAGGACGCTGCAGGTCTTGTTGTGCACTTGGCTGCACTGGCTGACTGGTGGTGGTAGGAGCTGTGGGAGCTGCAGCACCCGATGGCTGTCCAGAACCCGGCTGCTTATCAGAGCTCGGCAGCTGTGCTGAACATGCCTCTTGGTTCCTCAGCTCCTGGTTCTCACACTGCTGGGACATCTGCATGCCCTTCATCCCTGCTGCAATCTGGTAGTTTGAAGAAGCTGAGGACTGCCCAGAAGATGCTGGCATCTGAGCTGCCTGCATTTGTGGTTGGGATGGCAATGCTCCCTGTACAGCTCTGTCTGGCACAGCCTGATGCTGTACATCTTTTGTCACCTGTTGATAGAAATGTTGTTTGTCACGCACCTCGGGACTCACTTGACCAGCACCGCCAACTGGCTGTTGAGGATACACTGGA
This sequence comes from Excalfactoria chinensis, assembly GCF_039878825.1. NCBI lineage: Eukaryota > Metazoa > Chordata > Aves > Galliformes > Phasianidae > Excalfactoria > Excalfactoria chinensis. Next base: position 6,468,820 of record NC_092842.1, on the reverse strand, counting down.
CCACCAGAAAGCAACTGATTATGCACCTGCACAGAATTACTTGCACTGCTTTTCTCCAAGGTCCGTGACACTGTAAAATCAAGCACTCCAGCAGCTTCTTCTTTGCTATTTGCACGACTTACAGAATTTTTGGTCTGTACTACAGAATTAACAGGTGGAAGCAGAGCACTTGGATTTCCACTGGGAAGATTCATCCCAGGAGAGATGGATGAATTAGCCCCTGACTTGCTAGCAAATTCAGGAACAAAACCTTCAAAATTAACATTCTTTTGCCCTTCAGGAGCTAAATTTGATGGCGTTTTCATGAGCAAGTTTGCAGGCTGATTAGAAGCAATATCAGAGGAATTGACAGGGCTCTGTAATAAATTATGTTTTAATAGATTACTATTTGGAGGAGCATTAGCTAACAGAGATCCAGCTTGCATCACAGGCAACGCTGCATTCTCCCCAGAGATGATTCCACCAGCATGTGATGTTTGGGGACCAACAGAAGTCTTGTCCCCAACCCCGGAATCCTTCATTGGCTGACTGTTCTCATTGCTGCTTAGCTGATTAGATAGAGAAATAGGAAAATTAATTGGCTGAGCCAAGTTATAACTTTGATTAGGCTGAGCAATTAGGATAGGCTGATTTTGCAAAGACTCTGTAGGTGGAGAAGACAACAAACTTGCATAACCAGAACTTGCCTGAGACTGAAGTGCCTCTTCTTCTCCCATTTTGGGAGGATTCTCAAGATTTTCAGACGATATATTTCCATCTTGGGAAGGCTGCACAGCAATACTCCCTGGTTTGTTTGGCTGCTGATTGGATATGCCTTCTTCTGGTGGCTGAATGACTTCCACAGTTTGTTTGGCAGGTACATAAACTGCAGGAGCAGCAGGAGCTAGAAGAACATTTCCTCCAAAATTAGGTAACTCATTGTGAGCCCACAAAGTTGTTGCCGGGCTATCACACTTCTTAATTGCTCCCTGAGCTCTTGTGGAGGACCTTCTCTCAGACAACGATTGCATGTTTTCTGTAACAGGTCCAGAGTGCAATACACTTCCAGCTTCACCAGTGACTGCAAGAGGCAAAGGGTATACCTGAGGCATGAAAATAGTTTCTAGATTATCCGGTGGCTGTTCAAGATTGCCTGGTGATGCAGCAGGCATAGCTGTACTCTTCTTGGTGTTCTTCTGGTTTGGGTGGTTCTCCCTCAATTCAACCACCATTTTTGCTTGGTCAATCTCTGCAGGTTTTATACCAACCCCATGGGACCTCACGGGCTCAAAAGAACTATTTGCACTTGTCTGAAACACTCCTGTGGGCTTAGGAGGACTTGGAGTTGGAGGCTGGGACAGGTTACCATGGTAGCTTTTGTTTGGATTTATCTCACTTGAATCATCTCCCAAAGGAGAAGAGTCTATCTGTTTAAAGAAGCGAGCAGAAGATTCCTCATCGGGCTTCCCACTTTCTTGCTGAATAAACGTACCAATTTGCTCTTGAGGTCTTGCTGAGCTAGAAGTGCTCCTATGGCTAATGCTGCTATAGTTTGAAGACACGCTATCTGGTCGTACAGGATGAGCTAATGAATCAGGCGCTTCCAAATTTGGTCCTCCTTCAGCATGGCTCAAAACAGCATTCTTTGGAAGCATCTGACCTGGTAGGGATCCATATCTGTACAGATCAGGATGAGCAGAAGGGGATGAAGCATTCATGTTACGTGGCTCACTTGGCAGCACCTCTTGGTTCTGTATGCACTCCAGGTTCTCAACATTTTCATACTGTGACCCACAATTCAAAGGCGCATCACCCACACCTGCTTTGCCATCACTGGCAAACATGGACTGCTTAGCAGCCTGTGCCTCCTGCTGACTTCGAATTTTAGGAAAATACTGGACATCCATTCCTTTTTGTAGCATCTCGTTGGCTGAACCTGTACCAATCTGTGCCTGAGAGAGAGCGTTAGCTGGAACCCGCTGGGGATGCACTGGCTGGTGATATAAGGGTGATGAATGTGGTTGACAAGCAAACTCAGTTTTCTCAACCACGTAATTCTTTTCAGACGAAAGTATTTCTTCATTTTCTGCCTCATCCCCTTTGAAGAACATGGAAAGGCTTCCTGAGTCTTGGTCTGTGGGAATAGGTCTGTTTGATGCTTCAGACATACCTGGAGACTGTTTCTGGAGGTTATTTTCCTGAGCTGTAGGAATGACAGAACTGGAATCTTGCAATGGTGGCTGTGGGTAAAACTGCTCCTGGTAAGGTTGATTTAACCAAGCATTCGTCATTTCTGTGTTCTGTCTAAAGACATCTCCAGGCTGAACGCTGTTCATGTGATGACCACTATTTGCAGAGCCATTTTTCCCATTCTTTTCACAACCAACGGATAAAGGCGCTTGCACAGCATTTTGTGGAATCCCTTGATGTACAGGACCGTGCTGTAAATTTGTCTGCGGAGGAGGATGAGAAGTGCTAACAGAAGACTGGGAAACGTTATGAATGTCAGTCTGAGAAGGTGGTTCAGGATAGGGCACAAAGTTTCGAACTGGAGACTGCAGGTTACCTTGAACAGGTCTCCACTGAGACAAGGGCTGCTGAGGAGCTGGAGGGAAGAGTGCTGTTGCAGTGGGTCCAGAAGGAACGTCGCTGGGATCTCTGTTCACATCTTGCCTACCTCCAGGATTGTTTGACACAGACACCATTCCAGGATGCACACTGAAAGAATTTTCAAGTGCTGTTCCTGCATTATAATGTGATGCTACTGCAGACCCATGGAGTCCGAGATCTGCATTTGGATGCACTTCCGTAGTGCTATTTGTAACATATCCTGGGGACGGTGCAGGAACTGGAACATTAGAAAACATACTGCTGTTCATTCCTGGTTGAGATACAGGAGCTGACAGAGATGGATGCAGTCCATGAGGATTGTCCCCTGCGTGTGATGGCGAAGGATGCACAACGGCTGGCTGTGGAAACACCGCTGGGGAAGAACTTTGCATAACCAATGCATTGCCCTTGGATGGGTTATCTAACGGGGAAGCCTGTGGAGTTTGTCTGCCAAAGGCAAAAGGGTCTGTCACAGGCTGCACCGGGGCAGCTGTTGCATTTGCTCGTTTACTGAGCGACGTGTTTCTCCAGTACGTGTTCCGAGCAATGCCTGCAGGAGGTGGAGCTGCTGCTCCTGCTGGAACAGGCTGCGGAGGCTGCTGCATGGTGGCCTTCCAGCAGGGTCAGATAGCAGATGAAAAGCTAGCAGTAGACACTGGAGACAAATTCCTTCTTCCACTCTGTTAGGATAAAAACACGGCAAGTCATTTTCCTTTCTTGCAATACGAGTAACACTTCAGCAACTTTTATCTCAGAAACAAAACAAAACAACAGATGCCTCTGCACACTGGAATGTGTAAGAAATTCACACACAGCTTTGTAATTCTAAATCCCAGTACTGTGTTAATGAAGCTTAATGCTGAGTGAAACACCAAACACTCTAAGGGCAAAATGAAGGGATAGTCAGAATTGCAACAGCACCTGCAAGCACCACAGTATGCTGAGCATAATTAAAAGGCACTGAGAAAATGCTACTGTTAGAAACAACGTGTCTTAATCTCTGCTGCATTATTGCTCAGCCTGGATGGATCTTTTTATAGGTCACATAAGAAGCAGTCAAAGAGCTCATCAGATGTCACTTACTTGAACAGAAGGCGTTCCATTTTTGTTTAAATAAATAAAATATAGATCAGGACAGTGGTAGTGTCTATTTTGAGAAAGAAAACTGCTTTCATCAGAAATCTTCTCTCGCGCAGACAAACGCTGCTGCATAATAGCAGAACTGCATTACAAAATATTAAATGCAATCAACTCCCACCCACACCTATTAATTAATTGCTGCTCTCACTTTAACCTCAGCAGGACTTTGGCACATCGTCACAGAACCAAGTTACACTGCAGGACGGAAAGGACAAGTATAGAAGTAATCCAGATCTGCCAGCAAGAACCTCAGGGAAACAGAGACTGGTTTGGATGGGGATGGACCTTAAAACCCACCCAGCCCCTGCTATGAACTGGCTGCTCCCCAGCAGATCAGGCAGCCCAGGGCCCCATCCAGCCCAGCCTTGGCACGTCCAGGGATGGCTGGTTAGGAACTTGTATCAAAAAGCCACATGTTTGTATAATTCTAACAGCAACAGAAAAGTTTAAATGCAAACAAACAACCCTCTGGCTTAACAAAAAGACATGTGGAGTGAACGCTGCTTATCTGCATGTATTCCATAAAGATTTATATTGAAAACTTATTATGAAAAAAGTATACCATGCAGACAGCACGATTTGTACATCAGAATCTGAACTGCTCACCCTAGGGAACACCCCTCCTACTCATCACCAAAGAACCCAACATTCCAGTGTATGATCCAGGCCTCTCTTCCAAGGACACCGGTATCAGCAGACAGGGTCTCTCCATCTCTTCTCATTGTCCACACTTTGCATAGACCTGTTTGACTGCTTCAAATCTCAAGCTTAGTTTTTCTGTTCATAACAAGATCTACCTGTGAAGGAATTGAGCACAAAAGCAAACTGCTTTTTAACTCAGATACCCAACTCCAAACTACTAACACGGGCTTTGCTCCTTCCTGTCCTACCAGACGTACACACACATAAAACCCTAATACTTTCCCCACTGTCATAACAACCTGCACTAGTAATTAGCTAACTGAAATCCCCATAACAAGATCCCTATCCCTGCTTTACAGAGGTTCAACATGAGGGCATCAGATTCCTTGCAGAAGAAAAGTTAATATTAACAGACCGCACACAGTAGTAAAAGCGTGCAAGATCTGAAGAATTAAGTCCAAATGAAGCCAACGTGCCTGTGGCAGTTTAGTTCAAACAGAAGATATCAGCTTGGAGATACTGACCCTCTGTGCCTCCAATGCAGTAATAAGAGAAACGCTTATTAAGAAACTTCTAAATAACTACATAACCAAACCCTTTGCCTCATCTAGTTTGGTAATTCTACACTTTCTGATGGTTTATTAATGGATAATGCAAACCAGACTGATGAACGTTAATTACCAGCAACAACAATTGCAGAAGATGCTTCCAGATATGGCAAGAAAATATTACCAAAATGAAAGAAAAATGACCAAAACTGCTCTCTGGACAAGGCCATCATTAAATTCATCTGATCTCCCTACAGCCACTAATTCAAACTCCTCTGTGAAGCTTTATTGACACTAAGAAATAACTTGGGGGGAAACCATTTCATCCCATTCCCAAGTACATATGTTAGATAAACTGCTCTAAGACATCAGTGTGCTCACAGGGCAGGTTACTGAGCACCTTTATGACCAGTATTTGGGCCAGGGGTTGTTTTTTCAGTTCTTTTCAATGCAAAAGGCCGCATACAAGCAAGTCACGCAGGCTGGAGACATTCTACCTTAATACTGCTCATTGCTGCCTCATATATGGGAGCTACAGCTAAAAATGTGCCGGGCACCGCAACGCAGCGCAGCCCCATCACCGCCACTGCCGGGCCTGGGGGCTGCCGCCTCCCTGTGAGGCACGGAGCGCTCCCGGGCGCGGTGCCGGCAGCCAAGGCCTAGCGCTCGCCGCGCAGCCGTCCCGCCCCGCAATGCCTTTCCCGCAGAGGATCCCCGCCGTACCTGGCAGCCTTCTCCGGCCGAGCCCCTCAGCACCGAGCGCCGCCCCCCCTCGCGGTCGCAGCACCGGACCCCCCCGCCGCCGCCGCCGCCATCTTGGCACATCCGGCCTCAGTTCCGCCGCCGCCGACGTGTCACGTCGCGCGCGTGATGACGTCACGGCGCGCGCAGGGCCGGCGCCGCGCTCCCGGCGGTGTTTGATTTCCTTCTTCCTTCCGCGTTCCTTTAAAGGCGAACGGGGCCGGCGGAAATGGCGGCGGGCTGGAAGGTGAGAAAACACCGAGAAAACAACCGGCCAAAAGGCGGAAGCGGCTCTGACAGCGACCTCCCCTCAATGCCGTGGGTCCGGCGCAGGCGCAGTGCGGTTGCGTCCTTAAGAGTCGCAGGTTCGAATCCCGCCTGTGCGCTGTGTGTGTCAATGGCCGCGGGTTCGAATCCCGCCTGAGGTGGCTGCCGACATGAGTGCCCGTCAGCCTTCCTCCGGGCCTGCTGCGCCGCCTCAGCCCCCCGCTTCACTCTGGGTTTCACTGCAGGCAGCCCCGGTGTTTCTCGGCTTCGTGAGGAAGCCTCCCCGCCGCAGTCCCTTCTTCCCCCTCATTGGGTGCAATGGAGAAGATGGCCGCCAGGGCGGGACAGAGCACCGCGCTCCTTCCCATGCCCAGCGGGCAGGAGGCTGACGGTCCTTCCCATCGCCGAGGTCCCGGCCTCGCAGGGCTGCTTTATGAGGCCGCTTCATGGCGTGGAGGGGATCTGCATCACGTAGGGAGCGCAGAGGACGTGCAGGTGTCACAGCTCATCGATCCCTCTTGTGATGTATATTCGGATGGCAGCGTCATGTTAAACGGCCCTGCAAGTCTGAAGGTCCCTGTCCGTCCTGCTTTGTGTTCCTGGGGCTGTCCCATGAGAACACAGCACTCTGAGGGAGGTTCGTTGTTCTGACGGGCAGCGGTGACTCCCATCTGCCAGAGTTTGCACACAGCGTGTGATGGAACAACAGGAGGGGAAAACACAACTGACCTGAACAAACATCTTAATCAGGGGGTCATTATCAGTGCAAGAGCTGTTCCCGCACGTCTGGTCATTAAGGCAGGGTAATATCCTCAAAGCAGCACTTTGATGCTGGTGTGGGAACCAGAGGAGAGCTGTGCTGCAGAGCCTTTCATCTCCTCCTTTTGTAGGGACGTTCCATAAAGCAGCTCCTCAAACACCACCTCCCTACATGGGTGCAGATAAAGCCCTGCTGTCCCCTTGGTATTTTCTCCAGCAGGTGTAATCTGAGGAAATGTGGTTCTAATTAGCCTGATATAAGTAGCACCAACAGCTCACATCTGCAGCTATATGCTTTCATTACATATCTAACCCTCTTAAACTCATATGCTCACAATTCAAACACTAAGGATCTGACCTTTGCTTTGCTCCTTTTAATTATGTGATCATAAACAATTGTCACATTCGATCCCTTTTGAAGCTTTCTGATTTGCTTTGCTCCGTCCGCATTAATGGATGCATCATGAGAGAGAGGTCACACCTGTGATGAGTTTGGCTCCTTCTGTTTGTGATTGGAGCTGCAATTCAGCAATCGGGCTTCAAACAGCTGTTAGCAACCTGAGCAAACACCAATAGCCCGGAGGTAAAGGCAATACAGAGCAGTGATTACTACATGTCCCAAACAAAGAACAATTTAGAACCCCTGCCCTCCAGCATGTAAACAAATAGTTCCAATGCTCTGTTTCCTCATAGCACCAACATGAGTACCATCGGGACAGCTTTGAGGTGATAGGCTCCTCTATAGTGTGGGGTGTGATCATAGAATGGCCTTGGGTTGAAAAGGACCTCAAAGATCGTCTCGTTTTGACCCCCCTGCTATCATGGGCCAACCGCCAGAAGGGGCTGCCCAGAGCCACATCCAGCCTGGATCTCAATGCTTCTCAGCCTTTTCCACCTGCAATCCTAAAGCAAATATGCCTGCCGTGACCCACTCATCCCCTGGCATCTTCTGTTGGCATAAGGGCTCGAAATTCAACTCCCAGCATCTGAGGTGGTGAGAGGGCTTGGAGCTGAGGTCAAACAACACGACTTGGTTGGAGGGGACTGTAGGAAGGCAAAGCCTTGTACATAGGGTTTGTGGGGGAAGCGTGGAGGGACAGACACTTTCTCTGTTGAAAACCTTCAGTGACTTTGAATTCGTATTGATTTATGTCCCGTTTATTAGTATGTATCCATATACCAACGCACAGCTTTTCGTTTCTGGGGCTCTGTGGGACAAACAGCCGGGTTCTGGTGGGCACAGTGGTGAAGGGTCAGTCAGCAGTTGGTCTTTTCTTAATGACTCCCTGATTTTGCCCCTTTCCTCAGCATTCAGCCTTTTCCATGCTGTCTTCCTGACCTACTCACGTGGATCTAAAGGAAACTGCAGGCTTTGTGTGCCCCAGCTTCTGTAACTGAGCCACATATTTACTTATCACTTATAGTGGCATGTTTTACAAATCCTCTTAGCTCTTTTTGGACCTGTTCAGGCCAAATTCCTGCCTTGAACACAAGAGACTGGAGCGTTACACTCTAGGCTGGGTAGGAACGGGGGAGAAAGTCTTGCTAATGGCTCCCATTGACACAGATGTGCTCCAGACCCTGAGGCATGCCATGCTTATGGCCACAGGTTGGGTACGTGTGGGAGAAGCCAGAAATGATGGGCTGCATGGAAACAGGGCTGGGTGCTCCCAGGTAGACACCACATGTATAAGTGATGGTGGAGGCTGACAAATTGCCTCCCTTCAAGATTCAGTGGTGCTGGGAGGTGCTGCAGAGTGCCTGGGACCCAAGGATGGCTCACTTAAGCTTGCACTGAGCAATAAGGATAGAAGCTGGGGGCACGAGCACTCGCTACAGCAGCTGTGCAGCTTCTGGAGTCTGGACAAGTGCAAATAGTGCACTGCTGTGGCTGCTGACCTGATGTACAGCAGTGTCTGAGTGCCGGGCACCAGAGATGTGCACACACATGCCTGCTCCATGCCTGAATGGAAAATAGCAGCATTCCAGGAGGTACTGAGCTTATCTACTGCAGTGAGGAGGTCCACAGCGCAGCTATTTATATCAGCGTATTTAGGACTGTGCAGTTGCATTTAGAATACAGAGTCCCTGTGGGGAAGAGAAAGAATTGAGATGAATTACCTTACAGATCTGAGTGCAGCAGGGTGGGTGCTGGGTATGGAGCCTTTCCATCTATATCCATGTAAGCAACCACATCTGAGAGCCAGAGCTGCCATATGCTTGGCAGTGTGTGAAGCAGGAAGCACTCTACATAACTCTTATCACAGAGGGCTGTTTCTACAGACCCCAAACAATTAAAAGCATGCAGCCGCCTCATCAGCCGCAGTGTTCACCTAGAAATGTGGCACTGCTTATAGGTTTGGAATGCACAGGGGAGATTGCAGAGCACATTTTCACTGCTCCCCCTCTTGGGTCCCATCGTGACAGCAGAAATTGGGGCACCCAGAGTGCACTCCTCGCACCTGGGGGTTCTGATAAGGAGAAAGCATCACTGACCAGAGGACAGCCCTGCAGCATGAGTGGGTATCGAGCCCAGACTGCAGTCAATCCACACCAAAAACACCCGAGTTCCAGTTTTAGTAAAATCTAGATGCCCAGAAGCATCATTTATTGCAAATCAGTTAACAAAAAAATAAAATAAAATAAAATAAAATAAAACCAAAAAAAACAAAAAAATACATCATTTTTGCAAACTACAACTTTGCATCATGTAGATAACTTTATTACAGAAGATATCTTTTCTTAAACTACACTCTAGTTTATAAAACATAGGAAGATTCAACACCACGTGATGTTTTTTAATCACTCACTTTAGGGATGTCACGATAACGAATGGCCTGAAATGCTCACTGAGATGAGTGCTCAAAGCTCTGAGCTTTGAGAGATCCCTTTTATTTGGTGCTCTAATAGAAAGGAATGAGGAAGAAGAACCCTTTCCTTAGGTTTTGTGGATTAGCTGCTCTCTATCTGCCCGTCCCATAGCTCTAGTCATAGGGTGTCTGCTTGCCTTCGCACCCGAGTGAGATCCCGACACCTCTACAAGGCGATACATTTCTGATAGATTTAAGACTTGCTCATTTAGATTTTTGAAACAAAATCCACCTTCTCTTTAAAAAAACAAAACAAAACAAAACAAAACCCAAACCAAAAGGTTATTTACAAACATTAAATCTGCCACAGGCTTATACTCTATTTTACAGGATACACAGAACGAGTGTGCATCAATATAACAAAGGATGCAGCACTCCAAACTCCCAGGAATAAAACATCAGCGGCTCCAAGCACGGCTGGGCTGCCCCAGCTCCGGCTCCCTCACCTCCTCGGGCTGTCTGCCTTCAGACATTCCCTCTACCATAGGCAGCCATCCTTAAAATAAGGATGCGGTTTACAACTTGACATCGGCATTTCTTTCTTCAACAGTGACTCGAATGCAAACACACACAAAAATAACAGCGACTCAAAAGAGAGGATAAGGGATTCAAAGTAAAGTTAAGGCTCCTTTGCGTATGAGCTCCACAGCTGTGGGTTGGGTACGTAGCCCGTAGTTGTGGGTTTGCCCTCTTAGACAGTTTGGCAGATGCTCTTCTTGCTCTGTAGGGTGGCTGTTGGTTTTGCTTTTAAATCTCAGGACCTGTCACATTCCAGGTCTATAAACACGATTATTATTATTATTATTTTTTTTTCTTTTTAATCATAAAAATCATTTAAATATATATATTTATATATATATAAAAACGAGAGAAAAACAACGACAACAACAACAACAACAAAAAAAATTCCTATTACCAAAGCAAATATACAAACTCTATAATACTGAAATTGAAACAAGGACCGGTACCATAAAATGTCCTCTCGGATAGAACAGCAAAGGAAACATTTTAAAGTACATCTCACAAACCCACCCACACTGAACTGATCTCCCCTATGGAGTGGCACTGTTTTGTTAGCCCAGTCAATTCTGTTTTCTTCCTCTTTTCTTTCTCACGTCTCTTTCCGAATCGAAAAGAGCAAATAATAATTACAAAAAAAAAACCAACCCCAAAACAATAATAATAATAATAAAGAAATAAATTAAACGGCATTGCAGAATCCTGACTGGTCGCTTATAGCTTAACCCAAACGTCTCCTCCCAAACCAGCACAACGAACCCCCAAACGAAAGAGAACGTCCCATCATAACCTCAGTTTTATGGCTCCTCCAAACTGGTGCCTCGCATTGAGCTCGCAGCAATAGAAGATATAAATAACAAAAGGCAGTGTTCTCGTGTCAAATCAAACGTACATAAATAAATACTAAAAACCAAAAGGAAAATAAAAAAAGGAAAAAAAAAAAAAGAATTAATTTGTGGGTTTTTGTATTTTTTTGTGGGTTTTTTTTTTTTGTGTTTTTTTAAACTTTTGTATAAAAAAAAAAAAAAAAAAAAAAACGTATTTAAAAAAAGGATCCTTTAATAAAAGCATCCGGCGATCCTGTTTAACAACAACAAGTTGTCCCTCAGGCTGCAGTCCCTGAGTCCCACCGGGTCTCACTTGAAGGCCTCGGGGATGTGTCCCATCTGCGACTGCATGCTGGTGGGGGGGCTGGAAATACCCTCGGACCAGTCAGACACATTGGAATGGGGGGAGGAACTCGACCACTGGTCTGGAGACTCCGGAGAGGGAGTGAGGAAGGGGTGGTCGGGCACCTGGAGCTGGTGGCTGGGGGTGTTGTCCAATGGGGAGGAATAGCTGTGCTGGGAAGGGGGGGTCAGGAACTGCGTGGTGGTCATGGGCTGCGTGAGGGAGGACGGCAGAGAGGTGGGTAGCAGTTGAGAATCTTGGGGCAGGATGGTGTGCACCGCCATGGTGCTGCTGCTCACCGGCTGCATGTCGGGCTGGCTCAGCTCAGTACCGAGGAAATTTTGGCCCATGTGGCCGCTGGTGTTGGAGCCGGGGTTGTGGTGCTGCTGCGGCTGGGGCTGCTGCTGGGGCTGCTGTTGGGGCTGCTGCATGCCAGGCTGCGGCTGCATGCTGGGCTGCTGCATGCCGGGCTGCTGCATCTGCTGGTTCTGCAGCAAGTGGGGCTGGGAGGCCAGGCGGGTGCTGGGCATGGCCTGGTAGCTCATCATCTGCGACAGGCTGGTGCTGGGCAGCCCGTTGTGCAGGGAGCTCATCATGCCGTGCTGTAGGTTCTGTGCTTGCTGGTGGGTGCCCGGCTGCATGCCGCCCCGCATGGCGCTGTACTGGTTCTGCACCATGCCGCTCTGCAGCCGGCTCAGCCAGTCGCACTGCCCGCTCAGGCCAGTGGCTCCTCCAACAGAGAAATTCATCGGGGCGTTGCTCATTGCCGTGCTGGGGCTGGAGACAGGGAGGTGTGAGAGGCGCGGTGGCACCGCCTCAAAGGCCATCCTGCCAGAGCTGCCCAGGGCCATCTCCTGCTTCCCTGCCATGTTGAGGTGGTTGATGCTCATGTGGGCATCAGGCATGCCCGGCAGGTGGTTCAAAGGCATGGAAGGGGACTGCTGGAATGGAGAAGTCATCAGCGGAGGGGAGGCGACGTCAGACAGGTACCCATGGGGTGACTCCAGGGAGTCCACTGGGGACAGCACGCTGGAGTTGTCGAGCAGACAACCTTTTCCATCTTGTGATTTTTTCCTCCGGGCTTTCAGGTCTTTGGAATCCTTGCCGTTGCAGCTCAGGCCCTTGGTGCTCGGTTTCCTGGCTTTCTTGCCCTGCACGGCCGGCTTCAGGTTGCTGATGTAACTGCTGGGGGAGCAGAGTGGGGGCGACAGCGTGGGGGCCCCAAGAGGGCCGCTGTGCAGCGGGGGGCTCCGCACCAGGTTGTATTCATCCAGCAGCCGCACGATGTCGTGGTGCATGCGCTCCTGAGCGATGTCCCGCGGCAGCCGGTCCATGTGGTCCGTGATGTCACGGTTTGCAAAGTGGTCCAGCAGAACCTTGGCTGTTTCGTAGCTCCCTTCTCTGGCGGCGAGGAACAGCGGGGTCTCCTCCTAGAAACCCAGATGTGGTTAGGTCTGTGCTTGCTCATCTTCCAGGCAGCACCACATTGGACCCCTTAGCAAGCACTGCATACAGCATGACCCTTATCAACAAATCCCACACCTGGGGTCACAGCAGAACAACAGTCGCAGTGCCAGGCAGTGTTGTATTACAGGATCAAACTGCCCTTTAGCATAGTGCCCAATTACTTCTTTCCCTTGCCCACTGGTCAGCCCCTAAGACCATACCTTATTGTTCTGCATATCCTTATTGGCACCATTCTTCAGGAGGACGACTGCGGCTTCGACATTGTTCACAGCAGCTGCCCAGTGCAGTGCTGACTTGCCTACAGGGGAAGGCCAGGAAACAGCAAGAATTAGTGAGTGGGAAGGGGACTAGTAAAGCAGCCCTCCTCTTCTTTAGCCTCCCACTGTACCCAGATCATCCACAGCGTTGACGTCTGCATGGCAGTTGATGAGGTCCTCCAGCATCCCCTCCACAGCCAAGCGAGCAGCCAGGATCAGTGGGGTTGTCCCGTCGTGCATTCGGGCATCGAGATCAGTCGCCCTGTTCCTTATCAGGATCTGCCCCAGTCAGAGGAAACACAGATGTTAGGTGGGACAGACCTCAGAGACACGCAGAGCTTGCAAGCCCTTCCTGGGGGGTGTCACAGCACCATAACGGTTGGGTTGGAAGGGACCTCAAAGCCCATCCAGCCCCAAGTCCTGCTGTGGGCTGGTTGCCACCCACTGGATGAGGCTGCCCAGGGTCCCATCCAACCTGCACCGCTGACCCAGCAAGCAGGACAAATGCTTTCAGCACAAAAGCAGCGGTGCAAGGACCCATTACCTGGAAGACTCCTTGGGCATCAGCAGAGACAGCGGCGTGCAGAGGAGTCCTGCCCATGTTATCCTGAATGTTTGCATCAGCGCTGGCTTCCAGCAGGCGTTTGGCAGCGTCGGAGCGCGAGTAGCGGGCAGCCAGATGCAGCGCGGTCTCACCGGTGCGGTCGGTCTGGTTGTGCAAACTGGCACCTTGGTAGATGAAATCTGAGATGACCGCGGGAGCATCGTCCTCCTCCTCGCTGTTGCCAGTCTCCAGCCCTCCTCCGCTGCACGAGGCGATCATGAGAGGCGTGAAGCCATCTGAAAATCATGGGGGAAATCAGTGAGAAAAGGCTCGCTGCCTTCCCGTAACGCGGGCGGCTCAGCGAGATGCTCTGTCTGCAATAGATGCTTATTCCCGTGGGTGCCTACAGACTGATCTCCTGACTGCTTCTGCACATCAAACACAAATATCCTTCCTCTGATATGGATGTGAAATTCCTCCGTGGCTATCTCAGCACTCCCTGGTTTTCCTGCTTCGTCTGCTAGCTGGCACACTGACACGCAAGGTGCGATCAATATGAAGGGTTGCTCAGCACAGACTTCAGTGTGGTACAGCACAGCCTTAGCTGTTTTCATTATCTCAGCTGACAGCTTCAGAGAGATGGGGAAGACCAAATGTTTGAAATGGTTTAAGTGTCTACTAACTATGAATATAGCCAAAAGATTGGAAAGAAGATTGTGAAATGTGCATTTGGAGGTGGATGGCCCCTTCCAACCCAAGGTGGATGGCCCCTTCTCTAAGGCCCCTTCCAACCCAAGGGCAGGGGAGAAGTGGGATGATTTAATAGTTCTTCTGTATCCTCTGATTTCCCTCTCTGTGATTAAATAATCTTGTTGAAAGCAGCATTTGGCAGACTGTCTCATGCAGAACTGTGCCATGCAGAGGGATGAGCAGTAACTGTGACATGTGGCTGAGAGGGCAGGGACAGAGCGTTAAAAATGGAGATGGAGCTCTGGGACTGCCCACCCGCAGGCAGTGGGGATTTGAGATGAGCCAAAAAGAGAAGGCAAAGAGCCTTACCTGGCCCTCGTACATTGACATCCATGCAGTCTGCATCGATCTCGCCCTGTGGTGGGGTAGGGGCCATGGAGGAGATGCGGAGGTCGGCAGCATCCAGGTGCTGCTGAGTCCACTGCCTGTGGTCCGTCTGGTCATCCGTGTCGGGCAGCATCGCTTGCTCCTCGAACTGAGGGACAACAACAAATGCTGAGTGTGGGACGGGGGAGCTGAGCTGCAAGCTGCACAGGTGTGTTTGCATTGCTAGCAGGTTTAGAAAGCGGCCTTGGGAAGTCCCAGGGGACATCTTATGTGCTGCTTCCTGTGGAGCTCTGTTCATTCCATGCCACAGCCCAGAAAGCTGCTGTTGCAGCGCAGAAAGGGAACCCTGCAGGCAGCTTACCCTGAACTTCTTGGTGTCCAGGGTCTCCTCATCACCCCACTCATTCTGGTTGTCGTCCATCAGCGTGCCGTCAGAAGCATTTTTGAGGGGTCTTTGAAAATAAAACCACGCCAAGAATTAGTTCCTCTGCAGGGACTGATAGGTGATGGGCTGTGCTTTATACACGCACTGAAGAATCAACAAGGCTAATTTTCAGGACGTTCCCCCTCAAGGTGCCTTTTATACTCTCCCAAGAGCCAACAGACCAAGAAGCATTAAAAAAACCTCCAAACTGAAGTGTGCTTTTCCCAATGCAGAACAACACAAAACCCCACTTCTCTCCTCCCCACCACTCCGCTACGATGCCCTAGAGAACAAAACTGACAGGATGGTTCAGAAGAGCCTCCAAACAGCCCCACTCTGCTGTGCCTAACAGATAACAAACCCATTACTCACTTCAGTCCAACAGAATCTTCCCCAAGCGGCTCTCGGCGCTTTTTCTTGCTCGACTCCGTCACTTTGAAGCCCTCTGGGAACCAGAGCTGGCCATGCTCCCTACGCCGCTTGCGGGACACCAGCACTCCCACTCCAATGAAAGCAAGCAAGACCAGCGCAGCCACCACCACGTACATAGGATACAGCTGGGAGTTCCTCGCGGGCTCCGCCGTTTCACCTGGAAAGCAATGGGGCGCAGAGAGACTCTGAGACATGAAGCTGCATAGCAAACGAGTGACGGAGTGGAAATGAAACAAAATTAGTTAATAAAGAAACCCAAAGGCTGATCTAAATCAGCCCCCTCCCAAAATAAGGTCATTTTATACGCTATTAATCAGAATTGCAAACTATCGGCAAATTCTCCGCTGCACAAGGCAGCCTGCATCAGGAGACAGCTTTACTTTTTTCTCCTTTAAGGAAAAGGATTAGCAAACTTCAAATCATTGCGCTCGCATTGAGCTGTTAAGACAAAAGGATTTAGGGGGGATTTTCGAGATACAAACTTCAACTCCTCGCATGTCACTGATTGATCGGAGCTGGTTGGGCTGCCTGGGCTCCTTTTTTTGTTGTGTTTTTTTTTTTTTAAACTTTTATGGTGATAATGATTTTGAACTAAACCTGGCATAAGCAAACATAATAAACACTATTGGTACTGCTGAAAAAACGGACTGAAAGGAATAAAAAGATGCAGGGGTTACTAAAACCAGACAGTGCTCAAATGTGGCGCCTGAGCCAGCAGACCGATAAATGAGCATGGATGAGGTGGGGAAGATTCAGGCTCTCATCAGCTGCACTTACTCTTGACGGCCTCTATTTTGTAGGGAATGTTCAGGTTGCCCAGCGAGGCCAAGGCCCCCAGGAAGGCTGCCACGTCGGTTGCACTCTGGAAGCACTGGGAGGACGACTGGATGCACTGCCGGTTGTCAATTTCCAAGTAGACGATGGAACTGCAAGAGAAGAGTCAATGGGAAATGAGGGGCCACCATCAATCACCCTGCAGGGCACTGGGCAGCAGGGAGCCCATCTCATCTCTTCTCCCTGGCCCGAGCCCTGGGTTCACACTGGTGGTCTACTGGATCTGCCTACATGAACACCTCAAAGCCCGACTCCTTATCTATAGGAATGCAAGGGAACCTGCTGCACCATGCTCCGAAATTACCCAGACACTACAATAGTGTAAATAAGGCTGTTTGGGAGACTTAAGATCTTTCGTATCAGTTTCACTGCTTCAAACTCCTTTGGTTTCATTGACTTTTGATTGAGTCCACAGAGAGGGAAGGTCAGATCTATATGTTTATACAAAAGAGCTCCAAACACAGTCTGCAGTGATTGAGTTTCACAACAAAGCTCTCGGAAGCATTTCCCAGGGAGAACCTGAGGCTTAGCCCAACACTTTCCTGTGAGCAGACCTCGGCTGGGCCAGCCCCCTGCCCAACAACACCCAGTGTGGGATCCCCAAAGCACCATGCAGAGCTTCAGGTTGGGTATTAGGAAGGATTTCTTCTCCAAAAGAGTGGTAATATATTGGCACAGCTGCCCAGCAAAGTGGGGCAGTCACCACCCTTGAGGGTGTTCCAGAACTGTGGAGACGTGGCACTGAAAGATGTGGTCAGGGGGCACGATGGGACAGACTGGGGCTGGGGATATGAGAGGGCTGTCCTGGTCTTAATGGTTTTGTGATTCCATGTTATTATTATCAATGCAGAAAAACAACCCTGCTCTGTGACAGAGGCTGCTCCCCTTACCCTCTGATGTCCATCTGATCCAGCTCTCTCTTCTGCCTCCTGCCAGCCCGTGAGTAGAGGCTGCTCTTCACTTTGTTGATAACAGCACTGGACATATCTGCCCAGTCCTCTGTTGACCTCTTGATGTAGTGCTTTTTCAGCTCCTCCTCGTTGCCATAGTATGGGAAGATCATGTACTCTCCCTTGGCGTTCTTCTTGAAAACTACATTGGTGTGCAGCACGCGGCTCAGCTCCCTCAGGAAGTTGAAGGAGTTGTTCTTCAGGTTCTCGGGGGTGATGAGGACCACCACCACCAGTGTGCCATCCGCCAGCTTCTCGGGCATGTTGTTTGCACAGTCCAGCCCGTCCCACTCACACTCAAAGTTATTGCAGCCCTGGTCACAGTGACCATCTGAGAAGTGGTCCTTACAGTACTGGTCATACAGAGGGCTGGGCAGAAGGGAAGAAAGACAGAGGAATGAATTAGACCAGGCACTGCGCGTGCTATGGGTCAATGGTTGGACTAGATGATCTTAGTAGTCAAGCTGTAACAATTTTATGACTCTATGATTATTGCTAAGAAAATAGTTTGTGCTTCCCAAAGAGCTCTCCTTTGTGTAATGGATATGGGACTGGTTGACATGGAACGCAATTGTGCCATGCAGCACTGTGAAGTGCTCATGGAAGAGGTGAAAGATAGCAGCTGTTGTGTCCTAAGTCAAGTCTAGATGCCAGAGAACAGGGAAAAGTGCTTTGAGTTACATTTCAAGTCACATTTTAGATACAAGGGACCAAATTGCTGAGACTCAGAGAAGACACGAGGACACAAAATATTACTCAGATTAGAATTTGTCCAGGAATCTGTGAGCAAGTCCCCACTCATCACTGATAATACCTGCCACATGCCTGGATGCTCACTCACACCATCAAGCTTCCAGCTTGATCTATACTGAACCTCACTGTGCCACTGCTGCTGGCTGCAAGATCCACATCTGTGGCATGCTGCAGGTCAGGGCAGTGAAGCCAAGCAGAGAGAGCTACCAAGTGTGCACAGAACTCTATATAACCAGGGGGAACTATGGGGACTTGAGATGCAGCCCTACATGCAGGAGAAGGGAATGAAGACACAGCCAGAAGACTGCAGCACTCACGGCTTTAAAGCGAGAGGACCAAGAGCCACTTACTTGCACTGCCCCTCATACTTCTGGCAGTCAAAGCCATCATACAGGCAGCCCGCGTTGTTGCACTGTGAGTCACACTTGCCATCATTGAAGTACTTCCAGCACTGCAAGGACTGTGAGCAGTTCTTCCAGGGGTCATTGAAATTGAGCGAGCAGTCACCGCCATCCCAGCCGCAGGCGTGGTTGTTGCACTTCCCATCACAGATCTTATTGCCAGCATAGCTCGCACAAACGGCAATCTCACACTTCTCCTCAATTTTGGGTGGGATGATGTCCTGCCCGAAACCTCCTTGGAAATCAAAGTCGAGGATGTGGCAGTTGAGGCCGTTGAAGTTGGCGGGGCAGTTGCAGTGGTAGTAAGGGGAGGCGTCGCTGAGGAACTCGCAGGTACCCCCGTTGTAGCAGGGGTTGGAGATGCAGGGGCTGCTGGCCGGGTATTGGCACTCAGGGCCCGTGAAGGCCGCTGCACACACACACTTGGAGCTCTTGTGCATGGAGATGCAGGTGCCACCGTTCAGGCAGTGCAGGGTCCCGCAGGTGTGGGAGTCGTTCTCACAGGTGGCACCTACAAAGCCCTGGGGAGGGGACAGCAAGGAGGGATCAGTCATGATGATCTGTGTCCTGTTATACACGTGTGCATGCTGGGAAACTCAGCCCGAATGTGGTGAATCAGATCTCAGGGCACAGCTGTGGTGCCACCTCTGAAACTAGTGACGGGCAAAACCACCAACAGCACAAACCCCACTGAAGCATCCCCCTGAAAACAAAGGGAACTCTCCTCCATCTCTGCCTGTCCCCAGCTTTACGTGGCACAAATCATCATCCACCAGGCAGAAAGGAGCCTGCCCCAGAGCCAGGTGTCACACCGGCAGTGCCGCCCCTCCCTGACACAGCAGGTGGGGAAGGCTTGGATGCATGGACTCTCTTCCCAATGGAAGTGGCTGATTTCCCCATGCTCCAAGCAGGAGCACAGTGGGAACCTACCGGGGGGCACTTGCAGATGAAGCCACGGCCTGTGTTGCTGGCCACAGCGCACGTTCCCCCATTCCTGCAGGGTTTGCCCTTGCAGCCATCCACCACAGTGTCACAGCGACGCCCTGCAGAGGGACAGGAAGGTGTGAGGAGCAAAGCAGGGCACGTGAGATGCTCGGGTTGCACTGCAGGCAGCCGTGCTCACCTGCATAGCCGGGCCGGCACTCGCATTTGTAGTCATTGACCCGCTGCACGCAGTTCTGGGTGCCGCGTGCGTCGCAGGGGTTGGAGAGGCACTCGTTGACGTCTCCCTCGCAGCGCTCCCCTACAAAGCCAGGGGGGCAGATGCAGCTGTAGCCACCTACCCGATCCGTGCACTTGCCATTGTTAAAGCACTTGGGCCCCAGGGTGACGGGATCAAAGAAAGGGCTGCAGTCATCCACATTGATCTCACAGTGCACCCCTAAGAGAAATGGGGGAACAACCCACACAGCTCATCAAACAGTATCGGGGGGCTTGGAGGTCCCTCGTGCGAACCTTCCCTGTGAAGGGGCTGAGCCTGACCAACTCAATGGCAGTCTGAGCCACCGCTCAGTGGGAAGCACGCAGCCCATGCAGCTCGTGCCCAAGGCCACGTGGCCTTGATGGCTGAGCCCGCCAGCACACGCAATCCGCTACTGCTGCATTTGCTTCTGCAAGCCCGAGCAGCTAATGAGCAGATAGCAAGGATATCTGCATTCCACCCGCTAATGCCCCAGCCTGGGGAATTAATTTACCTTGAGTTCCTCTGGGGCAGGAGCATTTGTAGGTATTGATGAGATCGATGCAGGTTCCTCCATTCTGGCATGGGTGGGACAAGCACTCATTGATCTCCTCTGAGCAGTTAACTCCATGATAACCAGCCACGCACTGTGAGGAGAGGAGAGCTGTCAGAGACCTTCACCCAGCTGCTGCACGATGCACAGGACATACAAACACCCGATCTATTCCTGATCCACCTACTACCCTCAGAAAGAGCCCAACACAAGAGAGCAGCTCCCACCTCACAGGAATAGCCTCCCAGGTAGTCTGTGCAGGTGGCTCCGTTCTGGCAGGGGTTCGGGGAGCACTCATCCACCTGCTCCTCGCAGTAGCTGCCGGTGTAGCCAGCCTGGCAGCGGCAGAAGTGAGTGTTGCCACTGTCCACACAGAGCCCCGAGTTCCTGCAGAGATGAGCGACGTCGATACCTGCCAGGGAGAGCAGCAAGACGCGGGGATCTCAGCAACACCCAGAGAAATGGCACATCCCAACACAGCAACAGCAATCCTTGGGAGAACCGGGGAACCCCAGGCTATGCACAGGGAATGATGGCAGGGATGTACCTTGCTGCTTTGCAGCCACCTCGCAGGAGACGCTGGGGACATCGCAGTAGAGCCCCGTCCAGCCGCTGTTGCACTCACAGCGGTACAGATTGTTGGTTTGCCAGCACTTGCCCCCATTTTTGCAGGGTGAGGAGTCACACCAGCGCACCAAGTTCTGTGCAGGGAAAGCAAGGGAAGAGATCAGGCCCAGAGAAGCTTCTGTAGGATGAAGCCCCATCCCTGCATATGGGGACCCCTGGAATCTTCTCACTACCTGGCAGTTGAGCCCAGTGTATCCCTGGGGACAGGTGCACTTGTATGTCCCGTAGCTGTCCTGACATGTGCCTCCATTCAGGCAGGGCTTGGAGTCGCACTCGTTGATGTTGTGCTCACAGTAGCTGCCCGTGAAGCCAGATGGACAGAGGCAGGTGAAGGTGTTGATGCCATCTACGCAGGTCCCCCCATTGAAGCAGGAGCTGGGAGCACAAACACCACATCCTCATGAGTCACCCACGGCTGACACTCTTGGTACTGGATGCCAGCCCTGAAGCCCCTCCAAACCCATGCAGGGACCCCAATCCCAAACTGGCAGTACCTCTCAGTGCAGTCCGGCGTGTTGTTCTCACAGTGGATGCCACTGAAGCCAGAGGGGCAGGTGCAGGTGTAGCTGTTGACGCAGTCGGTGCAGTTGGCCCCGTTCTTGCAGGGGTTGCTGGCACACTCATTGATGTCCTCCTCACACTTGAGCCCACGGAAGCCAGCCAGGCACTCACAGAAGAACATGCCAATGCCATCCGAGCAGGAGCCACCATTGTGGCATGGATCTGGAAATGGGGCACGCATGTGTTAGGTGCAACAGGTCCAGCCCTGGCGTTATCCCACACACACAGGGATGGGACAGAGGCCAGCCCAGCCCCAGCTGGGAAAGCACAAGGCACATGGGACACACTTGCTCACTGCCTGCACGTCACCGTCCCCCCCAGCCTCCTTCCTGCCAGCCACCACCTGGCCTAGATTGACGCAGCCCCACAGGGATGGGGCTGGGACATTCCCAAAGCCCGACAGGCCTGGACCCACACAGAGACACAGCTTTCTGAGCACGGGGGAGGCTGATCCATCCCTAGGGACCCCACACAGCCCCAGGTGCCCCTGCTTCTTACTGGGCTGGCAGTCGTCGATGTCGGTGTCACAGTTGCGGCCCGCAAAGCCCACCCGGCACAGGCAGCGGTAGCTCCCGTTGGTGTTCTGGCACGTGGCCCCATTGCGGCAGGGGCTCTTTACACACTCATTGATGTCAATCTCACACGTCTGACCTGCAGGACAGCGGGATGGGAACCACGTGAGCTGGGGGGCACTGGCAGAAGCACTAGGGCTGGTTGTTGTGCCCTGGGCCCACTTGGCAGAGCAGGCTCACCTTGCCAGCCGGGCGGGCAGCTGCATGAGAACCTCTTGTAGTCTTCTGACTCCCGGCACTCGCCGCCGTTCTTGCAGGGGCCGCCAGCACAGGGGGCCAGCACGTCCTCACAGGTGGCTCCTGCACAGGGACAGGTGCCCGCTGACCACCTCCCAAGGGACAGTGGTGGCCACGCAGCCTCCACCTGCCCTCACAGCCTGCTTCCTGCAGGGCCTGGGCTGCCCATCCAACCCACAGCCCTCTCCTCCATCTCCATGACCCCTGGCCCCACAGATCTTTAAACTCCTGCAATCTGGGCCTCGTTAAATGGCTGCACATTTCCTCTGGACGGGAAGTGCTGCTCAGGGTGTCTTTTCCCCCCTCCCTCTCCGTTGCTTTTCCTGTTTACATCCAGCCAAGGGACACGTTCCCTCCTAACCCTTATCTTCCCTGTCAGCCAGTATCTCCCGAACTGCCCTTTGCTATTTTCCAGAGCCTTCCCCTCCGCTCCTGCCCTATCCCCATCCCTCCCCCCCAGGGGTTTCTATGGCCACTGCCGAAGGCAGGAAACAGCTCATGGCTTCCTGCTATTGTGCTCTGGCCGCTGCTCTGTGCGAGCGGAAGTGAGAGGATGGCAAACAGGAATCAGCTCAGCAGAATTGCCCGGCCCCGCAGCCTCAAACTGCTTTTTCCAACCCTGGGCACCACGGTGGGAGAACCAACAAGGGCCCTGTTGCAGTGGGGTGCGTTCCCAGTGCCTCTGCCCTCTCCAGTGGAGGAAGACACCAGCTGTTCCTCAGTGAGCCTCTCAGTTTCCTCCAGCTGTGCTGTAGCACAGGGGAAGCACAGGGGAAGACCTGGAGCAGAGGGACCCGTTTGCAGCCTTATGGGAGGGCTGAGGGGCTCCTGCCCCCTCACCTGTGTAGGGCAGGAGGCAGTTGCAGGTGTAGCCAGCCACGTCATCGATGCACGTGCCTTGGTTCAGGCAGGGGTTGGAAGCACATTCATTGATATTGGTCTGGCAGTTGGGTCCTGGGTTAGAAAAAAGGAAACAGAGCTTTAAAAACAGGGTGGGACGGAGTCAGGCTCAGAGAGAACCTCCTGCTGTCAGCTCAAGCCATGGGACCACAGACTACCAAAGGTCCTCAACTCCCTCCTGGAGTAGGAATCTCCATTGTGCCTCCAGTGACACTTCTGCTCAATGGGGACAGTATCCTCAGCCACATCCTTACCGCTGAACCCCTCCCTGCAGGTACAGATGTAACCGCTGGTCATGTCCTTGCAGGTGCCACCGTTCATGCAGGGGTTGGATTCACATTCATTATTGTTGATGTCACAATTTGTCCCGCTCCAGCCCGGGTCACAATCACAGCGATAACTTTGGGGAAAAACAAGAGCATAAAGCAGAGGTTTTGGTGCCACCTGACCACGCTTTGGTGCAAGCAGTGCTGTGCCCCAGCCTACCCGTTCAGCCCGTCGTGGCACCTCCCATGGATGCAGGGGTTGCTGTTGCACTCATTCACTTCAGACAGGCACTTGGGGTCGTGGAAGCCCTCGGGGCAGAGGCAGGTGAAGCCGTTAATGCCATCCTTGCACGTGCCCCCATTGTGGCATGGATTGCTGGCACACTCATCGATGTTGATGTTGCACATGCGCCCTGAGGAAGAGGTGAGCAGCAAAGCGTCAGTTCTAGTAGGGACACGGCACTGAGGGTGCATGGCCTCCTGGGGACACGTAGACTCCTTCAGACATTGGAAGCTCAGATCTCTAGGCACACACGTGTGCCAGGCCCGCCTCTGGGGTAAGGGGAGTTCACGCTGCTGCATTGCCCTCCTGGCTTAATTCAGTGCAATCGGGAGGGGAAATCAATGCAGTCAGGAGGGGGCCGTGCTGTGGGCTCCTGTGGTTCAGGAGGGACTATCAGAGGGAGCCAATTTCAGCCTGTAACCCTACCTGCTGAGGCTGACAAAGGACGGCTTTATGGAAGGCTCCTGGCAAGCAGGAGCACAAAGAGCCGCGTGGCCCCGCAGCCCTCACTGCCGTGAGCGGGGAGCCGGCGGGGTCTGCTGCTATCAAAGCTCTTTGCTTTTTGCAGCATTGATCAAACAAACCAGTTAGACAAGGCAGCAACCCGATACCCATGGGAGTGGATGCAATGGGAGTCAGATTCCCGGCACTGGAACGCCTTTGATTTTGACTCCAGCTGGAATCGCCCGCTCAGACAAGTGGGAGGTGTTGGGCTGGGGTGGCAGCCCTGCTGGGTGCCCAAGGCGGGGGCAGAGCCTCCCCACGACCTCAGCCCCCCTGGCTGCTCACAGTGCCCCACTCTCACCTGTGTACCCCGGCTCACAGGTGCACTCGTAGCCGTTGATCTTGTCGATGCACTTGCCATAGTCGCAGGGGTTGCTGGCGCAGTCGTCCAGGTTGATCTCGCAGTTGGGCCCTTGAGGAGGAAAGCGGGGGTGTCAGCAGGGTGCCCCCAGCCCTGCTGACGATGCACTACGAACCCCACGGGCGCTGCTCCTGCACCACAACAAAGCCTCCCTCGCAGACAGCTTCCAGCTGGGGTGCAGGTGCTAAACTGGGAAAACTCGCCCTGGCTGAGGACACCCCCCTCCCTCCCCAGGCCATCCCCAAAACCAGGGCAGCTGCTGGCAGTGCCCTCCCAGTACATCAATCCATCCCAGGACAAGCTGGGTGCCTTGCTGGCACCACCGCCCCCAGTGCTCCCCTTGCTTACCCGTGGTCCCCTTGAGGCACAGGCAGTTGTAGGCGTTGTCCCTGTCCTGGCAGGTCCCCCCGTTTCTGCAGGGCTGGCTCTGGCACTCATTGATGTTGATGTCACAGCGGTGACCCGTGTAGCCGGGCTGGCAGAGGCAGGTGAAGGCAGCGATGCTGTCCTTGCAGGTCCCGTAGTGGCATGGGTCAGGGTTGCACTCATCAATGTCGATCTCACAGTGTACACCCGAGAAACCTGGAGCCATTGGAAACACATGGTGAGGATGGAGCACGTTGGGGGGGCAGATGTTGGGGTGAGGATAGGGGATGTCATGACATGAGATGTTCCTGCACACCTGAGCTGGCATGTGGCAGCACCCACCCACTCCACCAGTGCAGCATGACCCCCCCAAGTGCAGGGCACAGGGCAGTGGAGCCCCCCCAGCCACGGGGCCTTTCAGTGCCCGGCTTGCAGGCTTTGTCCCAGGGCTCACAATGATCTGCATTAAGCTGCCTCAACTCAGGAGTGGGGCCCTGCATTCGCCCGCGTCTGGTCCTGGAGCGTGCGGTGTGGGGGGGGGTGGCCGCATGCACCCCCGAATAATCACCCCCCCCCACCCCCCAGTAGATCCTATTCTCCTGGCCAGCTCCCTCCCCAATGGGCTGGGGGTGGAGAGCTGAAGACAAAGTACAGCTTTGACTAGACCCCGCCAAGCCCACATAGCAGCTTTTCATCGGGGCTTGGCATTAGCAAGACACTAATTAGAGGCCATTCAGCTGGAAGATTTCTGGCGGGAGCTGCTCCACAAAAGAGCCACTGTTTGCCACCAGGGCTCAAGTCATCATTCTGTGCAGTCGCTCCTTGGGTTTCGGTGCGTTGAGCCCCCGCAGCCCCGCACCTTGCATCCCCATAGAGGCAGCTTTATTCCTTCCTTCCTTCCTTCCCCATCGCTGCTGGGGAGTGCAGTGGGATGGGCGCCGCAGGGCCACACCTCGTTAGCACCGGGCTCATTACAGGGCTGGCTGGAAGCGGGCATCTGGGGTGAGCTTTGGGAAGACTGGCACTTCCCTTGACTAATAACTCATTGATGTGATTTTATGGCACTTCACAGGGCAGAAGGTGACTCAATCCTGCACAGATGTACCCAAGCCCCTCAGGATATGGGGACCTCACCTTCGGTGCACTCGCAGCTGTAGGTGTTGGGGCCATCTATGCACTTGGCTCCATTCTTGCAGGGGGTGCTGGCGCACTCATCGATGTCGAACTGGCACAGGTGCCCATTGAACCCTGAAACAGAGGCAGACGTCACAGCCCTGCCAATGGCTGGAGCACCCCCTCCCCACCGCCCACAGGTCCTGCAGGGCCCCCCACATCCCAGCCGGGGCGCCAGGTTTCCATGGGGATGGCTGCGCAGGGCCCTGAATGCGAGGCTGCGACCCGCCATTGAGAGCATCTTATTTACATCTCTAGAGGAGCAAAGTCTCTGAACTTCAAAACCTCCTTTCACAGATTAACCGTCTCCCCATTCTCCGCTCCACCCCGTGACTTTGACACAGCATTCAAAGTGGCTGGCAAGCTCCCCCCCACCCCCCAACCCCCAGCCCTCCTTCCCAAAGAGGGGCCTTTTCAAGTGCAAAGCCGAGGGCTTTAATCCACCTTCCCCTCTCCCATGGGCTGGTGCAGCAATGGGGCTCAACCCATCACTGGAATGGCAGAAACATCCCAAAAGTGGTGGCTCTGCACCCCATATGGGGATGCCACTCATGGTAGTTCTGCTCTGAGCATCCCACACTGCTGCAGGGCTGCAGCTCTGCAATAGATGGAGCTAACTGTTGGGCTCTGCTCTGCCCAGGTAGGTACCCAGCACCAGGGATGCTGTAAGGGATACAAAGAAGGGATGCCACATACCAGTGGGGCACTCGCAGTGGAACTCGTTGATCTTATCCAGGCAGTTTCCATTGTGCAGGCAGGGGCTGCTGGCACACTCATCTGTGTTGATTTCACAGTAGACACCCTCGTATCCTGCAGACAGACCCAGCACCCCATCAGCTTGGTGCCATGGGACCAGCATGCAACACTGCAGTATGGACAGGTGGCACCAAGCAGGTGTTTGGCCTTTATGAGGACAGCCCGGCAGCCACGCTCCAGCTGATGGAGCATCCACCATGGATTTCACATCCTAAGCCAGCAAGAGGAAGAGCACAGAGGGCTGGTGGTATCCAGCTCCCTCTCCCAGATCCCATCTCTGCAAAGGCTTTTGGTGCTAGTCCCAGGCACAGCAGCCTCTCATAGCTACCAGCCCAAATCCATGTTCATGGGCACACAAAGCCCTTCCTGCCCACACCCAACATCAGGGCACGGTGCGCACACCCACCAGGCATACAGATGCACTGGAACTCCCCAATCTGGTCCAGGCAGGTGGCATCGTTCTGGCAGGGGTTGGAGAGGCACTCGTTGACATCGATCTCACAGCGAGGACCCGAGTAGCCCTGCAGACACTGGCACTGGAAGGACCCCTGGGTGTTGATGCATTTCCCTGCGTGCTCACAGGGGTTGGCTCCTGCAAGACACAAATGCTGCCTATAAGACGCTTCTCCCTTCTGTCTTGCACAAGCTGCTTAGTGCCAGGACACAACACTCACCCAGTGAGCACTCATCCACGTCCTGGTTGCACGCTGGCCCCATGTACCCCGAAGGACACGTGCAGATGGCTTTGCCATTGACGGGGTTGGTATCACAGTTGGAGCCCTCATTGCAGGGGTTGCTGATGCAGGCATCATCCAGGTGGCACAGCAACCCTGTGGGGAACAGCACAATGCTGGGCACACAGCTCACCATGCATGGAAACCCTGGGAGGGAAGGGGGACACGCAAAGAGCTGCAACCAGCACGAGATGGGGCCTCACCTGTGCGCCCATGGGGACACTCGCAGTAGAAGGAGGCCACCCGGTCATGGCAGGTGGCCCCTTGGAAGCAGGCAGCCATGGCACAATCATCAATGTTCTCACTGCAGTCCTCGCCCGTCCAGCCATTGACACAGACGCAGTTGTAGCCACCGTGGTTGTTGTGGCAGGTGCCCCCATTCTGGCAGGCATTGGGCATCAGCTGGCACTCATCCACATCCTCAGTGCAGTACTGACCTATGGGGGAACAGGGTACCATGAATTCCTTGTGCACAGATGGGCGTCTCCATGCTCTGCCCACCCAGCTATGCCTCCTCTGGGCAGGACGTGTCCCCCAGCACATCCTCCTGCTGCTCCCCAGCACTACCTGTCCACTCGGGTGGGCACTGGCAGTTGTAGGTGTTGACGCCATCCACGCAGGTGCCCCCATTCCTGCAGTTGTTCCCTGGACAGTCGTCGATGTTCTCCTCGCAGTTCTGCCCGGCGAACCCTGCACAGAACAGCCACTGGATCACCTCCCTGTGACCATGCCCCAACCGGTGTCACCATCCCCACAGCCCCGCAGGGCTCCCAGCACAGGGGGGTGACCTCCCTCAGCCAGGTGCTGTTAGCAGGCAGACAGCCCGCCGGCGCTCCCCGCCCCGCTCCTTTGAAGCCAGCGCCCGGTTTCATCCCCAACCCCATCCCGTCTCCTGTGGGGCCGATTCCTGACACGCACATTACCCCAGGAGGGAGCAATCTCCCAAGCCTGGCAAGCAGCCCCATCCTCAGTGCAGGGTGCCAATGCCCCCGGCCCCGCCACGCTCACCCCGAGCAGTGGAGGCTGTGCTGGGGACAGGATGAACCGGGGCTGCTCCCACTGCCGCTTACGGCACCCGGCGCTGAATCACCCTGCTTTAATTTCACGTTTAAAAAGCCTCAGCACCAGTGTTTCCCCCAGAGGGGAATTCTTTGTTTCCAAGCCTCTCACAGCGTGAATCATTGCACGGTGTAAATCTCAGCTCTGCTCTCGGCGCAGCCCGGCTGCTCTGGTTTGTGTTATCACATCCATCTGATAGCACAGCGCACATGGAAACCGTGCGACTCCTGACCTCACCGCACAGCATGTGCAGCAGAAATGAAACGGCCCTTACTGGGATATCTGCCACCTCAAACACCCAGTATGGCCACTGGTCCTTGCACTGGGGTTGGCACCAACACGTTGATGCTGCCCAGCAGTGGGGATGGGCAGGATGTGCTCCTGCAAGCATCAGCCACATTGGGACCACGCAGAGAAGGACACAGACCAACCCCAACACCAGTCCAACACAGCTGAGCAGGTAATTTTGTGCCTCATTTTTAAGCAGTTGGGCTGAGACTGATTAGCAATAACCAGCAATGTCCTGCTTACCAGCACTAATGCTCCGAATGAGTAATTTTGAACCCTCCGAATGAGTAATTAGTACTGCAATTACTCTAAACTCAAGGTTACACTCTGCAGCGATGGCACGATAAAGCAGACAAGATTAGTTTAACTTTCAGAAACCCACTGCAGTCAGGAAACAACAAGGGGACTTTGTTTTTGCTGCATACCAGCATATCAACCACTCTTATCACCAGCACCGGCCCCGGTTCCTGTACCTCTGCCAGAAGCCGATGCAGCCCTCACACAAGCCATGCCCTATGGCAGAGCTGCCGAAGAACCCCAGTGTCTCCCCCACAAAGACCCACCCTGCCCTATTGTAGGGCTGTGTCACTCTTGGGAGGTGAACCAGCCGGCACAGCATGCAAATTCCCTGGCAGCAGCCGCCAGCCGCAGCGGGGTGTGAGCGCCGAACCCCCACAGCAGTGATGCTCCCCGGGGCGATCCCTCACCCCGCTGTGCCCGACGCTGGGAGAAGTGCAGTGTCAGCAGTGCAGCAGGCAGGCCAGCACTGCTCCTTGCCACCCTCAGCCTGCCTGACCCTGAGGCAGTGCCGCTCCTGTTGAGCAGTGCCTGTGGGAGCTGCTGGCTCTGGGCTCACCGTGCCAGCTTTGTGGAGCTGGGCTGCCTTCCCTACATCAACCCCAGTGCTGTTGGTAGAGTAGATCTGCTCTAGGCAAGGTGAGCAGGTGCAGAGAAGAAGCTGGAGCTCCTACAGGGCCATGGTGACCATGGTGTGGGTATCTGGATGTGAGCACACGGTTTTGGGTCCCAAGATATGGATATCTGGATCTGGGCACCTGGATGCAAGCAGCTAGATACAGGTATCAGGATGTGGGCACCTGGGCATGGGTATCAGGATGCAGACACATCTCTGCCAGCTGGGAGAGCCCATCCCCATCTCAGAAGGATGGCAGCACAGGGATGCTCCATGGAGGTGCAATAGAAAGGAGGATGGAAACGCTGAGCTCCCGCAGGATTCCTTCATTCTGGAGGCTGCCCCTTATTCCTCTGCCCTACATGGCCGGAGGGAGCAGCACTGAGCACAGACAGGGTCTCCCTTCCCCGAGCCCATCTGCACTCGGAAACTTTCTAAAATAGCTATTCCGGGACAATAATTCCATTCTGGAAGTGGATTAAGCTGAAGCGGAAAAAGGCACTCTTATTCTGGAATATGAGCATCCGCAAAGGGGCCTCTGCTGAAACAGTTGTTTTGGAAGAGCTATTTCAGTGAATCACCACGTATGAAAAGCCCCTAGCTGACCTCTCTGCTTAAGGCACAGCTGCCCAACATCTTCCCACAGCCATCCAACACAGCGTGCTGCAATGCTTGCCTTTGTCACTCCCCAGGAGGTGATAAGCATGAAGCGCTGTGTGCTCAGGGAGGGGGGAAAATGACAGATAAAGAGCAGCAAATCAATCCCAACACCTCCCCTACCTGGCAGACAGGTGCAGTCGTAGGTGGTGTCCCCAGTCTGGCGGCACGTGCCCCCGTTCTGGCAGGGTGAGGGGTTGCAGGGCACATAGAGATGCTCGCAGTTCTGCCCAGTGTAGGCCGGCTTGCAGGAGCACTGGTAGGTGCCCACCTCGTTGGTGCAGCTGCCGCCGTTCTTGCAGACGGGAGGTGAGATGTTGCATTCGTTCACGTCCTGCTTGCAGTTGGCCCCGTGGAAGCCAGCCGTGCAGCGGCAGATGTAGTGGGCTTCAAAGGGGACACACTGACCCCCGTTGGCACAGGGGTTGGAGGCGCAGGGGTCGGCCTGCTGGCAGGTTTTACCTGGGGAGGGAGGGAAGTGGATGCAAAGAGCAGCTCTAAGTGCTGGGGTAAGGAGCCAACACAAGAGCTGTGTTCACAGGGAGGTGCAAATAACTCCCCCCAGCTGAGCATCTCCCAGGCTCAGCTATGCCCACCCTTTCCATTTGCCTTTAGTGCCAACACAGAAAAACCCAGTGCCCTTCTCCAGCAGTGGGGTGTTCAAGGAGCAACCCTCAGCAAGGGCTGCTCATCCCATCTCATCCTGACCCATCAAACTATAGAGTCATTCAGTTTGGAAAAGCCCTCTCAGATTCCCAAGCCCAACCCATTCCACCATGCCCACTAACCATGTCCCCAAGCACCACATCTCCCCCGTTACTGAACACTTCCAGGGATGCTGAGTCCCCCATGTCCTAATACCCAACCTGAACCTCTCCTGGCACAACTCTTGTCCCAACCCATCCCATCTTGATATTGCAGGGCCACCCCTCACCTGACCAGCCTGGCGGGCAGCGGCACTTGTACTCGCTGAGTGTCACCAGGTCACAGGTGCCCCCATTACGGCAGGGGTTGTTGAGACAGGCATTGTCCAGGGGTGTCAGGCAGAGCTCATCGGTGAAGCCCAGGCGGCAGATACAGGTGTAGTCAGCGGTGCTGCCACGCACCAGGGGGATGCAGGTGCCGGCGTTCTTGCAGGGGGAGCTGAGGCAAGGATTGGGCAGCTGGCACCGCTCACCCATATGGGCACTGCTGCACCTGGAGGTGAGAAATGCCATCAGTGGGACCCATTGTAGGGATCAGGGTGCCTGCTCGGGTATAAGCACCACGTGCACACCCAGCCCTGCGCTGAGCTGCACCTTGAGAGGAGAGGAAGATGAAAGAGGCGCCTACAAGAAAGGCTTCCCCCATCAAGGGGCCTGCACAGACTTGCAAAACCACAATGGCCAAGCCCGGCACCCTGCTTTTCATCCCAAAGCACTTCTTGCACTCCCCTTGCACTGAAGAGGAAACCCAGGCCCAGGGGGGGAACGCATGGCTCACCCCGCAGAACTGGGAGCACCAGCCCCACACACCCCCAAACCCGGTGCAAGGAGCCCTGCAGCAGCCCTGGGCTGAGCCCCTGCTGTCTACCCACAGCCCTGCTCTTCACCTTCTGCATCAACAGACCTCAGCCACATGGGAAGAAATACAGGCTTGGCGTTGGCTGGTAACAGGTGAGGCACGTTACAGCTCAGAAAAGCTGAGGTCCTCCCCCAAAATAAACCCTCACCAAACCTGGTATCTCTGTATGGGGGCTCTGAGAAAGGTCTTCACACGATGGCCATGGGCTCAGCCATCCGTCATAGGGATGTGCTGCATGGGGGCAAATGGTGCAGACATCCCATTCTGCACTGGCCATGCTGCAATGGGTGCTGCAGTAGAGAGGGAACAAGAGGAGCAATGCTGCAGCCCTGTCCTGCAGTGCCAGTGTGCAACACCCTGAGCAGCAAGCACGGAGAAAGCCACATCCCAGGAAGAGTGCCTGTCTGCAAACTGCAGCCCAAGGACCTCGAAGGCAGGACGCAGGGCTCCCATTGGCAGCAGAACCCCAATGCCGGGACACGGGGCTCCCACAGCCACCACAACCCCAAAGCTTGAACACAGAGTTCCTATGGGCACCACAACCCCAAAACTGGGACATGGGGCTCCCACGGCCACCACAACCCCAGCTGCAGGACACGGGACCCCCACAGTCACAACCCCAAAGCCTAGATATGGGGCTCCCATGGCCACAACCCCAAACCCTGGATATGGGGCTCCCATGGCCACAACCGCCATGCCGCTGCAGGAGCACATCCCTGCCCTGCTCCCCCTCTCCTCTTCCCCTACTTTTCTCCTTTCTTTCTTTCTTTCTTTCTTTTTTTTTTCTCTCCTTTTTAACCCAATTCTGATTTCATTGTCGGGGATTGTGTGAGAATTTGTCAGGATTCTGAGACATTTTGAGTTAATGAGACGGCATTATCCAGGCCAAATGAAAAAGAAAATGTGTATAATAATAAATCAGGGCATCTGCTCAGCACACAAAGGGCGGCGGGGAGCAGGTGTGCATCCTAATGAGGCAGAGCAGCTGCCTGTACCCGATGCCCGGCTCTGAGCACGGGGCGCCGGCGCTTCTGGGTGGCTGCATGGGGACAGCAAGGATCGGGGCCATCAGCCTGAGAGGGACCATTGTGCTGTGCAGGGTGAAGGCACGCCGCTGGCGGAGTGCTGAGTGTGTGCAGTCATCTGTTAAGCCCCCGCCTCTCTGCACCACACACACACACACACACACACACACACACTTTTTTTCTTAAAACAATCCTCTGGGCTCTGCTGGCGGCGGATGGGGAGGCGTCACGGGGTCCTGGGATGGGAGAAAGAAGGGGGGGGAGGGATGGAATAGAGGAGGGGGGGGGGGGTGGAGGAAAACGGTGTTGGACAAAGAGCTGCGGGGACAGCGCGGGAATTGGTGATGTGGTGCCGCTGTGCCTCCACCAAGACGGGGCACAGGGAGAGCCCTCCCTCCTAATTAGCGCTCGGATCGTTTCCAGTTTTGGTGTTTGGAGCTCACGGCCAAGAGCAGGGCATGGCCCCCCCAGCTGGGGCACGGCCATGAGCAGGGAGGTTCATTAGCAGGGTTAGGGACGTGGTCAGTACGCGTGGTGGGGATGGGGGGGGGAGCTTGGTGATCTTAGCATCTCTTCTGAACTTGTTCTGTGATTCAATTGGAGGAGCTCTCCTGGGATGGCTGGGGAACCAAAGGGTGCTTTGGGGCTTTCTGCAGTGCCAGGACTTGGGGCTGCATCAGTGTACATGCTCCTAAGACCAGCACAGCTCCCATCGCACCAAACGCATCAG
This sequence comes from Excalfactoria chinensis, assembly GCF_039878825.1. Taxonomy (NCBI): domain Eukaryota; kingdom Metazoa; phylum Chordata; class Aves; order Galliformes; family Phasianidae; genus Excalfactoria; species Excalfactoria chinensis. The sequence goes on along the minus strand of NC_092842.1, from coordinate 6,435,128 downwards.
AACGGCCCCCAGGGTCCCACCAGTGCACCAAGCTGCTGCCAGGAACCTCTGGAGTCACAGAGCAGCTGGGTTGGAAGGGACCTCAAAGATCACCGCCCTGGCTTTTTTATGGCTTTCTGCCTGTTTATAAGCTGAGTTACAGCCCAATTGGGACAAGGTGCTGGGGAGGGTGCGAAGGGGCAGGGAGGGCTGGGCACAGGGCTGCCTCGTGCATTGGCTCTGGCCTGACTGGTAATGTGCACGAGCACAGGCACTGCGTGGTGCTCACCTGTTGCATTTCTCCTCCATGCAAAGGAAGCACTGCCAGCTGCTGGAAGCGCTGGTTGAGCAGCAATTCAGAAATGAGCAATACAGTGCAAACACCATTAAAACCAGCACTGCCCTTGTGAGGGTCTGCAATGCACCAAGGGGTACAGGCAGCCCAGGGAATGTCACCACGTGGATTTTCCTCTGGCGATTCCCAAGCAATATCTGCCCAGACTGAACCCAAGCTGCCTCTGGGAATTAGCATGAGAGACATTAAAGCTACGCTTTAATTACAGAGATGAGTGTCAGCAAAGGACAGGGCGGGTGCTTCAGCACCAAAACACCTCCGAAGGGCCATTAGAAAGTGGCTTCAAAGTGCCCAGGCTACAAATACTGGTGCTTCTCTCTGCCCTGAGCAGCACCTGAGAAACATTCCTTCCCTTCAGCTGTTGCAAAAAGGAACACCCCCACAGCCCCCAGCTCTGAGCTGCTGCACCATCCCCGAGCTCACCGCTGTATCCCGGCACAACAACCACATTGCACAGACCCAGAAGTCCCCGGTGCAATTTGCAAGCAAAGAGCGACGCAGAAAGACCCAGCCAAGGTCAGACAGCAGATCCCAGGGGACAGCCTGGGAATGGGAACAGCGGCTCCATATTCCCAAACTCCCAGCACTGAGCCTGGGCCAAACACAGCTCTGCTGGGCGCAGGCACGTGCCCTTGTTGTGTCTGCTGCACATCCTCGGTGCATCCCCAACAGCAGCATCATACTGCAGTGGGGTTCTCAGAAAGCTTTGCAGAGCACCTGGCTAAAAGCATGACTGAACGGTGGGAATAGGGGAGAGCTGGGTGGGCTGCACATCCCAGCACCCCACGAGCAGAGCTGCAGGGCAGCACCCAGCCCCATCACCCCTCTGCTCAGCCACTCACAGCATGGATTTCCCCAGTCCGCCAGCAACAGGTTGTGTCCCTGCACAGCAATGCAGGCACTGAAAGCATCCCATCCCAAGGCAGATGTTCCTGTGACCTTTCACCCCTGCTCAATTCAGGAGCTTTGCTGCTTTCCTTTCGGCGTTAAGCTGCCATCTGCCACCAGCAGCACAGCTGACAGCCAGGCAGCCCAGCACAGCTCACGCACTGCTTTGTTCTGATTCAGGACACGACAGCCCTGCAGGAACCCATCCCCATGGGACTGGGGGGTGTTTAAAGGTGCTGGGCTCACGGGGACCGTCCCCATCCTTGCTCCTGCATAACACCTTCCTCATCTGCTGGGAGCACAAATGGCCGGCTTGTTTCCCCCAAGGCAACAGCACCGTGGGAAAGCTGAGGAGGGAAGGCTCAGGCCTTTACTTCAGCTCCATCTTGGGGTGACTGAGTTAATGGAGCCGGGTGCTTCCCCTGTTGGGGCTGAGCATACGCTGCCAGGATGGGAACACCTCCAGGGAAGGACCAGCAGAACCAGCAGGGCTGCAGCAAGCAGAGATGGCTCCGTGTCACAAAGCACAGCCACTGCCTGCACGGTGCACTGGGTCCCCACCGAGGGTCCCACTTTTGGCACAACCGAGCAGATGCCTTCTCCATCCAAGCAGCACGGAATGAACCAAGTGGCCAACGGGACAAACAGATCTCACTCATTTGCGAGGCACCGGCCAAGGGAAGGAGAAACAACCAGCAGGAGTCACTTTTCCAGTTGTGCCAGTGGCTTCTCTTGGCACAGCCTGCAAGCAACACCGCAGCTCCCAGCGTCACACCCTGCTCCTATGGCACGCTCATTGCCAACAGTGGAACCCTGTGCCACAGCGAGGAGGGATGTGGTCCCAGCATGGTGCTGCCCTTAGGGGCTGGCAGTGCCCACCCGAGCCCTGCATCCCCCCTGCATCATGCAGCACGGATCCTGGCACCCAGCAGGACTGCACTGCTCCGCGGTGCTCCCAGCCCTGCCTGCTCCTCTCACCACGTGGGACGCAATGCAGCCCAACACCCCAAACCAGCGCCAGGCGGAACCAGTGGTTTCTGTGCAAAGTCCCATCCTGGCCTCATGTTATTAAGCACACCGGGACACCGGCCTGGGAAAGAAAACAGTTTCACATAGGGAGGGTGGTTGGCAAAGCAACAGGTTCCTTCGAGTGACATCAGGTTAATAAAGCGAGAGCAGATCTACCGTCTCGTTTAATTAAATAAAGCATGCTGCAATCCCAGCACTTTGATGTGTTTTTTTGGGTTCCAGTTGGGTTTTGACCCAGCCCAAGCCATTTAATTGAGATTTTAAGACCCGGACTTTCACCTGGAGAGAAACACATGGGATTCCCAAAGCTGGACATGCTCGTGGACTGAGAGGTGCTGCAGCCATCGGTCCTGTGAGCAACACTGAGCAGAGAGCGAAACCATGGCTCTGTTCCTTCAGCAGGCGTCAGTCAGGACAGTTTGGGAATGGAAGTTCCCATTGTAATGAAAAACAATATAATCCCATTAGTAAGCAGAGTGGCTGGGCTATTCACCATGGTGGTACGCAGCTACCTGGGAAGGAGCTGCTTTTCTATGGAGCTTCATTCACAATGAACATGAAAGATGGCTAAGGAAGAGACCAAGACAAAACTCACTCCATTCCCACCCTCAACAATGGGCACTCAAGGTCTTTTTTTTCCCCCAGCTGATGCTTTTTATATCTTCTGCTGGTGTAAATCCACACAGCCCCATTGTTGGTGGGGCTGGGCTGCCTTAGCAGGGCACAGGGCTCTGCTCATCACGGTCACTCTTGGTGGGCACATCCAGTTCCTCCTCGGCAAGGAGCTCATTTATCACACAACCACTAAGGCTGGAAGAGCCTTCTCAGATCCCCAAGCCCACCCCACTGTGCTCACTGACACATCCCTCAGTGCCACATCACCTCCAGGGACGGTGACCCCACCACCCCCCTGTGTATCTGTACCAGTGCTGCCCACTCTTGGAGCAATGACAAAAGAACTCTAGCTTTTCTTTTTTCCCACCCCAAACCATGTTTTGGTTAAACACTGCTCTCCCTGATCCCCATATATGGAGAACTCCCCCAGGAACACACACGGGCCTTTCTATCTCGCTCTCCTAATCCTGAAAATAAAACCTGAGATTAGGATCTGAGCAGCTACCAAGAGTTTAAACAACCTATATTTAGCTTGGATATTTATAAATAGGAGGAGAGGGGCGTTTCGTGGAGCCCCTACAGCACAAAACTCACTGAAAGCCAAAGTCACAGCACTACAGCAGACAGGGAGGGGGAATGCACAGACAGCCACAGGTCCAACCCCCACAAACTAAAGCAAAGCAGAACCCTGTAACAGTCACCAGCAACAAACCCCTCTGGATGCGATGCCCCATAGGCTTGAAGGACCCCAAGCATGATGACAGGTCCCCAAGGCCGGCACTGCTGCTGAGCTCAGCCAGGGAGGCTGGGATGGTGCTGCCCCGACACCTTGCCCAGCAGAAATCCCTGTGTCAACACGCAGCCCCATGGAGTGGTGCAGACAATGGGGCCGGCGCTGCCCTCCACCCGGCGCCCGCATTCCTGCCCCGCATCCCCTAGAAACCCCTTTTCACAGGGAGCAGCAGGCCCTGTGAAAGGGCCGTCTGTCGCCCTGCCTTTTGACTCCCGGGCCTGTGTCTAACATTTTAATAGGGGCTGGGGGCTGGGGAAGGCCCCCCCCCTACTCACAGGACGCCCCACACTGGGTCACTCTCCCAGCTGCCCCGCAGGAGCATGCAGGGCTCTGCCGACTGATGGGTGCGAGCCGGAGCTGCATTCCTCCACCCACCCGAGGGCAGCGACCCGGTGCTCCAGCTGCTACAGAAACCTTTGGAAGAGCCTTATTTTTCCTTGCTCCCTCTATGCAAGGATGCACAGCACGGTGGGAGTGCCATAGTGCTGGGGATTCACACACACGTGGGTAATAACCACCTTAACATAAATCACCGCACCTTCAGAAAGGTGCAACCCCTGAACAGCGATACCATACGGCCCTTGGGGTCCCCACTGGGACATTCCATTGGCAAAGGGACATGGGACAGAGCAGCTGGAAGAGTTCCAGTGCCAAAGCCTTCCTTTGCTCCCTTGGGAACGGCTGTAGGTGGGCATAGAGCATCCCACGGGGCACAGAGCATCCCATGGGGCACAGAGCATCCCACACCATGCAGAGCCAAGGAGGAGAAGCAAGGCTCAACCCTGCAGCCCCAGCCTGACTCTGGTGGCCCACACATGGCCTGGTTGCCCTGCTGGCTCCCACCAAGCCCAAAGCAGGGGCTGCCCCACGCAGCATAGCAGTGGCTCCCAGCCCAACATCCCCTGGCTGCTCGCCTACAGCCTGCTCCGTCTGCGAAATAAGGGTGACGTTATGGCATCATTACAACTTAATAAATCCGTTTCCCATATAAATACCAGTAATTTCAGATCTCGGGGAAGGGAATGAGGGTGAAAACTTGTTAAAAGAAAACGACCCGCGTGCAAATAAATTTTTGCGACTTGACTGAGCGTGAAAGTTTCCCATTAAAATTCAACTCGGCTCCCTTTGCTGGAAATGCATGAGGGCCCAATAACCACAGCCTAAACTTTAACTGGCTTTTCCAATATTAACTCCAGCCTGCTGTGGGGGAAGGGGAAGAGGTGATGGGTGAAAGCAGATGTCACCAGGTGCCAACACTCACTGTCCTGGGCTGCTGCATAGACATCACACACTGCAGACCCACACAGTGTGTGCTCCTAGAAGCCTCAGTGCAAGAGAGCATTCTTGCTACTAAGCCCACATGCTGCTCAGCAGTGCCTCTGCTCAATACAAAGTGCAGCAGCTTTGCCCCAGACCAAAGCATGAGCTCAGCCCTGGCTGTGTGAGGACCCAACGCAGTGCCCGTAGCTCAGGGTCCTTGTGCTGGGGGTGGCACAGACCTGCTGCTGCCAGCAGCCATGAAGGCCAACCCCAAGGAGCTGACACACGAGCTCACACCTTTGCAGCCACGTAGCCTGCTTGGAGGATGGGAATTAAAGGATGTTAAAATGGCAGCCAGCCTTCTGTGGGCACAGATGGATGGATGGGGTGGGTGGGACCCCCCAAACCCAGTGAGGTGGCAGGACTCAAGCAAAACCCCTCTGCGTGGGCTTCCAAGGCACATCCCATGTCTCTCCCACTTCAATACACAGTATGAAACCTCAATGTCTGGAGCTATATTAGCCACAGAGAACTCTCCAACCGGTGCTTACCAGCTCCTGGTAACTGCACCTCGAGGCTACTCCCTCATTAAATACACTGATGCTCTATAAATTTCACATTCCACTCATGTACAGCACTCAGGACACCTACAAACACGAGCAAAACGAGGGTCACCACACCTCCAGGCCTGGAAAGAGCGAGTTGATTTCCAAACAATGTTATTTTAAACCTTGCTAACTGCCCTTAATTGAAGAACAGCTTGGCTGTATGGTCATAGATACGTGTCAGCTACATGCCGCATACAATAAACCATCAGCACACCCGGAGGTGGGACCTGGGCTGGAACTAATGGGTCCTGCAGGGAACAACCATACCGAATGCAGGGGATTGCAGCCAGCACAGAGACCCCATCCCCCTCCAGACCGACACGAAGTCTGTCACAAACACCCAAGCAGAAATCAGCCAACTACTCAGACCACAAAGCGAGTTACGGGGTTGGTGACACCACCTGAGCCAGCGATAACCACAGAGATGCCGTAGAGAGGAGAGATGCAGGCAGATCCTTCTAGAAGAGCCAAAACACAGCTGTCCCAGCAACGAGCTTCCTCCATTAGAAGTGCAGCAGGTGATGCTCCGTGCTCCTATCTCCCCTCTTACCCATTCCCAGGCTGCAGCCGCCATGGAGAGCTCTCCCTATGGCTGAATCACCGCTCCTCCGCTGCTCTCAGGGCTTCCTCTGCCTGATTGTTCAGCACTCCACCCTCTTCCTCTCCAGCACGGAGACGGCTGGGTTTTATTTTCTTGCTTATTATTTCATGGAAATAACGTCGGGTTTAAAGCACACGAAAAGAGGAAAAAAAAAACACACACACACACACAAAAACCCCAACAAAAAAAAAACCCCAAAGCAGAAGGAAACTTCCGCCCTTTGCAGTGAGATAACAATGACTGAGCAGTCAGTGACTCGGAGGGCACGGCGGGCTGTGGGGTTCGCATCACTCCTCAGCCTTCCTGCGTGGTTGCAGTGAGGGTTCAGAGCTCAATAAGTCATCTCTTGCTGCTGTGGTCCATTCTGAGTGCTTCTCTTGCTGCACCCAGCACGCTATCTGCCAGCAGAAGCAGCACTCTGGCAAACTCATTTTGCTCCTTTTCCAGTGCAAGCAACAGAGATGAATTCAACTTACTCTTTTCCTCTGCAGTTTTGCTCCTCTGAGCAACAGTGCTGACTGACCCCAGACCCTCTGCTGACTTGAACAGGGCAATGCTTGCAGGATACAGCAAGTGCAAAGAGATGCTGCTGGGGCAGGGCTGGAAAGGCAGCCCCCTCCCATGCCATCTGCTCCTACCTGCTGCAGCAAGGGAGGCCCTGGGAACGACAGTCATGTGGCACAGCAGCCTAAAATCAGCCCCATTCATTGTGGGGATACCGGGCAGAGACAGTGATCCAGCAGTGTAATTAGCAGCCACCGCTATAGATGTGGATGATTTCGTTTTGGAATACCTTCTCATTTTGTGTGGGAAAACGTCTCAGTCAGAACAGAGTGCCACCGTGCCAAGCAGCACCACAAACCCACGCTGGGAGCACTGTGGCTGCCAGGCCCATCCCCAAGGCCAGACCCCTGGAGGCTGTGGGTCTGTGCCAACGCTATGTGTGGGGTGAGGCACCCCAAAACTGCACCACTGCTACTGCCAAGGGGGAGCAGGCAGCTCCAAGGGGCTCAGTCACAGCCCTCCAATGCTCAAATCAGTGGGAGCCCCACACCCCAGCTGGGACAAGCAAGATAAGGGACCGAGAGCTGCACACCCCACACCACTGGGAAATAATAAAGGCTTAGAGAGCTCCACACTGCACACTGGTGGTTTCCTTTCCATAACAGGGCTGATAATGGGGTGTGCAGTTATCAGAGCCGGCTCTGCCCCGCGCAGCCACTCGAGCAGCGTCCCGCTCGGCCGCGATTCATTTCACTCTGCTTTCTAATTGGATTTGTGGGGACGGCACAATGGGGCTTTATGGCTGGAGTCGGTGAAGTGCCAGGCCGAGCAGAGAGGTGGGCCAGCAGCCAGCACAGGGCATTGCACGCCGGCGCCAGGGGCAGTGCCAGCCTTCCTGCAGTGCTATCTGCACCGCTGGCTGCGCTTTGTTTGAGGAGCTTGGAAGCGGAGCTCCTGGTGAAGAGATACTCAAAGCAAGTGGAAAAGAGCACTTTGCAGGCTGCTGGTGGGCACCTGGGAAAGCTGCACCTTGCCCAGGATGCCAGCGTCCTTAATATCCCCCCCATCCAACCCCTCAGCTTAGTGCAAAATGAGCTCACACAGACACGCAAAGCTGCCCTGGTGCCCGCAGCCAGGCTGTTCATAGTTCCCAGTGATAGAATTCCCCAAAGTTAACTTTATCTCCTGCAAACCCAGCAACCCGAGCTACTCTGGAGGCTTCACCCCCAAAAAGGAGCTCGCACGCATCAGACCTAATTAGATTCCATCACCATCTGCACATGAAATGTAAATCAGGAGTTGCAGAGACTTAAGAAGAGGGGGGGGGGAAAGAAGGAAAGAATGACCACAAGGAAAAGGAGGGGTGTAAGGTTGGGGAGGGGGCGGAGGGTTGGGCATTCTGGGAAGCCATACATGATTAGTCACACAGCATTAATCTGCCTCCCTTAACAATAGCTGCCGAATTTCGACCGAATCCCAGCTGTCGTTCTTTGAATGAAAGAAAACAAGATTTAGAGCGTCAAGCGTTGGTAAGGGCTTCTGTGCAGGGGAAAAAAAAAAGTGGCGTGCATTCATTAGTGGCTCACAAAGGGACCCAGCCTTTGTCCATTAAATTGCTCATGTGCCTGATTGATTTGCTGATTTATTTTCACCAAAGGCTTTGGGGGGCTCCGCTTGGAGAATGAGGGGGGGGCTGCCCAGGCGATGCGGGCAGAGTAACGGTACCCAGAGCCAGAGAAAAGCAGCAGGCATTGTCAAGGAGAAGTGCCATTCAACAGGTCGGGGTTGGAAATGCCTTTGGGTTCCTCCGCCGAGAACTTCCTATTGGGAAACTTGGGGTGGGTGGGAACGTCTCCCTGCCCGCTCTCAGCTCAAGCCATGTTTAACAGGCAGAAGGGAAATCTGGCCGGAAAGCAGAGCCTTGCCCATTCAGATTTCTTTTATGGAATAGTTTTAAAAAGGGAACTGCGCTCTTATTCATTTCTCTGGGTTATTGTTCCCTGGGAGCCCGGTCTGAATCGACCATCGCTGCGGTGGGTCGGGTGGTCCTTCAAAGGGACCCAAGGCTTTACACATCCGTTTCCCCACCATCAGCCTTGAGAACACCCCGTGCCAGGAGTGGGCATGGACGGCAGCGTGGCACTGCCCCACAGACAGACACCCACACAACGCAGCCACCCTTGGATGCTTATTGGAGATGCCCTGGAAACTACAGCACCAGCTGCCAGGGAATGAAGAACAACGCAATGGGGCCAGGAAGAGTGGGGGGAGGGGGGGGATTGGAAGACAGACAGACAGACAGCCCTCCCACCCCCCCGTTGTCCCTCCCGCCTGCTCCATCAGTGGGGCACTCTGATGGGTTAACACCAGCCAAACGTGGCCCTCTGCCCATGTTTTTCCACCCAGCCTGGAACAAAGCCTGATCCTGCCAAACCCGCGGCGACTCCTACACCGGAGCAGGTTATTCTTGCCACTCAAGGAAAGAAAACGCATTTCGCCCTATTAAATCCAAAGCCTTCAAAGCAAAGTCAAACAGGCACGTCAATGCTTCGGCTGAGAGAGATGGAAATCCTTCTGCTCCTCCATACTTACTGGCACACCTCCGTCCCATTGAGGAAAGTTTCACACTTGCCCCCGTTGAGGCAGGATTCGGCCAGCTGCGTGCACCGCACACCTGTGAACAGAAGGAGAGCATCAGGCACAGCACAGAGCCCAGGGGTCTGCACCCCACTGCGGGCATGGCCTCACGGGCACCGTGTTAATAGGCAGGACTACACTGCCCCAAGAGGAAAGGGGCGACCTAAAGTTAACCTGGGGTGGTCCTGGGGGTGGGCTCTGCCTGCTAAAACAGGAGGGTGGATGGGGAGAAGCACCGGGTTGGGTATCTTGAGTGACAAACACCATTTGGGAAAAACCATCTGCCTGCAGGGCCTGTGGGTTGCCACGAGCTCAGTCCCGAAATGAGTAGCTCGGCACAACTTGCTATGACTAAAGGTTTCATTGTCTGGCCCTCGGAGCCGGATTCTGCTCAGTTACTACAGCAACTCGCTGAAAAGTACTAGAATCGCTTCCGATTTCCACCCCACTTCACTCTTCCCCTTCTTCTGCCGCTCTCGTTGCAGCCAAAGCAGTTTCACACTGAGTGAACGCAGCGTCGCAGAGCCGCAACCCGAACCCCACCTCCCCCCGACGGCAGCGGAGCGTCCCCATCAGCCCCGGCGGACGGAGCGGGGAAAGGGCCGCGTTCTGTCCCTACAAACAGCGTCCCGAGAGGCTCCAGCTCTACCCGGTCCGTCGGGGCGGCCCCATTGCCCACCCCCCCCTCCGGCCCCTCCGGCCCCCGACGGCAGCTCTGCACGTTGCGGCTGTGCACACGGATCCGCCCCGGGGCCGATGCCGGGGAGGAAGGTGGAGGGAGGGAAGGGAGGGGAGGGGGTAGGGGGGGGAGTTAAGGAAGGGGGGCCGAGGGGCACCGGCTGACTTTCAAGAAACAGGAAACCGAGAAAAATTTGCAAAACGGTCAAAAAACTCTCGCGGAACAACAACACGAGCTCGGCCCGCTGCGTGAGCCTCCGTGGAGCCGAACCCGGTCCCGAGCTCCGGGACACACACAGCCCTCGGGGCCGAGCACAGGGACCCCCCCTCGGGGCCGAGCACAGGGACCCCCCCGCAGTCCTCAGCACGGAGCTCCGAGACCCCTCACAACCCTCAGAACCGAACACCGCGACCCCCACAGCCCTCAGTACCGAGTTCGGGGGACCCCCGACGGCCGCGACCCCGAGCTCTGCCCGCCCGCAGCGCCGCGCTCCGCTCCCCGACGGCTCCGCTCCCCGCTGGAAGCCCCGCAGCACCGACCCCGGTCCCGACCCGTCGGTTCCGGCCGCGCGTTCCCCGCGGTGCCGAACTCCAAAGTTCCGTCCCCGTTTCCCAGCCCGCTCCCCCCCGCGGCACTCCCGAGTTCCGGACCCTCCCGGCGGCTCCGCGCTTCTCTTCCCGCGGACCCCCCGCCGCCTCCGAGCGAAGCACCGCCTCGCCCCGCCGCTCCGCGCCGCGCTGCCGGCAAACTTCCTGCCGGAGCCGGGCCGGGGCCCTCACCTCGCGTCGGAGCGGGCAGCAGGGCCAGCAGGAGCCCGGTGGCCAAGAGCCGCTTCATCCCTCTGTGTTCCCGCCGCTCACAGCCGCATAGATCCGGAGGCCGCCGGCCGAGCCGGCTCGAACCGAGCGGAACCGAACGGAACCGGAGCCGTGCGGCGCGAGCCGGGAGCCCCGAACACACCGCGCCCCAAACGCCGAGAGAAGCGACTCCGAGCGCCGGCGCCTCCCGCGGCCGCTCAGCCCCCGCGGGCCGGGCCGGGCCGGGCGGAGGGCGGAGGGGGGGCGGGACGGCGCGGGGCGGGACGGCGCGGAGCGGCGCGGGATGGGACGGAGCGGGACGCCCCTCCCTGCACGGCGCGGGGGGCAGCGCTGGGAGCCCACCCTCCCCACGGCCACAAAGCGGCTCCGGACGCTCCAGTGCGGTCGTCCCCGCTGCTCCGGTGCGGTTCCGGATAGCCCTGTACAGACTTCCATGGCTCGTTGCGGCTCCCAGCAACGCTTTGCAGCCCCTGGGTAGTCCCAGTGCAGCTCCTGGCGCCCTTATGGAGCCCCTCCGTGTGCTCCTGAACCCGCTATACAGCCCCTTCGTGTAACTCTTGCATAGTCCCCAAACAGCTTCGGACTCTCCAAGCAGCCCCAGATACCCCTGTGCAACCCTCCATGTAGCTCCCCCCATGCAGTCCCTGCATACCCCCGGTGCAACCCATCCCCTCAGTCCCAGTAGAGCTCCCAGCCCCTGTGCAGCCCCATCCCAGGCCCTTACACAACCCCCCGCAGCTCCGGTTCAGCCCCCAGCCCCGTGGGTCGCAGCTGCTGCTCAGGACCCCAACTGGGGTGAGATTCCCCCCAGCACAGTGCACTGCACCACTGACCCAGTGCATGTGTATACAGGTCTGCAGAGCCATTTCCCACCCGTAGGCCAGGCAGAGTGCTGCTGTGTTGTCCTGTGAGCTCCTGAACTCAGGGCAGAGCCCAGTCCATGTGCTGCAGCAGCAAACAAACAAACAAATGCACGAGGGGAGACGTGCAGCCAACCCTGCCATGCAGCCCTGCAAGCTCCGGTTTGTATGCAGCTCCTGCACGTGGTGCAGGTCCCAGTGCCCCCACCTCCAGCATCCAGCACTGCCCTGGGTCCTGCAGGGTGGGAGCATGGGCACGTCCCACCCAAAACCCAATTGCGCTCTGGGCCTGGGGGCAGCCCCCCTGTGCTGCCAGCACTGCTCCCCCCAACGGGGTCACCCCATGCAGTGTGCACAGTTCCCATTGCATCTCAGCAGTGGCAGCAAATTGGAACCAGGTTTTGACTTGAGCAACCAGAATCGAGGCTTGAAACTCCTGTTTGTGTGTGGGGATGTGTGGGACTCCAAGTACTAGAAGAAGAAGCAGCAGTGGGGTCGGTGCTGGGCTGATGGAGAGGTGCTGTCCCACCTGTGCTCCCCCCCCCTCCCCCCATTGCAGGGCACCCCCACACCAGCACTGCATTCATCCCAACCCATACCATGGTGTTATCCCACTGCTTCCTGCTGTAAATTATTTCCAGAGCAAGTGTGAAACGATTAAACAAACCGAAGGGCAGAGTCTGCTCATTAGATCAAAGCCACAAGCCCTGCAGCATTCCCTCGTTCTGCTCCTTCCCCTTCTTCCCACATGAGAACAGGCCAGGCTTTGGGGTGCCCACTGGGGGCTTTGGGGGGGCGTGGGGCCATGGGGGGCTGGGTGATGATGCTGGGAGCTGTGCAGGACTTCAGAGCATCCCAGGGCCACGCACTTTGCTTTGCTGCACTGCTGCAGGATGGGGGCAGGGTAAGCAGATGCCAAACAGTGCAGGAATTTGCTGTAATGCCCACCTGCACGGAGCTTTTGCACCCTTGGGAAGTGGGTGCCCCCATCCCACCCCCTGCAGTAGCTGTGCAGTGGGATGCAGCCCTGCTCTAGCCAAGCGATATTTCTGTGCCACCAGACTGTGCCACCTCCATTGGCTATGTGAAGTAGCCCCTGGAGGTTCCACCACCCTTTGGTGATGGGGATCTGTGCCCTGCTCCCCCATCTCACCCCTTTCTCCCTCCTGCTGCCGTAACCTTGCTTTGCCCGGGCTTGTTCTCCTCGCACAGAACCTCTCACTGTGCTGTGCTGCCTTGCTCACACATACAGAAATGCCCACGGGCAGGTGGCCACTGTGGTCCTCACTGTGCCCTGTGCCAAACTGGGAACAGTGTGGAGGTGGCACTGGCCTCTGTGCATGGATGTGGTGGCAGCACGGGGCGCCTTGGGGTGATGGCACAGGACAGGACCCAACCCAGGCCATCACCCCAAGCTGCCCAGTGCTGCCACAAGGCAGGACTCAGTCTGGACACATGCAGGTTTGTGGCCCTGGTGCCCTTCTGTGCCAGCTCCAGCTGCACCCCGAGCCATCTCTATGCTGTCCCATTGCCAACCCACCGCTCCTGCATGGACTCCTGTAGCAGAGGGGAAGGATGAATGAAGGAGGGAGGCACCTCTTTTTGCACTGGGAGGTGGATGTGACATCAACCCAGAGCGAGTCTTTCAGTCGGAGCAGTTTCAGGGGTTAAATGCAATGGGGGGTTTTCAGGGCCCTTTTAAAACCAACGTTCATAAAAGGCTTTAATAGAAACCTTGGCTCTGGTCCATGTGATTAGTGATGTAAAAAAAAAAAAACCCGAAACCTCCGCACATGTTTCAAAGTTTTAATAAGTCCAAATTAAACGAGCGAAACTCTGGGAAGATTCTTTTTTTTTTTGTTACTGCAAGCTAAGAAAATTACATCCACGGAGCAAAACCGGCGTGCAAACACCAACAGGTAACGCACATCTGTACATCATTTTCATGTCTCCAGGGGCTGGAAAAAACAAACCCCGAGCGAGAGCAGCCTTTCTTATATATATATTTTGCCTTGACAGCTCAGGGAGAGAAAAAAAAGTATTGCCAAAAAGCAGAGTTAGAGAAGCTGGGCTGGCGTGGGAAAGTTGGTTTAGTGAGAAATGTGCCCGGGGCTATTTAAATAAAAACAGGCGTTTTTTTTTTTAATGGCAAATGCCTGTTAAACACAACCGACACGATACTGCCGACCGCCCCGGTAAGAGGTGTGAGGGATCCTCCGTGGTGCTTGAATCGCTTGATCGTCACCGTGGATGTTTTTGCTTCTGTGCTTGGTGCAAGGGATGCAGAGCACACTGGGGGAGGGGGTGGCAGAAGGGGCCCTGCACGGTGCGGCTGGGGGGAGAGGTGCATGGAGTGCTGCTGTCCTCGGGGAGAAGGAGAGCAATGATGTTAGGAATGAGGTGTGAATGGAAGTGGGTACATCGACCCGCAGTGCCGGCAGAGAAAGATGCTGCCGGCTGTAGGGATGGTGATGTATAAAACCCAAGCTGCCCCACATTGGGATTATGTTGCAGTTCCCTGGGGATCTGGAGAAAGGAGGGTTTGCAAGAATGGGATAAAGTGGTGTTTTTTCCCCCTCAAAGAGCTGTGTGAAGGAGCTGGAATGGGCAGTGCTGCAGCTGCACCAATATAGTGCTCCTCAAGGGCCCAGTGGTGGCACGTGGCACATGGGGACAGGGGGACAGTCCAGCTGGGTGCTGTGGGCACACCCTGCCTGGCTCATTGTGCTTGTGGCCACCGGGACCACTGCCATTGCAGTGCTGCTCCACCGTATCTCTGTGTGCAACGTGGGCACAGGAACAGACCCTGCAGGATTAATGACAGGCAAGGAGATGTCCCAGGGCAGCAGACCTCCCCGCACTGAGTGTACCCTGGTAAAAGGTGCTGCCGAGCTATTGCGCTGTAAAATCCGTGCTGTGTTTGGAATGAAATGCCTTTATGGGCCGGGAGGGAGGGCAGGTGTTGTGCACGAGCCTCAGCCCAGCCCTGGCCTCCTGTCCCCAGCACCGCTCTTATCCGCCTCCATAAAACAACTGAAACATTCTCTGTTGTGTAAACAGAGGCAGATTGGAAGAGGGTTTGTGGAGCTGTGGTGACGGAGTGTGCCCAGTGCCCAGCTCCACAGTGCCACCTCTGAAACACTCCTGCATCCCTCCCTCGTGCCTCTGACCCTCCTGCTAAAGCAAACTTTAAGTGCTGTACATCTTAGCCGAGACAGTGCTTGCCTCCATGGAGGAGCCAGGATTGGGCCTTCCATATTTGCCTTCCATAACTGAAAAGCATTCCTCACAGCAGTGAAAGCCTGAATGCAGCTCTGTGCACACATGCCCGGACATGAACCCAGTGTGATGCTCCTGGACCACCACGTGGTGCCGAGCAGCCCCGAGCCACGCTGGCATCACCCCAATAGCTTCCAACACCCTCTTTGTCCTTCCAGGTGGAAATGGGAAGATGTCAAGGTTTCGTTTTGCAGAGCGGCTGCAAAGCAGCCCATTTCCCCTTAAAACATGGATGGAAACGACCACGCATCCCCTGTGCTGCCACTACAACCAGGCACTGGGCATTGCTGCATGCAGCACGGCCACACGTGTGCTGGGCCACCGCCGGGGAACGCTTCCCACCCAGCTCTGACCTTGAGCACAAACACCTCCTGGACAGGGGCCAAGCACAATAGCCGGTTCCTTCTACTCCCTTCCTTCCCAGGCAGCCACACTATCACAGGGCTCTGCTGGCCACCAAAGCCCGGCACATGGGGATGGGTGCCATGAGGACACAGCCCTGTGATGCTGCTTCCACCCACCTCCACACCGGGTGCCCATCTGCGGGTGCCAAGGAGCTCATGGTGCTGCAGCCAGAGCTGAAGGGTTTGGAGGGGCCCCAGGCCCCTCTGCCACCATATGGGCAACTGTAGATGAGTGATTTATACCCTGGGAAATCGTTGTGGATTTACAAGAGGATTAGGCTGAAAAATAAAGAAACCAAGAAAAAACAAAACCCCTTTGCTCACTCAGCAGCCACGGGGCAGGATGGAGTCATCGCAGAGGAAAGCACACAGACACCACTGAGCGCACTCCGTGCTCTACCCTCCTGCTACCCCCCACCGCCCACCCCCCATTGCCCTTTGTCACTTCCCCATGATCTCCAGGTTGAGGTCTCTGTTCCACTCATGGGGCTTCTCCCTGTCCCCACAGCCAGGATGGTCCCCATGCCCTGAGGCAGTGGCACAGACCCCACTATGTGCTGCACCCTCTGGCACAGGCTGGGCAGACAGCAGCTGGGAATGGCCAGCACAGAGGTGTGAAACCTCCCCAGCGCCAGCGAGCTGTGGATCAAAGCCGTTCCCATGCAGCGGCTCTTCCCAGAGCAGTGACTCACAGCCTAGAGGAAACGCCTGTCCTGCAGGGCTGAAACATGGGGACTTTAAGAGGGGGACACTGCTGGCACCCCGCTGACCATCCAGCACAACACCCACCCCATGAACGGCTGAGCTGCGCTCCGAGATGCTCATGGACTTTGGAGCGTGCCAGCCGTGCCCATGCGCCGTGCAGGGCTGCAGGGTGCTGTGTGCATGTGCACACGTCTGGCCTCAGTGCAGGGCAAGCTGGGTGAGCAGCACAATGTCACCCCCCTCTGCTCCTCAACATGTTGTGTGTGCACAGGGGAAAGTGTCTTTGCCTTCCCACTGGGAGAGAATGCCTTCTCTCCCATGGATGTCCAGCAGCAAATATACATCAAAGCCCGTCTGATGGCAGCGAGTAAACAGGAAGGGAGAGAAAGACAAACAGGACTACTTGCAGCTGACGGGGAGAAAAACAACTCACTTTCCAGGCTGCAACCCTGGGGAGAAACGAAACAAATGAGCCCAATGAGCCATATGAGCCAAATGAGCCAAATGAGCCAAAAGGGCTTGGGAACACCTCACCAAATTCTGCTGGGGCTGTCGTGGTCAGGGCTCCTCATGTGGCTCCCACTGCCTGGGTGTGCTGATGTGTTGCCCCGACACATTGCAAGCACCAATGGAGAAGGATGGAGGCACAGTGGGGTTTTGCTGGAGAGACTGTGTCCTTGCCCAGTGCTACTGAGGTGCCCTGCAGGAGGTTGGTTCCCAGGGCAGGGGTGCACCAGGGTCTGGTTAATAGGATTAGGGGCTCCTCACCCGGTCATCCCATCCTAATCCCACCGGGAGGGGAAAAGTCAGCCTGGGACAAAAGGCAGCAACCTCCTGCATCAGGCTGTGCCTGCTGACCCCTGTGCAGGCGGCGGGGATGGGGCAGCAGTTGCAGAGAGTGCGGGTGGTCAGAGCCAGCACTGAGCTCCTTGTGTGCACTGCAGCTCTGAGGCTGTGTGCCTGCAGGATGCTGGGCATGGAGCACAGCGCTGGCACCGCTGTGCTGGGTGTCAGCAGCAGGATGAGGTGATTCCCCGCCTCGCAGCAGCTGCTGTCCTGCAAAGTTCCTGTTTTGCAGTGAAATCTCCAGCTCCATGCGTGGAAAAAACAAGTGAGAGTGGAGCAGGTGCCTGGCAAACAAAGCGCAGAGCAGAGCTGGTTTGCGTTCACCGAATGGTGAAAGAGAGCACAAAATGAAACAAAATGAAACAAACCCTGACATGAAGGGGTTGGGAGGGAGTCCAAACCTCTGCCTTGGAGCAGGAGCCAGACACAAGAGCTGGGAAGATGAAAAGGCAGCCTTCTATGGGCAGGGATGACCCTATGTGCCCCCTGGCCACAGGGCATTGCCGCCACCCATTGCACCGGAACGCATTGGTGTGATGGAGTGGAGGGACTGCGGTGTCACCCCAACCACCAGGGCTTGGTTTGAGCTCACGCAGCTTCACTTTGCTGAGCGGGGATGTTTTCAAACCTGTACTGGAGGGAGGAGGTTTTGCTAACGGAAATATGCAACTGACTGTAAATAATGGCTTTTATCTGCAGAAATACCGTGAAGCGTGCGGGTGGCGGATGGGGCAGGTGATGCAGAGGGGTTGGGTTACAGCTCCTGTCCCCACCACCCTGGGATGGGTTCATGCACTGAGTAGTGGGAGGTTTGGTGTGCAGGTTCCATTGCTGGGATCACGCATGAGAGCACAAGTTCAAACAACAACAACAACAATAAAAAAAAGCACCTGGGAAAAGGAGACCTGTTAAATAGAACCCGTTAATAACGAAATAATTGTTCCTCTGCATGTGATTCAGACGGCTGCCTAATTGTTAATTACCCCAATCTGAGAACAACAGGTAATAAGCAGAGCTGGCTCTCTCTGCCCACTGCTTGCTGCTGGTGGTGCCGGAGCTGCAGCGTGTCCCAGCAGGTTGGAATGGAGCAGGGCAGGGGAGCTCATGGCTCTGCAAAGGAGAGCTGTGCCATTGGAATCCCAGCACTGCCTTCTTCAGGAGACACTCAGTCTGTTCGATTGCTCTTTGCCTGTTGCTCTTTGTCTACGATCTCATGCACACCTGCATTCAGCCACCAACCAGGCACCCCCCAGCACACCCTTAAAGTTTTTGGGGCCAGGAAATGCTGCCGGGTTCCTTTCTCTTGCAGCAATCCGGCGCCAGTGAAGCTGATGCTGTTCCCCACGTGCGCAGGCCGGCAGCCAGCAGAGCTCTCTGCAGGATGCAGAGCTGATAGCAGCCCTGGGGAAGGTGACACTTTTTGCCCCTTAGCAGCCAGAGGGATCCGGGGGCTCAGGGCTTGTCCCTGGCTTTGCAATATCCTCCAAGCACAGATGGGGATGTATCATTTTTGAGTAGAGCTGCACACCTCCATGCTTTGCTTTAGGGAAGGTCTCATGCCCAAAGCCCATCCCCTCTGCTTCTGTCCCTGTCCCTTCCCACCCCAATGTGGTGCAAGGACCACGAGCAGCTGCTCCTTGCAGCCCTGGCCCTGGGCACGTCCCACTGCCAGCAACGTGCTGGGGAGTGAGGGATGCTCTGCTTGTCCCCAGCTTCCTGCAGGCAAAAATAGCAGCATAGGAAGCCCTGTGCTGCAGCCCCGTGTTATTGTAGGTCGGGTGTATTTATAGTGTGAATGGCCCCATAACACTCTGCCCTTCTGGCTCTCACCTGCGCTTTGGGGAGGAAATATTTTCCCCCTCCCATGCACTCGGTTCACAGCTTTCCCACCGGTGAAGCCTCGTGCTTCCCACCAGCACCGAGTCACTGGTGGGAGCCATGTGCCTGTGCCCTGCCATAGGGCATTGGGACAGCCCAACAACCCCCCTCCCCCTGTGCCATTCCAGGGCTGCTATGCCCATCCCTGAGGCTGCACAATGCCCACAAGCCCTTGGGCAGTGCTGGCACAAACCACCTCCCACCACACAGACAGCAGTTTATTTTTCTAAGCAAATCACCAAAGAGTTTAAATAGACATTTTCCATTCAGGTCCCCAAAGCAGCGATAGCCCGGAGCCTAAAAATAAATCCCTTTCGATTGTGCCTGGTCCAGAATTAGATTGCCTTTGGACCAAGGCCTCGTTCTGCCCCATCCCACGCTGAGATCTTGCTCTGCACTCCACACATGGGACAGGCTGTTCCCGTGTCCCCCACACTGCCCCCAACCCCACATTACTGCATGCCAGGGGAGCCTGCATGTCCTCCCCTCTGCTGCCAGAGCTGCAGCCTCTGTTACATCTCAGTGAAATAACTCATTTGAAGGAAAAGGGGAAAAAAAAAACCTGCCCCAGACCCTGTAAAACTGAAATTGTAGTTCTCCGGGGATGCAAGGTCTGAAATATTCCCACAACCTTTGCATAATGCATTGCTCATGTCAGACCTCGGGAGACAGGAATTAATGGCTAACAGCACCAGGCATGGCACACACGTGGGGGCTGAGTGCTGGGGATCCTTTTCCTTTCCGCTCGGCTCCAACTGTTCCCCTTTAAAAACACACGAGGAGAAAAGGAGCGCGGAGAAGTGAAGGAGCTTTGGTGCCAAACAGGAAACATTCAATAAATGTTTATCCCCCGGCACAATGGTGGGTTTTGAGAGCTTTCTATGGATATGCTTTCAGGTAGAAGGCACCGAGGTGTCCCTCTTGGCGTTGGGCTCAGGCTCTGCCCATTGCTCTGGGGATGGATCCACCCTCACTGCTATGGGTGCCCACAGCCCCTCACCCCACGCCTGGTTTCCCCACCAGCGCTGGGAGCATCCCACAGAAGCACAGTGCTGCTGAGCCCCCATTGCCGGCCCGTTCTTTCCCAATGCTTTCCCGATCCCATCGGCATTTTCCAAACCTTCCTTTCCCCTCCCCCAAGAAAATGTGAAAAAATAGCTCCATCTGGATGCTGTTTCCACCCAGGCGCAGGCCCTGGGGCCGGGAGCCAAGAGAGCGGCAGCGCCTGTGAACAGCCGACGTGGGAGCAGGGAGGATGTGACGGGGAAGTGTGAGAACAGCCCGGGGTCTGCAAACCTTCGGCCTCACGGCGGGACCCTCATTGCTTTGTGGGATGGGGTGATACGTGCCCCCGGTGTTCAGGGATGGGTGGTTGGAGGGGGACGTGGGGATGCTCTGCGCTGGGGGGGGCCCAGTTTCCCTCCTGCAGAGCATCTCGGGGAGCTGTGCTGCTCCTTCAGCGGGAGGGGATGGGCTGGCTTCCTGCTTCCCAGCCTTCCCATGCCAGCACGTGTTATTTATGACCCTCAGGTTTTCCAATGAAACAGAAATGATGGGAGGTTGGGGGCGAGCCGGGTCCCGAGCGAGCAAACCCAGAGCGGGAGGGGTTAACCCAACCCGGCGTGGGGAAGCCACCTCCATCCTCCAAAATACAATCAACCAGGAAATAAACAGGAGCTCGTGTTTGTTTCAGTTCACAAGTGAAAAATAAAAGGATTTCCTCCGAGCCGCAGCGCCCCGGGTCCTACAGCCTGGCTGGGAGCTGCCTGCTGCCCCGCGCCCATTGTTCACCCCTCCAAATGGGACATTGTTCCCTACAATGGGAGCTGGGAGTGCTCCCCCCCGAGCTGTGTGAGCCAAGCAGGGGCTGCCCATGGGGTTCAGCCATAGACCCATGGGCACCCAACATGCTGTCCCCAAGGACCGGGATGGCGGTGGCACCTTAGTGTGTCTGTGGTGACCCCCAGTGCCGGTGGGGATGTGGGGGACAGGGTGGTGCTCTGAGCCCTCTCTCAGGCAGGATGCTTTCATGCCCTTCTTATCAACTACATCTCCTTGCAACAGCAAAACCTCACGTTTCCTGCTGTTGGGTGATATTTGATGACTGCGGTGTCACAACAATAGTGCTGGATGAGTGGAAAGGAAATAAAGGTTCAAAAAGGAGCTCTGCGTGGGGGCACGCTGTGATCCTGAGCCCTGATGGTGTGGGGCTGCTGGAAAGCCTTCGGGCCCAAAGGGCAGCCTGCAGCAATGGGGCCCTGCTGGGCTCTGCACGGTGCCGGCATGGGCTGCACACCTTGGTGTGAAGTGCTCCAGGGCTGCAGCACGCTTTCACTGCCTGATGGATGTGTTAAGGCCATCTGAAAACAAGGGGAGTTTGCATTTCAAGCCTTTCCCCACCTGCGGGGTCAGAGCACGGGCAGGGAGCGGCCTGAGGCTGCTTATGAAAACCTGAGCCCAGGTAGGAGGCTTTGCAGCTGAAAGCCAAACCTGCTCCGATCTGCTCTCCGGAGCACCTCACCTCAAGCCTATGGAACACAAATGGGACATGCAGGAGCTGCATGCAGTGCCGGCCCAATGTGCAGCAGAGAAGGCACTGCAGTTTCTCCTGCAGAGCAAACACAGTTTGTCACTTTTTGTCTTCGTTTTCTTCTCTCTTGGTGCCATCCCCAGCCTGCCGGCCCTCCTGCCTTTGTTTTGCCTTTTGGCCTGTTTTTGTAACCAGCACTGGATGGCAACATCCCAGCATCGCACTCGGGCTGCTGGGAGCTTCATTGATGGCTCAGATCACTGGGCAGCCTCCGGGTTGGGAAAAGGCAACAATGCAACGACATTCAGAGCAAAAGTTGGCAAAATGGGGATGAAAAAAAACATAGTTGTTTTTTTTTCTTCTTTTGGTCTTTGACAACTGTAAACCAAAACCCCTCGGGCTCAGCTCAGCATCTCGGCTGCTGGGAGCTCTGCTGGGATGGCTCCATTGGTTCCAGCTCCATGAATTCAATGGCAAAACGTGTGATGGTTACCCAGAGCTCAGCTGGAAGTTTCAGAGGGGTTTTGCTTCGCACCAAACTGTCACATTGGAGCTGATAGTGCAGTGACACCTTGGTCCTAATGACATGGCAGGATGCAGGCAGCTGTCCCTGCCTGTGGCTTTCCCCTCCCCTATGCACCATCGGTGTCCCCACGGTGGGACTCGAAGGGGACTGCTGTCCTGGCAGCTCCTCACAGGCAGGTGGGACATCTCACAGCTACAGACAAAGTGGGAGTGCAGCATTAAAACCCAGGAGGGTGCCTGTGGGAACGCTGCCCTGCGAGCAGCCTCTTTCCACCTCTGCCCCAGCCAAAAGGAGGGGGGAACCGAAAACAGCCCCTCTGTCCCATGGGAACACACACAGACACCACCAGCCTGCATTTCCCTCACCACAGCTGTCCATGTTCCTAGAAAACCACCCCCCCGTCCTCCCCAGACCATCCCACAGGTTGGATTTTGCCCAGCTTTGCAGCTTTGCAAACAAATCTGGGAATGCTAACAGCGCAGCAGCCAGCGCTGCTTTGGTGTCCCTGTGGTTTATTTTTCTTGCGGCTACAGCCGGAGGGGCTGCATCATCCAGAGACCTCAAATCCGGGGGCAGAGAAAAGGATCCCACATTACAACCCCTCCTGCACCAAAGGGATGCTCAGCTCAGGGTGAAGCTCTCTCCCACCCTCCCAGGGCTGCTGCAGCCCATCAGCCGGGTGTCGAGCAGGCAGGACCCATCCCACGGTGCAGCCACGTGGCTCAAAGAGAAGCAGCCCAGCAAGGAGAGGGAGAAGTGGCTCAGGGAAGGAAAGAAACCTCCCGACCTTGGGGAGAAGGAGAGAGGAAGCGAGGGGGAACCCCATGGGAAAGCACATACATGTTTGGGCAGCGAGAACAGAAGTGCTCATTGCTCATGGAAACACACACAGAAGTTCTTTTCAGGCATCGACTTCCAGCAACAAAGCCAGATTGATGGAAAAAAAGCAAAAAAAAAAAAAAAACCCACACATACACACACATACAAAAAAGTGCTTTTATTTTTGCGTTTGCCAATGGAGAAAGCTAAGGAGGAACAACAAAAAAACCACACAAGTAACCGAAAAAGAAAGGGATGCAAAGAATAATCAGGGGAATGCAGAGAGGCAGCGGAGGGAGCGAGGGGTCCCAGGAGCCTGCAAACAATGCCTCCTGCCCCCGGGGCTTTTAATTCTTGTGCTCAGGAAATCAAACAAGCGTGCTATTATTTATTCGGAGTCGGCATCGCTTTCCGCGTGTTTCATAGGGTTGTGCCTGGGCGCCGGGTTCGGATTGTTCGGGGCTGAGCCTGGAGCTGCTATTGTGAGCCGAGATTCGGCCTCGTTGCCTCGCGGTTCGTGGATCAGGTGCTGATTTTGGGGTGGAGGGGTGAGCAGCGCCTTTTCCCGGTGCTATGGTCCCGCATTGGGTGCGGGCAAGGGGCGGGAGCCAAGCGATGCTCCCTCGGCCCGCGTCCTCCCCCCCATCCCCTCACCCTCATCCTTTAGTCCCGCTCCCCTCGCAGAGCCCCGAGAGGAGCCCTCGGGATGCCGCCGTGTGAGCTGCAGCTCAAGTGAGCGTTATTCAGCTCCGCTAACCTTGGCAGACAGACCCCAGGGAAAGGGACAAAAGGACAATTGTTTGCAGCAATTTTGCCCTCAATTGGTTTCCCCATCAGCTTTCAGAGCGGCGCAGCCCGCCAGTTACTGGCTGACTAACATCATTAAATTCAACTCGCGCCGCTGTGAACTGGGGGGGGGGGGGGGGGAGGGGAAGGGGGAGAGGGTGGTGGTTGGGGGCGGAGGAAATGGGGCCCCCTGTTGCGTTTCCATGCCCCAAATCCCAAATGGCAATGGGGAGCAGGGGGAAGCTGAGCTGTGCTCACGGCTTTGCTGCAGGAAGGTGTCCATGGGATCGGTGCTTCCATCCCAGCCCCAATAGCTGGCTGCAGCTCAGTGCCTGGGGCACGATGTCCACGCTCGTGGTTGGAGCCGTCCCAGTGCCCAGCTGGTGCCAGCACAGCCGTCCCGGTGCTGCCATCCCTGTCAGTGTGCACTGAGTCAGAGACATCACAGAACCAACCCCATGCTGGACAGCCCATCAGGACCCAACCCAAAAGGGTTCTCAGTGCTCCTACATGCAGCGCAATGAACCCCATGCATGGGTGACACATTCCAGGACACCCCTGTGCATCCAAACTCCATGTGAGTGAGTTTTGGGTATCTGTATGAGGCCTGTGCCTGGGCACATCCCTGCAGCACGGCAGCACACGAGCAGCTCATTCCCAGCCACCCTGCACTGCTCGACATGCTGCAGTGCTGTGGGGTATAGGAGCACCCACACCTGAGGTTGGTGTCTGCAAAGCTCCAGGGTGAGCAGCACAATGAGGGGCAACGATTATTATTAAAGCAGCCCTGGAGGCCAGTTCTCTTTGGGAGTGGGGTTGGGAGTGAGCGAGCAGGGGGCAGTGCTTGCAGCCCCAAATCCATCAGCAGAGGTGTGCCTGAGCTGCAGATCTGCAGGTAACCGTGTGCCCAACAGGCTTAAAGCGCCCAGGGAGCCTTGCCCTTGTTGTTTATCTCCTGTGTAATTAAGTCATTAACAAAGCAAATGAATTTTGGTTTCTGTCTTCAGGGCTGGATTTGGCCCTGTGTTCTCCCTGGTTTCAGGGCGCAGTGAGGAGCACAGGGTGTGCTGTCCTTCTGTCCCCCTCCCCGTGCATGGGGATGCTGAGGGGAGGGTTCAGCCCCCACCAGCAGCAGTGGGTTCCTCCATGAGCTCTGACTCCAGGACTTTGGGCAAGTCCCTGTGCCAGAACCTGAGCTCAGAGCTTCCAGCACGGAGCCCCCAATCCATTTGCTCAATGCCTCGGAGCCCAGGAGCCCTCCTGGCACTGCCACAGTCGAGTCTGCAAAAAATGTGTGCCAGAAACCTTTTGCAGAGTTGGAACTTCGTTGCTACAAAGCAGATTTTTAGCTTCCTGTTCATTCTCCCTTCCCATCCCATGCAGACAAGGAGAGGTGGGATGTTGAGCCCTGCTCTGTCCCAAGCGCTGATGGAGATTTGGGGGATTTTTTCTTGCCAAGCCACTTTGCATCCGCACTGATTGCTTTTTGCTGCAGGGACCTGCGAAGGGAGAGGCTGCCTAACAAAGGCAAAACTTCTCGGCACATACCACACACAAATATTTGCCATAGCAGCAGGAACAAAATAGCAAACTAACAGCCAACGAGACGATTCTGCTCCAAGTCACCAGGCAGGAAAGTCCCCCTGCAATTCTGTGCTGGGCTCTACAGGTGAAGTGCATCCCCGCAGCACTCCAGCAGCTGCCACCAGGTCAATGTATTCCTCCCTGTCGCTTCCTTCCCAACGGCTGCCGGCACAGAGAAAGGCTGCAGGGGAGGGAGCAGCCCCGGCACGGGCACGGAGGGGTTTGCAGGGAGGTGCCATGGTAACCCTGCGGCGTGATGCTGAGCGCCGCGCGTCCTCCCCGCGCTGGGAATGGGGGAAGGACAGGGGATAATGGGGCCGTGCTGCCTCCCCAAGCTGTCCTACTTTGTGCCCTGCCCCATCTGTGATGCTCCAGCACCAGCACCATGTGATTCCCTGGCTGGCACAATGCTGCTGGGAGCCCCAGCAACCCCAGCCAGGCTGCAGGGTGCTCGGGGATAACGTCTTCCATTAATACAATTGGCTCTTTGGCTGCTATGAAGACATTCAAACACCTCGTGTCGAGCAACACAGCTCCGTGGGGCTTCTCCCACGGCCGCCCCCGTGCCCGTGGGCGCTGGGTGCTCTTGTGCAGGAGGGGAGCAAAACTTGCACGCCCCAGCAGGAGCCACGCGGGGTGCAGGAGCACGCCCAAATCAAAGGGAGAATTTAATTAAGATTTCCGACAGAGAGAGATAGCGAAATGAGCAGAGCTGAGCCCTCACCTCCAGAGCCTCTCTCTGTCTGTGCCGGCACGCCAGCCTTCATTTGCATCTTTAAGTAGAATGTTTTTAATTGGTATTGTGCCGCAATAACACAATGAGGGAAAACCAAGGCGGCTTTTTTCATGTCTGGGCCTCAGCTCTCTTGCAGAGCCCCAGGTCTTGGGGAGCACAGCTGCATGCACGGGGCAGTGCATGGTGATGCTGCAGCCCCAATGGGGACAGAGTGGGCATGGAGAAGGGATGGAGTGGGGATGGAAAGGAGATTGGAATGGGGATAGAGAGGGGATGGAGAAGGGATGGAATAGGAATGAAATGAGATTGGAATGGGGATAGAGAGGGGATAGAGAGGGGATGGACTGGAGTTAGAGAGGGGATGGAGAAGGTATGAAGTGAGGGTGGAGAGGGGATGGAATGGGGTTGGAATGGGGATAGGGAGGGGATGGAGTGGTGATGGAGAGGAGGAGAAAGGATGGAGTAGGGATGGAGTGGGGGTGGAGCAGGCTCTGAATGCTCTGCATGCCCAGAACTCGTGCATGAGGAAGGTCGAGGGATGTCGGTGCCGAGAGTGGGAGAGGCGGCACGGCGCTCTCAGCAAAAGCCATTTGAGGAAACGGCGCCAGATAAATCAGGCAGCTTCATTCAGCTCCAGCTCTGCCCCGGAGAAAGGGCCGCCTCTGTGGGACGGCGAAGCAGCCGAGCCAGCCGCCCACCTGCCCGCATCCCTCACTGCAGCTCCTGCCCAGCAGGGCAGCTGTTCGTCCGCCCGCTGCTGCCAAGGGCCGCCCTGCAGCACGGAGCTCCCTCTGACGGCACCGGGCACGGGCCGGACTGACACGGGTTGTACGACGGCTCCTGGCGGCAGCGGCGGTGGCACAGGGACTGCGACGAAGCGTTTGGATGCGTTGACCCCCCCCCCACACTTCTCCATCCATCAGCACAGCTCGGGGCGTTGCACCCTAGCATGGCCCTGTCTTTTGCAACACGCTCCCGGTGCTGCCCACCCCCATCCCCACTGGGCTCTATCTTTAACCTGTGCATCCCCTTATACCATTTGCTCCAATTCTTGGGATGCTACGCATGTCACAGAGCCCTGACCCCCCCCCGGGTACTGCTGGAGAGGGGCTTTGATCCACCCCATGTCTCCCCCAGTTGCTCTGCACAAGTGTGGCCGGTGAGCAGCTGGAAGAGGGGGGGCCGGAATGGGAGAGCTCTGCCATTGCCATTATTTTCCATGTACTTGGGGTCCTGGGACACACTGGGGACATGTGCTGTGCCCACGGGGACACGGAACCTCCCCCTGCACCCCACCAGCTGTGAATGCTGCTCTGGAAGCACAGCCACGCTGGGAGCATTCGCTGTTTCCAGAGAGGAAAATGACATAATTCATACCCAGAATAATTCCCTCCTTAGAGTGAGCCCCGGCCGTATCTCCTGACTGACAACGAGGTCCAAAACACCCTCATTGTTCCCTGATCTGCAGCTCAGGGTGTGCGGGGTG
Source organism: Excalfactoria chinensis (assembly GCF_039878825.1). NCBI lineage: Eukaryota > Metazoa > Chordata > Aves > Galliformes > Phasianidae > Excalfactoria > Excalfactoria chinensis. Next base: position 6,407,923 of record NC_092842.1, on the reverse strand, counting down.
GTGGAGCAGAGAGGTGGTGTAAGGGAGCTCAGCATCAGAGCTGGCCAGGGGGGATAACGGCCCCAAGGACAGCAGTCCCTCCTTTCACCAGGAGGTTTGGCAGCAGTTCCAGAAAGAGCTAAGGATGCCTAATTCCTGCTCACCCCAAAATAACTCCGAGCAGACATGACTTAAGTGGGAAAGTGGCGCGGGGGCAACGGCACTGGGGAAGCATTGCTGGAGAGCCTGCAGGGTCAGCAGTGGGGACATTGCTGGGGGATGCTGTGGTGACATTGCTTTGGTCCTTGTGCAGCCCCTCCCTGTGTCCCACTGTCCCAAAGGGCTCTGGGGTGGGGATTGGGGTTCTGCCCCCCCCCCCCCATGCTGTCTGCCACCAGCGGGATGTTTCCCACCAGGGTCAGGCTGGAGCTCAGTGCAGCAGAGGGGCTGTGCCTGGTTATCTATCTCCCCAACGAGGGGCCTGGAGCCATCAAGATCTGCTCCAAACAATCACTTCCTTTCCCAGGCACCTTCCAAAAAAGAAAAAAGAAAAAAGAAAAAAAAAAAAAAAGAACAAAACAAAGAAAAAAAAAAAAAGAACAAAAAACCTCAACAATAATAAAAGAAGCAGCAGAAAAAGAAAACAACAAAACCCTAACAACAAAAAAACCCGAGCAGACTTTTCCCACTGCCGCCACGTTTCCCTGCCTTGTGTTTTCCTGCCCCCACACATCTTTCTTCCTTGCTTGAAGATTGTCCCCAGCTGGCTCCAGCAGGGCTCTGCTCCGCTCCCTGGGGCCGCCTGGGATCCATCCTACTGGGATTGAACCCACTGGGATCGATCCTGCTGGGATTGAACCCACTGGGATCGATCCTGCTGGCAGCCAGGGGGGCTGGCTTGGTGCTGCAGAAGGGACATGAAGTGTGGGGCGGTGTGGGGATAAGGGCGCATGTAGGGATGCAAAGCAGGGACTCTGCAAAATAGAGATGGGTCTGACACTGTAGGATCCTGCACGGTGTATGTACTCTGTGGGGCTGTGGTGGCAGTGGGGGGAGCTGCTGGTTCCCATGCCCAGAAGCCCCTGGGGAGCGCTGGTGAGGCAGATGCGGGGGCTGAACCCAAGCAGTGCCTTCTGCCCAGTGAGGAGTGTCTGTAATTCATGGCAGCTGAACCCGGGCGGCTGTGGCTGACGGTTCCCAGGGCCTGGGTTTGTCACTGGGGACAGCACCAACTCCATCCCCTGCTCCTGCCCTGATCCACAGCGCTGCTCTCCTCTTGCCTGCACGTCCAGGGTGCTGCCAGCAGCTGCAATGCCCAAGTTGCGGTAAGATGCTCCCAAATCAGCAAGGAAGGGCTTCTCCCACTGCTTTCGGGTGGGGGGCTGTGTGCTGCCAGAGGAAGCCAGGGCGATATCTCCCTTCAGCTGCTATCTTTCTCTCTTGCACTCACAGTTTCCCCTGCTCAGAGCAGCTGGTTCTGTGCGATAGGGTTAGGGTGGACAAGAAGGAAAGAATCCCATTTCCCAAACGTGGGGGCTTTGGTGGGTGTGCTCCCCTCAGTCATGGGGGCTGCACGGCCTCGGGGCTCTCCTGGAGCATCCCTTGGTCCTGCTCCTGCTCCAGGGGTCTCCCATTGAGGAGAGCTGCCCCGTGATTCATCTCCTGGTGTGGGAGCCTGAACCCGTTCCTACAACAGATGTTCCTGTTTGTTTGTGGGTTTGCTTTGCTCTGTGTTTGCTCCTCACGGCTGCCAGGAGGATGTTTATTGCGGAAGATGGGATGGATGAGACCTCACCGCTGCAGCCAAAACTCCGGGTGCTTTTACACAGAGCTTTTCCCCACAACAGCAAATGGAATACGGTGGGAACGGAGCCCAGGCCTGAGTTTGGGCACTGAGTTTGGGCAGCCTGGGTTGTCCCTGGTGTGTGAGGACATCGTGTGCCCCATAGGGCAGCCCCACCACACCATGTCCTTGCAGGAAGCGTGGGCACGGAGCTGCTTCGTCACTGTCTGCTGTGCACGGGATTGCACAAACCAATGCGTTTCCCCTCTGGACTTTTGCTACTGGGTAATCAAAGCTGCTCTTCTCCCTGACTGCAGCCTGGGGCAGGAGGGCAGGGACCACAGTGACGCTTTTCCCATATCTTGGGGGGGGGTGTGCTCAGGAAGCAGAGCTGTGGGAGAGCTGTTTGCCATCAGCAGCAGGCAGGGATGGACCCACCGAGCTGAGCGGGAGCAATGGGTTCCTGTGCACCAGCGGTGATCCCAGAGCCTCCCATCACTTCCAACCTGTGGGTCCGTCTGGCAGCAGGGCCTTCCAGTTGGGAAGTGCCATGCAGGTGAGATCTGAGCACCTGCACGCTGCAGCAATTGGTGCTTTCCAATGATGCTAAGCAAGGATTGGCCTCCTCCAACCCATGGCCTCATTTGTCAGCAATATACCCAGGGGTTCAAGTCTGCAGCACAGGGTGGGTGAGAAGGATTTTGTGCCCCCCCTCAGGGCAGGGCTGGGCAGTAGCTGCAATAGCTGGGCATGGAGTAGCTGGGGGGGCCCAATGTGGGACACTGAGTCATGAGAGGCCCTCACTGTGGAAATTGGAGCCAGGTGCAAACCTGATACCTTAAGTAGGGACTTTTATTTGAAATTCCTTTCCTTTCCTTCTCAGATTTTGGCTTTTTTTTTGCACAATCTGGGAGCCCCACAGCTTTGCAAACAAGGGGGGAAGGGGGGGGAGGGGGTATCGTTTGTAAGAGGAGGGAGGGGGAAGTTTTGCAAGCCCAGAAAACCTGCACATGCCTTTTGAAAACAAGGCTGACCTCAGGGCGCAGCCACTGCTCCTCTGGCTGCTGCCTTCCCCTTTCTGCCCATGAAGCTGCAGCTGCAGTCTTGCAGGAAAGGTCAGCTGTGCCACGAGCTGCATGGGGACACACAATAGGGCATGGCTCCCCATCCCCTATGGGCACAGCTCTCAGAGCCACCCAAACCCATGCAGATATCTGCAGAACAGTGTCTGGGTCGTATCAGGATGTGTCCCACTGCTGGGCTGTGCTGCACTGCATCTGGCCCTGAGCTGCTTCTGCGGTCCGCACAGTCTCGGTTACCTAATAGGAAGGGGTGGGTGTGGGTGTGGGTGTGATAACTGCACGCAGATAATTTCACTTCAGGGTAAGTCAATAAATTACTAAAGAGCCTTTGATTGTGCTCTGGGTGATGCATGTTGATTCAAAAACCTAAGACATTTAGCCTCAATTATGTCTATTTGTATGTCTTTCCTGCCTCCCTTCTGCAGGGCGCAGGGGAAATAACCCTGCCTGTCTGTGTTCCCACACCTCTCCCACCTCGGCTGTGCTCCAGCTTTCACTCCTGTGCTGATAACGAGCAGCAGAGAATCAGTTCTTGGCATGATTCCGTGCTGCACCGGGAGGACACGGAGCAAATTCTGTGCTGTGGTGCTGGGATGGGGCTATGCAAACCCAGATCTGTGCTGCAGAGAATATTTCCTATGGCATGCATGGGGAAGACCCAAAGGGGTGAAGGTAAAGGCAACACTAAGGCTGAGGCACGGCCCCACTGTGTGCCCCCTGCCCTGGGGAACAGTGGGAGCTGTTGTGCTGCTCTGAGGACATCGCTGCTTTCCCTACACCAGGAGTGCAAAAATCCACTTCTGGAGTTGGAGCTTGTGGTCAAAACCCTTCTGCATGGGCTGAGGGCAGCCTGGTGCTGCTGGTGGGTAAGAGAGCATAAGAAACAGGCATTGCTCTGCAAACCAAAGGGCATCATTGCTGTTTCTGGACTGAGTACGTGCATGTTGTTGCATGCAAATCTGACCGTGGCTTTTCAAGTGCAAATCTTCCATTGAAACAAAGAGTCCCCAGACCGGAGCACACATCGCATGGAATTACACTTGTTGCAACACTTCCCCAGAAGCTGCACCAAGCTTTTCCTGCTCCCTCCCCCCCCAATGCCCTGTGCCTGCAGAGGTGCACTCAGCACTTTGTTTCTTCGCTCTCTGCTTTCTATTTTTAGCTTGCACAAAGGAAGTGCGCGTTACCCTGCGGTGAGCTCTCACCCTCAGCAGACACTTCTGCTCAGCAGAGCTGCCACATGACTCAGCCCAAGGAGACGAGCAGGGGGCTGAGCAGCAGCAAAGGTCCTTACCTGATGGGATAAGATGGCATAGGAAGGAGGGACAGGGCTGCAGGGGTTGTAGTGGGTGCCGTGCCATCCAGGAGAGGTGCACCCATGCATGCAACCAAAGCATTTTGCTGCCTGCTGCTTTGCTTTTATATTGAGGGGGGCAAAATGCGATTGCTGAGTGCTCCCAACATCCCACCTGGCTCCTGGCAGGAGGTGCTGACCCCAGCAGTGTGAGGGTACACTGGGAATAGGCTCTGCTGCTGCTCAGAGCTGCTGGGAGCACAGCCCTGAACACTGCATTGATGCACACTTGGGTCAGACACCTGCATTGGGATGTTAGTGTGAGATAGCCATCATGCAGAGTGCCCTGGCTTAGTTCACTGCTGGGATGGGGCTGGCTGTATGGGATGGAGCTGGCTGCATGCCTGCAAGACTGGGCCATGCACTGCAGGTGATGGCAGCACCCAGCAGCAGCACGTGCACTTTGCATGCCATGAACCTGGTACTGAGACACCAGCCAAGGCTTCTTCTGCCCCATGGACAGGCTGACCGGGTCACTCCCAGTTCCTAACTGTGGTGATCTGAGATTCATAAATCTCACCAGAAAGAAGAAGTCTGGGAAGCAGAAAGTGGCCACAAGTCAGGCCAGCTGAGCACAACCAGACACCGACAGCACCATGCACTGGGACTGCTTCCATGGAGGGGACAGAAAGTGCTGTGCCCTGAGCTGGCACTGCTGGGTGCACTGACAGTGGTGTTTCACCCCTGGAAATCCCTGCTTCCAGCTCCCAGTGAGGCTGAGCAGAGCTGCCACAGAGGAGCAGTACTGGATGGAAAGAAGCAACCCCTGCCCAAAAAGTTGCACCACACCCATATATCTGAAAGGGCTTCAGTGAGTGTTGGCTATTTTTGTCATTGCCTCTACCCTTCCTGGCCTGGGCTGGGACCAGAAGCACCAATGCCATGAAGGGGGGGATGAGGCAACTCATGACCTTGGTATGGATGGAGGAGAAGTACCCAGGGACCTTGATAGTAGCCACATGGGAGGTTTTTGCTTACACTGTGACCATCAGACTGAGCTGCTCTGCACTTTCTGGGCTGGCTGTGGCCTGGGGGTTCTGCTGATGCTCCCGGGGTGCTGCAGTGGGCCATGAGATCTGCAGATAGGCAGAGCACAGAAACATTGCCATCTGCTGTCACACCCGGGTGCGCAGCATGGCCGGACCCTGCACTATTGCAGACTATGGACCACTGGTGGGTGTCCTTTCTGGGCTCAGCAGGGCAGGAGTGTGGCAGGAGGATGAACACGGTGCACCTCTGAGCCTTGCAGACAGTGCTCTGCTCATGGTACTGCATGCACTCCTACTGCCCACTGCCTGGAGATGGACATCACCCTGCTCAGCCCCTGCTCAGCAGCATCCAGCACAGCAACCATGTGCAGACAGAGATGGTGAGTCTGAATGATTGCAGCCTCTCATGCAATAGCTGCAAAGGATTTGGGAGAACGTGCCCTTGGCTGCAAAAAAAGGGTTAGTTTTTCCTTTTGTCTTTTCTCCTCCTGAACTCTCACCTGTGCCCTCCAGCCATGGACCTTTGGGATTTGTGCCTTGAACTGGGTTTGCTTTGTTTTAAGTTCCTTGGGAATCTGGCACTGCTGTTACCCAGAGGAAGGATGCAGCTTCCTGAGCACCGGATTTGGCATGGGGGCAGAGACCTGGGAGCCCCCCCAGTGCTCTGGCCTTGACTTACTGCACCTGCTGAGAGCAGTCAGCCCGCAGGCACCAAGCTGCAGCCCTTGGTGAGGCCATCCAGCAGCTCTGCATGGCCTGGCCTGCAAATCTGTCCTTTGGCACTGGGTGGGCACCCTTGGTCTCCCATCCTGACACCCTGGATCAAGGACTCAGAGACAAGTCCGTGTGGCTTCTTTCCCTGGCTTGGCCCCCCTCCAGTCTCCTCCCTCCCAGACAGAGGATGCTGCTCTCCCCCCCTACACCCCTATCTCCCCCCTTTGCGTTCCTCCCCGGGGCCATGGGCAGGTGCACACACCTCTGCTTTCCCACCGCCCGGTGCAGTTCAGGGCTGGGCTGCTGCCAGAGAAGGATGTGCTGCCTCTCCCCTGGCCTGGCCATCACCTGAGGGCATGGAAAGGGGAGGTGGGCATGCTGCATTTCTGGATTAGAATGGGGCTGCACGGCCAGCACTGGACGGCACAAAGCCCTGGGGTCATGCTCCTGTGTGCTCTCTTTGCAGAGGGATCCAAGCCCTGCACTGGTCTGGGCATCCTGGGACAGGGGTCTCTGCAAAGTGGGACCCCAGCTCACAGCTCCTTGCCCAGCACAGCAGGACATGAGGGCATGGCAGTGCTGCTCCTGCTGGCTTCTCCATGCTCATGGCTCTGCAGCTCCTGGTGTTGGTGCAGCAGGGATGGAAGCACAGCTCTGAGCTCACCTGTTCAGGTGCAGCATCCACATGGCAGAGGCAAAGCCCGGCACGTCCCAATCCCTCCTCCCACAGAGAGCCCTTCCTCCCCCCAGCCATGACCTGGCAGCACAGGCAGTGTTTCACTCCTGTGTCAACATTTGGAATTAAAAAGGGAGAAAATAGTCATTTCTGTCAAACCCTGGGAATGTGGCTGTCCCGCAAACAAACAGAAGCTCTGTTTCTGCACTGAAAGGCCGTTTTAAATCTGGTCGGCTGCCAAAAAGTGATAAAAATGATTGCTGTTCCGGCACTAGAGAGGAGTTCTGTTGGAAATGTCACCCCCCCACGCATCCTCCCCCCAATCTTACTTCTATGAAAACACCATTTTTTATCACAGGGCCGACAGGCAGATGTTTGGCCCAGACTCCACCGGAGCCAGATGCACCCGAGTCACCATTCCCAGCCCCCTCCATCCAGTGTCACCGTCTGATGGACAGCTGTCAGTCATCACTCCGAGGGGCTGAGAGCGAACTGCTCTCCGTGTGTCACTTCCCAGGTGCCACAGGGATCCTGTGCTTCGTGGACTTTTCTCTGGGCATTCAGCCACGGAGGGGTCTCCCCATTATCTTGCAGCAAAGTGCTGAGCTCTCTTTCATGGGGCACTGAGGGATGGGTGCAGTGGCTGAGGTGGGGGATCAGGACAGAAGTGTCACAGATCCGCTGGGCCCAGCCATGCATGATGGCTGCCTCCAGGGAGGATAGAAGGGAGGATGCTCTCATGCACGCATGGTGCTTTAAGGAGGGCACAGCGCAGGGAAGGGGTAGCGTTGTGTCACTACAAGCCAGGCTTGTTGGGGCTCGTCTCCTGTTTATTTATGAATGGTGGACGGTTTCCAGCAAGTTGTTTTCCTGGTGTAACATTAAACTCCCAACCTCTTGTTTCTAAGTATCGCTCAGCTCAGGTACAACAGCCCCAACCCTGTGCTGCTCGTATTCCAGCCAGGACAGCATCGAGCCCTTCAATGGGGCAATACAGGGGCAGAGGTCAGCTCAGCAACGCTCAAAGGCACAAGGACAGCTCCAAACATCCCCTGTGCTGGCACTGACATGGATGGTTGGGGCTTTCCGTGATGATCCTGCATTTGGCACACCCTCACCCGGGGGCAGCACAGTGCTGGTGGGGACATGAGACGTGCCAGCCCTGCAGCCAAGGGATGTGCCAGCCGTGGGGTTGGGCACTGCTGGCATTGCTCGTGATGCTTGCAAGGAGAACGTGGACGGGCCGCTGCTCTCACCTTGCTCAATCCACGGCTGTGCAGTTTGAGGGCACGTGCCCAGGCACAGCGCTGCCTTGTGCCTCTGCTCCATGGGATGAGAAATCCCACGGTGTGAGGCTGCTCCTGCACGGAGTGGGCAGGTGGAGTGCCTGGGGGCACCATTCCCAACCCAAACCACACGTGTCCCAGCTTCGATATGGAGGCAAGGAGCAAAACCTCTGGCACTGAGCGGAAATACTGTGTTTGCTGGGAGTGCTGGAGGCAAAGAGTGCGTGTTCAGCTTCTAAGGCGTGTGGCTTTTGCTTTTGCACACGCAGACAAAAATAACAACAGGAAACACAAGCAGGCTCCCAATTAATTGATAGCGCACCCCGTTCCCCTGGTGGATACAGGGGAACAGCCCTGTTTCTGGGCTGCCTGTAGGCTCTCCTTGCCCCAAGCAGTCGCTCTTCAAGGAAATTGATTTCCAAGCAGGCTGCACCTTTCTAGTTCAATTCCTTGTGCCTGTGGCTCAGCCTCATTTTCAGTAAGGAAAAATACCACTTTTTACACTTGCAGCCTCATTTAGCAAAGGCAGCTTTAAAAAGGGCTTTTCTCCAAAGTGCTGAGCTTTGTCTTTTTGTGTTTTTCCCTCCCATTAGAGAGTGTGGAGGGACGCAGGGCCACGCTGGGGACCTGTCCCAGAGCTCCTGCCCACACCAAACCCTGCATGGGGCAGCACACGGTGCTCCTCGGCTGCAGCACGGAGCTGGTTTATGCCTGGGCATGTCCCACAACCTGCTGGGAGACAAGGGCTGGTTGCTGCTTTGCAGCACTGGAAAGAGAAGCAGAATGCAATGCTCACAGCATCTCTAGAAGGACCAGGTTGTCCCCATGGCATTGGTACCTTAAGCAGAACTAAGGGTTATTTCATTGCCTGTTTAAAAGCAACACGTGTGAGTTGCTTCTGCTGCATCTTCCATCTCCTGCAGCTGGTCTTCAGGTGCACCCCACACTGATCCCAGCCCGAAGCTGTCCCTCATTGTGGAGATGGACAGATGCTGCTGGGGTGATTATGCTGATGGAGCTTTGTTTATTTCCTTCCCAACTGGCCACTTTGGAGGGCCCAGCCCAACCCATTGCTCTATCATGGGCAACGCACTGCGTACAGGGCTGGGTCCCACTGCCAGCCACGGGTGAGAAGTGTGGGCACCACTTGGCCCCTGGTCGCCCGTGGGCAGCTCCATGCCCAACATGTGAGTGCAAGCCCAAAGCTGAGCAACTTACCACGTGGAGAGATGGAGGAACCCAAAAATCCCAACTTCACCATAAAAATATCAATCATCTCTAAACATCCGTGAGCTGCTGATCCTTCTCTCCCTCCCTGGTATTTTCTCACGCTCCGAAGCTGGCAGCAGGCACTGGGAAGCAGTGTTGGAACTTGTCCTGCTGTCCCATCAAGGCTGGTTATCTCCAGCATCGAGTCCTACAGCTGGAAGGGCTGCAAGTAGGGGCAAGGCACGCTCCTGCTTGCTGCTTTCCATTGCGTCACTTGGACAAGAACTGAGTGAATGCCCTGGGGCCAGATCCCACACACAGCACCTTGCCTGGTCCTGCACAGCACAGCAGGTCCCGGCAGCCCCATGCTACCAGGACACTGGGACCCTAATGATGACCTTGAGCACCACTGGGAACCCTCCTTAGACTCCCCTTCCTGACAGCTTGCATGGAGCTGGTGTATGTCCAGCTTCCCAAAATTCATTGTGTCTAAGGGCTGCACCCTTGGACGTGATTTCTGCCTCCTGATGGGGATGGGGAAGCCTCTTGGCAGCCACCTTTGGAGCAGAGCATGGCCAGAGCTGGAGGGATGCTCCCACCAGGGCAGTGGGGACAGAATGGGATTGTTACACTTCCAGGGACAGCTGCGCTGGTAGGAGATGGGGAGGCACCTGTCTGCAGCATGCAAGGCACAGCCCTAACGTGGTGCGCTCAGTGTGGGATCCTGCTAGGAGTGAGCCTGCTTAATTAAAGTAATTATGAGGCAGGCTGCTCCCTTGCCCCTCCCTTGCCTGTTCCTCCATCAACCAATGGGTTTGAAAACCCAGCCAGCCAGCTCCATGCTCTCCTGCTGCAACACTGCAGCCTCGGTGAGCAGCAGCCTGCAGAGCTTATGCCTTGGCCTCCGTGGGCTCCTCGCTTGGCCAGAATGGCATAGCATGGCACCTTTTGCTGTGGTGCAGTTTCACTTGGCATGGCACTGGACAGCACAGCACATCACATCACGGGATGGCACAGTGTGGGATGGCACAGCATGGCAGGGAGTAGCCACGGGCACAAGATGGATGCGCAGTGCAGCCCAGTGGGTTTGCAGCAGGACGGCCTTTCCCATCCTTCGAAATGGTTGAGTGCTGTAAAAGAAATGAGATCCTTTAAGTGGTACAAGAGGAAAAAAAAAAGATAGGCAAAGCTGCAGATGTTTGTTTACTCCCAATAATTTCCCGTTTTGGTCATTTCCCGGCTCATTCGGGTGGGAGCCTCTGTGAGCAGCATCACATCCGTGCCGGGCTGCACTGCACTGCAGCAAAGGGTGAGGAGCACGGGATGAGGGGAGCAGAGATCTGCTGGGCAGGAAGGATGAGAAGCCAATAAAATCAGGCTGTGCTGATGGCAAGGAACCAAACGTCCCTCTGCGCCCTGACCTTCATTGTGTGGGGAAGGAGGGAGAGCTGCCACTGAGAAAACGTGATAAGGATGGCCGGCAGGACGGGCAGCCACCGATGTGGTTTTGTGCTGTGTGTGCATGCAGTTGGCTGGGGATGGCGTGCGGCGAGCTTGGCTGCGCTCAGCAGAGCGGTGAGTGCTGGGTGCTGCAGCAGCTGGGGATGCACTGCTGCGTCCTGCAGTGCTGGAAAAGGGGCTGGAGGAGATGCAGGGCTGCTGGAGGAGGCAGGAGTGGGAAGCAGAGGGGAGACACTGAGCTGGGGGGCTGTCTGCAGTGGCTCTGCCCCTTCCCCAAACCAGGAGGTTCTCTCAGGTGGGAAGCTGCCCCACATTCAGCCACAGGCTGCACTGCCAGCTCAGGGGTAGGACTGGGAGCAAGGCCCAAGGGGTTTCCCCTCCCTGAGGGCTGTGCCTGCACTGTGACCGGCACAATTAGGGCTGAGGCTTAACTGAGTGCACTAATTTGACATCTGGCGATTTGATCGGGCTGAAGAAACTGTTTACATTCACCTTCCACTATGTTTGGTTTGCGATAGCAGCAGAACAGAAGGCGATGCTGAGGGTGTCCTGTTCTCAGAGCTTTTATGGGGGTTTCCTATGAGAAAAGCAGAGATAGGGCTGAGCCTGGCAGCCGCCCATCCAGGCCTTTTTCTCCCAATTTCTATTCCTCTCTGTTTAGCCTTCGCCTCATCTCAAATAAAAAGAGTGATTTAAAACTCTTTGCAATAAAACAGTTTAAACAGAAGTCAGTCCGCAGCGCTGCATAATGGGGGAGAAGGCTTGCGTTATTTACTTAATTACAGGCTGATGTTTGTCAAGTACTTGTGGGTGAATTGCTTGCAAATAACAGGTGAGTTTGCTCATGCTCAGAGCCCTGAGATTAGAGCTGGGTGTGGAGGCAGGAGGGTGCTCCAGCAAATCCCCATTGCTGGGGCTGGGGGATGTGGTTGGGGTGCTGAGCCCCTCGGGGGCCATTTGTATGGTCTGAGACACAAAGCAGCTTCTCCTTTTGTAGCTTATAGATCAGATTTAACTATTTATGGAGTCACTCTGGAACATGTAGTGCATCACTGGGAGAGAATGGAGGCTGCTTTGGGGTGCCTGGATTTTTGGTGCTTGGCTTGCAGATGCATCCTGACCTCCTGAAGGTCCTCAGGGCTCTAAAAGGGCACCTTAGGCTGCTGGGAGGGGAAATGGCTGCCAGGTGCTCTGCTGTTGCAATGGAGAGCGTAGGTGGGTTCTGCCTTCCAGGTTCACCAAGTTGGGAATGGACCACAGCTAGTCCTGGCTATTTCTCATGACAGCCCAGCACTGAGGTGTGGGCACCTCCCCAGTGTGTCCAGGCTGATGGAAACCACAGCTGCCCCACGTGCACAGAGCAGGGAAGCGACACCAGGCTGGGGACATGATTTCAGCAGGAAGAAAACCAGCGTGCAGGAGTTTAAAACATCCCTACAGCCACTCCTTCCCTCCCCATGGGGTACAGGGAGCAAAAACCCAGCTGCTCGGATAAAGGAGCATTCCCAAAGCTTCACCAGTAAGTGAAGACATTGAAACAGAGACAGAGACCAAGGTGATGAGGAGTGTGTCAAAGACAGGAGCTCCATCCTCCACCTCTTGCTCCACTCAACCCCACGGACGCACAGCTCTGTGCAGCACAAGGAGGTGGAGGAGCTGCCCACCCTACACCTGGTGCAGGTGCTGTGCTGGGAGCAGAGGGAAGCTGCCCCGACACGGGGTGATTCAGTTCCAAATCACGCAGAGCCCACTGCACACTGCCAGAACTCTCGACTTGCTGCTTTGCCTGCGCTTGCACGCTGTGCTGGGGGTGATAGGGAGCCGGCATGGAGCCATGGGTGATCCCTCACCACGATCCGGAGTGTGGGAAAAAACGCAATCGCTGCAAACAATCAGAGGCAAAGCCAGCAGCAGCACGCAGCGAGGAATTCGGAGGCGCATTCCAGCAGGGATGACAGAGAAGGGGCTGGGAGTGCAAGAAAACACAACGTGCTGTGATTTGCTTTGTTTTGCTTTGTTTTGCTTTCACCCCCCCCCTCCCCCCCCACCTCTTCAGCACCATCACACCCTGCTCGGCTTTCGAGTAAAAGGTGGCACAGCAGTCGGTGGGGACCTGGAGTGCTCTGTGCCTCCGTGTCTCCAGCAGAGCAATGGCAATACACCTCCCTGCACCTTCCAGACCTACAAAGCCTATAAAGGGGAAGTTCTGGCCATGGGGATATGGCCATGTGCATTGCATGTGGACTGCAGGCAGGATTTCTGGCACATGTCACTGCTAGCCAGGGCAGCATGTCCCCTGCACAAAGCATGCCACCTTCCCAGCTCTTCCTGACCCACTTTCTACATGGCACAATTAAAGCAAAGCAAAACAGTGCAGGAGGAGGGGCTGGCACGGTCATTTTGTGGGGACCGATGTAGGCCAACATGCAAGGCAAAAAGCACAAAGGCTCCAGGGAGCAGAACAGAGTCTTGGGCATAAATTTATGAGCTCATCCTCAGTGCCCATCTCCCTCCCACCCCACCAGCATCCTCCTCTCACAGAGGTGCCTGATGGGCAGAGGGTCCTTCAGTGGCACGAGTAAGGGATCATTGTGAGAGTGTGCAGGGTGCCCCGTGCTGTATTTCACTCATTGCTTCAGGCAGAGCAGCCATCCGGGAGCTAAAAGCATTCAATTGTTCACTGATGCTTTTCTTTGAAGCCCTCATTCATCCTCCAAGGTCTGTATTGATTGGGGACTCCAGGAAAGCATCTGCCCTTCTCTGCCTTCATCAATGACTTTCCCACATTAATCCACCTCTTCCCTTGATAACCACACTAATTACTCTCAGCTAAGTTGACTCTGGCAGGTCACAGGAGGATGGGAAGAGCAACCTGCTCTGCGGCCGGGCTGTGCCTTAAAGCTGCAGATTCCCGTCCAGGAGTGGCCCATTGCCCCAGAGAGAACTGGTTGCACTGGGAGTGTGAGCACCCTGCCATGGGGCTGGCTGTGGGGCAGCACTAAAGTCCACCAGGACCATGCTGGGAATGCGTGCGGTTGAGTGAGAGGGTCTGCTTTTCACTTGGGGGGGCTTTTGTACCTCCAAGAGAATCACTGATGGTTTCATATGGATGGGGACAGCAGACTCTGCCCCAGTGGGTGCACATCCACATCACCTGCCTGCATCCAACCAGTGAAGGGCTTTTTGTTGTGCTGCAGGGTGTTTTAGACCACCCTACAGGTTCAGACTCTCCAGCCTGGGCTGTTCTAGGCACAAAATGAGATACTTTTCACTTCTCCATCTGGGTTTCCTTGGAGGGGGAACAAGATGTTCAGTTCTCTGAGCTCTTCTGTTCTCAACCAAGGTAAGGTGGCACCAAGAACAGAAGCAGCCCTGCAGGGATGGCCTGTGCAATGGGAAGGAAGGCTGGGTGAGACTGAGGGGGAGGGGGGCAGGGGAAATGGGGAGGGGAGATGGTGGCAGTTCCATTCCTGTCCCAGACCTGCTGCCTTCACGTGGCTGAAGATGGAGTGAATTTAAAAGCACGTCAATCTGGCAAGGGGATGGATTTGTTTTATCCTGCCACAAGTCAGCTCCTGACCCACAAGATAACAGCTTTGTGCTTTAAGGCTCCCATAGAAAAAGCCTTCCTGGATCTTCTGACCCTATCACAATTCCCTGTTGCACTGGCACTCAAACCAAAGACAACCTCCCGTCCTTTTCCTTACCTGGGAGGAAAAAGTAGCTCTTCAAGCTGCAGTAAACTCAGGCTTGAGATTAAAAAGAAGAGCAAAAGCAAAGCTTGCAGAGAACTACGTGCACATGCAAAGAGTGCTGAGGCCATCAAATGGCTGCTGAGCTGCTGGTGAGGAACAGCCCCATCAGGTGAGGCTGCAGTGAGCAGAGACTCCAACTCCAGCACAAGGTCTGTCTTGTCTTTGTTTAGGTTGCAGCACAGGCTTCCCTTGCCCATCCCTGCGTGCCACCTGCTGCCCTTGGGGTCCCTATGATTGGATGCTGGTACCTGTAGGAACACGGGGTGACCATGGAAGACACAAAGACCCCTCGAGAAACCCTGTAAGGATAAGGGGAGCCCCCCAGCATCCCTATAGGGTTCAGTCCCCTCTGCTGCCCCCTACCAGCCCCAGAGGCCATTCCTGTGGCACTGTCGCCATCTAGCGACACGAATCGGGCTGCTCGCTCCCCCGGCCGACCGCAGGACGCTGGTGGTCCCGTACCCATCCCTGTCCTGCCCCCATCCACGCATACTGTCAGCCCTGGAAGGGGCGAGGGGGCTGTAGGGACAGAGCTGGGGATGGGCAAGAGGGAACTGAGTGCCCTCCGCTCCGAGTGGCTTGTAGGGTGAGGGGATACAGGAACGTGAAAATGCAAAATGCTTGGCTTTGTTTTTATATATAAAGCTGAAACGGTGGCTCTACAGAACCGGAAAGGACAAATGCTCCCAGCTTCCCACTGGGTGTTTCAGAAGCGTGGGGTCATGGCAGCCCTGAGGGTCCAGGGGGAGTATATCAGAGTATGTTGGAGGGTGAGACAAGAAGGTCTTTGCCTTGCTTGAGTAGCCAGAACCTGCACTGTGTCTGTTGCCTCAAGAGATGCAGTGTCATCCCTGGGCTGGAAATGCTGAGCCCTGCATACATCCCACCATAAGAGACATGGAAATGTGTGTCCAGCTGTGAGCTGGACATTGGTTGTGCCTCCTGGCACTGGGAAGGGTCCCGTGTTCCCCAGTATGAAATGGGCTCTGTGCTGTGCCACGCTGGGTCTGCTCCGCATCTGGCTCTATTTCCTCCTTTACCATCACCAAGCTTTTCCCCTCCTTTTCTTTTTG
The DNA here is from genome assembly GCF_039878825.1 of Excalfactoria chinensis. Lineage (NCBI taxonomy): Eukaryota > Metazoa > Chordata > Aves > Galliformes > Phasianidae > Excalfactoria > Excalfactoria chinensis. The sequence goes on along the minus strand of NC_092842.1, from coordinate 6,392,562 downwards.
CTGTTTCCAAGTGGTTTTCTCCCTCACCTCTTCTGGACCACAACCTCATGCACTGGAGACCTTTCAGACCCAACATCTCTTTCAAACACAGCCAGGAGAGCCCCAGGGCTCCATCCTGCCAAATCAAACTCAAATTTGCAGCTGTTATGCAAACATAATGGTTGTTTATGTGGGGGCTCTGCTGGCACACAGAGCAAATAAACAGTAACACATGGCAGAGCCGAGAAGAGCAATAGCCTCTGCTGCAGCTAAGCTTTGAGGCCGGGAGCTGGAGTTTGCAAAGAGCTTTCAAACAGCAGCACCCAAAGTGAACTGAGCACACCTGAATTCAGCTGCATTGCACATTGCTGTCCCAAACCCCCAGCAGCAGCAGCAGGGCTCTTTGGGCAATAAATGGGGAGGAAATGGGTGTTTGTACACTGCAGCTCTCTCTTTTTAAGCTGCTACCAATCCATCGGAGAACTCACCACTTCCCAAAGCACATTTCATATCTGAGAACGATGAAACAAACCATCTGGCAGCTCCCAAAAAGAAACTTCTCATTGGCAGGGCCTGATGCAAAGTATTTCAGTGTTTATATTCCATCCTCCTTCCCCTTCCTACGTGAAAGCCACTTGCCTCAACCCGACCTGCATACGAAGACATCCCAGTCATTCCCAGACGCTGCATTTATTTGTGTAGCTGTGCAATGCGTTCCCAAAGCTCTCGGCTCTGCAGCTCTCCCACTCCACCTTCCTGTCACCCAGCGGTGCTGCTTCTCTTTGCTCCGTGTATTTTCTCCTGTGATCAGTGTAGGAGTGTTCCTGGAGCTCAAAGCAATGCCTAATAAAACCCTCTGACCCCCCCCCAGCTCTCTCTTGCTGCCTCCCACAGCCCACATTGTGGGTTTGCTGTGCTTCCCAAAGCCCTTATCCATTTTCTGATGCCAGCAGCTCTAAGGAGTGCATGAGTGGCCGCGGCGGGGTGTGCTTCTCCTTCCTAAGTATGCAGGCAGACACAGACAATGTGCACGAGCAGCATCCCCCCCCCACACACACAACTGCATGTGTGCTGTGTGCCTCTCCCCTTCCCAACCCTCAGCCTCGCTCCCTCCTCCCCATCACATCTATATTTAGTCCCAGACACAGCAAAACATTGTGCATAGCTCCTGCGGAGTGCCTGGCAGGATCAGGGCTGGGATTACTTATGGTAATTCTTTGGGCTGGGAACACCCCGTTAGTGTTAATAATGAGGAACGAGGGCAGCTCGTGCAACACAAAGATGATCATCCCTGCCGTGCTGAGGGCTGTGTAAAAGGCTTGCCTCCATGTGAGCCTGCAGCCTTTGGCTGATGGGAATGAGCCAAGGAAAACCTCCCACGGCTGCTGGAGGAGGGCAAAAGGAGGCAGGGGAACCAGGGCCCCACCGAGCTTCTTCTGATCTGCCTGGGTGTCCCCACGTTGTGCCCGAGCTCCCGCTTGGCTTTGCAATGGCCACCACTTATTGTGTCACCATACTGTGATCACCGCCCTCTCATCCCACAGCCCAGGAATGCCTTTGGGGCAGCGCATTCTCCCACATTACTCCTTCAGATCAAGGGCAGAAGAAAATACAGATAAGGGTTGCATGGGATGGCTCACTTTCCCTTCACATCAAAGCCCCGTGTTTATCTCCAGGGGCCCAGCTGGGTATGTGGAGATCCTCATGTCTCCTTCTGGGCAGGCTGGAAAGAGAAGAGGTCAGGTTTTGTCCCTGCTGGTGCCTTGGCTGAGGTTGGAAGTTTAAGCACTGCACGGAGCTGGAGCAGCCCTGCTGTCAACACTCTGCACACAGAGTGTAGAAACCAAACCTCACTGAGGACCACAGCTGTGTACCACTACCTTAGTGCCATGGGCCAAGGCAAGAAGGGACCCCTGCTTTGCTTCCTGCCCCAGTTCAGGAGCCCGCTAGCATATCCAAGTCTCTTCCATTACCTAATGAGACTGGTGATGGAAGTACATCCCAGAGACATAAAGCCACGTGCATCATTAGCTACTGAGGCACCGGGCAGGTCTGTGCTGCAGGGAACAGCAAGCACCCGGAGGAGCTGATGGTTGTTGGGTGCAGGAAAGATTGTGGTAGTAAGAGAAGCTCTTTCCCCTTGTAGGAAAGGCTTTGAGAGATCCTGAGGGCTTCCAGCTGCAAGGGGCCCCTGGCAGCAGGGAGATGGATGGGTTTGATGCATGAAGGAGGCAGCAGAGGGAGAGATCATCATACTTGGGAGAGAGGATGAAGCACAGAAGGGGGTTAAAAGTCAACACCTTTCTTCATCTCAGCTCCTTAGGGGCAGAGGGAGTTTCCCAAGGTTATCAGCTGAGGTCAGGAGCAGGGAGGAAGGAAATGAGAAGCTGGGGCTCAAGGCACGGCCAAGACCAGATGGACATAGTGAGGGACACCCTCTGATCAGCTGCATGGAAATTCAGTTCAGCAGCATCATCTTGGGGTGCACCCAGCATAATGATATACTGTACCATGATGCAGAGCACAGCAATAGCAGCATAACAGCAAAGACCTAGACTGCAACAAGTGAGGATACAACAAACACAACAGCTGTAGACCCAGAAACAAATAATCCACTTCCTCTCAGAAGACCCAGGGTATGCAGGGATCTCCAGTAAGGCCTCCTTACCTGCTCTGCCAGCCCTTAAATGAGGTCTGGGCAGGGGTGGATCCTGGCTCCAGCCCTTCTGGTCACTCAGTGTATTGCACACACCTGAACTTCCCTGGGTTAGCGCTGCCTTCCCACCAGGTGCTCAATCACTGCTTCAATCCCTGACTTAGCATTTCCATTACACATCCTTACTCTGATTCCCCAGCAGTTCCCTGGGAAAGGGCCCTGGTGTGTGCAGTGCTGTACAGGCACAACTCATGGTTCAAGTCCTTTGCACCCTGCCCATGTCCTCACAGCCAATGAACCCAGCCCCGGGGACGCACCATGGAGCTCTCTGGGCTTGGTGGGTGTGAGATGAAGCCCAGGCTGTGCTGCAGTTGCCCTGTTTTGATGTTAATGTGACAAGCTGAATTAATTACGTGCATTTGGAGGAGGCACCGAGGTTTCTTGTCTTCTGAGGGTTATTATTTCAAAGCAAGGCGAGCCACAAGAGCATCCCACCCTGAAGTGCCTGAGCCCAGTACATCAAGGCAGCCTGCATCACTGCCCAGTGCTGGCATTGCTTTATGGCAGAGTTTTCAGGAGATTTGGTGGGGAAGGTCCAGAAAAGAAAAAAAGTGTGAGTAGGAATAGAAAGTGCAAAGCTCTCCCCTTCCTTCCCAGCGGAGATTACTCCCTATCAATCCCCACTCCTGTTTCCTTCTGGGATAAACCAAGAGCAAGCAGATTTGATTTCCTTTGGTTTCACTGCTATCAGGTGGTTCGGGAGCTGGCTGTGCACTGGGGATGGCCCCAGAATGGGGAAACTCTCTGACCAGGGCCTCTTCTTCCACAGGAAAGTGGAGGCACCGGGGGTCCAATTACAATGTGTTTAACATTTCCCAGCTTTCTGGGGCCTTGCTGTCTCATAACTGGGTCACATAATCAGCCCCAAGCTGCAGTGTCAACCCGGCTCAAGGATTAAGTGTGTTGTAACCGGAGCTGAGAGCCTGGTGTGCGGGAGTGGAGATTTTATCTCACTGTGATTGCAACGTGGGCACAGGAGTGAGCTTGAAAAGAGCAGAGCATCCATAGAGCAGCATCCCTGTGTCAGGGAGCTGAGCCCTGCTGCAGAGCTCCCTGTCTTGTCCTTGCAGGACAGCAGAGATGATTTTCAACACCCAAAGTAATGCTTGTCAGGGTTCCCTTTGCCAAGAATGCTCACACGTGCTGCAGTTGTTCAGTACATGTCCCAGCTGCCTTCATATTCCCCTTCCCCAGAGCTCTGCTCGCTTTGCTTCCTCTCTGTCTTCACTGCAGTGATGTCTCAGGGAAGCTTTCTGCTCTCAGGCTGCCTGAGGAGAGCTGGGTTTGAGTTGTCTAGGAGGGATTTCTGACTTTTGGCACTCCCTTAATGGATGGAAAATGAAACAAAAGTGGTGCTGAAATTTCATGTCAACCTCTTCCCCCCCCCCCCAAGAGTGAAAACACCATCGTTAGGAGTTGATCAGCACTCACTTTACGCTTTGAAATGGTGAAACGTTAAAATGGCATCATTTCCTAGCAGAGGAGGAGGTGGGTCTGGTCTGCTGGAGGTGAAAGGCCACCATCTGCCCCACTGGGATGCTTCCGTGAACACTGCATGCCATGAAGGTCTGCACGTCCCCAAACAGAGGATCCAGCTGCAGTTGTGGGGAAGTGCAAGTGAGAAGGTGACACCGATGTCTTGCTCAGGGAGGGAAGAAAAGGGTTTGTATCAAAGGCTCAGCTTTGTTTTCCATGCTGTAGTTTGCTTTGTTCTGGGGCTGCGTCTCTCCTGTCTTGGACACACAATCCTGTCCCCAGGGGAAGCTGCAGCCTGGAGGCACTGTGTGGCTTTGTGCTGGTGCAGATGGACAAACAAACCAGAGGGCTGTGGGGCAGCTGTATGGCCCAGCCCTGCACCCAGCCTGGACCTGGTGCACTGCATCCTTTCTAGCACTGGTCCTTGGGGTCAAGGACTGCGGGGAAGCAAGATCCTTTGTAAGAGGAAAACAGGAAATGGCACTGATGGCAGGAATTCATTTCATTTGGTGCTTCACGTCCTGAGGTACACTGGGGCCAAGGCACAGTGCATCACTGCTGCTGGATATGAGCAGTCCATCCTTTGATACCTGAGACCCAATGTGGGACTCAGTGCCATGGGCTCTGCTGTCTACCCAGTATGCATCCAGCTCCACTGGCCTCAGAGATCCAGCAGGATCCAGCTCCATACAGTGGGATGCTCTGTGTTATCTCTGTTTAAACATCTGCAAGTGGCCCCAGTGTGCCATTACACCAGGGTTTGCTCTGCAGGGACTCCATGCTCCTTCTTGCAGGCAGGCACCCCAAATCCTCACTGCCACCAGGCTGCTGTGCAGAGAAGTGCCAGGGCTGGATTTCTGGTTCTTGGCTCTGAGCTGTCAACTGTGAACGTGTCAACTTCAGCTCCCAGCAAGCTGCATCTGAGCAGTGGTTTCCATGCATGAAGTAACTCGCTGGAGCTGAACCCACAGTCACTGCTGTGGAGAGCCCTGTCTTTGCCATCCAACCTACAATGATAATTGCCAAACTGCCAAGCATCCTTGCACAGACTGTTTTGTTCCAGGGGAAACAAAACTGCTTGCATTTAGGGCTGAAATAGTGCCTTGGAGAGGCTCGGAGCCCTTGGAAAGCTCAGGTAGGAGTCAGCTGTATTACGGGGATGGAACCTGTGGCAATTGGTAAAGATTTCTGCCCATCTCCAGGCTGTGGCCCTTCCTGGCTCATCAGGACCATGGACACACATGCCCAGGTGCTCAGCATCCTTCACACGAGGCTGGAGTCGGGGAGCTGAGGATGGGCTGCACCTCAGTGAGATCCCCTCCTCGTGCACAGCAGCACACTCACCCTGTGCCGGCCCTCCTCGCACCGCTTCCCTTTTCCTCCCTGCAGCGGCCGCAGCGGGCAGGATTAGTGATTTATTAATGAAGCCGAGCAACTGTGCTGCTGGGGCGAGCCAGGCGGAAATGTCTGCACGGGGAGATTGGATAACCCTCTGGCCTGTTTCCCTCATAGCCTTCAAACGGCCGCAGCTCCCAGCAGCACCATATCCTTTTCCCCTTGCTGCCCCAACCCTCCCTCCCTGGGGTTGCCTGGCTGCCACCAGCAGCTCAGATGGCACAAAGTGCTCCCCGGAGCCCAGTATGGATATACGGCCCCAGTTCATAAAGGGGAGAGCAAGACTTGTGCTATTTTGACTTCAGTGTCTGAGCCGTGGTACTGTTTACAGAATCACTGCTTGGCATTTGGTTGCCACAAGATCCACAATTGCCTTACTATAATCATTGGTGATATTATTGCCAATGTGGTTGCTTCGGGAAAAAAGAAAAGCTGCTTTTAACTCTGGAGAACCCTAAAAGCAAACAGCCAAGAAAAATCATGAGCAATTGCTCTTGGGCTGAAAACTTGCCTGGGAGAACCACATCCAGGAGCAAATATTTATGGCTGAAGTGCAAACAGTGGTGAGGATTGCTTTGTAGTGGGGCCATAGGCTGCCTGCACCGTGCCAGTGCGCGCCTGTGGGCTCCTCACTGTGCACTGCAAGGTGCTTGGGCCTCCATGATAGGATAAACATTAAATAAAGGTATTTTTCCAGCAGCAATCCATCAGGGCAAGAGAGCTGGTGGTGGGCAGGAGCACAGCGTGTCATCACAATGCTGCTGCAAGCCAGGGGTGCAGCAGGGATGTGTGTGCAGCTGGGCACGCGCGGCTCTGCATCCCACAGCTCCTGCCCACCTCTGTCAGCACAAAGCGCTTCCAGGAAACGAGCTGTGAGAGGAAACCAGGGCTAATGAAGAATCCCCTGGTGAAAAATGTGTTTCTATGACCGTTAGATTATTTTGTTCCTGAGAGGCCAGAGAGCGAGATAATAAAGCTGCCTCACTGCATTCCAGCCTTGGCTTTGGGGACGCTGCTGTCATGCTCTCTGAGGGCCATGGATGGGAGTGCCCACTGCCTCCTGTTCCCAGCAGAGTGACCCCCCCCCCCAGGTCCTTAGCTCACAATGAGCACAGAGCGGTCACTTCAGCCTCCGTTGTCCCCAGGACCCAGGCAGGGCTATGACTGAGCTGAGCTGCCATCATCTTCCACCAGTGAGGAAGGGACACATGTTTATTGCTGAGATGAGAGATGCTCGTATGGCAAGCTGTGCCCAAAGGGAGCCAAACCCAATGTTCTCTTTTCAGAAGAAACCCAGGGGAAAAGAAAACCTCATTTAAAGAATGGAAATGACACCTCGTTTCCAATCACAGGGTGCCTCTGGGTTTTGTGCAAGGAATGCTGTCCCCCAGCCTGGATCAGTGTGCGCAAGGGACAAAGCAGCAGCAGGGACAGACACCCTGTGAGCAGCCTCCAACCCTTTGCAACGCGGCCACGCAGCAACAACATTCCTTCGGAGATGAGACGTTTCTGCTCAGGAAGGCCTGAAAAAAGCCAGGGACAAAGGGGGGAAGTGATGGTGGCCGTGTCTGGAGTTATCTTGCCTCTGCACTCGCAGGGGCTGCTGAGTGACAGCGCTTTTCTGTTTCGCTCCCGAGAGTCAGGAAACACTCATCTCCGCCGGCTCCCTTCCTGCCCTGCCTCACCCTGTGCTGCGAATGGGGACCAGCATGGAGCCCAATACCCCTCCATGACATGCTGGGGGCTGCCCTGTGGGGCTGTCCTGCTCCCATCCTGGATTCCACAATCAAATCTAGAAATCAGAGTGGGCTTCTTTTGCACAACGAGCTCATAAGCCATAGTGGCGATTGAAGGCAGGGTGTTGAGTGTGGTCATGGGGCAGAACCACCCCTGCTGCAGGAACACAGCATGTGGCATGTGTGACCCATTCCCACAGCCCAACCAGGATCCTTGTGGCTGCAAAATGCCACCTGTTGGGGCTCAGAAATCAGCTGCCCAAAGTCAGGATCCCCAGAGCAGGGTGCGGGTCATGGTGTCACCTCCCTGCATTGGGAAGTGAAAGAGCAGCAGCGAAAGGATGTTCAGCTTAACCCTGTCTGCTTTGGAGTATCCTGTGCTGAAATGTTGCTTTGCAGCTTCTCCCAGCGCTGCTCCACTCCAGCTGCCAGCTGTGCACCTGGGGCTTTAACAGAAACAAAGGAATCTGTTTTCTCTCCCTTTGGGGGTGGAAGAATCACAATAATATTTTCGATTGGAAGGGCAGCTTTTTTTTCCACCATGAAAAAACAAAACAAAACACAAAGTGTTTTCATTTTGCTATTAATATTTAGCACCTCTCAGGCCAAGAGCAGCTCTGGAGGGGTGAGCAGAATGAGCTGGCTCTGCTCCTGCTCCAGTACTGCCCTGCAGGGATGGATTTCAGCCAGCTGCACCAGGGATGGGGAGCAAAGACTCCTCCTGCCCATGTGCTCAGTGCATGCACCAACTCCAGCTCCTGCCATGGAGATCTGGAGGGAGGCAGTTATGTAGTGTAATAGAACACAATGGGAATCAAGCTTATAACTAGGGCAGTTCTGAGCTCTCTGTTCCAGGCTTATTCTGGGGTTTGAACTGCATTTCTGCTCATCCCGCTGTGATGGTGCTTTGGGGGCTCTGCGCTTTTGGGGACACGTTTGGCCAGGCTCTGCTGTCAAATAGGAAAGAAAGCATTGCTGGAGGTTTACCTCTCTGGGTTGCTCAAGCCCAATCATCTGAAAGCAAAAGGCTCCACAGCAACATATAGATTAGGAAACATGGGCGTTGTGTTTGCAGCGACATGGCACACTGCATGGAGCTGGATCTACATTGGAGCTGCTTGCTGTGTACCCACATCCCGAGCTCCCACAGAGCCACCACCACCTCTGGGCCGAGCACTTCTGCGCTCACAACACATTTTCTAGGGCCAAGTTCCTAAAGTCCCGCAAAAAACAGGGCTTTGTCATGGAAATGCTGAGACGACATTAATGGCAGCGAACCCAAACGCAACGCTAATTAAAGAGAGGAAGGAGAACTGAAGCAGGATGTCCTGTTTGGCTGCTCAGGATGGAAAGCTCGTCACAAATAAAGTGCATTCTCGTACTTTGTCTCTGTCCCTCTGCACGAGGCTTTCCCAGATTCTGCAGACATTCATTTTCTTATCTCTCCTGGATCCTTGTTTCTTTTCTTTCGAAAGAACTCCTCGCAGGAATGTGTTTTTGCTGCTGTATTCCCCACCGAGCCCTCAAGCACACCAATCAAACACCCGTCAGCTCCTCGCACACAAGTGAATGCGCTTTCACTGGGGCACAATAGCTGGTTGGCTCTGTGCAAAGAAACCCTCCTATGAACGTCTCAGGATCAGGCCTGCCAAGCAAGCAGGGCAGGCAAATCAAAGCTGGGGAGAGGTGGCAAATGTTTCCTTTAGAGAACAGCTCACTGCTGTATTAACACAGGGTATGGCGCAGCCCATCTCAGAGCTGCTTGTTGTGATTGCAGGAAAAGAAAATCAAAGCAAAACAAAGAAGAAAAAAAGGGAATTCAGAAGAAGTAATAGACATGCAATTTAGTTCAGTCTGGGGCACCTGAATCCTAGTCCTGCTTGTATTTGTGCTCATATAGAACCCACTGAGGCTTGGTAGCTTTGTGTCTGGGACTGGTATCAGTAAAGCTCGGATTTAAAGCTGATGCTTGAGCTCAAAACACCATCTCAGCAGCAGGTTGGGCCCAGCATCTCTGCTGGATGTGTTGTCACCTCTCTGTTGGGGCCCTTGGATAACATCTGTGTGCCCACCATGCAGTGGAAATCCTGATGTCTGTGCACAGCCCTGGCTGGGGCTAACTTCTGCTGTTTTCTCATGGCCAAAGCAAGGAATGGGGAGGGACCAATGCTCTGCTTTTCATACAGCTCACTGCTAGTTTTTACGCTGCATGCCTCGCTCTTCCCTGACTGATGCTGGGGATAGCCCCACCAGGAAAAGCCAGTGGGTACCAGTGGGTGAATCATGTTTTCCTCAGAGTGCATTCCTGCTGGGCTATTTGTGCATTCCTTCACTGCTGGTGAAGCCTGCCCTCAGCACACAGCTGGCTGCCAGCGTGACTGGGGGAAAGTTTAGGTCTCATCGTTCTCGCAGGTTAATTAATGACTTTAATGCACTAAGATGGTGGCTCGGAGTTCAAGGGGAACAGAACTGGGAAATTCCTGCTTGCTGCCATCCCTGCCTGTTCCGCCTACTGCTCTCACAGTGATGCCTACGACATCCTTGGTCTAAAACTTGTGATAGCAGAAGGCAAAAGCGCTACTGGAGCCGGGGGCTGCTGTGGATGCGCGGGAGCAGAGCTGGTAGGTGACACCATTTCCTGCAGCACGGTGACTCACCGCAGCTCCACAGCTCCAGATGCACCTTTGCCTAGTGCCGGGTTCTGCAGACGTACAAGCTGAGCTGTGATTGTGTCCCTCTGGCTCTCTCCCAGTTGCACTGCTGTCCCTTTGCACACTGGCAGGGCATCGCTCCAGCTGCATGCATTGAGCCTGGATGGCTTCGGAGAAGAAAAGTGGAAGCCTGCCAAGGTGTATTTGTAGAGCTTCAGCTTCAGTACCAAGAGGTGACTTCATCGGAGCGCAGGTGCTGGCTGTCGGCGATGGCTGCTGGGGGCTCTCAGCCATGCTGCTGCACCCACGATGCCACAATCAGGGGCAAAACCAGCATGGAAACTACAGAGAATGATCTGTTTAACCAGAAAAACGATCTGGGGTGACTGGTGGGGAGGATTAAAATGAGTAGGACTCATAGATGAGAACACATATGTTTGGACACTTGGTCTAGCCTCAAGGCCTTGGTTCATGTCCTCTTCCCAGGGGTGCGTTCCAAAAGGGGAACAGGGTTGCTGGGGCTGGTGTGAGCTCTTGCTAACCCAGCTGCTGAGCTGCATCCTACCTGTGCCTGGAGACAGCTACCAACAGTACTTCAGGGTACTACATAGGTACATACTACATACTTCAGTACTACATAGGCGGTCTGCTAGATCTCATCTGTCACATCTGATCCTGGGGAGGGACGGAGTGAAAAACAGCCAATATTTTGAAGGATTAAACCCAGGACTGGCCCTCCTAAGCAGGAACTGCACACAGGGTTGGGTGATGCCCTTCACTGAGGATGACTCGCAGGGCTCGCATAGGGACTGGGTGAGCGGCCGGAGCTGCTGTCAGGAAAAGGCCTTTATGGCTCTATTTGTGCAGGCAGCTCTGAATGCTCAGACCTTTATTCTTTCAGGCTTTTTAAACTAAAGGTCATTTTCTCTTCCCTTCCAGAAAAAAAAAAAAAAAAATTAAAAAAAAAAAAAAAAGCAGAAAAAGGGGGAAAAAAAAAAGTGAATTCCTTTTGACGCAGATCCCCTTCCCTTCTGGATGGGAGTTCAATTGTTCTTCACAAGCAAACTCCAAATCTGCCCCATGCATTCACTTCCTGTTTCCTGCCAGAAAGGAAACAGAGATTTCGGACTGTGTGAACTGGTCCTTTATTTAAGGATACAAGAAAATAGCTAATCCGAATCCAGTGGAGGGCTATGCACTTCGCCACGCTGCATTACAAAACAAAGAATGAGAAACATACACCCGCCCTTCCCATCTGAATAGCGAGCTGCACGCTGATTTGAGTATAATGGGTATTTATGAAAGTTATCCTCAAACATTTACTCAAGTCCAATGCAAACCCAAACCCTTCGGCCAGGAAGCTTTTAGCTACCAAAAATAATCACCAGGCCTGGTTAATATTTTTAACGATCACGCATTCTTGGGAATTTCCTCTTCCTTTCGTGGAGATAAGTGATTAAACAAAATAAAGGCAGCGGCCATGTTGATCCGCTGCGACGTGTCAGAGAAGAGGCACACCAACAGTTCTTTTTTTGTATCTTTTTTTCCTAAGCTCCGACTTCTGCATTCACTGTCTGGCTTTAAGGCTGAATCCCACTTCTCTATTATGTTGCTGAAATCCAGTGAAGTCAGCAAAAAGACATAAATGTTTCCTGGGGAGGACTTTCAACCAAGGAATTAGATTCGCTAATAGGGAGACAGTTATCTACTACCACACACTCCATTAGTTCTATATACATATAAAAGGCATCGAGTCCTACACGGATGGATGCTGATTGTAATTCTGGTACATCACCATTTACCCATTCTTCTCCACAGAGACCTCATCTGGTCTCATTCGGTTCCATGCCAGTGAGATCAGAACTGGCCTTTCCAGTTTGTTTCTCAACACACTGGTTATTTTTAACATAGAAAACTTCTAATCAGCGGTAAAGTTTGTTCTGTAACTGGATATCTTGGGCATCTCTGTTATTGTCATTCAGAACGACCAGGAAGAGCTGGTGGGAAAGGGAGGCAGAGGGCTGTTGGCACTTAGGACTTTGGTGGAGGATGGAGCAGCACAGAAGAAGCTGCCCTGTGGGATCTGGCACCATTTGGGGAGCAAAAATTGCTTTTCTTGTAGTGAGAGGGCAATGTTTCCCCTTTCAGTGCCTTCCTGCTGAAGCCAGCTCTGTGTGAGTCAGTGTGAAGGCTTTGGGCACTAGGATGATCCTGTCCTTGCATCACCCAAATTGCACACAGCTGATGCCCCAGGTGCTTACAAAGGGCTTTATTCCTTCTCCTCTGTGTTTACGATGTGTCTTTTCCTCCCAGTCATTCCCTGTGGTGTTGCCTGAGGATTTCATACAAATAAATAGCATCCAAAGGTCTTCCAAAGACTTTATGGTCAGGTCCCTCATAGGGGACAGCACAGATGTCAGCAAATCATCTTGGGGTAATGCAGTTTATTTTCCAATATGCATACAGGACAGGGACAGCAGAGAAAGTGGTTTGCTGCAATAAGACGTGGTTCTCACTGATTCATAGAAGCAAACATTCATCTGGATTAGCCCTCAAAATGGCTATGGATCACTCAGGTTCTGAAGCAGGATGGTCATGGTGGGATCCCATCTCCTTCCCACCAGGAGGGAGCTGAGACACTTGGCTGAGGAAACCTGTTTTGTCACAAGGACAGCAAGACATTGGGAACCCCAAGGGGTCAATCTGATCCACCCTGTGTGTCTTTCCATTGCATGCGGGTTTCAGAAAGATATGGTCATGCTCAAATGTTTTCTGAACGCCTGATACCCACTGCAGCGATGGGAGGTAACAATGAGACACAAAGCTGCTCTGGGAGTCAGCACTGAAACCTTATCTCACCCAAAGCAAGGATAAGAGAGCCCGTCACCAAGCTGGCTTAACATAAGAGAGGCTCTGAGCTTTTTCCTGTCTCTGCCCTCCATGCTGTCACAACAGCAGCAGCAAGGCACGTCCCTACTCCCTATGGGCTGGGGTCCCACTGGCATCACAAAACACAGCGCTGCAGGACATGACAGTTTGCCCTCAGGTCCCAGTTTGATGCCTGTGTGGCAGACAGCATCTTGCACAATGTTTAGTCTCTTCTCTTCACCTCTCCCACTTTCTCCCGCTCTTATCGGGCTCACCTTGAACTCTGCTGGGAGCAGAGATGCAGGGAGCGAAAGGGAGGCTGAGCACATGGAGCTCCTGCAGATGAAGCCCACGTTTTGGGGGAGTTTTTGTTTTAATGTTCTTTTTTTGTTTAAACCAGGAGAGAAATTTCAATGGCAAAGGTACCACTTCAGTTCACCGTTCCAACTTTAGGAGCCTTAAGGCTTAACCTTTGAACTGAAGGACTTTGATCATCCCATTGGGACATTTTCCCAACCCCAGCCTTCTCCGAGATGGCACTTTCTGAAACACAAAAAGTGGATGAAGTCCCTTTTCATGTAAGACTTTCACCAGGAGCAGATAAATCTATTTCCTGGCTAAGCTGCAGTTGCCTGCCAGCCTCCCAAGGCTCTCCCACATGCCGGGATGTGTTAACAAAGAAATAAATCCTATGGCAGCTCGCAAGGCCTAAAATTAGCAGTTAAATTAATGCAGGCAGGTTTCATGCAGGAATTTAAAAGCAGTCCATGGGTGTTAGATGAGTAAGCAGCAGAACATCCCTGCAGTGGGACCGGTGCTTTTGTTGTTCGCAGATGATAAAACAAGCAAAGGGCAGTAAAGTAGTTATTATTTTTCCATGGAGAACACAGGAAGGGGGAAGGAAAGAGGACCTTGAGCTGTCACTCAAAGACTTGGAGCAGCCCAAGCCTGGAAACACTTGGTGTTGTTCTCCTGAGGCTGCTCAGGGCTGGAGGTGAGGCTGGGGCTGGGGTTGGCTCTGCAGAGAAGCAGTGCCCCAAGCATGCCTGGGTTGCTTCGTGCTCCCTGCACTGCAAAAAGCTGTGCAAAGTGAACGTGGAGATTTTGTCAACTGACTTTGATTGCTGCTTGGTCATTGATGCTGCTATTGAAAGTGCCGAGGGGATCAGTGTGGGCAGCAGGTATTCAGCTGCAGTCTGTCAGCATGCCATGCTAATTGGCTGGTGCTAATGAGGAGTCTAAAGCCTTTCTGTCCCTCTGCACAATTCACGCCTGATGGGCCTTGAATGCTGCAGGGCTGTTGGAGGAGCACGTGTCCTGGCTTTGCTTTCTTTCATGTCCCACGCTCAGCCTGCAGTGAGTCCCAGCACCATCTCACCGCTCCTACAATGTCACTGTGTTGTGGGCTGGGGCAGCTGTTGTGGCTGCATGTGCTGGGGAATGGCAGCAGCAGATCTGGAGATGCTGGAGGTGTGTGTGTGTAGAGGGAGGCTGTGAGCAAATCCCAAACGTAAAACCACCTATTTCTCTGGCCCCTGCTGCCTGCTTCCTGCCCCAGCAGCTGAAGGCTGAGTAAACAAGGAAGCATTTTCCACACATCCCATCCCATCCTTCTCTGTCAGCGTGCTCAGAGCGCTCTTGCATGTGGCCCTGTGTGCAACAAATGCCCCAGCAATCAGGGCAGGGGACGCAGGAACAGTGGCATAGGGCAAAGCAGTACTGTGGCTGATAGAGGTTGGGTCTAGCATTGTCCCCAAAGTTTAGGGGTTTCAGTCTGGAGGAGGTGGGGAGGAGTTGCCATGGAGTCCTTTGGCTTGCAGTACAAAATCACCTATTGCTGGAAAGAATGATGGGCAGCAGAAAACGGCCTTGAGAAAATACCCTTTCTGCCAAGGAAAACAAACGGGGTCTTTCTTTAGCCATGCATTTATATAAATAAACACAGGAATATTTTGCAGGCCCTGTGAGACTCTCTCGGAGTTGTATTCTGCTGAATCAGGCTGGGAGTCATCCTCCCTTGTTGAGCCTGCGCATGAGCATGGCCGCTCTGCCTGGGCAGAGAGGATGCAGTGTGATGTGGGCAGCATCCATGGAGCTGCTCTGTATGGCAGCTCTGCATTCCTCCCGTGCTCATACAGCACCATACACACGTGTTTCGGTTGAAATTACAACACGTTTTGCCCCAGAAAGGCCTTCAGCAGGAGGGAACGGGGCAGGCTTTCCTGCACCTGCCGCCCAAGGGACCATCTTTGCTTAGCACTGAACTGCCTGGCTGCTGAGGAGCCACCCGAATTTCAGGCCATCCACAAGACGAGGCTGGTGCCGCACACCAAGATGGCTGCTGGCCCTCCTCCTCCTCCCCTTATGCTGCCCAGCCCTCCCCACAGCCCCGGGGCACTGTGCTGTGCCCCCCATCTTGGGGCCTGGCAGGCACGGCACGGGGGTGCCGCCCCAACAGCCCCTCTCCCCTCTGGGCCTGCGGCGGCCGTGTTTGTTCTCCTCACAACGCCCTGTTATCAGCTCACAACACACACAGGAAGTCCTGTCTGGGATTGTCCATCCCCGGCCTGATTTATACAGGAAGAAAAGCATAAAAAGCCGCCCTTCCACCTCAGCAGTCACCTCCTGCCTGTGTGCAGCCGACGGGCGGCCATGCGGGGGGTGCCAGGAGGGTGCCCAGCTCCGGGCCCAGGGCGGCCATGGGGGGATGGCGGCTGGTGGCCACGAGGCAGTGTGACAGCAGGGCCGGTCCCAGCACGGCGAGGGACAGCGGGGCACTGCAGGTACGGGGTGAGCTGTGGCTGTCACTGCAGTATAGGGACGGGTGGGATGAAGAGGGTTGTGGGGCTGTGGGGAGCCCTTGCCAGCTGAGGGATGTCCCCCAGTGCTGGTTTGCCAGCCCAACCTGTAGTGCTGCTCTTTGCAACTGCTCAGGCTGCTTTCCAGGCATGGCAAAGTCTTGGCTGCTGGATAGAGGGTTTGCTTTATCTCCTGTGCTTGCGGAGGAAGGCTGCAATGCTGGTGTGTGTGATGTCCACCTTTCTTTCCGTAACTCCTTCTCTGTTTCCATCTGTGTGTCTCTGAGCACCACCGCTATAATACATTATAAGGCATGTTACACATGTTACACAGGGCTCTGCCGCTATAATACATTATAAGGCATGTTACACATGTTACACAGGGCTCTGCCAAGGCTGGCACTGCGAGCCTGGAGCGTGCCAGCAGCTCAGCAAAGCCTCTGGCATTTAGAACCATTACGTGTGCTGTTTCAGCAACCTGTGGGTCCTGCCATCCTCATCTGTGGCATTACACAATGCAGGCAGGAGGCTCAGTTCCTCACCTGAAGTGTTGGGGGATAAAGGTTGGCTGAGGGTAGGAGCAGCTGGGTACCCACGCATGTGAGCAGCACCGTGCCACTGAATAGCTCTTGACAGACACAAGCAAGCATGCCTGTTCACAGGATCTAACATTCGCAGAAGGAACAATAAGATATTGCAATGGGTAAAATGAATGTGAAGCTCTTGCATTGCCTGGGGAGCAGTGCAAGGCAGAAGTTCAGAGGCCCTGAGCTTCTCTCGTGAGCCTCAACTCGGGATAACAGTGGGGCTACAGGTGGGCACACACCTCTACCCTGGCAGGCTATGAATGTTATTCCCTGTGATCAAGAATTCCTTCCGTCACTGAGTCAGTTTCTCTCTATGCTTCTGAACTATCAGCTCTGCACTTACTGTCCCTAGAGCTAAAGAAGAGAAATTGAGTCTGGGATTCAGGCTTATTTGAGCCATTTCCCAGACTCGGATGCTGCAGATGGGTCTGGCTCCAGGGAGGCAGATTTACAAACTGCAACAAATTAGTGTAAACGAATCTGACTCACAGTCACCCCAGCAGCAGAAGAGCATGCAGAAAAAAAAAAAGGATTTAACTTAAGCTTTCGGGGCAGGCAGAGAAAGAAAAGGAAAGGGCCTTTGCAAACAGAAGGTGGTAATAAAACTGTTATTTAGTTCTCCGTCCCCTCTCCCAGCATAAACTCTGTAGGTTTGCCCATCACTCAGGAGGTGATGGCAAGGAGGAGCTTCGCTTGGTGGGTTTCTGGAGCTGGATATAGAGCATAATTAGAGCAAAAAAAGCTGTTTAAAGCAATGCTCCCTGGCATGGCTGTGATTAAAGGAGCAATTGAGCCATGCGTGCAACTCGCAGCCATTCCCAGCACACTTTCTGTGTGCTCCTCAGGGAGTGATTCACTGGAAAAACACAGAGGGGAAAGTTGGGGCGGGAGCCATTCCCCACTGACTAACGCCAGCTTTTGCCAGGGAATGTTCACAGAAAGCAGCAAG
Organism: Excalfactoria chinensis; assembly: GCF_039878825.1. Taxonomy (NCBI): domain Eukaryota; kingdom Metazoa; phylum Chordata; class Aves; order Galliformes; family Phasianidae; genus Excalfactoria; species Excalfactoria chinensis. The sequence continues at coordinate 6,375,407 of NC_092842.1, read as the reverse complement.
ATTCGGTTTATTCCTAAGTGAGATGGATCATAGCCCAGTTTTTTATGCAGCAGCCATTACGGCCGCCTTGAAATGGATATGAGAACTCATCAGTGTGCTCTAACTGTGGCTGCAGGATGCTGTCCTGTTGACACATTTGCTTTTGCGTGGCCACATTGAGGTTGCTGTATGCCTCTGGTGGACTCAGGTTATAACATACTGCCCCTGAGACAGTGTTTGTTAAGCCCTTACTCAGGCAAAAGAAAAAAAAAACCATCGCTTTGTGGGAATCTGATCTGGGTCATAATACTCATTGCATTCAGCAAGTGGTGACGAGAGACTCGGTGCTATGGGCCAAGCACTTTTCTTGGTTTGACCTGCTTTGATCCCACTGACATCAATGGACTCCACTAGATTTCCACTGAGATAACTGGCCCGTAGCTGACGCAATGGAGAACAATATAGAACATAATGGAATAGTGGGAGGTCTTTTTCCTTACAGAACTCTGCAGAACACGGGCTGCTCCAGAGCCTAAACTTTAGCGTAACATTTACAAACAGCTTTATGAAAAGCCTGAGCAAAAGAATTCATCCTAAGGCAGAAAAAGCCGATTCCACACCCCCCTTTTTTTTTTGGAATCACCAAAAATTCCTGTTCCTCCAGCAAACAGCCCCAGTTCTGAGCCAGATCCCCATGGAGGCCAGCGAGAGACCATTGTGCACAGCAGGTACGGGGTCAGACATGCCTTGTGGTAGCTGAAAGGCTTTGCATCTGTATGTGTGTCACTCTCCTGTCTTTCTTTCCATCCATCCATCCATCTCCTGTCACATTCTGGCCCCAGACTCGGGAAGCACTCCTGAATGTGAGCACATTGGATGCAGGACTGGGTGTCAGTTCCACCCTCTGGCCCACCTGGTGTGTGGTTTGAGACCTGCTCTGGGTGAGGCTTGAGGCACCCTGTAGCTCACACTGATGGTAGAACCGGTGGGAAATGAAGAGATTTAACATTGTTAAATCTAAGAGGGAGGTTGGCCAGAAACATTTCTGTCTTGGCCTGGAGACAAGTATTAATATTAGATGTCGTGGGAGTATGCTTCTAAAGTGCAAGGGAGAAAGCTTTGGGGGAAGCAGGGAAACTGCCTGTCCAAGGAAGACTTCAAATTCAGGCAGACGCGCAGCTGCAAGCCAAAATCCCTTACTGTCATGGTGAGCAGCTCATCACACCAGGGTTAGCTGAGCCAATTTCTGACCTTCCCCTGCTCAGAGCTGGTGGAACATCGCTGCCTTCGAGGGAACTTTGCCAGGCTGGTCCTGCAGGATTTCCTCCCAGCATAATGAATATTGGCATATAAGGCACTGAACCCTCTCTATGAGTGGAGGATTAAGTGCTCTCTTAATGGGCTATCTGCAGTTCTTAAGCAGATAACATGGGCTCTCTCGCATGGTGCGAAGATTTGGCCAAGCAAATGGAGCTGAAAAGCAAATGTTTTGTAACTCAAATAACTGCAGAATTTTAAAATAACGCACTTTGGGAATTGTTGTGGAATGGTTGAAAGGGTTTTATGGGAGTGAAGGCACCGAGTTCAGTCCTGGAGTGAGAGATCTGTAAAGAAGCACATGCTGGGGTGCAGTGGGAGGGATCCCAAGTGAGACGAAGGGATCTTTGATATAGCTGGGGGGTGTCAGCTGGAATGGGGCACCCCACTTCTCACTGAGCTATGGGAAGCATCTGGGACCCCCACACCAGGTCCCTGATGGGCTGGATCACTGATACTTGCCTGCACGACATAGGGAATGTAACCACAGGCTTTTCTGCTCCGACAGCAAGAAACCAAGATGCTCCTTAAGGAAAGGATCCATGCTCGGGCCGGGTGATGGAGCACTGCGGATAAGGTGAGTGTATTGGCTGTGCAATTAGACTCTGTGCTTTCCATACAGCCAAACAGAAGCCTTCCACCACCTTCAGAGCACATTTTGCAACTATTAGGCAAACTGAATATCAGGCACCATTCATCTCCCCCATAAACCAGCAAACAACAGTAACACTGTCTGCACAGTAAGATAATTACCATCCCTCTGAGGCTCTTGGGAACAAGTTGCCTGTGCTTCGCTCTTATGAGATTACGTGAGCTGCAATCATTCCCCAGAGGCTGGCTGAGTGAGCAAACTGTTCTGTTTCCTGCTTGTGCAATGTATGATGCCGTGTAACACGGCGCTGCTCTTCCAGCAGCAACCAGCCCTCCCCTCGCTGCGGGCAGTGTGCTGTACCCCGTAGTGCCTCTGGCACGCATTGGTCCTGCCTACCAATGAAGCTCCATCTCCACCAGCACATCCCAGAGCTGATTCCCAGCCGCTCCACTCCCTTCCTTGGGTAGAACAGGAACAAAACCACCACCCTGGCCCACCTGTGGGTCCCCCAGCACACCCTGCATTTGCACAGCCTGCCTGGCTTTGCTGCAGGGCGCAGCGCGACTCGTGGCAGCTCCAATTGAATCAGCAGCCGAAGCGTGCCCACGGGGAAGCCAGTGAGCTCAGTTGTTCTTTTTGCAGCTATTATTGTTTAACCGGTAAATATTTCCTTTAAATGCCTACAAAAAAGAAAAAGCAAAACTTGCAAAACTTAATGGGAACAAATATTCCCAGGAGGGTGTATCCTGCCATTCATTTACACATCAGACCCCTGCTATCTTGAAGGCTGCTTCTGAGCATAGGCAGGCGCCTAAGTCATTTGAAAAACAATAAGCCTCTGTGCTCTAATTTCCCAGCGAAAAAATGTAGACAAAACAAGTGGCAGTTTGGCACTAACCGAACGGCAGAACTCTTTTTTCTTTGATAAATAAGTGAGTGCTTAATAGCAGAAGCCTGCGGGCAGCCGGGGGACCGACCTGCCTCATCGGCCCCAGGGCGTCCGCGGGAGCCTTCGAGCATCCCAAGGGCTCTCAGGGCTGATCCCCGTCCCGGCAGCTCACCGCACTCAATTTGCTGTTGGAATAAGCTCAGGGAGATCGCAGGGACATAGTAGGACCCTATGGAGCGATGTGGTGTGTTGGGTGTCCGGGGGAAGGACATTCAGAACCAGACACAGGCTTTATTTAGCAAAGAGAGAGAAATTTGCCCTGCTCACTGCACCGGTGATGGGCGATTTCACGGTAGCCCGGGAAGGGTTGGGGGCTTCGTAGGGATCTCCCCGCGTGGCCGTTAATCCGCTGCCCACCCAGGAGAGCTGCTCTGCGGGTGGGTCGGGGACCTCGTAGCTGTCCGGGCTCTCTGCAGGTGAGCCTGGAAAGCGGCACAGAAGCAGCGGTCCTCTGAGCGATAACACAGGGGCACCGCGGCAGCGCGTAGCGTGGCCAGGCTACGGCGGGGGGGTTCTGCCCTGTGCCGGAGCGACTCGGCTGGGGGCAGGTGGCGGGCGGCGGGGCGGAGGCAGGCGGAGGCTCCCCGGGTCCCGGCGCTTCCCCCAGGCCGGGAAGCTCCGCTTTCCTCCCCGCCAGGAGCTCATTGGGTCGGGGCGGAGAGACCGGCTCGGCCTGGGGGGGAGGAAACGCGCGGGGGGCCGCGGCGCGGCGGCGACTCCGCGGCTCCGCCAACGCCACCGGTGAGTCCCGGCGGCTGCGGTCGCTGCCCGGGATGGGGAGAGGGGTCGGAGAGGCCGGGGGAGGGAACCGCGTCCGCTACAGCCGCATCCTCCGCGGGGCGAAGCGGGCGGCGTGGGGAGCGGACACGGCACCGCGCGGGGCGGGAGGCGGCGGCGGAACGGGACCGGAGGGGCTGCGGGGCTGCGGGCAGGGCCGGCCGGAGAAGGGTCCCGGGGGTGCGGAGCTGTGCGTGCGGGGTTTGGGCCTGTTGTGAGCTGGGGGTGGCATCCCTGCGCCCGGTGGGTGTCTGTACCATGCAGCTGCTTCTGCTGTGCACGGAGCCCGAGCCTCCCCCGTGCTGCCCTGCACCCAGCTCTGCGGATCCTACTGCCCTGCATGCTCCTGTCCCTGCACCCAGCTCCCATCGTGCCTGTGTTCCCGTGCTCTGCTCCATGGTGCCCACATCCCAACCTGTGCTGAGAACAGCTGGAAATGTCTGTAGGGGAAAATCCATCCCCCTGGTGCTGGTGCCCTCCAGGAGGGTCTGGCAGCTGAGGGCACCACAGGGAGCAGAGGTTCCACCTGCAGAAGCAGGCCGTGTTGTTCAAAGAAGTGCAGCCACTGTGTTGTCCTGAGGGTTATTGCTTCCTCCTGAAGGGCTGGATTCTCTTGTATAACTTTGGAGACAGACCCTATCTCATCCTGCTAGCATCACCTGGAGTTTTAGCCTGGCTTTCATGGGCAGAGCTGGACAAAGCACTGCCCATGTCGGTTTCCCTCATGGGTTGTATTTTCCTGTTGGTTGCTGATGCAAGTTAGAGAGCACAGAGGCAGAATGGGAAAGGTTCCGGCTGGCAGGAGTGGCTCCACAGCCTCCCTCCAGGAGCACATGGTTGAGCCCATAACCAGCAAAAGCTCAGGTGCTCCTATGTCGCTTTATGTGCTTTGAAAAAGGAATACTAGAATAGTAGTGGCAACAGGTTGGAGGATCTTCTGCAGTTTTGGAGGGGCTGGTTTTCATAAACTCATGAAGAAACACAAGTATTTACTATCATATTTTCCACTTTTGAAACATTATCTGTTATTAAGCAACCATAATTCTAGGACCCAGAGGGATATTCTAACCACTCGAGGTAGGACAATGCTGCTCTATTTCGAAGAGAAAGAAGCAAACTGTATTTTAAGCTTGTGCCCTGTTGTTTCTTGCCTTCCCCACGAGGAAAGTTCCCATGGCAGATGCAGGAATTCTGTGGGAGGACTGCGATGGTTGGCAGAGTTTGACTTGCAGCCCTCTGGAGTAGCACTGCTAGGCAGGGGATCTGTGGCTGCAAGGAAAATATGTGTCTGTGTGTAGCTCAGGGAAAGCACAGGCAGGCCAGGCTGTGTGCCTGCATCCTGGCTGTGCTGGGTGCCTGGCTCGGTGCAGAGAGCCTTTGCCTCACTGTTTGCAAGAGGGGCCTCCTGTGCCTCCATCACCTGAACAAGGAGATGTTACTGCCTGGCTTGGAGGGGGATTTGGAGCCTACAGATGAATATTCCCAGCAGCTCGGAGTTAGGAATTGTCCCAGAGGAGTTTGCAGCTCTCTGGTCCAGTCCCACCCCACATCACCAGAGGGGATCTTAGAACCTTTTAGGTAGCTCTCTTTATCTGCAGTTTAAGAAGGATGTTTCCTGTTGTGTTGCATCCTAGTAAAAAAAAACATCTTTCCCAAAGATTAATCAGAAAGACTGACTCCTTCTTTAGTTGTCATATGTTTAAGGTGGGATTCTTTATTCCTTCCTCCTTTAACTGCTGCCATCCGGAGGCCAACTGCTCTGTTTCAATTGGATGTTTTTTAAGTTAAGCATTGTTACTGACCTTCTTCAGCCCTGCTTCGTATTTGTCCCACTGCTGGAAAATCAAAGCCTCTTTATTTCCAACTCAGTACTCATTCTGTATGCAGACGGTACATATGGCCCTTAAAGCACTTTTCCCTGGCAAGAACTTGTATTTTAAAGAGAAGAAGATCAGATTTCAGTATGTTATATGGTGGGAAAATGCAGCTTTACAATGCTGTATGGATTAAGAAATTACAGGCCATTGTTTTGGCCTTGCTGCCTAGAATTGGCTGCATGTTTCAGAATGATGCAGGTTCTTTCTGTGCAGACCAACAAGGGGTGCAGCTCCCTGGTGTGTGCCAGCATCCCACACGTCCCCTGTTCCCTGTGCTGTGACCTGCTGGGTCCTGTACCCCACTGTGCGTCACTGGGAAGCAGACAACCTCATTCTTTTTTGTCTTACATCCTGCCAGGGCTTGCAGTAAGGCACAGCACAGCATGGCCACCCCACCCAGTACCATGGGGATGCCTTAACAGGGACATTTCTATTCCCTTAGTGCAAACCTGGCCATCAGTCTCACGTCACCATATCTCCATTGGATGCCATCAGCTGGGGATGGGCACCACGTGCTCACACTGCTATTCTCTCTGTTCCAGAGTTCACCGCTGAACAGCAAGCCATGCAATAGGAGCCCATGCTTCCCACCGAGGAGTGACCCTGGTGTGTGCCACACAGCCCAGAGTGCTGCAGGGAGGGGACAGGACATGCACCGAATCAGCTGCCTTCTTTCGGGACTCGCCTTCATCCTCAGTGCCACCAGCACAGACAGTTTTGCCCGGGTGGGGTAAGCCTCTTTTTAGTCTGCATTTCCAAGATCTATCCTCATCAGCACATGCTGAGCCCCTCTGCAAGGCATGGCATGGTTTGTCCTCACCCATGATGCAGAGTTCAGCTGGTGGGGCACTAGGGGCACCTGGCTGGGTGAGGAGCTGGGAGGAGGCTCTGCAGAATCATATCTTGGCTGGGGTCTGCTTTCCTCCCAAGAATTGGGTCTGACACTGTCCCTGCATCCCAGCGCACCCCAAGGATCTCCACGGCCAAAGGAGGCTCAGTGCTCAGTGTCTCTGTGCTTGGTGCCCCAGTTTCTTCCCCCACAGAAAGGAGCTCGAGCTCAGCCCCCACCCCCCAGATCCAGCTCATTTTCTCCAAAGTTTGTTTTTACATTGAAATGCTCTCCTCTAGAATTAAACCTTTCACATTCTGGTCGTGACTAAACCCACAGGCTGAATTCCTCTCTCGCATGCACGCAACTGCAGCTATAGCTTTATTATAACATTTGCAAAGCAAACAATTTCCATTTAAAAACTGCATCTTCTGTAACGTTAACCAGTGAAGCTGAAAGGAGTTTTCTGGAGTTAATGGAAGCCAGCTGATCTCCATGCTATTTCCCAGCCTTTTCATTCTAGTTTATAATCGAGCTGGGAGGCTGAGATGAGCCTGTAAGTTCCTTGGTGGGACTGACCTGCTGGAGAATGTTGAAATGGAGAAAGAATCTTTAACTGAGACTGTTTTGGCTGTTGGCCTTGGGAAAGTTTCTGACTGGGTCCCAGTTATCATAGGAGGAACAGATGGTTCCAAAGGCGCATCAGGTTCAGGAGGGCAGAAAGCTCAGAAAGGAAAAGATACGTCTAAAAAGTGATTGATTTTAGGTAGAAGGGAGACAGAGAATGGAAGGAGAACTACTCTGAGTAAATCTCTTCTAAATCTGGATCCCAACAGTTCAGGATGGAGAAAGTTTGCAGTGTATGAGAGGTGTCAGTGCCTTTGTGCTGGGGCTGGGGAGGAAGGGGCCATGCAGCCCACAGTGCTGCATCTTTGTGTTGCTGCCCCTAACAGCATGAAGTCACCTTCCGGGTCACTTGGGCAATGAGCCACTGCCTCTTAAATAGCCGTGTGCAATTAGGAGTTGTCAGGCCACGTCCCCAGCTGGTGTAAATCAGCACAGCCCTTTCAGGACGATGGGGGAAGCAGCAAGTTGTTTGCTAGCCATTGCCTGACCTGCTTTCCTTTGCTCAGCCGCAGAACCTGCGCTGCGGAGCCGCGGAGCCGCACAGCTGCCCACACCGAGTCCCACGTGCAGCCCGTCTACCTGCCCTACCTCACCACCTGCCAGGGCCACCGCCTTTGCAGCACCTACAGGTGAGGGGAAGCAGCACCTGCAGCAGTGTAGGAGCTGGGTTGGGGGCTTAGAGCTGCCCCCAACACTCAGCCCCATCTCTGTGTTGCAGGACCATCTACAAGGTTGCCTACCGGCAGGTGTACAAACAGGTACCCCAGCCCGTGGCCTCGTGCTGTCCTGGCTGGAGCAGAACCAGCAGCTATGAGCTCAGCTGCAACACAGGTAATGAGGCCACTGAGCCACCCCGGGGCCCTGCTCACCTTGCTGTCCCCCAGTGCCTTGATTCTGGGTGGGTCACAATCCAGCAGCCAGCTCTCTTGTTGACCAATCTGATTCTTCCATCTACATCCAATAGCACAACCAAATGTAGCTCCGTTTCTGATTAATTTCTAGCCTTTCTTGGCTGCCTCACACCTTTTTCCTGGGGGATTGCTTATTAACTTTAGAGTTACCAGAGGATAAATAAAGCGAGCAAGTTCTTTCCATATCAATCAGCAGTAATGGAAGAGAAATGCTGTCAGGAGGACATTGTGATGTGCAACATAAAGTAAATGCAGAACACATCAGCGGCTAACCTGTCTCCAGAAGAGCTTGTAGAGCAACACCAGTCACTCTCCCGAGCTGTCAGGGTGCAGTGTGGCCCTCTTTCCCCTCACCTGTGTCGCTTGCAGGCCCTTTGGCCTCTTTCCAAACCAAGACCTGTTTATCCCACTCCTGCTGCTCCCAGCACATCCCCAGCACAACTCAGCCCCACCAGGATGAAGCAGCCCATGCCCAGGGCTGGCACAAGGCTGTGCTGTCCCATGTGTGTGCACAATGCATGTATATGTAGGTAGGGAAGAGGGATGCCCAGCCCCACCAAGTGATGCTGTGCTTGTTTGCTCTCACAGCTCTGTGCCAGATGCCATGCCAGAATGGTGGCCGCTGTGCCTTCCCTGGAAGATGTTCCTGCCCACCTGGATGGATGGGGCCTTCCTGTCAGACAGGTATTGCTGCACCCTGCTTCCCCCCTGGCAACTTCTGGCATGGGGGACTGTGCTAGGTCAGCATGAGCTGGGACTGTGCTCTGCTGTGACTGCACTCAGCAAAAGGCCTTCAGCAGAGCAGCCCTTGCACACACCAGGCTGTCCCAAGACTGCATATTTACAGTGACCCCTCTCCCAGCCTTTGTAAACTCTTACTGTAAACGAAGACACTCATTTGCTGCAGAGCCTAAATCTGTAAAGCAAAAAGATGCGGGGGTGGTGGGGAAGGGCTCCTCTCCTGTGTGACAGCAGCCTGATGCCTCGGTGGAGCACAGGGATATCCAGCAGGGCACACCAGCATGGTGCAAATCACTTCCACCACTTCTCCAGGCTGTCCACCCTCCTGTAAGGCAGAAGAGGAGTGTGTGGCACTGACCCGTGCTGGGCAGGGCTGAGCATATCGCTGACAGCTCCAGTTCCAGGGAAAGGATTTTCCCACTGCCTAGAACAGATTTGCCCAGGCGTGGGAAGCAGCTCTGCTCATTTTGCTTTGTGGGAACAGCTTTAATAACTCCCCCGTGTGAGGAGAGGTTACTGGGTTTTATACGCGCTTGAAAGGCTGATAGCTCCTCACCATGGCCGGCTGGAACCAAAACCCCGGCCATAAATCCAGGATGAGAGCCAGGCACTGAAAGCAGCGGTATGGAGCCGCCTGCATCCCTCTGCTCAAGGATGGTGCCTTCTCTGGCCAAAGCGTGGGTGTTTCTAGGCATATCTTTTGCTTTTTACCCTTAGGAGGGTGAGAGGGATGTAGGAAGGAGGCCAGATTCCCCCTCTGGATAAATAAGTAATACGGGTATCCTATATTTACACCAGCATCTTCCTAAGTGTGCTCCTACCCTGTTTGAGGGGCACCCACACAGCTGCCAGCCAAGTCTGGAAAGGGTGACCTGGGCCTTGGCTGTGTTCAAATCACATCCCCACCCTGGGGATGTCAGCGTGGCTCTGGGAAGGGGAGCAGCACCTCTGCTCCATCTGTACCTCTCTGCCCCTGAGCTGCAGAGCTCCCTGTCCTCATGGGGCCATCCCTGTGCTTTCAGATGTGGATGAGTGTGCCAGCCAGAGCCATGGGTGCAGCCAGCTCTGCGTCAATACAGCTGGGAGCTTCCACTGTGCCTGCCGGGATGGCTTTAGCCTCGCTGCTGATCACAAGGCATGCCAGCCTGTGGTCCCACGCCCTGAGCCAGGAACCTTCAGCCAAGCAGGTAACTGCCCACTGTTGCAGCATGGCAGCAGCTGCTCAAGGACACTGGTGAAACCTGGGATTAACACAGCAGCACAGGGTGGGTAGGGAAGGACTGGCAAGGGCAAGGAGATGGAACAAAACTTGCACAAGCCCAGGTCCTGCAGGGGTGACAGAGCCTGGCTGTGGTGTGTGGTGGTCGGGACTGCAGCTGTGCTCTCCATCATCATCATCTTCTGGAGCCACAAGGAGCATCAGGAGCCGCTGGTGACGGCCCATTATTACTTTTGGTACGCGCTGTGACACTTCAAACTCGTACCGTGAGTAATAATGCGCTGTGGTCAGCACTGGCATCACATGGGCAACGCCTGGGAAAGCCATCTACATGTGTCCCAAACACCGCCTGCTTTTGTCCTCTGCCTACAGCAGGGCTCACCATGGGACAGGGAAGACATGAGTGCTAACTGATCTGTTGACAGCAAAGGCACAAAAGGATATTTTGTCCTTTAAGCATCACCCCGCAGCCTGAGAAACTCCCTCACTTGATTCTAAGTAACTGCTGTGCTTGCAGCGGACACTGCATCCAGTTCCTGAAGCCTGATATTCCCTAAGAGTGGAGCACCAAGCAGCAATTCTTACCCTGAGCCCAGCACATCCCACTTCACCTCAGGCAATGGATTTTTACTAACTAACCCACGTTGATCCTTTTTTTTTCAGATCCCTCCAGTGAAGTGAAGGAAGAAATGAAAGACCTCAAGAGCAGAGTGGAAGCACTGGAGCAGGTGGGTGTTGGGTGTCCCCCTCTGCCCCTTCCTCTCCTGCCTGTGGCCACGTGCAGCCAGCTCCAAGCCCGGGGCTGTGCACAGCCAGGGTTTCCCTCCACCCCTACTCTATTTTTAACACCACACTGACCTCAGGCAGGCAGGGAGCAGGCAAGGATCCCAGCTGTGCTCCACGCTGCCAGCAGAACCTCACAGCAGCTCTTCCAGCCCAGCAGCTCTTTTAAACACAACCAAATACTGCTCTGAGGCTCCTCCTGACTGCTCATGGCTCCTCTTCTCCCTGCAGAAACTCCAGTTGGTGCTGGCTCCCTTCCACAACCTCATGCCATCTGCACCAGAGGATGTTGGCACAGACCCCATCAGCCGACTGTCCCACTCCCTCCAGCAACTGGACAGAATTGACTCCTTGAGCGAGCAGATCTCCTTCCTCGAGGAGCGGCTGGAGACTTGTAAGTGCCTGCAAAAAGGAGGGGTGAAGCATTGCATTGCACTGCACCTGCCCCCATTTTTCCCCCTGCACACTCAACCACCACTGACAGCCTCAGAGCCACAGGGGCTGATTGTGCCACAGATCTTAGCTGTGGAGAGCAGATGCAAGCCAGCAAGATCAGTAACACATACATCACTATTAATCTTGATCTTCCCTCAAACTCAGCAGCCTGTAATTAATAAAAGATGAATGCAAACAACCCATTAGCTTCATTCCAAAGCTGTCTGTTTGGCTGCACCGTCTGATTGCCCTCATAGCAGCCGGATTAAGAGAGGCATACGGAAACAGGGCTCTTGGGCAGAAGCAGAAGGAGACTGTCCCAAGCAGTGGGACACATCTCACAGCACTCACACCAGCTCTCCCTGTAGCACCATAACTTAGTCCAGGATGAAATGAAAAGTCCCAAACTCTTAAAAAAAAAAACCACAAAACTTAATAGTCCAAAAAGTCAATCAGGAAAGCTTAGGGAGCGTGCCCAGTTTGGCAGATTTATGAGCCTGGGAAGTTTTAGGCATGTTTCTTCTTGAAGTCTGTAGAGCGGTACTTTGTCACGCAGTGCACCACAGAGGTGTCTTAAATAGCAGACTTGTGAGTGGCAGCAGCCTCGTGCTAAAGGCACAGGGATTACATTGCCTGCTAAGGGGAAGGGACAGGGAGGTTTCAGGGCATTCCCAGTCCCAGTTCACTGCTTCTGCTAATGGCTTTGGCATAAAGACTTCAAAGAACTTGCTTGAAGCTGCAAATTGATGCTTAGAGGAAAAAAAAACCAAGCAGCCAACCTCAGAAAGGGGTAATTATAAAAACCTACAAGTGTCTCAGTCCTAGTGTTGCCCTATGCTTATTATTAGTGACAGCACTGAGGAATGGGAGCAGCATCACAAGGTAACATGGATTTGTTCCAAGGGATGACTCCGAAGTCCTGTATTTAGCTTCCACCAAACCTGTTCCAGCAGGCAAAACTTGCTTTTGTCCCTCCCTCCCATGTTCTTGGAAATCCCTGGAGGATACAAGACTGTTCTGTTGTGCTGCAGTGAGCGCTGAGGTTTGCAGAGCATCGGCTGCATCTGCAGTCAGGACAGCCCAGTCCCAGCTGGCATTCTTGTCAGTGCCTTCCTCACCTTATGCTGCTGTGCATAGCTTTGCCATGCCCAGAGCCAGCAGGATGGAACCAGCAGGGGGCTGATGGCAAAGGAAAAACAGTAGAGATGGGTGACATTTATAGATGTCGAGGTCAACCTCATCTTGAGAAGAGGTGGGAGGTGGTCACAGCCAGCACAGGGAACCTGCTCTTTGGTGCCCACTGCTGTGTTGGTTGGAGGTGCCATCCCCCACCAAACCAGGCCCTGACTAACAACAGGGCTGGATTACCTATTTATTTAATCTTTCCAGGTTCCTGCAAGAATGAACTCTAGCTGAGCAGCCAAAGAACCAGAACAAGCCGACTGCATCTGTGGCTTGTCACTATCTCCAATCCCAGGCTGGGGCTGAAGACGCATCACCTCCAGTAAGACACAGGGCAGAAAGAGAAAGCTGGTTTCTCATCAGCATCTCCAGTATTTTCTCTTCCAACTCACCTTATCAAAGGTCATGGAGCTACTTCCAAACTGGACTTTTAAACCTGAGCATCTCACCCCACTCCTGCTGGAGAGGAAGAAAATAAATTCCTTACCTCTTGCCATTAGCAGTGCCTGTCTGGCTGTGCCAGAGACTGGTTCTACATGAGTTCGTGTGTTGCTTGGTTTTGTTTGGCTTTTCCTTAGCCCTGTAGGGCAGTAATCATCCTGCTTTTACACAGGCCTAAAGGCATAGAGCCTGGTTTTATTGCTTTAATGCAGAACCTTTTCCTGTGGCACTCCCATCATCAGCACAGTGCAGACAGGTACAAACCTACGTTGCTCAGCTGTGCCAACAGAGTGAGGCCAAGTCCCCTGCACACCTGCTCTGCAGACAGAGCCCGGACAAAGCCCACTTGTTTACACTGGCACAGCACCAGCTGTCAAGGTGGCTGTTTTTCCCCCACCCAACCGTTGCTGCCTTGGCAGTCCACACCAACCTCCCCAGCTCTGTTTGCTCAAGCCAAGGTTGCAGGTGTAGCAGAGCAGACGTGAGCAACCCAGTACAACACTTTGCTACAACCACAGTTGCAGGAGGAGCTCTGTGGGTACAGCCATGCTGCAGAGTTACACTAAACTAAAGCCTCCTGCTGTGCACAGAGGTTGCAGGCTCATTACTGGAGGGATGGAGCACCCTCCATGGCCCCACTTTGCTTATGGGCTCATCCTCCCACAGCAGTTCTCCCTCAGCTCCCACACAAAACCAGGAGTCTCCTTCATTTAAATAATCAAAAACATACTTTTTTTTTTCTTTTTAAGCAAAATACATTATTCTCAACCCGATTAAAACTGAACAGTAGACAACTGCACACAGAGGCACGGCTTCTTTCTCCCAGGTGCTGCACGAGTTGCTCCATTGAGCACTCCTGGGTTTCACCTCCATAACAGCCATTTTGCTGCCGTTCTTACAAAGTGCTGGTTGGGTTTCCATCCTCCCACCCCGACCCGTTCCCTTGGCAGGTCTGACCCCTGAGACAGTACCATAAAGACCCCAGGATAAAGCCCCAGCTCTGCAGCAGTTCAGCCCAAGGGCTCCCTGCCTCGGGCCCTGCTGGCTGTGCTTTGCCCAGGTGAGGATTTACCCCTCAGAATGCCCTGTGAGTCTACTTAGAGCAACACAGCCACAGGCAGGCTCTAGCTGCTGGCTATGCTGTACCCAGGCTCATCTCATGGTGCTCCCTGCTGCATTAGCAAGAGCTCTCAAGCCTCCCTGAGCCCAGGAATCACAGACCTGAGCCAGCCCCGCTCTTCACAGAGAGCAACAGCAAGGGACCCAGGAGCACTGCCCATCTGCCATCCCAGAGCTGGGAAAGCCCTTTATCCAAACTCCTCAAACAGGGATGGAGCTCATTTTCCCCTAAGGGAAAAGCTGAATCTCTTCCCATTACAGACTCAGCTCACACACCCTGTGGGCTCCCCAACAAGTTTTGCAGCTCCTGCAGAGCAGCAGCTCAGCTGAGATCAGCACAAAGACATGGGACAGGCACCATCTTTCGGCCAGAGCTGACCATGACAAGATGAGTGCGACAGAGCACTTAGTACATCTGCACCACGTACCCCAGGCACCGGGATGATTGCTGCAAGGAGCTCCAACAAACAGCACAGCCAAACCCACCCAGGCAGCAAGCACTGCCTCGGTGAGATGACAGCTTCCCTCTGCACTGCTGCGCTCCTCAATGGAGGAGAGCACTTGTTTTAATGAGAAGCTGAGCTTTAGGAAAGGCTCAAGGCTGACTGGCCCCACGCGTTCCCCTTTTCAGCTCAGTTATTGACCCTAGGAGCTTTCCTCAAAGGGGAATGCTTGGCTTGAGAATGCCTGGGCAATGCAGAGCCCCAGCACAAGATGCTGCTGAGATCCAAGGGCATCTCTCAGGAAAAGGCCTCAGTGCTCTGCCTAGGGATGACAGCACAGAGCACAGCCAATTCTCAGCATCAAGGTTGTGCAGGGACACGCTGCTGCCTGGTGGCTCCCCATCTAGGGCAGCACCTGACAGCCAGCAGGAACACTCACACGGGGCAGAGCCCAACCTCCTGCCAGGACCTCCTCACTGCCCCATGGCAGCTGCCTGAGCTGGAGAACTCACCTGATCTGGTCATTGAGCCCTTTGGTAGCGCGTGTTTGGTGCCTGAGATACACAGAAAAAAAAATGAAACGTTTCATTGCAAGATAATGAACCCTTAAGAGAAATCCACTCAGAGGGAGCCTCACTGCTGGCTCGACATTCCTCGTGTGCCAGTCCACGACATCCCCAGAGTTCCAAGTCACTGCAGAGGAAGAGATGTTCCTTTGGTGTTTGGCAGCAGATGGGTCCCTTCAGCCACCACCACACGGTGACGCTGCTGGAGCAGCACTTAGGAGGAATCCTTTCCATCACCTGGGCGGCCAGACAGCCTGAAAAGGGTCTCCCTCATCATGTTGTAGCATCTGTCAGTGAGGTCAGAGACGTCGTCTGATGTCAGCCCTTTGGTTGCTATCGGAGGGAGAACCTCGACCTTGATTTTGCCTGGGAGAGCAAGAGGAGCGTGGTGAGAAACCTCCCCGCACAGCAGCGCTGCTCTCTGCCCTTACAGAACAGCTGCCATTGCAGCCCCACAGGTACCCATCCCTGCAGGCATCCAGCCCTGCAAACAGAGGCTGTGCTGCCCACAGAGGAAGAGATAGCCCTGAGAATTACACCCTGCTCCAAAGGAGCAAAGCATTTCCCAAGCTCCAACCTGGGAAGCAGAAAAGGCTGCCCTTGTTCTGAGCTCTGCAGGGCCAAGGTGAGCACACAGAGCTCAGCACCAGGTGCTCCCTCCATCTGCTCCTGCCCAGCCCTCCTACCTCCAAACCAGCAGGCAGAGGGAAGGCTTTCTCCCAGCATTACCAATCCACTCAGTCTGAAAGCCAGCCTGCTGCCCAGCGCTTACACCGACAGACCTAAGAGCTTTATCACAACCTGCAGAGGGGTCCCTGCTGTGAAAGACCAGAATTCAGACCATGCTTGCTCCTTCCCCTGAACACAATCCCTCTCCAAACAACTCGGGCTGTGCCAGCTATGAGAGGGAGAGGTGGCACCTAGTTCTTAATGAAAGCACCCCCTGGCACGTTTAATTACATTCTTCCCCAAGTTAATCCAGCCCAGCTCTGCTGCCAAGTGCTCTGAACTGCCTCCATTCATCTGCTCAGCCCAGCCCTGCTTCCCTCGCACATCCCCATGCAGACACGGTATCTCTCCATCTCTCTGAGGAGCTATGAAGGCTCTTTCGTACCTGATGTAAACAGATTCTTCTTTGGGTTGTAGAAAGTGGTGAAGGAGGAATACACAACAGGGATCACCGGGACCTTGGGGGAGGAAGAGGAGTAATTACAGCAGGGCAGTCAGCAGCCCCTTGGGGAGCACTGGGATGTTTGAAGCACTGGGGCTGGGTGATACTTCAGCCTCAGGTCAGCACTGCTTGCAGAGCTCAGCTCTGCTCTTCCTGGGCCAGGCTGAGCTGATCCTGACCCTCACACACACCAAGGCTGCCTGTTGTGACAGGTCTTCTGCACCAGCACAAAGCCAGGGCAGGGCAGCCACTGTGCCTTCAGCATCAGAGCGTGTCACCAGCTGCAATCAGTGCTCCCAGAAAGGCTCAGACAGGCAGAGGCAGGAGGGCAAGGCCCAGAGTCACCTTATTTTGGTGCTGGTAACACAGACATGATCTGCCGTTGGTGACTCACAGGGAGCGGCAGCAATGTGAGCAGAGGTGGGCAGCATTTCCTCTATCCTTCCCTCCAGGCTCAGCCAAGCCCAGGAGGAGGTTGGCAGCAGCTCCCTCCTCCAGGATCCCTGCTGCAATGCCCTGTGCAAGGAGAACATTTCCCCTCGGGCTTCCAATGATTCCAGTCCAAAGAGCAGAGGCACAGCGTGTGCCTTCCCTGGGCTCCAAGGAACACGGCAGGTGTCTCAGCTGGCAGCAATCCCCCTTGGCTGCAGTTGGGTCACTGCTCCTTCAGGAGCATTGACTTTGCCACATTGAGGTGAGAAGGCATCTAACACAGAACAACCCCTGTGACAGTCTGGGAGGAGGAAGCTACTTCCACCAAGAGCAAGCTCAGGTGATGCTCTAAAGCACTAAGATCAATAAACCCAGATCAGCACTCTGCTATTGCTACATGGGGGATCAAGAAATTCACTGCCAGCTGTGGGATCCCCGAGGCAAGTTCTTGGTGTGGTGCCTGCTGGGCTCCCTGTTGGGGAGGAAAAGGAGGCTCTCTGCTCTTGCTGGGCAGCATTTAGGACACCTAAGGGTGGCTGAGCTGAAAAGCACAGCTGTGAGCTATGAGCCCCATCTGAGAGCAAACCACACTGCAGCACGGCCGGTCTGCAACACCATTGCAACAGCTTCTGGGTCCCCAGATGGAAACAAAACACTGTTACCTGTGCCTGGACAGCGAGGTGAAATGCTCCTTTCTTGAATGGCAGCAAATCCCCCGTGCAGTTCCTCGTGCCCTCCGGGTACACCCACACCTTCACCTGCACACAGGAGATAAGGCTCTGCTCCAGCACCCATCCTGCAGCATTCCCTTCTGCCAGCACTGCCATGTCCCCCCCCCCCAGGCAATGCCGCAATGCCACTCACGTTAGCAGCTGTCATAGTCTTGGCCACCTCCGCCATCACCATCTTGGCACTGGTGGTGCTCTTCCTGTTGATGAAGATGACACCCCCGAGGTAGATGATGAGCCCCACCGTGCCGGCGTACATCAGCTCCTTCTTGGCCACCTGGACACAGTCGTCGGGCAGGATCTCCATCAGCCCTAATGCGATGGCAGAGGGTGAGACCCGGCAGCCACCCCCTCCCCAAACACCTGCACTTGGATGGGACAGAGGGAGGGGAAGCCTTTCCTGTGACCAGCACCAAACCAGCAGCCATGGGAGTGCAGAGCAGTGCCAGGGTGGGGGCTGCAAGTGGGACCTCCCTGAGGGTGACCAAAAGAAGCGCTCCCCCCCCATTGGGCTGCTCCTCACCCATCATGTCGAGGATGCTCTGGTGGTTGGATACAATGATGGCAGGGCCCTCCACCTCGAAGTTCTCCAGTCCTTTCACCTCAAACCTCAGGCCGAAGAAATACTTGAATGACTTGACCACGGTTTTGATGATCCTACAGAAGAGGAGAAGAGCGGTCAGACAGCAGCAGAGCTGGGATGCAGTGGGGGCAAGGAGACAAGAGCAGCTCTGTGACAGCCTCCAGCCCCAGCTGTCTGTCATTCACCCACATGAATCCTGCATGGCCAGTCCCACGTGCTTGAGGGTGCTCAGCATGCAGCTGAAGCACTGTCCTCTCTTGATGTGATGTACAAACATCACTGGGATCCTGGGAGAAGCAGAGTGCGACTTAGGGGATAGTAGAGCTACAGCTCCCTGCTTCCTTCAGGCTGACAGCATCTCCTCACAACCAGACTCACTACAAGCACTACATAGAAGCCAAGCCCAGCCTAGCACAGGCTGCAAGGACTCTGCAAACAGAAGGCAAACTGGAAGCCCTCCATTCAGTGCGGGAGGAAGGGAGGCTGATTACACAGCTTGCTCCTCCTGCTGCCTGTCCCACCCATCCACAGCTCCTTTCCCCCCCCCATGTGAGGGCTGTAAACCCAGCTGGATGGTACGGCTGCTTTCCTGCTGCAGTCAGCACAGCCCCACAAGCAGTTCAAACAGCTTTTCCAGGAACTGGGCACTCCCCAGCACTGCTTATTAACCTGCACCCTTCGCCCCGGGATGGCTGTGCTAATCCTGCTCACCGCAGCGCTTCTTTGCAGGGTTACCAACACGGGGTGGCATTACCTGAGAAAAATCTGAAGTCTTCAAGCCAAGAGCTTCCTCCTGCCAGCTCAGCTCCCCCACGGACCTTCGTTTCCATCCCCCAAATCTTCCACCTTCCTTCCCCATCAGCTCAGCCCAGCCCTGCCATAACCCCAGCTGGGCACAGTCAGCCCCAATGCAGTGGCCAAACTGCTGTGATCCCACAGCACTGGGACAGGTGGGAGCTGGAGACCCTCCAAGTGGGCCAAAGGACACAGCCAAAAGCTGGCAGCACACGAGGGCTATTTTGGGCAGGGAGCAGCCATTTGCCAGGATGGGAGGTGGAGGAGCCTTCACGTGAGCAAAGCCCCCAGGAGCAGCCACCAGCTCAGCTCTGCCTGCCCTGAAGCAGACCTGCAAGCTGCCCTCGTCCTCCTCCAAAGGATGCTCTGCACCTCCTCCTTGACAGCAGAGAGCTTTCCTCCCTGCAGGAATGGCTCTGAGAGTCAATATTAGATCCCATTCATTCCCACCAGGTCCTGCTGAAGGTTTACCCACCACCACCCACCTGGGAAGCATCAGTCACCCAGGGCAGCAGGTGAGCAAGATGCTGGCACCTCATCCTGCCTTGGCAGCAGCTGTTCTCCCAAATGATCCCCATCCCCACCCACAAGCCTGCACCAAAGCAACATCCATCCCTGCACCCCATGCACCCTCACAGCTTTCCGGCTCTAACACCAGAGTTCAGAGCAGGGCAGTGTCCGCAGGTGACACCACTGCATGACACAACTGTTATCAATCCCCAGCACGAAAACCTGCTGCTGCAAAGGTCAGACCGCACCCAGAGCCCCATACAGGGCAGCACAGCTGGGGCAGGGCAGGCAAGGAGAGCCGGGGTGACACTGACCTGGGGGGGGGGGGGGATGGCAGAGGCTGCACCACCAGACTGACCTACATCCCACTTCTCCTCCCTTCTGCCCGCCAACCAAAAACAAGGTCGCTGCTCCAGCAGTCACGCCGTTTGGAAGCGGCTGGGAGAGGCTGGTTACTCATTACTCAAGAGCAAACCATCCAACTTCCTCCTGCCAGTGAAGAGCCAACGTTTCCTTGCACAAGATGTGGTCTGAGCTGCTGCTGAAAGAGGCGAAGGGGCAGAGCTGAGAGCAGCAAGGAGGATCTGGGCGACGGGCAGCCCTGAGCAGCCACGTCACCACGGGGCTGGGCAACTCCTGCCTCCCCCCCCAGCAGCTCCCTGTGGGGAAGATGATCCCAGCGTGGTGCAGCCACAGCTGTAAACCTGATGTCCTGACCACCAGACACAAGGAGTGAGGGGATAAATGAGAGCTCAAGTGCCCTCTAGCAGCTCTGCAGGGGCTTCTTTAGGACCCTCTGATTGTGAAGGATTCATGCGGGCTGCTTAGTGGGGTTGGAAGCTCTTGCAAGAGGTTTCACCACTAGATAAACACATCTATCAGAGGAGGGCATCTCTTCTATTGTCCAGCACTGCAGCCAGCACAGCAAGGACAGGGCGTCCTGCTCCAGCATTGACATGGCATCACTGCCTGCCCCCCCCCAAGCAGCAGCACCAGAACAAACAACCCCACATTGCTGTAGCAATAAGGATCCCAGAGTCTGGGAGCTGCACCAGCAGCTGGAACCAGCGAGTGGAAATGATGGGCTTAGGTTACAAGAAAAGGGTGGTTCTGGCTACAGCTCAGCTCTGAGATTCAACAGGAGGATTAAAGGAGCTCCTCTTCCTGAAGGAAAAAAAGTTCCTTTCTAAGTTGTACAGTTTTCAGGAGTTTTAGGGACGAAATGAGAGCTGACATCACATGCTCCTGTACTGACAGGGCTGGGTGTCAACTTCTTGCCATGATACCCTGCCCTGGGAGCTCAGCACGGACTGCAGGGCAGAGCAGCTCCCAGCAGCACCCAAAGCACAACGCAGGGCACTTCCTACCAGCATCACTCGCTCCTCCCCGGCCCCGCTCTGAGCTCAGCACACGGCAGCTGCCAAAGTCCGGGTCTGCCCCACCTCTCATCCACGAGGATGCATGAAGGCGGAAGGCTCCACTCCCCCTCGGAGGAGCCTCCATACACACACAGCTTAGAGTGGGGAGACACAGCAGTGAAGGAAAGCTGACAGCAGAGCCCGGAAGCCAACAGCAGCCCCAATTCCCTGCACCAACCACAAACCTGCCCTCAGTGCCCCACACACGTGGGGGTTGCCCCAGGAGGGGTCACAGGTGGTGGGACCCAACGCCCATCAACACACCTGGGGCTGCCCCACATCGTTCTGAAAGGACACGATGTTCCTCCTGGCAGCTCGCTGGGCACAGCCATGGCTGCTGCGTGGCCCTTCGTTGTTTGGGCCCCAGCATCCCACAGCCCCACTTGAGGTTTCGTCTCTGACTGAGAGGAGCCCCTAAAGATGCTGTGATCCTCCAGCTCACCTCCCAACCTGAAACAGTTCCCACTTCAGGCAGCGGGCAGCCAGTCTCCCATAGGATCCCCCAGACTCCCAGCTTCGTGCCACCCCACACACCCACTGCGAGGACCCCAATGTCCCCCTCCGCCCCCCCACCCACCTACCTCATATTCTTGACGGTGCGGCCGCCGTTGACGAGGAGGCAGACGGGAGCGGTGAGACCGGAGCAAACGATGCACAACACGTAGTAAAAACCGATGCGCAGCACGAAGTTCACAGCGGGGCTCAGCTCCATCAGGAGGTGCAGCAACAGCAGCACCGCCGCGCCCCACAGCAACCAGCCCAGCTCCATATCGAGTCCTCGGGACCCTCCGATCCCAACCCCACCACTACCAACACCAACACCCCGCTTCCCCACACCGTCGCACGGAGCGGCGTGAGCTGCCCCCGCCTTATGTGGGCGGTGCGCCCGGCTCAGCTCATCCCCCCCCTCACCCCGCACCGCCTTCCATGGGGCGGGGAGAGAGCGAAGGGGGGGGTTCAAGGCTCGGAGCTCTGTGACGGGGAATGGAGCGGGTGGGGGACCTGTGGGTGGGGGTTGAGGTGCAGCCGTGGTGCTGTGTGCGATGTTTTTGGGTCCCTCTTGGTGTTTTGGACGGGTTTTTGTACCCCCTCGTGGTGTGGTTGGGGGGGGGGGGGCTTTGGGGGCGTCCTCGTGGTGCCCTTGAGGGTCATGGGGTCATTCCTAGTGTGATATTAGGTTTCTTCGTGGTGTTATGGGGAGGGCTTTCCTGGCACGATGTGGGGTCTGTGGGTCCCTTGTGGTGTGGAGCCCTGTAATGGGCTGTTTTTAGGTGCCCTCATGGTATCATGTATCCCGCATTGGTATGGGGTCCTCCCATGCCTCCAGTGCATCCCATGGCATTGGTGTGGGGTCTGTGGGTCCCTCCTGGTGTGATGTGGGGTCTGTGGGTTTTCTCATGATGCTGTGGGGGGTCTTTGGGTTTCCTTATGGTGTCACGGGGGGGGGGGGGGGGGGGTCCTGGGGTCTCTCTCAGAACAATGTGGGGTCTTTGGGTTTCCTTATGCTTCCATGCCAGGACTTTGGGTCCCCATGTGATAATATGGGAGCCTTTGTGGGGAGGCCAGGGTGGGACACTAGTCTTCCATAGGCACCAATGGGCTGGGCAAACCCACTGACAGCCCGGGGCAACCAACCCACTGATAGCCCAGGGGTGGCTCAGCAGCTGTAGCATCTGACCCACCGACAAATCCCTTTCTCTCTGTAGCAGAGCAGGGCTGGCACTCCCCCCAGCTGCCAGGCAATGACATCTCAGAGCCGGTCTCATGATTCCTGCTCATGCCACAAAGAACCTTCATTGTATCAGCATCCAGCGTTGAGTTCAGCCCGAATTCAGCCCTCGGGCTCATGTTGGGGAGGAGTGACTCCCATCCAGCTGAGCTCAGGCTGCCTACAGCACATCTGTGTTAGCCTTGTGACTTGCTCTTCTTTAACAGGGCTGCAACCGGGGTGTGTGTGAGCCATGCACTAACGCAGAGCATCTCCCCTGTGTGTCCCCATGAGGGTGCTGCACAGCATGGTGGTGCATTGGCTCTGCTGCCCATGGTCCCACCGTGCTGTGCTCCCAGGCTGTAGCACATCACCGTGCTCTCCCAGAAAAGAAAGCATAACCAAGAGAGAGTTTGTCTTTAGAAATGAGAGATCGTAAAGAAAAGAGTATTGCAAAAGGTTGCAAAAGGATATCAGATAAGGAGGGAAGGAAAGCTCTGCTTGTGCAACCTTTACCCAGCGACAGATAATGATTGGGAAAGTAACTTCTCTATCTGCTCGGATGCTAACTGCAGCCAGATGTGGTTTTATGGTCCCTTCGGTTAGGGGACACTTGGATGTTTCATAGCTCTGTGGGCCTGAGAGCACAGCAGGGCCAAGGCCAGCAGCAAACTGCTGCTGTTGGCTATTTGATCCCCAGAGCTGCCAGCTGTGCCTGCCTGTCCCACCTGCAGCACCTGTGTCCTGCAGACCGGTGCCACTCCATCCTTAACACACCTAAAACCCCACCAAGTAGCCTTACCGAGCTCACATGGCTGGAGATCAGGGACAGCAAAGCCAATGTACCATCATGTTAAGGTTTGCACCCCACCTGTCCCCCAGCGCTGCTGTTCTGCTGCTGGCAGACCACGCAGGGAGCAGGAGACAGCAAAAACACAGCGCTGTCAGATCTGCCTGCTGCATTTCAGAAGTCTCCCTGCACCTGATGTTCTGCAAAGCGCTGCACCACGTGCAGCAGGCAAAGTGCTGAGCAACATGTGAGCGGGCCATCCCTCTGTGAAAGCAGAGCTACAGCCCCAGCAGCTGCTCACAGCCAGCACCCCTTGGTGTGCTTGCACCCAGAGGGGCAGCTCTGTACTCCCTCTGCTCCCTCCCCCTTTGAGCTCTTTGCTGGGGATGTGCAGCTGTAATTACAGCTCAGGGGAAGATCCTATTCCTCCAGAGAGCCGTGGTAATTACTGCTGTGAATTGGCCCAAGAGAGCTGGAGCAGCCTGTTGCTGGGGCTGGGGGGAGTGAGATGAGATGCAGGCAGAGAGGGAAGCTGCTCTCTGTTGGGATCCCCACCTCCTCCACCAGAAGAGCTTCTCCCTTTCCCTGCAGCTGAGAGCCTTTGGGCTGAGCCCATGGATGCTCTCACCCAGCTCCGAGCCCTGGAGTCATTCACACACAGCACCCACAGCTCCACCACAGCCCTGGGATGATGGGGTATATGGGGTCGGGTTCCCCCAGCTCCTCTCACAGCCCAGCAGAGCTATGGTGCTGCAGCAGCTCCCATTGCCTCCAAGTACCGGAGCTGAGCTCCCATCCTGGCAGCCCTGAGTAAAACCAGTCCAACAAAACCCACAACGAATCCACACGAGGAACGTGCCTGTGTGAAGATAACACTTTGCCTCTCTGCATTTCCCCTCTCGTTAATTAACGCCTCTTAATGACTCCGGATAAATAAAGATCTCTCATAGTCACCACCTGTCACAGAAGATCAATGGAACAGCATCAGTGAGATGCAAACAGCCCCTATGCAGCTCCCTGCAGGAGCCATCCCTGGGAGCAGCACCACTGCTGCCCACTCAATGGTTCATCATGACCTCT
Source organism: Excalfactoria chinensis (assembly GCF_039878825.1). Taxonomy (NCBI): domain Eukaryota; kingdom Metazoa; phylum Chordata; class Aves; order Galliformes; family Phasianidae; genus Excalfactoria; species Excalfactoria chinensis. The sequence continues at coordinate 6,351,405 of NC_092842.1, read as the reverse complement.
CCCTACTGCTTGCTTTTCCCCCCCTTTGAGCTGGCAGGGCAGCAAACCTGCTCTCAGCTTTATCAAGAACTAGATTATAACTATCCCAATTGATCTGATATGTAAAGGACACTGGGGCCTCTCCAGCCAGCTGTCTGCACTGGAAGAGCTCCCAGGGCTGCATAGGCCCTTATTAATCCCTGGATGCATAAAACCCACACCAATTAGCCCCAGTGAGCCCAGTCAGCTGTAGGCAGTGTGTATGGTGTGGGTGAGAGGCCCCAAAGCTTTGTGGGGGGGCACAGGAAGGAGCATTAGAGCCTGGAACCCTCAGCCATGAGCCTGGGACATGAATGGGGGTGAGCACGATGGGGACGTCCCACTGCCCCCACTCATGAGCTACAGCCAACACCTGCAGCATTGCTATCACTCGTTTGATTGGATTAATTAATCATTTGGTTATAACTGCTCATTAAGCATTCCGGCAATCAATACTAATCACTTAATGACTTGGCATATCACAGCTGGCGAAGGTCTGCTCGTTCCTAATTAGATTCTTTGGACGATCCACCCCCGGCCATCGCGGAGCCACTCGGAGCCGTTCAGCAGCATCCCTCACCCTGCGCCCATCCTGGGCAGCCCCCCCACGTGCCGTTCATTGCCGCTACGCGGTGCCGTCGATCCCCGCACAGCGGTGCGGAGCACCCGAAGTGTTTTCGGGGCTCATCCGGAGCCGTGGTCAAATGGGGTGATCTGAAGTGTGAGAAAGGGACAAGTGGATAAAGCGGGGAGCTCTGAATAGCGAGTGAGGAGCTTTAGAAGCAGTGCTGTGCGGAGCCGTCCCGGAGCGCTCCCCGTCCTATTTCTCTCTCTGTCCACCCGGCTCTTATCCCGCACGCCGCTGGCCCGACCCCGTTCTCCCGCACAAAGCAGCCCCTGTTTCTCTGGAGGTTTCCCAAACGCAACACTCGGAGCGCTGCTGCTGCTGCTGCTGCTGCTGCTGCTGCTGCTCGGCTTTCGCGTTCGGAAGGCAGCGAGCGCAGAAGGCACGGCAGCCCTTCGGGGTCGGGAGCGGCACCCCCGGATCGCAGCGGGGTCAATGCGGGGCTGGAGGGCGGCTGATAAGCGGGCAACAGCCGAACCGCGCGGCGCCTCGCCGGGCATCCTCAGCTTCTCCCCCCCGCCCCCAATTCTCCTCCCCCCCGAGCTGCGGCGGAGCTGCGTGCACCGCCCCGCGTCGGGCGGAGCCGAGCCGGGCCGAGCCGATCTGAGCCGAACCGGGCCGAGAACGCTGCGGTTGTGTGGACGGGCGGCTCGGGTCGGCCCCCCCACCCCCACCCTCCCGACCCCCGGAGCGAGGCGGGGGCCGCGGCCATGCCCCCCGGTGATTGAGGCCCGCGGGCGCGGGGTGCCCGCAGCATGCGGAGGGTCCGGCGCTTGGTGCACCTGGTGCTGTTCTGCCCCATTTCCAAGGGCCTGCAGGTATCGCCCGGGGGCAGATCCGGGCCGGGGGGGTTTGGGGGGTGGGATCTGGGCTGGAGAGGGGGGGATTCGAGTCGGGAGAGGCTCCGTGCTTCCCATCCCCGTACAAAGGGATGCTTCGTAGCGCTGTGCGGGTGCTGAGGATAGCGATGGGATGGGGATGGGGACCGGAGATGGGCACTGGGACCGAGCGACGGGGGACCGAGCATCCACGCTGGTTGCATAACGCGCAGCTCATAACACCGCCAGCATGCCGATGTGTGCATCCGTCCGTCCATCCATCCGCCCACCCATCCACTCCCCGTAGATGTACAGCGGTGCAGCAGCATGGCTGACTTCCACCCTTTGCTTTTTTATCTGTTCTTTTATTTGCTTTTCCATACTCAGCCTATGGGGGGGAGGGGTGGGAGGGGGTAACTGAGGGGCTGGGACTGGTTGGGAGCTGAGATCTGTGGCTCTGCTCTGTCACCCTCCAAGTTCAAGGGCCTGAGGAGTGGCTGCATGGGGTTGGGGTCTTGCAGGGAGGGCCAAGCTGGTGGCATTGGGGCAAGGGCATGTGGGGGTGGTGACACTGTCCATATTGCCTTTGATGGTAGCTGTGGCCCCAAATCACTGCCACATCCCCTGGAGTCATCCTAAAACCAAAGACAGGGTAACAAATGCCCTCTGGCAGTGGGAAGGGCACCCCTGTGCCCTGGGGGATGGGGGAGGGGGAAGGGGGAGGATCAGCCACGGATCCAAAACGTGCCCCAAACCCAATGGAGTCTCACTGCGGTGCATCCCAAACCTTCATGCTCCTTCCCACCATTTTGATGGACAATTAAATGCCCCGTATGCTGTGCTCAGGTTTTGGCCTTGACCTCATGTCTGCTCAGGAACGTGATGGATCCTTGGTCTGAATGAGCCCAAAGGGACGTTTTAGCTACCCAAGGCTTCATCACACCATGTTGGGGAAGAGATTCAGGAGCAGCAGCAGAACCTGACCTGCTGGTTCAGACCAGAGGCGCCTCTCCATCAGCACAGTGCACGCTGCTGGGGACAGTGGCGTCTGCTGTGCTGTGAGGGTCTCACAATGTATCAGCCTCCCGTGCTTCAGGCTGCCTTTGGGTTGGTAGATGCAACGCAGCCCTGTGGGAAAATCCAAACATCCTTAATTTTTACCCAGCCCTCATGGAGGATTCTCTTGGAATAGGCAAGAATTAGTGGTGGGATTGATGGGCACAAAGGGCACCATGGGCCCATACATGCTTCAATACTTCCATTTATGGTCCATCACCCACATGAGAGGTGCAAGGAGGGTCAGGTGGGCAGGGGGTGCCACGATGGCACTGAAGTTTTGCAATGCTTTGCTGGGGAGTGGCTGTAATCTCTGCTTTTAGGGAATTTTAAGTGACCTACTTGCAGCAGGAGTTGCATAATGGGCGGGTGGTTGTACAGAAAAAAGGATGAAGGTTCCATCAGTGGATTGTCCAGTCCAAAAGTCCAATCCTTGACAGCACCGATGAGCTGAGCACCACTGTGTTCACCCATTATGTTTTCTTTCCCTTGCAGAGTCGCCTTCCGGGCATCAAGGTGAAGTACCTGCTGGTGGTGTGGCTGGGCATCTTTGTGGGCAGCTGGGTGGCCTACATGCATTATTCATCCTATTCTGAGCTCTGCCGTGGCCACGTCTGCCGGATGATAATCGTGAGTGATGGTGTGGGGAAAGGGTGAGCTGTACCACGGGGAGCAGCTGTGGTTGCAGTGCCAGGGCTGTGTTGTGCTGGCTCCATCCCCAGCATCACACTGAGCTCGCAGGCTGGAGAGGTGACCTTATTCTGGCAGGGCGATGGCAAACTCACCTAATGAGATGGCAGAGGGAAGCAGGCCAAGGTAGCAGCATGTTAATGTCTGGGAGCTGGAATTGTGATGTCAGGACCTGCAGGCAGGCAGAGCATCGTGCCAGCACCCCCCAACCTGAAGCTGAGCAAAGGGGAGCAGCCGGACTGCAGGTGCACTTCTGTAAGTGCTGCTGTGCCCAACAGGAAGGGCAGACCCTGCACAGGAGCCCAGCTGGGGATGGTGGCCAAGCAGAGCTCCTTAGGACTGCTGCAGGTCTGCCCAGCCTGGCAGGGAGAGAGCAGAACAGCGAGGCTGTGCCTGGAAACACCTCGTTCATCAACCCTTCTGCAGAGAAGGGAGGCAGGAATTGCCATAACAACAGCAGCAATCGTTTAATTTGATTTTCTGCATGACTCCGACCGTGGGGTCTCATGTGCTAATTCCTGCTCTGAGCTTGGTGTTTAAGGCACCGTATCCAGCTGTGGCCCATGTAGGCAGGTCCGAGGGTTAATTCCTATCCACGCTGAAAAAAGAAACCAAACCATAATGAAAGGCAATAGATGCTGTGAATTTCTGCAGCTCCTCTTTCCAGCCTGAGGCTGTCGAGCCCGCGCTGCTGACTGCAGAGCTGCAGCCTCTCCCACCCCTGGATGCTTCCAGCTCACCGAGCGAGCCGCCCTGCCTGTGGACCAGAGCCACGGCCTGGACAGGGGCCAACCCATCTCCCAACACGGGCTGCTGCTCTGCTGAGAGCCTCCCGTGCATCCTCTCCATCACCCGGCTCCTGCTGGAGATGCCTGTCGCTTGGCAGCGGCTTTGCCTCCCAACAGCCCGCGTGGCTTTGCAATCAGATGCGCCCCTTTTAAAGAGCCGTTTTCTCTTGTATGAGGCTTGCATGAAATCAGAGGAAACAGGCTCACCATGGATGCAACGGTATTCATGAGAAACCCGCTCTTCTCTCTGCTTTCCCTCCCCAGTGCGACCAATACAAGAAAGGAATCATTTCTGGCTCCACATGCAAAGATCTGTGCGAGGAGCACAGCCTTCGCTTCCAGCACTGCCTCTCCTCCTCTCCCACCCAGCAGGTAGGTCTCTGCTCACTGGGGACGAGTGCAAGAGCTGAAAAATAGGAGCTGGCAACTGTCCTTTGGCCCCCAGCCACGCTGCTACTCCTCAATTGACACCAATCCTGGCCTTGCTCCTGCTCTCCCCTCCTGTCATTGCTCCCTTCTCCTTTGCTGCAGGTTTACGTCGGGCTCTGGAAGGAGAAGGAGGTGATCATCAAATGCGGCATTGGAGAGGCCCTGAAGGCAGACGGCAACCCGGACTCCGTGCCCAAGAGGGATGTGGTTCTCTTTGACAAACCGACTCGAGGGACATCGATGGATGAGTTTAAAGAAATGCTGCTGAACTTCCTAAAGGTGAGTTGCAGGGGGTCCCTCAGGCACCTGCTGCCCCCCCAGGCCGTGCACTCACAGCTCATCACTTCTCCACATCAGTTTCCCAACACTGAGCCCAACCACAGGGAGCTGAAGGAGCCTGATGCCATTTTTCTTGCTCTTTTGCAGTCCAACCTTGGAGATCAGTCCTCTCTTGCAGCCTTGGTGAGCCAGATCATCACCATGGCAGACGTGAACCGGGATGGGAAGGTGTCTTTAGCAGAGGCCAAATCCATCTGGGCGCTACTTCAGCTCAATGAGTTTCTTCTCATGCTCTCCTTGCACGAGAAGGAACACACTTCCAAGCTGCTCGGGTACTGCGGGGATCTCTACATCACAGAGAAGATCCCTCACAACTCCCTCTATGGAGCAGACATCCCTGCCTTCCTGCAGTCACTGCTGCCTGCTGCTGCCCACCAGCTCATCCACCAGTGGTTTGCACCAGCCTGGCCCCGGCGAGCCAAGATCACCATTGGGCTGCTGGAGTTTGTGGAGGAGATATTCCACGGGACCTATGGGAACTTCTACATCTGCGAGACCAGCTTTAGGAACGTGGGTTACAACGACAAATACGACTTCAAAATGGTCAACCTGAGGAAGGTGGCAACGGAGATGACAATCAGAGGGTTCCTCAAAGGGCGTCACTGTGAGCAGAACGTGGACTGTACCTATGGGAAGGACTGCATGGCCACTTGTGACAAGCTCATGAAGCAGTGCAAAAGCGACATGGTGCAGCCCAACCTGGCCAAGGTCTGCGGGCTGCTGCAGGACTATTTGCTATATGGGGCACCGCCTGACTTGAAAGAGGAGCTGCAGAAGCAGCTCCGAACTTGCATGACCCTCAGTGGCTTGGCCAGCCAGATGGAAGTGCACCATTCCCTCGTGCTGAACAACCTCAAGACCTTGCTCTGGAAGAAGATTTCCAACACCAAATATTCCTAATGGGGTTCAGAGTTTAGAATCTGAAATCCCAAAGTTCAGCCAAGGCTCAAAGGCCTGCTTCCTCATCCTCTCCCCTGCAGGAAAAATACACCCTTACCCAGGGAGTTCAGCATAGCTGCAGCGCCTTTGCTTTCATGAAAAGCCAAACATCTCGACTTCCACCACCCAAGCAGGATCATTGGTTGTCTGCACTGACAGCTGTGAAGCCGGGCTGAACAAGTCTGGGGGAAGGAGGAGGAAAGAGAAGGAAGCGGAGCCCAGCTGGATGCATCTGTTTCTTGATTAACAGGAAAGCAGTGCAGAAAGATGAGAATGAATCATTCATGCTGTACTTGTCGCATCTTATTTTGATGAACATCTCTGAAGTAAATAAAGAGCTTTTACGTGAAATCACACCACTACATCAATAGCGAAACAACAGCCTTTTAAGTACCAGCATTCTTGTGATTTAGAGGAAAAAAAAAAAGGTAGATTTTCAATTCAGGAAGTCCCTCCTTAAGCATCTGAATCATCTACCATGAGATCCAGCCACAGCTTAGGAAGTGGATAAGCTGCCTTTTCCACAGCAGAGAATCCTGGCAATTGTTTCACTGCTTTAAGTGCCTGACCCATGACAGTGATGCGATGGCTTTTGTGAGGATCTCCACCCAGCTGCTTCTGCCTGTAGTGTCAGACTGTCTGCCAGGAGGTACGCGGGCCATTCCCCCTTCACGTGCCAAGTTTGGAAGCACATAAGGCAAGAAGAGCTTAAAGGAAACCTAAGGGCTACAACCTGATTGGTTCTGACCAGCTACCGTATATTCTCCACGTGTTACTTCCCACAATGTTCAATCACACACACAAGGATAAGCCAACCTTTCAGTTTAATTCTCTAAGCTGGGTCACACCACTGCGGAGGTTAAAGATTAATGCCAGAATAATCCACTTCTTCTCCCATTATCAAAATGAATTTCCAGAGGATCTCTCAGCAGGTACCATTTGCTTGGCTGTGTGAATACTGCAGCTCTCTACCTGCACTCTGTTTCCTTTAAACGCTCAGTTGCAACCTTTCAAAACTTCAGGTAGGAGAGGAAGTTCATGCAGATGACCTCACGCATGCTCTGTTCCCAGCACAGTGACATTCCTGCTGGCAGTGTGTGCTGCTGCTCCTGCCAACAATTGCTTAGCAAAGTGGAGCATGTATCTGAAGTACAATCACTGAGAGGGAAAAAAATAATACATTTAAACAGTATATATATGGTCTGTGAAGGTAATCTGCAGTGTCACAGCTGCAAATTTATGGGCCCTTTGGAGGATAAATATCAGCATTTCCTTCTATTAATTCTATAGGATCATCATTACCTCTCACTATTATTTATGAAGGATATGTTTCAGTGTCAGCAGTGCTCTAAATCTAGCAGGCAGCTAGCACAGCTTGCTCCCTGCAGAGGAGTCAGCTCCACAGCATCATTCATCTGTGGTAAGGCTGATCATTTGTACGATTCCTGTGTGTTTGAAAGGTTGCAAGTCATTCAGTCTGTTGGAGCCAGCCACCCGTAATGCAGCGGTGATGCTGCAGTCAGGACTCCACCTCCAGGCACGATGCTGCTAAGTGCAGATCAGATCCCTGTGCCAACAGGGAAGGGTTGTTTGGTGGGGAGGGAGGACAAGAACTGGAGTACTTTCAGTGAGGCTTCACATAGCTATGCCCAGCAACATGCCTGTTGTCCCACGGCAACTAGTTCCACTGACAAGATCATTTCCTTCTGCTATGAGGAAAAGAAACCTAACAACCAAACCAAATCTCATTTTCAAGAAAGCCATTTTTCACTCTTGCATCTATTCAAAACCTTTAAACTCTGCTCTGACAAATGGCATTCCTACTGCATTTCATCCCCACTGCTCCCCTCCCCAAAAGCTATTACATAAAGCAGCAGGTAAGCAGCTAGAGATGGACAAACACATGTATTCTTTTCTTGCTTACCTACATCACCATAAATACCATCTTCAGGCATTTACAATGAGAAATTGTTCAGGAGAAGACAGCCCATGTACTGAAGGGAAATAGCTCGGACACTTTATTCAAATAAAAGACTTTTGACAAAACCCAGGACGTTACCATGTTATTACTCTGCACTCCCCATTAACAGCACTGGACAGACACCTGGGATTCAGACTTACCTCTGACTCACACATCCCAAGAGCATCAAGTTTCATTCATCACTAATACAATGCACAAGTGTTTTCAAACAAGTGATTATGGTTTACAAGCTACAGTACAACATGGAAGAGAAATGACTCAAGGCAAAGCTATTTTACATTGTAACGCCTCCTCCCAGCTTTCCACATTAGCTGGAAAAGGAGCAAGAGCCAGAACACCGAAAGGCTGACAGCCCAACATGAATAGATGCTGCTGCCTTAGCAGTGCAAAAGGTTTAAGTGCTAGAAGGGGAGTGAGGTAGGAAGCAAGCTTCCACACTTCATTAATTAAGGTTAAAAAAACCCAATCACAATTCTCATATCCACAAATATATCCTAGGGTGCATAGAAGCAATTCTGACCGACAGGTCAGAACTTAGCACTGTTCTTTATAAACCTTTCTTAGCCATGTGGTAAACGTGGTCAAAACAAGTGCTTCAGAACATGGGTGTGAAAACAGCACAAGCTGAGATTACTTGTAGGAAGGATTACATGCACTCGCATTGGCTGCAGCTTGCTTGAATCCATGTATGAATAAGATGGAAGTTTTCAGCATCTTGAAATGCTAAACCATTTCTTTTCCTGTAGCCAGGCTTGCTAGAAATTCTAGAACTTGAGCAGGATCTGAAAATCAAAAACACCCAGATGTTAGACAACAAAGTCAAATAAATGCAGCCCATAAAAGTTAAGCAATAAGGTCAACACTAAGAAAAGAATTAACCCATACTATGGAGACTCCCACAGTTTCACCATCCTGCAGTATTCAAGCTAAGGAATCATACTTCAGCCCAGAACAACCACATGAACCCCGCAAGTTGCACTCACTGAAATCACTGCGAGACGATGGAAATCTGAGTGTCTGAGAACCTGGGCAGACCAGATCCAAAACAGTGACAGAAAGCACTCAATAAATTAAGATTACTTTAGGAGGATTTTATGCCTTTACATAATATTCACAGCCTGGGATTGCTGCTCAGTCATGGGAATACAGTTAGTAGCAAATGGCACCAGGGAAATTTTAAGACATGCTATGCTTTACATGCAAAGGTCTTAAAGAGAGCCTCACCAGGCACTCACCATCCCCTGCAGGGCCTTTGATGTGAGTGCTGAAGGAAAAACACAACTCGCATTTCGGGGTTAAAAGAAGCCAGGAAACTTAAATGGAGGAGTTGCATCACAGTGCATGCCTCTACACATACCCATATTCCCAACCACCTTATTAGCATTCTTTTCCACCACCACTACTGGAAGGCAGTGCCTTTTCCCAATTAAATGGCTCATTTTGCAGCCAGCAGCCACCCGCTCAGCTAGCGACACCTCTGGCCCTTGTAATGCCCATTTAATGCTGACATTTTCCAACATTTAGCACTGCCAGATTTCATAAAGCTCTTAGTCACTGCAAAGGCTCGCAGTTTCACAATGCTGTGTGTAGTGAGAGCTTCTCACTTGCTTTAGAAACATCACCAGCACAGCAGATGCTCCCATAGACCACATCAAGCAAGGAATGACAGTGATGCACCAAACCTTTGCAGCACTCTGGTACCTGAGCTGCCCTAAAGGTCACATTTCCATGTCACCATGCTAGCACAAACACAGCAAAACCAAGCAAAAAAAAACCCAGTGGTGTTCAATCACATGCAATTGCATTTTCACATTTTGTCTGCTGTGTTAGAGCTCAACATCACAAACAAGGAAGCTGCATCTTGTCTTGAGGAGCAGGAGAGAGCACTCAGTCTTATTTCTTCAGTATCTCTCCACCACCATCTCACCATTCCACAAACTCGTGACACATCTCCAGCAGCATTCTGTTATCAAGACCATTTTGCTAACAGACTGAAGTCTAAGTCACGTTTCCAAGCAATGGCATAATACCTACCTTCTACATCTGAAGGAAACTGCCCGACAACTCAGATTTGTCCTCACATGTAACCACATGAAGAGAAAGCATCTTCATTTTTTTTTCCTCCTAAAAGCAAGCACAGTTTTCAAGACATTTCACAAGATGCTGACTGCACCTTCTTCACATACTCAGCACCTTTGGAAGTCAAGAAGTTGCTGACAGCGTTTAACAAATATTAGCAGAAGAAAGCAGTTTTCTCCCCATATGCTACATCACACCCAACTGCTTCCAGACCACGCTAGAATTGTCCACACTGCACAATTGAAGGTTAATGCTACAGAAGAACAGAGAAAGGTAGAAATATTTGTCAGGTCACTTGTCATTCCCGAGTGCTCACGGGTTTCAGAGCATTAGCAAAGACACAGCCTTTTCCTTTCTGCCACCTAATGACACAAACATGGCACTACAGCCATATCTGCAACACGACTGGGGCATGGATCTGTGTAATGCATGAGCTGCTATCCACTACAGCTCACCTCAGGTTCTTGAGACCTCTTCAGACCTTCCTGCCACACCACCTGCCTCTCTCTGAAAAAGAGCAGATAACATACATAGCACTGATGAAATCCATTCAGATATGCTCCAAAGCCAGCTATACGCTTTCTTTTTTAACGATGCCAAGTAATTGAAAGGTCCTAAAGAAAAGTGAATCTAGAAAGATGTGTGTATCTTTTTACATGCATGTCTTTTACTTCCAGACAGGAATAGGACTGGGGCTGTCAGCACACATCTCCCAGCGCTCAAACACCCACAACAGCTTTCTATTCTGCTACACCCTGATTTCATATTTAAGGGTAACTAAAAACTAACCCAACACAACAAGCCTGTATCTAAACAATGTCAGGCTATCAATCACTCTGAGTGCTCACCAGTTTCAGAGCAATCGAGCGTAGAACATAGCCTGTCCATCTCTGCCACCTAATGACACAAAGATGTCACAGCAGCCACCTTTGCAACGCCTGTGGCAGGAAGCAAATGAAATCAATGCAGAACAGAAACGAACCCGTTTAGATTGGAGCAGCTCTGTGCTAAGCACCGCTTACCTTCGGCTTTTCAGGAAGGTTTTTCATTGTGCCCCTTTGTCCTCTGCTAATAAGAGCATAAAGAAAAAGAACGCGATTAACAATGGATGCTGAGCCTACTAAACAATCCCTTTCCAAACTGTAACACTTCACATCAGTTCGGAAATCCCAAAGGTTAAAAGAAGCCAGCAAAAATTACCGCTTCTTAAACGGTTTCCTTACATTGACTCCAGTCTTTAAAGCCGACAAGGCTGCAGTTTCTCCCCCTCCTTCCCTGGAATCAAACCCCATCGCATGGCGGTGGCCTGCTGGTGCCCAGCCACGTGGCTGAGCGGGCCTCCCCCATCCGAGGCCCATTAACCTGGGTTAGAGGCCCATTACCCTCGGTGAGGCACGCAGCCCTGAGCCCCTCTTTCTCCCCCGCTGGGCCCACGCGGTTCCACCTCCCCACACACAGGAGCGGCCCGCGCTTCCACTCACGCTCTTCCCGTCCTCCTGCACACAGTCCTACGGGCCGCGGCCACAACCTCCCGACCCCGCCTGTCCTCGTTAAACAAACGGCGGCGGCGGCCGACCGGCCCATCCCAGAGCCGAGGCCTGGCTGCAGCATGGCGCCCGCGCCTGACAGAGCCAACAGCGGCCAGCAAAGTACGGCTGCACCTCCCCGGTAAAAGGCATCGCGTCCTCGGCCTGAGAGGAGCGGCCGTGCAGGCAGCGAGGCTTTCCCGTTGGCTCTTCGCAAGGAGCGCGGCCCGCAGCGCGACCTCAACACCCGCCGAGCGCCGCGCCGAAAGGCCGCTCCGCCTCCCGCCTTCCGCTTATATAGGGGAGGGCGGCGGAAGCGCATGGAGGACAATCCTCACTGCGCTTTGGCTCCCTCGAGTGCCCCCTGCTGGGCGGGAGGTCCGCATGGCGAGGCCACACAGCACGGACAGCGAGACGAGGGACAGGACAACACCAGGCCCAGCGCTGCAAGGCTGCCCTAAGCACTCCCATAGGGGCACATGGAGAGTTAAGGGCAGCACTGCCCTTTTCCTGGCAGTCCCCTGCAGTTTCTGAGCTCCCATGGACGGCCCATGATGCCCTGAGATCCCCAGGCTGGGAATAGTCACCAAACCTTTATCCCCTCATCCTGTTTCTGTCAGAAGCTTCCCCACCTCCCCACATAACAGGAAAAAAAGGAATAGGATCAAAGAACCCTTTATTTGTGGTGTGTGATACAAATGGCTTTGCAGCATTTCACAACGGGAAGGTCGCGGGACAGAAGTGCTCCTCGCAACCACAAACCAGCACAGAGCTGGCACTGGCCCTGCTCCATCTCTTAGATCAATTGCTCCGGGCTAATTCTTTTTGAGCTGGAAATGTCCCTGTGTGACACACAGCCCAGCTCTGCTGAAAGCCAGGCTGTGTGACGCCATGGGTGCAGCACTGTAGGAGTGGAGCAAGAATGCCCAACTCCAGCATGGAGATGAGCCTCCATGGTCAGGCCTGGCCTCCAGACAGCACAGGGCGGCTCGTATCACCCTTCTCTTGGCTCTGCAGCCCCTGGAAGACCTCAATTTGCTTCCTCTTGTTCTTGGCGCGGATGATGGTCATCTTGAAGAGCTTGCAGTAGAGCTCCATGGCGGTGGGGCTGTCGTCATTACCAGGGATGGGGTAGGTGATGAGGCACGGGTTGCAGTTCGTGTCCACCACCCCCACCGTGGGGATGTTCATTTTGGCAGCATCCCGGATGGCCACGTGGGGCTCAAAGACATTGTTGAGGCTGCTGAGGAAGATAAGGAGGTCGGGCAGGCGGACGCCGGGACCGAATTGAATGTGGGCATTGGTGAGCAGGCCGCCCTGCCAGTAACGTGTGTGAGCGTACTCCCCACACTCCCGTGCTGTGCTCTCAATCAGGTGGCAGAACTGCCTGTTGCGGCTGACGAAGAGGATGATGCCTTTGCGGTAGGCGATGTGGGCGGTGAAATTGAGGGCCAGCTGGAGATGCTGCATCGTCTGATCCAAGTCGATGATGTCCTGGTCCAGCCGGCAGCCAAAGATGTAGGGCTCCATGAACCTGCAGGGGTGGAGGGTGGGTGACACGCAGGGCTACTGGCATCAAGATTTCCAGTCCTAAAGAAACCTTCCCAACTGCCTGCTGATATCAGAGGGTCGTTTGAGTTGGAAGGGCCATCTGGTCCCATTGCCCGCACTGAACGGGGACACCCACAGCTCCATCAGGTGCTCGCAGTCCTTGCAGCTTGACCTTGGGTGTCTGCAGGGATGGGGCACAATCTCCTCACTGGGCAACAAAAAAACCCCCAGCCCCGTATCCTTACACCCAGTCTAAGCCTCCCCTCTTTTAGTTTGAAACCATCTCCCCTCATCCTATCACAACAGACCCTGCTAAGGCAGTCCCAGCCCCGGTTTGGTGCTGCCTCCAAAGGCTCTTGTGCCCTACAGAAACACAAGAGTGGGATCACAGAGCGGGTTCACTCACCGATGCCGACATCCCTTCTTGTGCCCCAGGTGCACTCGGGCATCGAAAAGATCCTTCAGGGAGAAGAGCTCCTTCACGTTGAAGAAATCGGGGTGTTGGAGCGGTTCGGTCAGCAGCTTGTCCTCCGGGTCTGGGGGAAGGGAAGAGAAAACGCTGCAGCCCAACGTGCCGACATGAAGAAGGGAAGGGCCGGGGCTGTGCCGCACTCACCGCGGGGCCGAGCCGCTGCCGCCGTCAGTGCCGCCGGGGCGGGGAGGCCGCTGTAGAGCCGCGGGGCCGCTGCGGGGAGAGAAGCAGAGCGGTCACCGGGCGGGGCGGGCACGGCTGTGCGTGGCTAAGCACGGCCCTACCCGCTCACCCGCCCGTAAGATCCGCGGCGCCGCCATCTCTGTGCCCGAGGAAGAGGAAGAGGAGCGGAACCTTCCGCTTCCCCCCCGCCCCTACGGCTGTTGCTTGGCAACGCGGTCGCGCGTCTCCTCATGGCACAGCCGCAGCCCGCGGAGGGCCCCGCGCCCCGCACCGGCCCTTGGGTGAGCAGCACGCTGCCCCAACGCTTCCTGCAGCTCTCCGGCTTCCGCGGCTACGGGTGAGCCCCTACATGTCTGTAGTCCCCTCCCCTTCCCATCCCCTCTGCCCTGTGCCCGCCTTGATGCCGTGTGTCCCCGCAGGCAGCCGGAGCCGCACCCGCTGTACCGGACGAGCAACCAGGAGTACGGCCGCAGAGCGCCCACGGCGTACGAAGTGCCGGTAGGTGCGAGCCCACAGCCTTAACGGGGGGCTGCCTTCCTCCCAGGGCACAGCGAACCTTTCTCCTGCCCAACAGCTGACCGGGGTGGGGGATTTTGGCAACCCCACCTCAGGCCCGGCGGCTCTGAGCCACCAGGGTTCCTTGGTTTCAGTCTGTCCCATCACAATGAACTCCCGGAGGGCCGTTGTGATGAAGTACCTTTAGAATGCTGTCCGAGCTCCTGCGGGCTCTATTGGTGTCGGTGCTGAACACACATCTTGTTTCTTTCTCCTTTTCCTGTGCAGAACTCCTACCACGTCACCTCGCACGCCTTCTCAGACACCCTGGCACAGCGTGGTATGTACCGGAACGACGGGCTCAACACCTCTCTGGAGAAGAGCCGTGTCACCGGCCCTGCCAACTTCATCACCCCTTACGACACCCTCAACTTCCACCCCAGCTACAAAGTCAGCGGGCCCTCGCATTGCTGAAGCAGAATGAAACCATTTCAGTTTATTGCCGGCTGCTTAGTGAAAAAAATAACTCCCTCCCCACCTAAAAAATCAGGGAAACGACAGCACCGACCTTACCCCAAACCCACTGCTAAGCCTCATTGTGGAGCCCCACGCACCTCTGGTTCGGTTACAGCCATGCCTGCTGCCCCCAGGCTGCAGGTTATCTCTCCTGAAAGCAGTGGTTTGTCGAGGGCTGTGAGAAGGAAATTCAGCCTGTAGGCCAGCTGTAGCCTTGTGGGCGTCCTGAACCTGCAGAGCTGTTTCAGAGCTGTTGTCTTAATAAAGAAACACATGCAGGAAGCCACAACACATGAAGTGACTCTGACAATTATCTCTAAGGGGAATGAAAGGGGCCCAGAGTGTCAAAAAGAGCTGACGGGGCACAGCGAGCAGCAGCAGGATAACACACAGGTTCATGCAGTTAAAAACGGTTAAGCTGGAATTTAATGAGAACTTTTCCTCCTGAACACAGTAAAGAATCTTTCAGCTTGGTACACAGTGCGACAAAATAGCTGCCTTAAAGGTTAACCGGCAGGTTAAAGGTAACAGTAGAACCCCCCACAACACACTTCAAACTCTAGGATGTGTTGTTTTCCTAACAGGACTCCCTGCTTGTTAAGGCCTCGTTTAGCTTTGGAGGAAGAACAGATGACTCTGTTTAGCTAAAGTCATTGAACATCTGGAGTCCAAAACTGAACAGCCTGCCATCAGGCCTGTGTTTTGTGGTGGGTTCAAGCAAGCTTAACAAACACTTCAAGCCCTACATTGCAATTCATTTAGTTATTTCAAAGGCAAAACCAGCCAAGTTCCAAAAACACACCAATATGAACAAGTGAACACTGGGCACAACAATGGGCCTGAAAAGTTAACTTCTTAAATATTCAACGCACTGAAATAGGTAAGCAACCTTCTCTCACTCGCTGCTACTCCTCCGTTAGACTCTAGGTAATGCTTTGGGTTTCTCTTCTCTTTCTTCTCCTGCAATGAGAAGTAACATTAAGGGCAGAATTAATGCAAACACTCGTGTCAGTTCTACAAATACTTCCATCCATAGGTTTATTTTTTCCTGCAGGTGGAATAATTTAGGGATGGGGCTCTCAGAAATATAACCTTAGTGGGTTTTGTCACCTATTTTCCATCTCTTTCCATACTCGATGTAAACCATCACCCTCATGTAACCTGCATCCTGTAATGTGTTGGGGTAACGTTACCCCATGTGCTCCACTGAGGTTGGCTGAGAAGGGAGTAGTGTGTGAGCTCTGGCTGCAGCCAGTCCCGAGCATATATGTTAATATAGGAAACTGAGAGATGGAGTGCTTCTTCCTTTTATATAAAGCAGTCATGAGTTGAAACAGGTTCCTAAAGTAGCAGCCAAGAGCTGCTTATAAAGAATGAAGGCAGTCCTCCTGGGCCCCTGAAGTTGAACCCCAAACCTGAGTTCATGGCTCTGTCCCTGTATATACTGCCCAAACTGCATGAATTAATTCCCTGTTAGGGCTGAAATAAGGATGGTGCTCAACCAGTGTCTTTTTGTCCATCACTGGAGAAGCCAAAACTGGGTCAGCTGGCTGGCTGAGAAGAGGATTCTTCTTCTTGTTATTAAGAACATTCCTGTAAATGGCCACGTCACTTAAGATCTCATTCACAAGGACATCACACTCTGCTGTCCCAGGGGACAACGGCCTCAGGCTGCTGGTAGCTGAGAGAACAGGATGAGGAGCAGCTCCCAGGTTCAGCTAATGCAAACTGGATTGACTCCGAGGGGGGGGAACATCCTTCACTCACAGGTGATGCTGACATGGATAAACTGCATCTCTGCACTACAGACAGGAGGGGAAAGCTGTAACACAACACACTGCTCACCCATGATGAAGACACAAAGCACACGAGCACTCTGGCTTCACGGTCCACGGTCAGAACCCCATTTATTAAACATTATAAACGTATCAATGTACACCATTTCCTATATACAAATCAAGTTTTATCAATTAATTTTTTTAAAAAAAAGTGCTGCTTGAAATTAGCTTGTATTTAAAGCACAAGGTAATCAGAATTGCATCTTCACTGGAAGTGAATCAGTTCACAAGTAGTACTGAGAGACACAGACACACCAACAGGGGCACAAGACACCTCTGTAAATCTTGAGGTTGGGTTAGTGAAAAACACTGAAAGACATCCAGCTTATTTCATACAAATGGTACACGGTGCTTCCACCAATGCTACTAAATACGGTTTAATCCTTTGAAAGCAAGGTACTCGGAAACATCCTATTTGAAAATACAGCCTATTCACCTATCCCAAACAATAATGCCCGAATCCTGCAACCGAATCAAAGCAGACACCAAGACGTGCCTGTGCAAAGGTCCTGCAGGCATGAGCTAAGTAAAAAACCACTTTTCTAACGTATCCTACCACAAAAATGAAGTGAGCCAGCAGTGAACTCCTCCACCAGCCAGCCCAAGGACTACAAAAAGGTGGCCTGACGATAAGAAATGCCAAGTGACCGCTATAAGTATGTTTAAAATGCAACTGCACGACAGTATAAACACACAAAGGATGTCTTCTATTTCTCTACATGCCACAGTTCCTTTTTCTACTCTATGCTACGCTGCAGTTTGCCAATACTCTGCAAATGCAATCCCATCTGGAGATATTAAGTGATACTGGATTCTTGACTGCTTTCGCTCCATTTCTGAACGTTAAGGCCAGCCTTTAGGAAGACTGCTGAAGTGATTAAGAAACGAGGTGAGCCGAAATGGTAGCCTGGCTTAGAAGCTCAGTAGAAGACTGAATAAAGAGTGCATCAGATTGATTCACAGGACCAGGTGCAGGAACAAACTACTCAGAGGACTTCATTAGACACAAGTGAAAATGAAAGAACCAGTCAACAGTTTCAATTCACACCTTTTGGATCTTTCAGTGGAGCTGGTGTGGAACACTTCCATCACGATATAAAAGCATTACTCGAATGCCATTTAAAGTCAGTTCAAATAGAAAAGACAGTAGTGAAAAATTGCTTTATTCTGGGTGCTGGAAAAAAAAGAGAGAAAACTCTCTAAAGTATGAAAGAACAGTGCTGAAAATATCCTTGGCGTTTCTGCTGGGGACTTCCTACAGCAAATATAGCTTTGCTCTATTGCACAAAAATTGTAAATGGAAGTTCACAGCAATGTAACATCTTAGAAACCACGTCTGAAAAAGAAAAGTAAGGGCACTCAGTTGAAGAAAGTTCATTTGGAAAAATCCAAACGCGGCGCTGGGTAACTGCAGGGCATCAGAATTAGACTCAAGGGTAAGGAGGAAATTGTTTCAGCCTTGCAGGCCCAGCTACACCCAAGCCTAGTGACATCCACAGTTGTCTGAACAGACACTCCTTCACTTTGTTCCAACTGCAATTGGGCTTTGAATCATCTGCTAGCAGGAGGTTCTCAGCATTCCAAAGGTGCTTCCCGTGGCCACTGCGGTCGCTGTACGGGGGATGAGCAGACAGACTGACCCTCTTTTGCTTGCCTGGATTTGCCTTTGGATCTTCATAGCCAGATCTCTGCACCTGCAGCTGCACCAGCTCTGCTGGAGTTCTGCTTGGTGAGTTCACTCCGCAGTCCCTGGGGACACAGGATTGTCCTAAGGCAGCTCGAGTGTAAACACATGGCAGGCAGTGAGCTTCCAAAGCACTGCGCTGTCAGTAATTGCTGTGTTTGCCTGGGATCTCCTCACAGACTGACAAATAACTGACAGGTTTCCTTTGAACCACGATTAGAAGCCTCATAATTTAAAGCACGATTAGGCGGCATCTCCTTATCTACAAAAGCTACAGCATTCTGTAGTAACGTAAGCACTAAAAATCATTATAAAAAAATACTTCCTTAGAAGGCTTTAAATAATTTACAAAATTCTACAAAACCTAAGCACGTTTATCCACAATATCCCTGTTATATAGAAGCATTTTTCACCTTAGTGTGTATATGATAGGCATTTATCGCCTTCTCCCACCATCTCTCATGTCACAAGTTCTATTAAGGGAATGACAGTGATAGTTATTTTCTAAAAAGACTTACTGTGGGAGGACAAATAAAAAGTGTACTTACTTATTGGATACCTTTAATTTCATGAGGGAATCTGGGCTGTCCCCTGCTGGTGTGTCAGTACATTTCGTATAATCCTTCTCTATAACTTCCTGCCCTTTGTCTGGTTCACCATCAGGTTCCCTATTCTGCAGGACTTTGCCTTCCAAACTGGAGCTGGATACCTGAATTTCTGACTGCCTGTCACTGTCCTGGCAGGTAATGCCTTCCTTCTCCACGCACATGTGCACACTGTTACTTGCACACGCTTCTCCACTAGCTTCATCTGCTCTTACTGCTGTCACATTTAGCTCCTGCGGTGCACAACCCACACGTGGATCTGGCCTGTTGTCCTGCTGGTTATTCTCTCCATGACCACATATGTGTATACTCTGCTGGCATGTTTCTTTGCTAACGTTATCTGCTTCTACCACTGCCATACTCTGCTGTAGGAGTGGGGGACCGACATTTGAATCTGCCCAGCTGTCTTTGTGGTTATCTCCTTCCTCAGTCCCCATCTGTACGTCCTCAGCTTTGTTTGTTTCTCCGCAAACCTTATCTACTTGTCCTGCTGCCACACTCTGCTCCTGTGAGGGGAGATTCAGACGTGAATCCATGCGGTCTCCTGCAGCAGCAGCCTTTTTGCAGCCCTCTGCTTCTTTGATATACAAAGGAGCAGCATCTGGTCTTTCACAGGTTTCTGTTACATGGGGACCTGACACTTCCACAGTGAGCTTCTGAGAAGAGCTAGATTCTTTTATTGCTGTCTTATTCTCCCCACTACATTCACCTTTTGGCAGCAGGGCTCCTTTTTCCTGCTTAAGTACATTGGTAACCTGGGAAGCTACCTCTGTTCCTGATGAACTGCACTGGCTGAGCAAATGCTCTGATTTCTGCTTTTTGTTCAAAAGCATGGATTTCTTCCTCTCCCGAGCATGTTTCAGACCTGCAATAAATTTACTCGAAATCTTTAATTGAAAGGTGTTCTTTCTTTTAGACCTAGGCTTTGCATTGCTTACTTTTTGTCTTTTACGACCTTCATTTTTCCTGGTTTTAGGTGGAAGTTTTTTCTGCACAGGCTTTGTATTAGGGACATCCTTTTTACCTCTTGCTTTCCCAGGTAACTCACCAGCAGCAACACCTTTAACCCCCACCATTCCTTGCTTAGCTTTTGACTGACCAGTAGTATTAAAAGAAACATTCTCTGCAGAGGAAGCAGTTTTCCCACTGTCAAGTAACATTGCACTTTTCCCTTCGGTTCTCTGAGAGCTCTTCAGCTCATCTGTCTGCTGAGAGCCCTTAGTCTTTTTAGTCTGCAAGAAGTCTGTCTCATTTTCAACCGACTGTTGCTTCACTTTTCCTTTATTTGCAGTTTGTTTGGTCAACAGGTCTAGAGTTGCCTCATTTTTTTGCATCTCTGAATTGCTTGCAGAGTCTTTAGCCTTTTCTGCCAGAAATTTCCTAATTTCTTGTTCAATGCTGTCATCACTATCCACTGAACTGCTATCATCAGTGCCTAACGCAGCTGTGGAAGAACATTTTCTATTTTTAGCTATCTGCAGGTTATTCTGGTTTGAAACGGGTTCAGGTTTACACCCTTTTTTAAGCTGTAAATCAAACTCTACGTTCTTCATGGCTTCCGGTCTTTCACTCAAAAGGCTGACATTTATGTTATCTGGATGACTGCTGACTGCATTCTCTTTCACAGCTTTTCTAGATTTTGAGGGGCAGCTTTTCAGTAGCACGGGATTTTTACATTTCCACTCACTTTGCTGAAGGTCACTAACCTCATCCAGCAGCTGACTGTCTGTCTCGGTACACACGACTCTTTTCTTGCATTGAGATTTCTGGTCCTTAGACTTTTTCTTTAATTTTCTTTTAGATCGTAAAAGGTCCTTAATAGCACTATCAAGGTCCTCATCGCTATCCAGAGAACTGCTCTCATCATCTGAACCCTCCCTCTCTTGAGTTCGGATAGTCTTTTTCACAAGCTTTCTTGAGCCACTCTGAACCTGCAAAAAAGGATTTCCAGAATCCAAGGCCACACATTTGCCAGCAGATTCAGACAGCTCAGTTGATGTCGACTGCTGCTGCTGCTCAGTCTCATTGCTACTGGGCGTCTGAGCACCACAGAGTACTTCAGGGCTGGTCAGGGTACCCTCCTGGAGCACAGGAACTTTTGAGTAGTTATCTGGCTGAAAAAATCCCATCCCCAGCTGTTCGGATGCTTTTGATGCACCCTGCTTTGCCATTCTGCCTTCCCTTTTAAGTCTCTTTTTACGATTCAGCGATAGTTTCAGTGTTTTGGGAAAAGAAGGCTCAAGGGTACCAGCGAGGCTGTTTTGATCAGGCGGCAAAGGCATCTGGATCGAGTGTGACAGGCCAGGAGGCTTTGTTACAAGGCTTTCTGACTGTGCTTTCAGAGCCAAAAAAGCCCGGATTTCTTGCTCTATGCTATCATCGCTGTCCACAAGGCTGCTGTCACTTTCACAATGGGAGGATGAGAGAAGCTGGGGAGAAAAGAAGGAATCTGCAGCGAGGGATTTGCTGTCACTTCCCATTTGGGATGGCATGATTGTTTTGGAAATATCAAGAATAGCTTCTGCACACATGAGTTCTGCAGATGTGTCTGCTCTGCAAGAAGCCTGCAATGTGAGCTCGCAAGCAGCAATCTTGTTTTCCGGAGGTACAAAATGCCTGGCTTTTTTCAGTGGTTTAAACAGCCTGTTAAAGTCATTGCTGGAGTCTTCTAATTCCGTTGACTTTGAATTAATTTCTTTCCTCTTGTTGCTCGTAGGGCTTTTACAGGTTTCTGGTGAGGCACTTTTTGTTGAGCTAATTGTCAGGCTTGTTGAAATGTCCGCTATACCCTTTGTATCAAGTTGTTCCCTTTGCAAAGGGACACAGTCCATTGTGTGACCTGCCTCTTTCCTGATCTTCTCCAGCTGATAAAGCTGAATGGCTTCTTCAATACCATCATCGCTACTCGAGTCGGATGCGTGCATGCTCTTATCCACAAGTGCTTCCCTAGGTTCCCAGTAGTTAGTTCCACCTTCTCTAGTTTGCTGCAGTAACCAGGGCTGGCTGGCCGCTTCTAGATAAGCTCGGTCCACTTGGTTGAAATCACCAGGCATTTCCTGGATTTTAGACTTCAAACACTTGGGTTGAGTGCTGGTTTTCCGTAGCTTGGGATGGTGTCTCAAGAGGAGCGCGTTACAACCTCGCTTCACAGCGCCGCAGTTAGTTTTGTTAGTGGTTTGTCTGTTGCTTTTAAGGACAGATCTCACATGGGAATCTTTTTTATCCTGCCCCATTACACATTTGCTAATTCCTTGTTGCTTCTTCTCATTCAAGAACTGCACAATTTCAGCTTGTATGCTCTGTTCGAAAGAGTCATCACTGCTGATGCTTTGAGGGGAAGCAGGCTGTAGTCTTTTACCAATTCCAAGCTGGTCAGAAAAGTACTCTTCAGAGAGCATATCTGCTTTAAATTTCACAGGGAGAAGGCTACCAGACATTTTGTTCTGGGAGAATTCTCTTTTAAGCCTTTTGTCTCTGGTTATGTTATCAGAACACTCTGCATTCCTCTGTAACGACTGGTCACTTTTACCTTTTGCTTTCAAGTACTCTTGAATAGCTTCCTCAATACCTCGGTCAACAGAATCGTCACTATCAGAATCAAGCAAGAGAGTCCCAAACTCCACGTTCTCTTCAGTGTCATCTGAATCAGCAGGACAACCCCTCTTGGTGTATTTAGGATGCTTCTGGAGCAGCGTGGTGCTAGATGCAACCTTATTGCTCGTGCCTTTTTCTCCCTTTTGTTTCTTCTGCATAATACATTCACACTCATTGTTCATACCCAAGGGAGGCTCTTGACTTTGCAGGCTGTTTATGATCATCTGAACTTTTGCATGTACGGAGGTTCTGGCGACACTCCCTTCAGACTCAGAGAAGCAAACAGGGTATCTACAATTCCTCACTGGTCCAAAGGATTCCCATTGCGCCTGAAGAGCTACCAGAGGAGAAGCATTCATAAGGAACATTCTAGCAGACAACTGCAAAGCCTGCGATGGGGAAGGTTTTCAGACTGGTCTTTCTTCCATCCTATGATAAAAAAGGAAAGAAAATGCTTTTTATTACATGTCATGCTTCTAAAATTTCCATGTAAGAATACTTGGTAACACGAATTGTAAATTATTAACACTCAGATTAACTGTGCCAGATAATCACAAGAGCTTCTGCTCAACAACCCCTAAAATGGTAAATTCTGTCATTACTGTCACTAAGGATAAGACACAACACTCATCATTTGTGGTTTCCAGTGCTGCTGCAACAACTGCAATCCACTTCAGGTAAGCATCTTTGCTTCTGAAAGTCCTCCTATGTTTTCCATTGAAGGCCACGCACTCTTTGGATAATGTTCCCAAATAACCCTGCATTGCCAAGACCCATAGAATAAATCCTGCTAATATTTCAGTGCACAGGTGCCCGGGACCTCCCTTTTAAGCTAACATTCTGATATTCTGCATTGAACTGGATGGCTGCTGCACTATGGCTGCAATGCAGGACTGGGGTTCACTTTCATGTCACTCCTTGGGGCCACAGCCAGCACCCCAGTGGCACCGACACACCACAGGGATGTGCACTAATGGCACCTGTATTTATTTACCACCTCTGATGTTGAAACACGACCAGCTGCCTTTGGAGAAAGAGCACAGCAATAAAGAGCTCTAGAAACACACTGCGAAGACATGGATAGAATCACAGAATTGCTCCAGTTGGAAAAAACCTTCAAGATCATCGAGTCCAACCACAACCAACCCGTATCACCTTAACTCTACCAAGCCTACATTCAATCATAGCCCTGAGCACCACATCCTAATGGATTTTAAACACATCCAACGATGGTGACACAACCACCTCCCTGAGGATCCTATTCCTTAACAACCCTTTCTGTAAAGAACTTTTCCCTGATGTCCAACCCGACCTGCAACCTGAGGCCGTTTTCCCTCATCCTGTCACACGACTCCACGGCAGCCCAGCCGTGGCAGACGGGATAACCTGCTAGAAGGCAACTCAAAGAACCATCACTGAGCGTCCGGGCTCCTTCCCGCCTGCAGCACCCGCAGCTTCTCGGACACCGCGCCGGGCCCTCACCGCCTCACACCGCCTCCACAGCCCCCGACCCCGCAGGGGGAAAGCCGTCCCTTCCCCAGGCTCGGCACGCAGCGGGGGGGCGCGAAGGGGCTCCTTATGGGCTCCGTGAGGGGAAGCTTCCCCGGCGGTCCGCGCACAGAAGGGCCGAGCAGGACGCGACGGGACGCGCAGAGGCCGCGGGGCCGCCCGCCTTCCGCCGCCCGCCCAGGCCGGGCCCCGCCGCGCCGCCATGGTTCCCTTCCCGCCTTCCGCCGCCCTCGGCCGGGCCCGGCTCGGCCTGAAACCGCCGCGCAGCCCTCAGCGCTCACCTGCGGCCGCCGCCTACCTCCGCCGCGGGGGGAGGCCGAGCAGAAGGGGGCGGTGGCGGCGGCGGACCCCCGAGCTCGGGCTCGACGCTCCGTTCCGTGCGGGAGGAGCGGGCGGCGCTTCCTCCACTGCCCCGGGGAGCGGGAGGCATGCGCCGCAGGGCCCGGCGCGGAGGCGGAGGGCGGACGGAGCGGCGCGGTCAGCGGCTGCGGGAGGAGCGGGGCGGGGAGGGGCCGGGCCGGGATGGGGCGGTGTGAGGAGGGAGAGCGGAGCTGGAGCGGGCCGTGAGCCTTCCAGCAGAGAAACAACTCCGTGCATCAGCACAACGCCGGCCGGCCCACAGCTTCGGGATGAGAAAGTAGAGCAGAGTTCAGACAGCCGACAGCGCGTCCTTCCTTCCCACGCTGAGGTTCCCACGCGGCGGAGCTGCGGAACCTCGAGCGGCACAGCGGGACTCAGCCGCCGTGCTGCAGCATCGAGCAGCTCTCGGTCCTGGTGTCCATCGGATGGCAGGCTGACACCCCAACCCCCCGCTGCCGCCTGCCTTCCCGTGGCCGGCTCAGCCTCCATCCACGCTGCTGCTGTTGCTGGAGCTTCGTCTCTTATGGGAGTTTTTGTGCTCACTTTGCAGCAGTGCTTCACAAACGTGGGGCTGAGCGTTGAGGAATGCATTCCCATCTGCTTTCGCCCCAGAGATGCTTGCTTTGGGAAGAACGAGGCAGAAGGAATCATGCTTTTTCCTCCTCTTAACTCCTTTCCAGACCTGGCCTGCTTTTTGGGGGGGGAAGTGGGGCAGGACCATACCAGGCACAGTTACAGACTCAGACTGATTTATCTCCTGCTTTTACAATACATTAAACAGCTGACAAGACCTTTGCCTGTGCTTTATTTTTTCCCTTTGGGATACGTGGTATGCTTTTATATCCCACTATGTGGTATGCTTTTATATCCCGAAATGGCTCGCTTGAACAAGGCTGCTGCAAACAGCACAGCCAGCATCTGTGTGCAGAGGGAACAATGAGCCGGCTTTTCCTTAGCTGCAGAGTTGCAACCTGGAGGTGAGGAAACCTTGCTCCGTGTCACCATGTTCCTCCTAATGCCACTCCAGAGGAAAGAAAGGGCTCTTGTACTCACGTATCCTCCCAGGCCAAGTCGATTTGCATGCGAATATGCTTTTAAAAAACAAAGTCGAAGCTGCGGGCAGCAACCTGATAGATGTGCTTGTGCACAGGGTTGCTGGGAGGGGAAGGAGGGATGTTGGCTGCTGGGAGCTCGGCTGTCACCAGCTGAGGTGGCATTCGGTGGCTCTGCAGAGCAGTGGTCTCCTTTCAGCTCGAAATGAACAGGGAGCTTTTCCCCCAGGTCCCATTAGAGACGATTTGTCTTCCTGATCCGTGATCTTTGTGGAAATGAGAGCAGTGGTCCACACGTCCCTGCTGGGTGGATGACAAAGTCACCAGCACTAATTGGGCCCCTTGTTAGGGGATGGCAGGGAAAACGTCCGTGTTTTCAAAATGAAATGTCCTCCCTGACCTCAGGATCTGCGCATCCCATTTGCGGCTTATTGCGGGGGATAGGGATGGGCTCTCATTAGAGACAAAAGCTGCTGTGGTTCTATCAAGGCTGAAGCAGGAGCTCAGGCGATGGATTTCTTTCTTTCTTTTCCTTTTTTTTTCTTTTAATCCAGAAAGAAAAAAAAGGGACGAGATTAAAACCGAAACAATAAGAATGAAAGGACTCACCTCGCAGCTCTTCCTGTTGTCAGGAGACCTGTGGATTCAGGGCCAATTACTGCTTTCACACGGAGCCGTGTTAATGCCGGCTTCATTGCCGTCGGTGGTTTGTGAGTCAGTGTGCCGCCAGCTGGGGGCATGGGGACAGAGAGAGCCACAGGTTCTGCAGCCCTTTTGGTTGCAGTTTTGTGTTTCCCGAACGTGCCTTCAAGTTTGGGGGCAACATAGATCCATTAAAGTGCAATCGGGTTGTGTCCATGAGGCTTTTGGTGGTGGGGAAGGATGTGGAGGGAGTGCGGGCTGGAGCTCAGCAAGTGTTTGGGATCCACAGTCACAAGCTTCAGGAGCTCCAAGGCTTTTGTTAAAGAACTCGTGCCTTTAAATAAATGGCGTGGGCTGCATCTCTTTGCTTAGAAATGGGGGGCTCCAGGACTTGCTTCCCTCTTGCATGGGTTTGCTCGTGCTGTGAGCTGCAGTAGCGTGCGGCTGGGTTATGTAGTAACGTGGTAAATCGGAGAGTGTAGTTGTTATTTAATAAATGCCAAGGAGACTCATGAGGCCTTGAAGTTATAATAGAAAGATCTAATTTAGAAAGAAAGGAATAGAGATGCCTGTGAAAATTGCCAGCGTGCAGTGCTGGGTATTGAACATTTCTGTTTGCCCCGTGAGCAGAGCTGTGCTGTGCAAACAGCATTGTCAGCAGGGGAAATGGCACCGAGACTGAATGGAGTCACATCTGGAGAACTTCCTATTCCTTCCTGACCGCTGCACTACACGGAGCTGAGCATGTCTGGGGGCCTTTTCAGCCTCTGGGTTGTACAGAGGGGAGTGGAAAGTGTGGGAAGGCCCTGGGTGGGAGCACTGAGGGGCACACAGACACAAAACCCTTCTCTCTTTCTCTCTCTTTCTTTCTCTTTTATTTTTTAATGAGCCATTTGCAGACTTTTCCCCCAGCGACACTTTGATTTCAGTCACAATCAGGGATATAAACACAGGCATTAGGTACCAGCAGCCATGGTGGAAGGTGATGAAAAGGGTCTGTGTGCTTCAGGATGGACTGGTTAAAGGGCAGCCTCAAACGTTGGACAGTTGTTGTCCTCACTACACAAAGAAAAGCCGTAATGAAACTGAAGTGCTGCGGTTGCTGTATATTTCAAAGGGAAACTTACGCGTTGACTGTGTGCCAAAGTTGCTGGGAGCTTTAAGGGGATGAAGGGAGGAAAAAGAAATCACCGTGTGCACTCCAGCTCCCCTCATTACTCCTTTCATTTCAGATTGGATATTAGGCAAAATTTCTTCTCTGAGTGAATGGTGGTGGGGACTCCACCTCTCCCTGTGCAGCCTGTGCATCCCTGGAGGTGTTCCAGAACCACAGAGGTTTGGCACTGAGAGGCATGGTCAGTGGGCATGGCGTTGGGTTGGGGTTGAGCTTGGGGATATTAAAGGTCTTTTCCATCCTTAATGAGTCTATAACTACTGCTCTGCTGACTTCTGCTAAGAGACAGCAATTCCTGAAATGCCCATGTATTTCCTCCCCTGGGTCAGTGGAGCAGAACTGCTTCTGCCATGAGTGTGCATCCTGCATGGGTACAAATGAGGGTCAGGAGAGTGGCCTCCTTGAAAGCCTTCATGTGTTTCCATGTAAATTCAGGGCTTTCATACCCCTGGGTTTAGGAAAGTCTCAAACTTGCATTGGATATCAGAGCTCCATCAGCTCTGCCCATGATGTGCTGCTGTGACTGATGCCCACATGCAGCCCCCGCCCAGCCCACCAACCCTGAGCATCTTTGCATGTAGGGAAGATTTTCAGATCACCTCCAAGGAGTGCTGTCCATTTTTAGCACTTACGGACTCTCTTGGCTGCAAAGAACTGAAACCTCTGGTGGTGAATGCACTGCAGGGCTGCTGGCAGCTGCTCAAAGGCTCTCACCGGAGCGTGGCACAAAGGAAGCAGCTTTTCTCCAGGTCTCCATGTAGCAGGAAGAGTCCAAAGTGCCACAGCAGGATGCCACCAGTCTGGGGACACCGTGGTGGTCAGGGGTGGTGCAAAGGCTGTGGGGCACAGTGGGATTTGCTCACTCACATCTTGCAAATGCAAAGCCTGTTTTACATGAGCAGGCGTTGATGAAGGATTCACAACCAACTGCCTTCCTTAATGCTCCCTTAAGCAAGTTCTGGATCAAACTAAAAATCATCACTGCTCTCACTCCGTGTTTGCACCCCCGTGTGTTCCTCTTGCTTTTCCTTGGGGCTCTTAAGGCCATGGCATCCCTCCAACGGTGATAGCTTCAGACTGAGTGTGGGTTCAGATTCACACTGCCATTCCACAGAGCTGTCAGGGATGGAGAAACACTGAGTGAGCACTGAGAACAGCTTCGGGGCAACGGAGACAAAACAGGTTTGGAAATGCTGGGAGAGATCAAATCCTGTCCCTTGGTGAATGCCAAAATCACTGCATGCAGGAAAGCTCTTGCATCCGACTGGGATTTGTGATTTGAGCCCTTTGGGAAACAACCTGCACCCTCTGATCCATGCTGCATCCTGGGAGCAGCCATCGGCTGCCTTGGAGCCACCCCAAGGTTGGCTCCTGCAGTGCTGCACGCTAACCTTGGAGGCTCTTTACTGTGTCCATCCCCATCACCTGAAGCACTTTACTGCTTCTCACTGCACCCTACGCTGCACCCTATGCTGGGGACACCCTCTGCCTGTCCCTTGGATTGGCCAAGGCTCAGCAAAGCCACAAGCGTGGGTGGGAGGGAGCAGAGGCAGATCTGTGGGCTGAGAGCCCGAGCTGCCTGCAGCCATATGGGAAGGAACTGGAGCTGGTGGGAGGAAGAGGAGAAATCCGGGTGTCAGCAAAGGAACGAGGAGGACTGGGAGCTGAGATGTGCTCGTGGTTGCACTTGGGATGTGATCAGTGTTTCCTTATGACTTATGCAATCTGCTGGGGCCTGGGTGGTAAGGAAAAACAAAATTAAAACCAGTGGGAATGGACTTGCTGCCTCCCTTTGTGCTGCAGGGAGCTGCCAAGGAGGGAGAAGCCTCTCCCTGGATCCCTGCAGGCACGGCTCTGGGGGTTTGTTCCCCAGATATTGTAGGCAGAGCTGTGTCTGCAGCACCTGCTCACGCTGGGCACTCAGCATACTGCAGGAAGGGCAGCAGGAGGAGCAGGGCATCAGGGCACCATCAGGCACATCCCTCCATAGTGATCCCTGAGTGCCATTGGCACCTCTGCCTGGGAAAGGGGAGGGGGGTGCAGTACGGGTCCAACTGAACCACACAATTGCTTTCATGCTGCTGTTTCCAGGCTCAGAGGTGTGCAGTCAGCCTTGCTGCAAGCTGGGAATTTTAATTGCTTTTTCCTTCCAGCCAGAAGAGATCAGTCACAGGCACTGATGGTGATGATGGACACAGGCAGCGGCATCACCTCTGACTCCTCTTCCTCCTATCCCCATTCTGTGCAGAAGATGGCCCATCTGGTCCCCTGCTCTGCCACTCGTTTCTTCTCTTACGCTCATTTCTCCTCTAGATGGTGCAGCTGCCACAAAGCTCTGCTGTTACGCTGGGATGCAGTCCGGACCTCGGTCCTGCAGCAGGCTGTGGGGCTGCCCCAAGGTCCCTGCCACTGCTCCAAGGTCCCCTCTGTCCCACAGTGGGTGCTGTGGGGCACAGCCCTGCTCACATTAGGGTCTGTGACCAGGTACCTGTGAGGCACCATTGCTCTGCTATGGAGGGAAAGCAATGGGAGAAGTGTGTCTGCTGCTGTTCCTGGTGTGTCTGTCCCATCAGAGAGCCAGCCTGAAGGCAGCAGGGGCATGCACACAGTGGCTCTGCTCCTCCATGGCCACCACCATGGGACAGACACAGCAGCTCAGGGCACTGAAGGCTGTGTGGTGCAGTGGGAGAAGCCCCTGCTGCAGAGCTGCGTGTCTCTTTGATCCCCAGGAGAAAGGAGCAGCTTGGGTCCCTTTCTCACTGCAACATCCCCATTTGTTTGGGCTGAAATCAGATAAACACAAGCTTAACAATTTGGGAGAAGCAATAGGAGACTTTCCAACTTAAAGACAGGTTTTTCTCCCATTAAGTTTTGCTGGCAACGCTTTATAGCCTGTATTTTAAATAAATGTTATGGGTGCATTTGAAAACACACCATATGTTCTCCTGCAGATCTTTCTGGAGCTGCTATCACATGGCTCTTGGTTGGGTGCATCCCCCCCACCAGCAGTGTTTTGCTGTATACCCACAGGCCTGGTGCCTGCACAGTGGGGCTACATGTAGGAACATCCCAGCTCCTATCTCACCAATGCTGAAACCTCTGCTGTAAGTTTGGTTCAGCACAGGGGACAAAACAAACTCTGACCTCTGAAGGTCAGGAGAGCCGATCAACTCGCAATGGGGGACCTGCCCTACATCCCTGACATTCTTCCCTTACCAGGAGCATCCCTTGTATCTTTTTGGTTTGAAAAACACCCCAAAACCCAACCAGAAGGAGAGCCGGGGAGGACGAAAAGCCCCAGGACAGCACTTTAATTTCTTAATTCTCCCAGATCGCAGTAGATGGCAGTCCAGCCCCACGCCGCACAGTGCCCAGCTCAGCCCCGCTTGCTAATGAACCTTAATGCATGCTGGCGAGGAGTCAAGGGATGAGCTCTGACTAAGTTTACAGCAGATTTTCCCTTCTGACAGATTACTGCTTCATTTGTAAGAGGAGAACTTCTCATTAAGTACATTTTTGACATTTTGTTGAGATGGGGAAAAAAAAAAATCCATGCGTTGCCAAGCGTGCTGGAGCCCAAACGAGGCTGAGCATCAGCAGCTTTGGGTGATGCTTTCAGTCTCTTACCTTGGCACCAAAGTCCCTTGTCATAATTATTCTGCTCCAAGCACAATTGCTGCAGGGGGGAGGCACGATTAAAACCAGCAGGATTTCGTGGTGGAGAAGCGGCTGCTCTGCGTTCCAGCAGTGCTCAGATTTCAATGCTAATCCAATAAGTGTTGATTAAAGTGTATTTTCAAGGCAGAACTGAGTCTGCCCGCTGTTACCGCTGCTCTCAGTTCTGTGCCAGGCTTTGGGCTGGCTCTGCAGGACCAGAGCTCGGTGCTGGGGACCCAGACACATCCCTAAGCTGTGGATCTGAGTGTCTGGCTGGCATTGCCAAACTCTCAATTGTCCTAATCATTTTGGCTGACGAAGGACCAATTTGGGGTGTTAGTGATGCAGACTGGTTGATGGGAATCTTTAGAATGAGGCTGTTTCTTCCCAACCTGCTTTGTAAAAATATGACCGTTTCCACGGCTGGCAAAGGGGGAAGAGCAGCCCTTTTGGGGATATAAATGCAAACCTTTCTGTCCCCGGGGCTTCTTTCAAGATGCTGAGCAAGGCTGCTATCAGAAGCTCTTCAGACATTTTCATTGATCCACTTGATACTCTTAGGGAGAGAAAGTATGAAAAGCATTGCGTGATGCTATGGCTGCATTTTAATTGCGAAACATGTTGCAAGCAGCTTACAGCAAGCAAACACCTCACAGCAAACACAGCATTTCGCTCCTCTTCCCTCAGAAAACAGCTTTTTTCTCCTCATTAACCCAAATGCTGAAACCCTCTCCTCTTTAGGGGGTGGGATGCTTGACGTGGGCTGGGACAGGTGACATGGGATATGGAATGGGATGGGATATGTGACATGGGATGGGAAAGGTGACATGGGATATGGAATGGGACACGGAATGAGATGGGATGTGTGACATGGGCTGGGACAGGAGACACAACTGTCAGAGCTGGATGCATTGGCCACAGGGAATGGGCACCTTGCCATAGGGTTTCTCCCATGGGTCTGCTCCATCACAGTAAAGTTGATGAAATCCTTCTTCTTCCCTTAGTAAGTGACAAGAAAATCAAATTGTGATGTCTTTTATCCATGACGGCTTGAAGTGCTGCTGCTGGCTTCTTTCAGGGAAGGAATCTTGCAGACAGAGACAACCCTATTGACATTTCACCCTGAAAGATGATGCTAGGGCTGAGTGCCAAAGGCACATGTGAGGTTCTGCTCTGAGTCATTGATTTCCTAGACCTAGTCACCTTCTCACCTGCCAACGTAGTGTTGTCATGACACAGATAAGGGTGTCTGTGGGAGATATGGGGCATTTTGGGGTTTTTGCAGTGAGGTAGGGATGCTCCATGCAGCCTGACTCCCGGCAGATGGTCCCCCAGTTCCATTACATTGCTGGGATGGTGGGAGAAATTATCCTGTAAGTCTGCCGTGACATTCACAGCACAGATCTGCCAAATGGTGTCTCGAGAAGAGAGAGGGAGCGCGTTGTGATGCTGCGTACATTGCTGCAGATACATCTGATGTTGCATTTCATGGCGGGGTGAGAGGCAGCCTTGTGCTCGGACTCCACAGGGTGCCCTCGTTCTCATTGATGCTCTGTGCCAGCAGACGTTCCCTTTCATGGCAGTGCCCATTCTCTAAGGAATTCAGCTGTTGTGTGCAAACAGTTTCTACAGTTTCCAGGTTAAGGAGAAGGTGGATGCCCCATCCTTGAGGTCCAAGCACCTCAATGGAGATGTAGGCATCCTTATTCATTGCAGCAAGTCAGATCAGAT
Source organism: Excalfactoria chinensis (assembly GCF_039878825.1). Lineage (NCBI taxonomy): Eukaryota > Metazoa > Chordata > Aves > Galliformes > Phasianidae > Excalfactoria > Excalfactoria chinensis. Next base: position 6,319,054 of record NC_092842.1, on the reverse strand, counting down.
GACCTCCAAATGTCCCTTCCTACTCAAACAGTGCTGTGATTCTGTGATAAGAGCCATCTGCAGCCCTAAGGACACCACAGCTCATTATGGGATGTTAAGTACACTGGGGAATTTGCTCCAAACTCCAATGGTGTTGCAATGGTTTCATGGAGAGAGTTAGCTCTGCTTTTCTCCCTGCCCTCTTGTGCCAGGATGATGTGTGTCATCACGAGACGCCGCAGAATCATTTCCATAAAGACTGAGAAAAAAAATATAAATAGCTTCTGTTCATCACTGTGCTTTGTGCTAATAGCCTGTGCTCTTTAAAGAGAGAGCATGGCCAGGGCTGCTCCCACTTCCATCTTGTAGAATAAAGGATCTCTTTGCACTCTGGTAATAACCTCTTTCATCTGACGCTCTCAAAGTGCTTTTGGACATAAATTAATTAAGCCTCACAACGCCCCGTTGAGTTCAAACTCACTCAAGGGTTTTCATCATGTGTTCAAACAATCCATTGCGTCTTCACATTGGCAGTCTATGGCAGCCCAGGGGTCACATCCAGCTGGGGTGGGAGCAGGCTCTGCTCCACTATTTGTCCCATGTCCCTGCTCCCACCCAGGGCTCAGGCTGCCCTCGGGGTTAATGGTCCTTCTATGGAGCCTGATCACAATGGAGCATCTCACACCCCTGAGAGCACCCACACACAGCTGTTCAGCCTCACCCCAGCCTGTCAGCAAGCATTGAGATACCCCCAGATGTGGGATTTTTTACCCATATTTCATCACTTCGGGATCTATGATCCTCCATGTGCCCCTTTGGCATTACCAAGTCTGTGTCCAGCAGAGCCCCATTGCATGCAGAGTCCCCTTCTGATCTCAGTTAACCCACTGGAGGTTCCCATCTGGAGATGCTTCCAAAGGGCAGCTCAGGGGCTGAAACAAGATGATGAGGATCTGGCCTTTGCAGGTGCCTCCCAGCTACATTTCCCTTCTTATTCTCTCCATATTTTAGAGACATGGTTTAGTGGGCATGGTGGCGAACTGTCAGCGGTTGGACTTGATGATCTTAGTGGTCATTTCCAACCTGTAATAACTGTATGACTCCATAAGGGGAAAAAAAGAGCAGATTGGCTCAGCTAAAGCATGCAGGAAAACCCCAATGGAGAGGCTGCAGGGCACATGGTTGTGGAGCTGCACCTCAGGATCCCTCCTCTCCTCCTCTGTTGCTTTCACCAGGTTTTGTTTGTTTATTCCCCACGACTGAGGCAAAATGCTTTTCAAAAGGGGGAACATGCAGCGACAAATAACTGAAGGTGGTAATTAATGGCACAGCCAAGCACCGTGTAAAATGGAAGGAATACTAAAGGAAAAGTGCCACTTGCAGCTCTGTGATTTAATTAGGTTTGCTTTTTTCTTTCCATGGGCAGGCAGAGCCCGCGGGCACGGGACCTTTTGGTGCTGCTAAAAATATGAGGGAGGTGGAGAAGGCGCTGCAGTCGTTTCCCAAGGAAAACTGCACAGCTGCCAAACATTAAAAGGCAGAAATTAGCAAAAGGCCCTTTTTAATAATTCCCCACCCCCCCCGAGCACAGAAGTGCTTCTTGAAGCAAAAACCTTCAATAATTAAAACAAAAAAGAGGAAAGATAACGATTGTTGGTATGGGAAGCGTGTGAAAACAGATCATTGCTCTGAGCTGTCACCTGCGCTCCTTACACTACTGCTGGTTGGAACCTAACTGGCAAAGAGGCCACCAAGGTCAGGGCAGAGCCTGGCTAGGGTGAGAGGGGTCTTCTGGTGACCACAGCTCCAATGGGAGCATCGTGAGTGCTATAAATCATCCCCCTCCCCAAAGGAGGGAGCGCACACATAAATATGTAGATTCAGGCTCCAGCCCTCATGACTTATTCACCAGCAGCAGCATCGTATTGTTTCTAACTTCGGAGCAGTTCCTGGAAACTGTACGCTCTTCAAATTAAAAGAAGATAGATGGCGGTGCTGGAGGAGCTCTTAATGCGCTCAAGAAAATGCTCAGTTTGCTGAGCTCGGGGTGCTCGGTGCCATCAGCACTGCCCTCCCCTAAAGCCCCACTGCAAGCAAAAAGCAGAAATGTGCTCCCAAAGGGTGGGAGTGGATGGGATGAGATGGGATTGAAAGAGGTGGATGGGCTGGTGGGCGAGCGCTACCTGTCGGCTCTGTAGCCATTTCCAAGTAAATGAGCAGCCCTGAGAAAGCTTAACTACAGCAATTGTTGTACATCCAAAAATATCACGCTTAATAGACTCCATCAAGTTAGTATTATCCTAAATGGTTCGGAGTGAGGAGGAGTGGAGGCAGCAGCGATGCGGACATGCCATTTGCAGAGAAATTATGCCTTGTTGGGATTTGTTGGAGAGCTCAAATTGCTGTTAATAAAACCTGCTTTTGCTGGCGCAAGGGAAATTGGTTTTCTCTGAGTCTGGAGGGATCCAAGCAGAATATCCTGGGTACCATTTCCTGCACAGCAGGGATGAGTGCTCCTCTATTCTCACATCACTCCCGTTAGCAGCACTGGGATGGTTCTCTGCCTTTGAGGGCTTAGTCCCCTTGGATATAACCCCTTATAATATACATTTCCAATCTGTTGTAAACTTTGCTCCATCCCTAGAAGACCCCCAGAAAAACCCTCCATCCACAGCCCCCATTGAGCTCATTTTGTCCCCTCCTCTTCGTCTTCCTGCTCTACGGCTGTGCTGCTTTCACCTGCCAACATCCCACGTTTCAGAACACAAATAAAGAAGCCAGCCCGTAATTCTTTTGCTGTGCTTGTCTTATTTCCCTTGCCTAACTGCATGCCTGATGCATTCAGAGGAGCGGGTGCAACAGAAAATGCTGCGATTTGATTTGGGAGCCATTCTGCTCAGGGGAACTGCCAAGGAGGAGATGGAGATGGCTGGCATCAATAAATTATGACACATAGGGAATTTCACAGCCCTTCATAGAGCATCACACAGTGTGGGGAGGGCACCCCCAGCCTGTCTGCAGCAGGCATGGAAACACCCGAGATGGAGAATTAATATTTATTCAGTTTATTTGCCTAAGAGGCAAACATTTGCCTGATGTATTCTTGGCAAATGGAGGACATTAATTACTGGGTACCAGCACACTGGAGTGCCTGTAATCCACTCCACGCCTCGGTGAGTCCCTGCTCTCATATCTGCTAATCCAATGTTTGGAAGGCAGCCTGCACCAGGAGCATCGTGCAGCCGGAGGTTGTGATTCCTGATGATGCCTTGGCATGGAATGCTCTATGCTGGCAACAGGCACCCACCTCCCCAGCTCGTACCAGGGGCTGGAGGCTCCCAGTGTTTGCTGTATCACCCTCCAACAGTGGTAGAGATCAGGAGGTGGCTGGAAAATTTCAGAGCAGAGAAATATCCCCCCTCCCATCCCCTTCTCACGCAGATTGAAATGGAGATTGAAGTCACTCCGCAGAGCTGAGCCGCCCTCACCACCACTGCCAGCATAGCAATGACTGGGAGAGATAATTAGTTGAGCATCTCCAACCTTGAGAATTAATTGAACCCCTCCAACCTGATAATTAACCGAGCCCCTCCAGTGCTGATAATTACTTGAACCCCTCCAACCCTGATAATTAATCTAGCCCTTCCAACTCTGCGCTTAAGGACAGTGTGCCCCAATGCAGCGCCTTTGCATGGAGGGCACAAGAGGGGCTTTGGCCTCTGCCCCATAAGGATCTTCCTGCACCAGCTCCTTTCAGACAGCCCCCAAGCAGCTGTATATTTGGGATGGGATGAGACAGGATGGGACAGAAGCATCCCTCCTGCAGCCAGAGCAATTTTGGTCAGGGGGTGGTGGGGCATTTGGCTCCATGCCTATTCCTGCCTAACTGGAGCTGGCAGCCTCTTCATTTCTTGCTCTCCCAGGCTTTGCTGGGGCTGCAGTCCCCTCTCACCCTGCAAGGGCTTTCAGCAGTTTGCTTCACTTTCAAGGCTTTGATCCCATAATGTGCTGTTATGCAACAAGACAGGCTCTTTCCCGTCACTTCCCTGGCTTCAGCCAGGCCTTTTGCTGTAATAGGCACAGCCCTGCCTTGAAATATTAACGAGTTTTACCTTAATTACCTTTTGAAATTCTCAAGGCTCTCCTCATTTCCCTTCTCATGCTCCAATTCCAGCGGCAAGCAGAGGGGCTGACCCTCCCCCCTCCCACCATGGCCCATCCTCAAAGGGGTGGCACTGTGTTTTTTGTGGGGTACTTCTTTCCTCACAATAAATTACTTGCCCTCAGAAATCCAGCTGTGGAAAAGACCATTTTCCTGATGTTTTGGACAAATTGCCCCAGGTTCACGCTCCTGGCCTAACAGGTTTTTCACCCTGTGATGCTGCACACAAAGTGGGGATGTGGCTGGGGTCCCAAGTTCATGGGGTTGTGTTTGGGGTCCTGCTGGTGTTGCAGGCAATGGGAGCAGTTGCCTCAGCCTGCTTTGACTCAGAAAAGTGCACAGATCAATACGTTCAGCATTAGATTTTTCCTTTGCTCTGTGCCTTACATGACTTTCTCAGTAAGAGCTTCTGTCGGGGTGATGTAAACCTGCCCAGGAACAACAGCACTGAGAACTACAAACAACTGTGCTCAGAGGGAACCAAGCTGCAAGGGGAAAGGACAGAGAAACCCCAATGCAGGAACAGCAGCATCACCATGGTGCAATGCACTGCAACCAGACCACATGCATGAGTTAAACATTCCCCTGCAGCTCCTGAGCAATTGTGTCCCAAAGCCCCAGATCCATGGGGTGGGAAGTCAGGAAGGATTCCTCTTGGACCAAGATGAATTTTCTTGTCTTATTGTCTTAAAAGACACCGAGGCCACATGACACGTTTGGGACATGCATTGGGTCCACCAGTCCCAAGGGTCTCCATTGGCCCCGGTGGACAAGGAGCTCCCAATGCAGCTCAAGCATCAACTGTCAGGTCTGGGGACACAGCCATCACTGCTGCATCTCCTCCACATCTCCCCATCTTTAAAGCTTCTTTTTCCCTGGCAAGTTTTGCAGCGAACAAATGGGCAGCATCTGAGAGCACGCTGCCTGCGTGCTTCATTAATTACTCAAGTTATAGGGCTATTACAGCCAAGAAATTTCATTATTAAAAAGAAATCTCTGCAGACACTTCAAATGCGTCAACCTATTCAATAGCTGACACTGGGTCATAATTAAACGTAAAAAGTATGGGCCAGAAGGGGACAAAAAAATGGCAGATTTCCTGAATATGGCTAATGGAAACATTATTAACATTAGGAAATTGCATACGAGAAACCACTGGCTCTTGGCCCAGTTTAAATATGCATAAGGCTCCTGACGTGAGCCTATGGTGATTAATTGCATTAATGAGAAAAAAAAAGTAAATTAAATTCATCAGGCCACCTTTAACAGCCATGTCTGTGTGGGGATCATAGACTGAAAGGGTCCTTTGTCCCCTTCATCATTCTGGGTCCCCCCCAGTTTCCCCTTTGGCTTCAGTGTTGCCATCACTGTGCTGCCCTTGGCCCCAGACTGGTGGTTTTGTCACCACTTCGTTCCTCTTTCCTTCCACCCTTTTGCATTTTTACCTTCTTTCTCTATGAACATCGCCGTGCATCCATCTGGCGTCAGGCCTATTCTCCACCTAATATTTCTCAATAATTTATTATCAGTGGTTTAATCCTCATGGGAGCTCCCTCCACGTTAGCAGCCTGTTGTTTAGTCTGGTCATGTCCTGAGCTGGAAGCACTTCCAGCCCTTTGATTTGTTTGTGTTTTATGCTTTCATTGGGAGAGCTGTCAAAGATAGGATTTTTTTCCCCCCCCCTCTTGAAATTGATTTATCTTGGTTGTTTCCTTTATTCTCTTCAATTGAACCATAACTTCCTGGCTCCTCTCATCTCCCTCGGTAGCAGCCCTGTTGCATATGGATGCAGTGAGTTGCTAATAGGAAGTAGAGCATGGCCATGTATACTGGATGTGCCTCTGGGGACCACGCTCAGGTGTCACCCAGCTGTCACCTGGCCCCCTGCTTCTCCCATCTCCAATGTTTTCCAGCCTTTGCTGCACTTCCCTGCCTGGCTTGCTGATCGATGCAGCCTCCCTGACTCCTTTCAACCCAAATCTGACTTCAAAAGCTTCAGGAAGGAGTTTTGAATTGGAGCTCCCCATGGTTAGTGTGGGCTTGTATGTGCTTTTGCAAAGAGACTTTTTCTTATTGAGATAAACCCATCACTGCCATTGCTGCAGTTGGGCTCTGGTAGGACCCCAGCGCTCACCTCACTTTTCCCAGTTCCAGATGGAGTTAGGATGATTTGCAATGATGATCTTAGTGGTCTCTTCCACCCCTCGTGATCCTATGATTACCAAAACAGAGCTAAGCAGTGATGCTACCAAGCTTTCCTACAAGACATAATTAAAACCAGTTATGGAAAATGATGTTAATTGGTACTACCACCCCAGGAGGAATTAAGGTGGACACGTTCTCTGTCCTGCTCACCTTACAGCTTTGAATCCTTCTTGCTTACCTTGCTTTAGGCAGGGTAACATCATGGGTGCATCCCCACTGTGGGAAAGTCCATGGCTGCAGCAAATGAGGACAAGCCCAAATATAGCAGCCATGGATGTAGAAACCAAGGGAGAACATTTACTTACCTTTGGAAGGTGTTCAGTAGGCAGGGATCTCCCATGAGATATACTCACCTCCACCGCCAACCCTTAAATGAGGTCTGGGCAGGGGTGGATCCTGACTCCAGTCCTTCTGGTCACTCAGTCCATTGAATACACCTGAGCTCCCCTGGGTTGGCCCTGCCTCCCCACCAGGTGCTCAATCACTGCTTCAAGATGTGACTTAGCAATTCCACTCCACTACCTTTGCACCTGCCCTCCATCCCCTGCAGCCACCCACACCAAAAAGGGCCATTTCTAGGCTCTAAGAAGGAGAACTGTTCACCCCCATACAAAAGTAGACCCAAAACAGTGAGGTGGTGGCTGACAGGTCCAACCCATCAAACTCCAGGCTGCTGATACACCATGGTTATCATCTGGAGAAGCAGCGCAGGCACTGAATGGGGACGGTGGCACCAGCAGGGGCTGCAGTGCCAACCCAGGTTTATCACATGCTCTGCTACACTGGTGATGGTGCAGAGACCACAGGGAGGGTGAAATGAAAAAGCAGCCAAAATAAAACAAGTCAGAAAAACTTTCTCTCATGGGGCAGCAACTCACCCCTTGTGCCTCTACACCCCCAGGGATGTGTGTGCCAACCGAGCAGCTCAAACCAGAAACAGGGGCAGCTGGCTGGAGATTGCTATATGAAATATTGAGATCCTGAGACCTTCCAAGTGGAAGGCAGAGCCAATGCGGCTCCTGAATAAATCATTGGAGCTGACACACGTGCTTCCTCACAGTGACGTCTTCGAGGGGAGAGTGCATGTGTGCGTGGGGACTGGGAAAGAGGAAAAATAAAGCACAATAAAACCAAATAGAGGGCACTTGTTCCCTTAAGAGCTTCTGTTAGGGAAATAATTAGCTCATCTCAGCCTCCCATAATGTGTCAGCCTAAATCTGTTGGCTCGTTTGTCTCTCATCAGCTCCCCATCCATCGTCCTCGTTTGCCTTGTGGAGGAGCTTGCCTGGGCAGGGAGGGGCACTGGGGGAACATTGCATGGCTCTATGGACGTGGGGGTTGGTACGGGGAGGTCCTGGGTCTGTGAAGCTGCCCAGAAATGGGGCAGATCCAGAGAGGTGCAACAGCACTTGGTTGAAGGGATGTTCTGAGGTTTGCTCAGAGGATGGTGAACCTTAAAACCCATTCCGTTCCAGCAGTGGTGGCAGAAGTGAATATTTCATTGTGGAATGGAGAAAACTGCCTGGCTGCTGCTATGTATCAGCATTTTGCTTAGGAGTGAGAATGGGAAACAAAGCTCTGCAGGATCCTGGCTGCTCCACTTCTGACTGAAGAGCCCAGCGCTGCTTCCCAGGGCTTAGGGGAGAGATGGGAGCATCTCAGAGCCCTCTAGGGAAGAGTGGGGAGGAGAAAAGCAGATCTGGGCTCCAGGGGGTCACACGGAGCCTGAGGAAGGCAGGTGGTTGATATCAGGGAGCTAATTTTTGTCTAATTAACAGCCTGTGAGATCTCCAGAGGACTGGTTTCAGCTCAGCCCTCCCTGGAAATGATGCTTTCCAAAATTTCTAGCATCTTCCTCAGAACTGTCTCTAGAGTTAAATCCTCCAGACAGCCTCTGGTTCCTAAAAAAGGCATCGCAAGCGCAGCATCCTCTGCACCATCACATGAGCAGGAAAGTAGGCCAGGCACGGTGTGTCCCACACCCTCCCACCCGCAGGAGCAGGGCTGTTGGTGTAGGAATCCCTGGGTCCCGTTCATCTCAGATCCACAAGGATCACGTTTTTGGATACACACAACTTGCTGCCAGCACTCTCACCGAAGGATCTCTGTAAGCTGGTGGGGTTCAGGCTGGGGAGAAGGTCCGAAGCTCAGCCCCTCATGCATGGAGCTCAAGCATCCCCTGAGCTATTAAAAGCCATTGAAGCTAACAGCCTCATGCTGATGCTAGGCTGCTGCCTGCTGAGAAACAGTGGTTGCTGAGGGCTGACATGGGCCGTGCATGTGGCCACAGGCCCCTCAGGGCTGTGGCAATGGAGAGAGTTTGGGACAGGCTGCAGGTTCCTGTGGCTGTGGGATGGGGTCTGGGCAAACCTCCCCCATCAGGGGTAGAGCCAAGAGAGCAAGAGATGCAGGATTGCTCTTTGCATCCCATCCTAAGCTGTTGGTCAAACATTTGTCTCTCCGGTAACTGGGGACGTGTGTTAGTAATGCTGCAATTTAGACTGAGGAAATCACGGGGAAAACAAATGTTGGGCCCCAGTCTGGCCATTTGTAACACATCCTGCTCCTGACAGCCAAAAAAAGCTCCGGCCTTGAGATTTTTCTAGTGCGAAGATAAATGAAGGAGATTCATGTCTCTGTTGGTGCTACATTGTTTTGCTCAGTTGGCTGCAGAGCAAATAAGATACCGTGCTGCATTGATTTGTAGTCTGAGAGCTGTCCTCGCAAACGGATGGGCTCGGGAAAACTTCATTTGTGACTTAAAGCAGAGGAGACAGAGAGTTGGGGGGGGGTGCAGAGCTGGGATCCTCAGTGCTCACCCTGCCCTTGGGGCATACAGCAGAGGGGCTGTGTCCTCCTGCAGCAGAGAGGTCCTGCTTGGTGATGGAGAGCTCCTGGCTCGGAGGATGCCCGGCTCTATCTCTAGAAGGGAAGATGAGGAGGATGCTCATGGGCTCTCCATCCCACCCCAGCAGCCCCCAATGGATCCAATGCTTCCAAACAAAGCCACCGTGCCCTAGCAGAGTGGCAGCCCACTTTATAGCACAATGCAAATGGGAAAGTATAAATAAACAAGAGCTCGCAAATAAGTGCGTGCCTTTAATGAATATTTCATACACAAAAGAAGTCATTGACATTTTGCTGGATTGCTTCAATTAGCTCTTAAGCCTCGTGTTCATGCAAATAATAAGCTTGCTTATCATAATGCTTTGTTAATCTGTTTCATAGTGTGAATTTATGCAGTAGTGTATCACACAGACCTCCTGCTGCATCCTTTATTGGGTATAAATGACTTAGTAATTGCTATTGATCATTAAAGAAGTGCGATGTTATTTTGGAATTAGAACGTGGGGGGGCTCAGGCAGGCGGCTGGGGCTGGGTGGTTTGTGCAGACCTGGTTTATATTCACAGGGCTGATGGATGGATCCTTGGGAGGAAAAGCCAAAACGTGCCAAGATTGAGGCTGGGGAAAAACACGACTGAAGTCACTGCTGGCTTTACATCATGAAGCGCTCCAGGCTGTATATCCAGAATATACATCAGTACACTCCTTTTCACACGTCGATCCACATTCTGAGTCAGACTTTGCCAAGATTAGCCTGGAAAATACCAGGGATGGCAATGAACAACAAAGCGACCCCTGGGTTGGGAGCCCACCCTGCAGGCAGCTCTGCAGCCATCATAGCACACATAGTCACCCGATCACAACCCTGACCCCAAACTGGGGGAGCAGGAAGGTCTCTATTTCCCCCAGGGCTGCCTAGGGGGAACTTCCTTCAGACCTTCCAGTGTCACCAAGTTAAAATGAGAATAAAAAAATCAAGCCGAGCATTTGCCTTAAATTTATCCTTTTCATGTTGAGAAAAACTTCTTTCCTTCATCAGAGCTTTTGCTTTTCTTCCGAAGCATTTCCTCTGCCATCCCATCTGTTTGCACTGCAGAACCCCTCACCTGTGCTCTCTGCTCCCACCCAGAGCCCTCACCCACCCTACAGCCCCATGGGGGACACCCAGCACTGAGGATGGGGCACTGCAGCAAGGTTTGAGGAACGCATCCATCTGGAAAATAGTTGGGGGCATTACCTCTTTGCTGCCTCAAAGGAGTGCCCTGGGACTCGGTTAATTAACTTCTTGAAAGGGTTTTGAGATTCCCTCCATGACATTGCCTTTATTAAAAGCCTATATGCGCATTTTTCCCCTTCCAATTTACAACATTTCCCCCCGGAATGTACTTTGATTTTTAAGCAATTTATAAGTCCTCAGGCTTCGCCGGGAAGGTAATTTATACCCGTTCCTGTTTTTATGTGTGTATACATGTGCTGCAGCTCATCGGGAAGAAACAGAAAAAGCAATCAGCTCTGCAGAGGCTGCTATTGATGGAGGAGTGATTTGCAGAGGCTGGGAGCTCACTGTGTCCCAAAGGGCTTCAAACAAAGGATATCCCAGGTGAGCTATGGGAGCATGGATGGCCTTCCCTGGACTCAGCATGGGCCTTCCAACAGCTGTCCTTGTGGGATGCAAATGGAGCTGATGGCATCGTGAAATGCTCCCAGAGTCACCACGCTGCCCCCCCAGGGCCAGTCTGATGTGATCTTTAATGCCGTAGAAGCAATTTGTCTCAGGGAGTTTTATTTATGCAAATGCTTGGCGATATTTATGACATTCCCCATCTCCTGAGACAGGGCTTTAATAAAGGCCAGGAGGCAACAGGATCACACTGATTGGAGGAGAAACAATACATAGGATGAAACAACTCTGCATCGACCCATGCATGCTGGGGTTCTGACCCCAGTCCCAGCTGCTGGAGCTGTTTGCATCTCCAAGGTTGCTCCTCAGATGTGTAGGCTTTCTCTTTCCATTTGTATTTCTGCTTCAGACTGCTGCTAGACCCCCTTCTGTTGCAGCTTCCATACCCTGGGTGCCACGCTCATTTCCTCCTTGCACAGCTACCTTTCTCCTCACCTGCTGCAAGCCTGTGGATGCATTGCAGCAGGAGATGATGATGGGAGCTTGGGGAGTTTTTTCTGGGCTCATGGGCTGTGGCAGCCCTTTTTCCATGGGAACGGGCAAAGTTGATGCTGTGCCTATGGAATAGGATGACAATAGCAGGGTGACAAAGTCTTTGGCTACAGCAGATGAGAACGAGTCCAAACACAGCAGCCTCAGATGTAGAAATGAGGGAAAAGAGCTGCTTCCCTTCAGGTATGCCTCAGGTATTCGGGCATATACAGCAAGAGATGCCCTCACTTCCACTGCCAACCCTTAAATGAGGTCTGGGAAGGGGTGGGCCCTGGCTTCAGCCCTTCCAGTCACTGAGGTACACTGCATACACCTGAACTCCCCTGGGTTAGCCCTACCTTCCCACTAGGTGCTTAATCACTGTTTGAGGCCATGACTTAGCGTTTCCACTACAGCCTATGACACAACCTCCTTTATGTATCTGTGGATAAATAAAGAAGCTTTGCTTCCTTGGGTTTTCAGGAGCACTTGAGTGCCCAAAGGAGGCTCACAGCCCAGCCCAAAAAGTGCAGGGCATCAGCACCCAGCTGATAGCAGCACACTACGATGGGTGCAGTAGCCAACATGTTGGGTCATTCACTGCCATGTTTTGAGCAAAGCTGGTGTTTGGCTCTCCAGGAAGGGGCAGAAGGGGAGAGCTGATCCTATCCAAAGCCCCAACAGACACAGAGGGTCTCATGCAGGACGGTGACCGACTGATGCTTTGCACCCAAAATGCCCTTTGCCCTCCTCCAAGAACTGCTGTCCCACTCCCACATCCACCATGCTCCAGATACTGGCATTTCTCAGCTCTCCTCTTCCCATCTGTGGGCACCAAGTCTGACTCTGTGACCCGTGGTGGGGAAAAGAAGGATGCAAAGAGGACACCAGTATCCCCCAGTAACAAAGAGCCACCGCCTCCCAGTGATGGGAGAGGGAGCAAAGGAGGAGCTCTGGGGCTGATCTGCATTTAAAAGAGGAGGAATCAGCAGAAGGGAGGAGAAGAGTGAAGCAGGGAGGGGAGCAGAGGGGGGAGATAAAAGGGAGAGAGGCCTGAATTTGCATGTTGTTTTTCCTTATGGCAAAAATCATTTGAAAGCTGATGTACTGCCAATAGGAACAAAAAGAGCCCCATTGGCAGTGCCCCAGGCTCCTCATTTACTCTTTTATAGCAAGGAATACTTATAAAAACTGAATAAAACATCTAATAAGGCTGTTTAGGATTCCTTGAAAGATGTCTCCATCAAAGCAGCTGAGGTCAGCATGGCTCTCGTGGTACCCACACACCTTCCCAGGGCTGTGATGGCTGTGCAGGGCAATGTGTGCTCCCAGTGGGACGTTCTGGGGGCAGTGAGTCCTTGTTGGCCTCCTGGTTGTGTGAGGTTTCCCAGCCAGGAGGCTCTGAGGTTGGGGCTTTGGCAAGAAGCCTTGGCTGTGGTTTGGGGAAGATGCACGGTGGGTAGGGTTGATTTCCATGTGATGCAGGATCCAAACTGGACATTGAGTCCCACTGTGCTGCTCACAGGAGCCAGCCAAGGGGAAACCTCTCTCCTGTTATTGGCTCTGCTAAATTAGCCAGAGGGGTTCATTAACCAGGCTAAATTAAGCAGGGATTGGCTGTATGAGCTGCTTGCCAGCTGTGACAATGTCCAAGCACCCCCCATATGTGTGCGTGTGTCCCCAGCTGTTATTTTTTTTACAACTTTGGTAGATGCAAGAGCTATTCTTGGCCGTGCAGATCACCCACTGTAAGAAAACGCCTTTTCCATGCTGGTTTCTCCTGTTACAGTACAAACTTCCTCTGCAAAACACCAGCGATTCTCAGCACTGCATTAAACTTGGGAGCTGCCACCACGGTTGCAATGATGGAGACGTCCAGCAGCAAAACTACCCCAGCCATAAGCTGCCACTGATCACTTTGCTGTTTGTAAAGGATCCTGTACAGATGTGCTCCTGAATCCCTCACTCTCAGTGTTGGAGCGGGGCTGGGGAGGGCGAGAAAGCATTGCTGTTAATAGGAGTAAATATTCTGGAGTTTTTAATTAAATATGAGAGCCATGATGGGGATGGGAGCAGAGCCATTCTGGAATATGAATTATTGAGAATCCGCCCTCCCAGATGTTCACTGTTTCCACCCCAGCCTGCAGGCGTTTCAGACAAATAACATGGAAAATAAATCCAGCTTTCAAATTAAAACCAAACCCAAAACCCAAGAAAAGAGCAGACAAAGCAGCCCTGTGTGGCCCCCATAGGAAAAAGGAAAGCACAAACCTGCAAGGGGAGCAGGCATCCAAGCAGGGGTGCTTCCCTGTGGCTCTGCTGGGTGAGGGCAGCTGGCTCAGTTTGCAGTAACCCAGCATGGTTCCCCTGCTACTGCAGGGCTCTAACAGAGTGGCCTCATGGTGCTGCTGCTCAGGAAGGAGCGGTGCTTCTGTTCTGGGGCTTTAGGAAGAGGCACTGAGGATGCTGCAGCAGGAGGGCTGGCACACATGGAGCAGCTCCAGCCAGCTGTGCACAGTGATTACATGGGGCCTCCCGAGAGGGGATTAAGTGGGTGCAATTGGCCAGGATTGACCTCGATGGATCTCTCTTGATTCACACCAGCTGGGGAGCTGATGCAGGGCGTGCTTGGGCGCCCGTTACACAATGCTTGTCCTCAGAAACCAGGGCACAGATCTGATGGCCGCTTCTATCCAAAGGGGAGCAGCATGCAGTGTGAACATAGATCATAGCAAGGCAAAAATTCAGCCCAGAAATCACTTATATCACTTACCCTCCCCCCTTGGGACAGATGTGTGCATGTCAGAGTGATCTCTGCAACCGGCTTGGCTTTGCTGGAAAGGAAAGGAAAACTGCAAAACTCATCCAAATTGAGAAGGAAGAAACTTGGTTGCATGGAGGCCAAACACACAAGAAGCAAAGATCCATTGTTCTTCCATGCCCTGCAAATTAATGCCTGGGTGATTAACAGCACTTGGCACAAGCTCTGTGCTGGAGCTGGGGGCACTGCAGTCCAAAATGGGCACAGCTGGAGCCATGGATGCTGCAGGAACAGCTGCATCTTCCCCGAGGAAATGCCTCACCTCCTGCATGGAGCTGGTGCCTGCAGCACGTGAGGGTTCTAATGAGGCCATTTGGCAGCCCAACATACATTATTAGCCTCCTCACTAATGGACTTCTCTAATAAGAGTGCCCTTAAGTGACCTCGGTGAGCATTCATCTACTTCTAATTAGATTTATGATCGTGACCCACTCCTGTAAAAGCCATAAGGAACAATCAAGCAATCATCAGAAATATCTTTTCACCTCCTGCACAGCTTCTGAAAGAGTTGGTGCTGCCCTGGGGATGCTCTGGACAGGATAAAGGCAGTGCCCCAGTTGCCATTCCTGCTCTGTTCTATCTGTGCTGGAGCTGTAGGGGAGGGAGGACCTTCAGGGGTCTTTTGTTCCTCCCCATCTAATAGATTGCTGAGGGGATCCCTCTTTGATTTTGTGGCAGAGGGCTCAGTGCAAGGCAGCACCTTCGGTGAGCAGCTGACCCTGGTTGCCTCCCCACCAGCATGTCTGATTCCTTTCCTCTATAATAACATGGTTAAAAAAACTGGGAGTTTTAATTGCTGCAACCGGCCTGGGGGAGTATTCTTATATTTGGAGCATCGGTAGTTTGGTCAATAGCCTTCTCACCTGAGAAAGTCAGTGCAGCCTGGCTTCTCAGTGGTAGTGATTTTCCATTAGCCTTTGAAGCTGAACCAGCTCCAGAGCTGCGTGGGGACTCGTTATGGGCTGTGTTCCTGATGAATCTGCATCCTGGAGCAATGAGCTGAGCTCCCCACGAGAGGTGGGCTTTGTGGGGTTGCCAGGCTCAATAGTTCCCTTCTTAGGGAGGAAGAAGAGGGAGGATGAAGGCATTGGGACAATAATGCTGCGCTCTCAGTACTCTCCTTCAGATCTGTTTTGTAAGCTGAAAGGTTTGATTATCAACCAGTCAGCCTTGTTTCAAACTGCTGCTGTGTGTACCTGCTCTCAGCTGCAGCAGCAAAGCAGTGTCCTAAAGGTGAGATCCTCATCCTCAGAAGAGGATATTGGAGAATCTCTGGGTCCTGAGTCCCTCCTGAGCTGCCCCGGCCATGGCAGAGCGCACCCACAGCCCCATTGCACAGCGCAGCCCTCGTGCAGAAAGGGGTTTTTTTCCCATGAAAACCCAAGCTGGCTGCTGCGAGAACTGCCAGCCGGAGCAGACACTCAGAGCTCAGTGCTATTAGCCCAAATGCTTTGGCTCACTTCCTTGCTTTCTATTTTTTTATTCATGCTGTCGGCAAGCAAAAATCAACCAGCTCCATTATGTATAATTTATTCTGAATTAGATCAAAGGAGCAGTTTACGAGGTAGGTTTGGGCTTTTTTTATTTTTTTTAACCTTTTTCTATTTTTTTAGAAATATGTATTTATTCTCCCCCCTCCCTCCCCCCCTTTCAAGACACACACACTCCCTATTGCGTTGTTCCATGAGCAAACTATAAATTATTCACCATCCCGTACCAAGCAAGTGCTCTTCGGAACTGGAAACCAAACCAGCACCATCCCCAGCAGGGGGGCAATTCTGGGGGTGTGCAAGGGATGCTGTGGGGGCTCCATGTGGAGGGGAGCTGAGGGGCTCAGGTCCTTCCAGGCTATCTAGAGATACATGTCTTTGCATCAGGAAATCAGGGTCTTTCTGACAGCAGGGCCATGGGGGAGCACTTAGCTCTTCTTGCCTCCCACCTCAGGGTTGCAGGGTTGTTGCAGCCTGAACCATTTGTTCCCATAGCTGGTGAGGGCCGTTTATTGCACTGCAAAGGAGGTTGTAAAGCCCTGCAGAACTGTGTGTTCTGGGAATGGGGCTTTGGTACGGCAGCCAGCTTGCTGGTGCTGTAAAACCTAATGCTAATTGAGCAGGAAGCTGATCTGGACAGGCATCTGCTCACATCCAACACCATCATCTCCCAGGATGTGTAGGAGCTGCTCGCTCAGATGAGGCATCAGCTGGAATGGGGCAGCCATGGGGGAGGGGGGTGAATATTACCTCTGGACCCCAGAGTGGCTCCTTTCCTGTTACCAGGCCTGGGGGCTGCTGCTGATGTACTACAGCACACGTTGCTTGTCTGCTTGCTTTTCAGTCTTTGGTGATGCTGTTGCTGCTGTTGAGAAAAATAGAGCTTAAGCACATCTGTAAAGCAACAGGGCATCAAGGTGCAATTGTGTAATTCCACAGCTCAAGGGCATGGAGTGCTTGCTCTGCTCATGTGAACCTCTGCCTTTCCCACATATGGAATGGTGTAAAACCCACGTGCATGTCAAGTGAGCAATGCATGACAAGTGAGTGCCCTGACAGCCCGCAGGGTCTGCAGGAGAGCCCTAAGCCCTGCTGCCTTCCCCATTCTCGCTTGGGGGGGAACAGAAAGTAGCACTATTCCAGAAGTTCAGCTTATTGAGTGTCATGGTGCAGGGCTGGTTGTCAAGCAGGGCTGACAGGGAGAGGAACACTGCATCATCCATCAGGAGGTGCTTGTCTATCCCACAAGCACTGCTGGACAGAGAGAGCAGCTTCCCTGAATGGCTGTAATCAGGGAGCTAAAGCCAGCCAGAGCCCTTGTTTAAGGGCTGATCCACCATGAAGCCAGGAAGGATTTCTCTGTATGTAAGGGAAACGGACCTGAATTAGCTCTGATCATGAAGGTGAGCTGCTGCACTCCCTCCCCATTAGATCAGGGCTCAAAGTGTGCCCCAAACCATCCCTCAGTCCACAGTGGGGATGAGCCAACCTATAGGGATCAGTGCCACCGCTGTCCCCAAGAGTTGCTCCTATTCCTTCCAAATACAAGCAGAGAGGGACCCTTCCAGGGCTGCCATCACACTGCATGGGCCAGGCAGGCAGACTGAACCCACGCTCATTTTCAGGAACAAAAATGGGTCAGAATATGGCAGAAACATCTGCCATTGATCAGTGCATCATGACGGTGCCAGCACATAATTGTCTCTTTGAAAATCCATTATCACCTCCACCCTCTTTTTAGCTAGAAGCTTTCAGAGCTGACAAGGGCTGTGCTTTGAGTGCGGGTGGTAAATATAGCACCATATGGCCGAGGTATTATTATTGGGCTCCTAATGAAATGCCATAATTCCGCTTCTGCATTAATAACTCCTGCATCTTCTGTTGGTATGTGCTTGCATGCACAGTACTTGCTTATTTGGAACCCTTCTCTTCCACGACACCTTGCCAGCAGGTACCAGCAGAAGGATGGCTGCTCCCAGCAAACAGAGCACCACCAACACCTCTGCTGGGCCAACCTGGGCACGCAGAAGGAATGCTGAGCTGTCACAGTCTCCATTCACCTGGACTTATAGAACTATAGAGTTGTTAGAATTGCATGGGACCCTTAAAGGCCATCTGATCCCATTTCCTGCAATGCACAGGGACACCCACAGCTCAATTGGTGCTCAGAGCCCCATCCCCTGACCTCGGGTATCTGCTGGGATTGAGCATCCACCACCTCTCTGAGCAACCTACTGCACTGCCCTCATTGGAAACGGACTTTTATCTCATATCTAATCGAAAGCTACCCTCTTTTATTTTGAAAAGGAGCATCAGCAGACCCTGCAGCCCACACAGGGCCGTGGTGAGACCTCTCCTCCCCATCTCCCCGCTTCAGCAACACCATTTGTTCATGCTAAAACCGCTTTCTCCTCTGAATGACAAGAGCAGCTCATCCTGGCGGCGGAGACAGGAAGGCTGTTCTGGGGCAGACAGAGTGCATTCATCACCGCTGGGGCTGAGCCCATCGCTCACCTGACACGTTGCCTTGGGCTCATCACACCTCTCTGCCTTCTTCTCACTCTCCCTCCCCCCTTCCTCCAGACAATCCCACTGACTGAAGCATCCCCCGAACCTCCCTGAAATGTGACAGTCATCTCACTGACAGTTGCTGTGCAAATTACCCTGAGATTCATTGTCACGACGAGGGAACGGCTTTAGGAAGATGCTTGAACATTCCTCAAGCGCAGGGTGTAATGTGATTGGATTCACAACGGCTTTTTGATTGCTTTCTCTATACCTATTTGCAGTCATGGGGGATATCTCTCTTCCTCCCAAAGATGGAAATGTCCTCTATGTGCTCAGTGCTCCAATGAAGCCATGGGCTGCCATTGGCAGCTCGGTAAGAGTCTCCTGATGGGGGCCCATAGAATCATATAGGTTGGAAAAGACCTCTAAGGTCAACCAATACCCTCATGTCAATTGCACTTCGGTGTAGTCCCTAGAGCAGGGCTCTGCTGTGCCTTGCAGCACAGAGCTCGGTAGCTTTGGTCACCAGCCCCCCATGCCCTGCACTAGCAGGCTATCAGTTATTGAAGCCATGCTGTACTATTCTAAGCTGGTGTGTAACCAAAAGGACTGCTGGAAATCTGGAAGAAGCCATCAGCTGCTCGTTAGGTATTGATCAAATGCCATTAACAGCTGTTAATGGAACAGCAGCACCACCACCACGCGGAGCCTGAGGGTTTCACAAAAGCAAAACTGAGGGGGAATACCAGGAACTTTCTTAAACTTGGGCACATCTCAGCTATGAGAGAGGCTGAGCTGAGATGTGGCTGCAGCCTGGGAGCTCCTGCACCGAGCAGCCCTCATCCTTACAGCCTGCATGGCTGATGGTGGGGGGGACATGCAGAGGGGCTGCAGGTTGAGCAGAAGGGGGATTAAAACTGATAGAAAGATCTTTCCTGATATATATATATATATTTTACAGGGGTATTTAACCCCATAAGAAAAAAAAAAGGGGAAAAAAGAAAAAGAAAGGTTTGTTTTCTTTCATCTGACAAGAAGCAGCAGATTTTCTGTTTCTTCTCCCTGCTGGAATCGATTGCCAAAATGGGATGTTTGCAGGTGGAGCTTTGGGCAAAATCCAACAAATTCTTTTATAAACAAGCAAAGAAACGAGGTTGTGTTTTTTTTCTGGTAGAAACATGTTTGGGGGTTGGGGGAGAGCAGAGGTTCCAGGGGGGTCGCTCTGTTGCTGTTGCACACAATGTTGCCTTCATCCATGGCTGCCCGATGGAGTTTGATCACAGCTGGGAGCCCATAAGCCGCCTGTAATCCTTCAATATACATAAATGAACGTTCCTGTCCTAAAGCCTTTATCCAATCCCATTTTATCCAGTGCCCAGGGAGATGCTGACACCTTGGGGGCTGTCAGCCCTCCCCATGGGGCAGGCTGCTCTGAAGACAGCAGCATTTATTAGGGTTGCAGAGCCCATGTCCCCATGTCCCACCCATGCTGGGGCTTTGCCCAGGAGCCCCGGGCTGTGGGCAGTGAGTGGGCATGAAGGGAATCCCAGCAAAGCCACAGCCATGCTATAACCACACATCATTCTGACAACGCTCTCCATGTAAACGCTACTTAAGATGTCACTGGTGATTGATCTGTTTGCTAATTGAGGCTCTCGCTTGGAATGATTGCGGTGGAATTTCATTTCTTTTATTATTTTATGTTATCTTAAGACTGACGTGTTTGTAGCAACGCTTCTTTAGGCTGCGTCAGTGAGTGCTGTGGAGAGGTGGTGTTCAATGCACGGAGCCCAGCATGGAGATGAGCTGCTTTGGTGCCTCAATGCGAGCACCCATGCCTCCCTTTCCTTCCTGGCAGAGAACAGCTCAACTGTCTAATGAGACAGTGCACTGACAGCTGACGATATACTGTTCTGCTGCAGAAGAGCAAAGCCCTGCTGAAGGGCAGCACCGGGATGGACAGAAGTCCAGGTCCATTGGAGGATGCTGCCCAATGCCATGCCTATGGCTCAGCACCCAGTGCTGGTGCTGTCTTGCAGGACGGTGAGCAGCAAACTCAGCTCAGTTCAGAGCAGTGCTTTGCTTTTCCCAAAACCTTTGCTTGAAAACACACTCCAGCACCAGGAGTAACAAAGATATGCACTCACTTACACCCAACAATTAAATAATGATAATCTCTTGAATGCTATCCAGACCCAAATCTTCCTCCCTCTTGCTTCTCTCCTTGATGCTCAACTCAGAAGGAAGCTGGGGTGCTGTCCCTTCTGTCCCTTCCCAGGAGAGCTCATCAAGAGGCAGCACCATTCTCACTGTGCTGGTGGGGCTGCCTGCATGGCTTGCATCTCATCTGCCTAAACAAGGGCAGGGACCCAGGCGAGTGCCCCAGAGCTCTGCATTACAGCCATGATGGGCAGCAGCTGCCAGGGCGCAGTCGGTGCCCATCTGGTGACCAAAATGATGGTGTCCATCTGCCTTCCTGCCATGCAGAAAGGAGAAATGGATCTGAATGGATGGGGGAGAAAATCAGTAAATAAAGCATGGCTGCCTGAGCTGGGAAGCAAAAGCAATTTTCTTTCATAACGAGCCCATCTGCCACACATCCAGAGCACAATCCTTAAAGAAAGAGGAGGCATGAAGGTGGCAGTGCCCAAGTGGTGTCCCAGGACTGTGCCAGGTCGACAGTTGTGCCCACCCAGCAGTTCCCCATCCCTCTCCCTTTTACACCCCAGGATGCTTAGCAGCAATCCAGCTCCCTGCTACGCTGCCAGCACAGACCTTCCCCACTGATGGCTTTTCTCTGCACAGTAAGGCCAATAATAAGCAATAAATGAGACATAATGAGGCTTGGCGTGCCCTTGACAGCATAGAGCAGCCAGGCCTTGTGCATCAGCTGCAGGACTGGGCAGGAAGCAACCCACGGCATGCTCATAAGACTTTCCCATGAGCAAGGAATGGGTTGGCAGCAAGAAAGAGGAAGAAGAGGAGGCAGTAAGTCTCTCCAGCAGGGCAGCAAACCTGCTATCCACAGCATCCAACACCCTGACACTGAGTGGTACCGACTGCCACCACTGCCTAATCAAGTGCAGCTGATAAATGGGGAGTGGGAACTTGAAGGCTGTGCAGCTCTGGGAAGGAGCAAGTTGCCATGGCGATGCCAGTATTTTTTCCCCTTTCCCTCCTTTTCCCACTCTTTGGGGTTGGACTGGAGGAGGCTGGCAGGCTACACGGGGGATTTATTAGCTCCAAAATGGGTTCAGGAATGGGGGTGAAATACTGTTGCTGTGAGCAGTGTGAGCGTGGCCCTGATGTATGAGCTGTGCTCACTGAGAAGGGCATAAATCAGAGCTGGGCAAACACCGGGGCAGAGCAGAAGCGGCTCACTTAACTTGACTCCTCTGCAGAGGGGATCAGTGCAAAACTCCTCCAGGACTGAGTGCAGCTGCCAATGGACAATGAGTGGGTAAAGAGGGGAAGAGGAGGGCAGGTAGTGTAAAAGCAGTGTGCAGCAGGGAATGGCCCTGATCTGGCTTTGGCTCTGCAATGCTGGGTGCCAGCCCACAGCTATTTGAGGGTCATTTCTGCACAAGATCTTCTGGGGTTTGGCCAAGCCTTTCTGGTGTCATCCTGCACAGACATCCTCTGCCGAGCTGGGCTGGCACTGTGTGCTGTGCTGGGTGCTGGTAGGAGCTGTGCAGGGCAATGAGGTGAGAAGAGACCCAGGAGGTTTGGTTGCTGAATGGCTGCAATGCAGCTGCAAGCCTCACAGCAGGCTCAGGGCATAGGAAAACCACGTAAACAGCATCAAATGCCCTAAAGCAATCAAGCAACTGAGCAGAGCAGCAGAGCACTCAGCCAGGAAGCCCACAGCAGTGCCATGGATAGAAGTGGTGTGCCTGGGGTGGGTGATGATGCCAGGAGCTCAGCAGGTGAGCTCTCCTAGCAGTTGAAACCAGGGGAGTCGCAGCAGGTTACAGATGGTCCTTCCTGCTGAGAGCTCCCCCCCCCCCCCCTTGTCTCTCCTTGGCATATTTCCTGTCCCTGAGGCTGGGGAAGGTTGCTCCTGACTGCTCCCTGCCACCCTCCTTCCCAGGCCGTATCTCCATCCCTGTGCCTCCCTCCCCCAGAGCTGTTCAGGCTGTGTGGCACCATCTCCTCAGCGGCTTGTTTTTCAGCTTGTAACAGTGCTCTCGAAATAATTAGCCTGAGTAGACTAATGAAAGGAAACAAGAAATCCCTCACGGACAGCTTGCACGAAGGCGGCGGGGAGATGGCACTTCCTGCTGCCTTGCTGGCAATGAACCCAGCCTGGGGTGTCCATGCCATCCCTGCTGCTCCCAGAGGCACAGGGTCTCAGCACAGAGTGTGGGACAGCACTGGGACCTGGTGTTCTTCCAGCCCCCCCATCCCTGTGTTCCTTGACAGCTCTCAGCATGGCTCCAGCTCTGCAACCGCCCTTGTCCCAGGAGGCAGGAACAGACATAAAGGAGCTTTTCCTGCATGAAGGAGAAGGTAACAGGTAGATAAATGGGTTTATCAGAATGCCGTGAAGTTTTTATTCTCTTCTTTTTTTTCAAGGGCTGGGAGGAGAAAATGCTGATCAGTCTTGAAAGAACACTGTAGAGAAGAAGGGAAGATTACTGGGGAGGATGCTTGAGGATTCACAGCCACGAGCTGCTGTAGATACGCGTAATGCCTTACAACTAAACTGAACCTCTTCCTAATCACCAGCTGCTGGAACGCATTTGTTTCAGGTTCCCAGACTGGCTCCTCTCTTGCAGCTCAGTCACAGCTGCCATGAGTTTGCAGTGATGGGGCCTTTTGTACCCACTGGAGTGCAGTCGCTCAGCCGCCGTCTGAGACAGTGGCACTCATTGGGTCTGCAACAAGAGGGGGGATCTGAGCACCTGTGAGATGTTTGATGGGGTTTGTGCAGCCCCACAGAGGGATGCCAGCACCGGTATGGTGTTGCACTGTTTCTGAACCACATTCTTCCTTACACCACCACTCCTCTTTCTTTTTCCTGCATTATCCCACTCATTTTCAGCTCTTGGAGTGTTCCAGGGCCGGCTCATTACACACAGTGAGATGTGGAGTGGGGCTGCAGGCTGTAGAGGTGCAGTGCTGAGCCCAACTGCTGAGCCAGCCCAGCTCCTGGTGTGAGCTGCATCCGTGGCCCAGAAATTAGTGGAGCTGTGTTGATTTGCATCAAGCTCAGAGCATAAGGAGGACCAGGCCAGATGGTAAACTGTGTGTGCTGCTGCAAACAACAGTAATGGATGCTGGGCTTGTGTTGGGCTTTGGTGATGTTAATACATCTCTGAAATTACCCTGCTTACAGCAGCTCAGACACCAGCCCCAGTCAGGTTTCACTAATAACACCTAAGGGGGGGTGGTTGGGGAGCTGGCAGAGTGAGACATGCCCTTTCTGATGCCACCCTGTATCCATGAGGCCAGTAGCTATCACTCAAGCTTACCAAAGCATCACCCTGATGTAGGAGTCCACCTGTGGTAGGAGCATCACCAGCATCCTCGATGCGTCCCAATCCATATTAACCAGTGACATCCCGGGGATGGTCTCTCCCTGCAGAGATGACCCCCTGTCTCACTGCACAGATCCCCCCCATTGCTGGAGGACCATTGCCTAGCGATGCCTTTAGAAGACGCAGAACACAGCCTTTTGGCTCTGCCTTCCCCTCTCTGGTGTGCAGCATCAGGTGGGCATGGGGAGCTCTTTGTTTCTCCTCCCTCTGCTTAACCCAAGGCTCATGTGTCCCATCCCAGCCCCTGGCTTCGGAGGAGATCCAGGCTGGTAAACACACACATAAACAAACAGCCAGGTTGGGTTAGTCATTATTACCCTTCTTCTCCCTTTGATGAAATCAGACAAAGTCACCTCAGTTTTGCACCGCGTATGTGTTGTTTTTGCTTTATTTCTTATTTGTTTCTTTCCTTATAAAACTCATGTGAATAGGCCAGATGCGGTTTCCATAGCAACCCTCACTCTTCCAGCAGCAGATGCTGGAAAAGGGGTTTTTGGTTTAATCCTCCTGGAAATCTCCCCAGCAGAGGTTGCTGGTATAGGATGATACTAAGAGATGCACGGCAGCAGAGGTTGGCATATTTTAAATCCCACATGCTTCTTTTAGCACGAAGAGCCTGCCCTTTCACCCTTTGGAAATGGCACACATCACAGGAAGAGCAGCAAATAGATCCTTAATGCCTCATCTTATGTTTAATCAGAGCGTTTCTCTGCATGGCTTCCAGAGCCCTTCAGGGCTTTTGGGATAGGAGAAGCCCACCCTATAGCCCTGTGATGTACCTAGACTACCCCTGGCTGTCAACACACAGCTGGAGATGCATGAATGAACCCACTTCACTGAAGAAAAACCAAACCAAACCAAATCCAGAGCGCTTGGCAGGAGTGGCTTCCCATCACACATCCGTGGGTCCGACACAGTCGTATTGCAGGAGAGGAACTCAATGCTGTTTGTCACCAAAGGGGACCCTTTCAGGTCCCACGTGCTGTTTTCTGCTGCCCTGAATGCAGACACCTGCTCCGTCCCCATCACTCTGTTGCTCTCCCGGGGTTGTGTTGCTGCGGATGCATCAATCACGCTCCTTAAGAGGATGGATGGAGGAGGCAGGGTTGCAGCCTGGCTTGTTTAACAAAGATATATCCGTTGGAAATAAAAAGCTCTGGAGCAGAAGCTGGGATGTAACTAGTGCAGAACAAGCTGTTCAGCCTTTCTCTTCAGAAAATAATCCTGTAAGATTGTGACAGACAGTAATAGCCGTTGTATTTTCTGCCCTTTATTTATTTATTTTCTCCTTTAACTCCTTTGGTTTAGGCACGGCAGGAGAATTTGCTCTGATGGATGTTAACTCGGTTTAATTAAAGGAGTTGAAATGGAGTCAATTCCCCACTCTGTAGTGCAGAAATGCAACGTGCTGCTTCAGGGCAATCTGCCCCAGTAAGGCATCTTCTAAAAGGATCATTTTGCTTGTGTGGTGCAATCTTGGCCTCCTTCACCTCAGATCTAACTGGGGGCAGCAGAAAACACATGTGGTGTTTCATGTCTCCTTCCAACAGAGTTACATCAGCACCCCTGTGGGTCTGTGAGCTCCAGAGCCCCTCCAACACACAGAATGAAGGCACAAAGTGTAGATGCTCTCACTGCTGTGGGTTGCATGATTCCTTTGCAGGCAGAGAAACAGCAGTGGTTTAAGGACAGTAACAGGGAGAAAATGGGATCAACGACTCAGATTTCTGCAAGAGTCAGACGGTTTGCAGTTCAGTGCAGATCTCCCTTCCTTGTTCTTATCTGTTTGCTTTCTGTCAGAAGCAACCAACTCCTTGTGATTAAGATGAGGAGGGAGGGATCCGCACTCCTGGGCTCTGTTCTGAACTCTGCCATTAATTTGATGTATTTCTTTGGAGAGTCCACATATAATGAAACACCCGGAGCTGATGCCAGCTCAAAATTCCCTCTGACATCAGGGGAACAACAGGTACTCAGCATGAGTAGAAAAATCCAGCCCTTGGCACTTCCTTTGCCTCAGCTTCCCATGCACAATGTAGTTCCACCTTGTGCTGTGGATTTAGATCCATGGAACCAGCAGTTCCTGACCCCTGGCTGTAGCCTACAGGCTTCCCCTGGCTGAAATCCCTCATGGGGAAATTGCATCCACTTTAAGCTCTGCTCTCTCCTTTCTTCTGTGTTGTTCTTGATGTGGCTGCCTGGCAGAGGTGCAGTGAAATCCCCTTGTCAAAGTGATGAGCACAGAACAAATCCTCATCCAGAAACTATCTGCATGCCTTGTGTTCAGAAATGGCAGTAGGCTGCTACGAAAACATTGCCCTGTCCTTATGGATGCGATCTCCCTTGTTGCTCTGTAGGAGGAGAAAGACCCAGGATCTGTATCTGCAGGGAGACGACCATCACAGCCCCCAGTAAAACAGCTCCTGCCTTTGGGGAGAGCAGGACCAAGGCAGTGTGGAGCATCATGCATGGGGAGCATCCCAATGGCACCCAATCCCATGCAGGCTGGGGCTGAGCACCTCCCATGCAGTGAGGGACCGAGAATCAGCAGGAAGGATGAGTGCCCTTTCCCAATTAAAATCACATGATATTAATTTGTATGAACACTGTGGAAGTCCCAGGAAGCTCCTCGCTCCAGATGGCATCTGTGTTTGAACTCCCTGGGGTGCACTTTGACCCACAGCTCTGAGCACCGTTCGAAGGATGCAAGCCCACGGTGTAACTGAAGAACAGACCAGCAGAACCTTGTGAAGGAAGGCAAATCTTCCTGCTTAAAAGAAAAACAATTGTGAAAAGCTACTTTTTTTCCATATCAAACCGCACTCCATAGTCCACAGTTCTCATCCAAAAAGGGGAAGAAAAAAAAGAAGGCGTCAGCACAGGGGCAGCTGTAGCTGAAACACGCCGCCAGCTCCCACTTAGCATTATTTATCATCAATGATCTCCAGGCTCGGCCACGATGCATAATTCATTTTCTATGTCTTGGATGGAGCTGAGTCTCGCGCCTCTCTGCTGCAGCTGAGCTTAATTCCGCCTCCTTTGAAACCACACCGTGGGCATCTCGTTGTGCGGAGCCCTCGGCCTCTTGGTGCCCATGTGGATGAGACAGTCTGGCGAGCCTGCTGCTAAGTTTATCTCTGCTTGTGTTACCCGGTGCCTGTCCTCCCCTCTGCATTGCTTGCGATTCGGGCACCGCCTCCCGCTGCTATGGGGAGGATGGGAAAGCCACACTGAGTTCTATGGGCTGAGAGGTGTAAAAAGGAAGGAGTAGAGCTGTGTCTGTGTGTATGTGGGTTGGTATGGGGCTCAGCATCCGCCCTGGGAGCACAGCATCCCTGGGAGCTCGGGGCAGAAGGAGGAAGCAGGCAGACAAGGCTGGCAGCCTTTTATTGTGGGGCCCACTGCAAACATTCTCTAAAAGTCCGATAAATAATTAATAGCTGCTATCAGCATATTGCAGACACGGGGAGTTTTTGCTGCAGATGGTCATAAGGATGTTGTCAGCAAGCTATTGACTGGAGGGCTGCGTGGTCCATAGCCATCGACTGGCCGCTTATTAAGACATCTATTCATTAACTCTTCGTAGACAATGAGCAGAATATTCATATAAAGCAGAACGGTCACCATTCCCCCAGAATAAATAGCTGTGTTTTGCACTGGGGAGGAAAAGTTTCATCTTCCATAGCTGGGAAATGGGAAGCATGGAGGATGGGGTTGATGGGCAAAGTGCTCCAAGCACCGGGTCAGGGCCAGCAGCCAGAGCCTCTGCCTCCCTCCGGCGCCATCAGGGGACAGGTGTTGGTGTATCCTTCCACAATCAATCAGCCTCCACTTAGCTTTGTCTCCTCAGAGCAGACGTCTCGTTCCATCAGTGGCGATAAATATATCCAGCTGAGCAGGACTCAGGAGTTTGCAGAGGCGTTTCCAAAGCTCTGTTTGGGCACTGGGTATACTGGTTTGTATCTAACTGGTCGTTACTGGTTTCTCTGCCATGTCACCAATACTGCTGGGCACGTACACACAGTGCCCGGGGTGCCCACAGCTGAGAAAGGGCTCCAGGCAGTTCCTTCCCAAGGCTTAGGAAGACACTGATGATTTATTTCACTCTGGTTCTAAGGTAATTTGGCACCTTCACAATCTTAAGATTTCTTTTAACATTTCTTTCCTCCTTCCGACCAGAACAGCCTATTTGGTTCCAGCCTAGCGAATAAATCTGTATTTACACATTTTATTAAGATGGGTATTGCTTCCCCTGAAGACTGGCATAACTCTTCTGCTCTGGGTTTTATGTAGAAGTGCATTTGCACATCAGTTTATAATAAATGAGGTGGGTGAGATGGGCACCCCGGGGACGTGGCCATAGCGGTACACACAGATCTGTGTTGGGTGGATGAGGTGTCCTCAACAACAACAAAAAAATCAACATTAAAATGTCAGGTCAGTTGGATTGATATGCACAGTCTGTATTATGTTAATTCCAACATAATGTCTAAAAGCTGTTCAACTGCAAGCCTGGGTGCACTTGGCACACATTAATAGGTAATAACAATTAGTTTTGGAACAAAATGCAGCTCTGACACTGGCAGGATGGCCTCTGGTGGGACAGGCAACCATCCATGTGCACGCACACAGCTGATGGTCACCCATCTCTGCACCTCCATCATGTAACACAGCAGGCTTGGGGAATCCCAAACCTAACCAAGCATAAAAACCTGGGATCTGAGGCGTCCCCAGATTATGTTTATCACCACCAAATAGACTTGAAAAGAAATAGAAGCAGGACAGGGAGGTGCAGACTGGCTGCTGGTGGGGACATGGGCTGCCTGAAGGAGTGTGGGCTGCTCATTACCCTGCTCTGCCAATGGGGCTGTGGGCTGCAGGTGGCACTGCCCAACTCATGTTCTCTTCCCACATTAGCTTCATGCATTGGGACGCCTTGAACTGAATGCTGGGTTCCCATACCTCATCCAGTTCCCTCTCCGCTCTGCTGGCAGCTCTTGGCCTTTGGGTTCCAGAATGGTTTTGCTGGAGCAGAGGCTGCCCAGAGCCTTCATCCCAGCAAAACACCTCCATGTGTGCCTGGCATTAAGCAGTGCTCCTGCTGGCTTTAAGGGAACTATCTAATCTCCTTTAAATTAAGCATATGATTGGGTTTTGGCTAGACTGAGGCCTTGGGCCTTAATCTCTTTACACCCCACTTTTTCAATCTGCAAAATAGTAATTACCTGCTTCATGGGGCTAAATTAATTTCCCATATTTCACTGGCGCTCGTGTTGGCAATAGGCAGGTTGCTGTTCTCCCAGTGATTGCAATTTGCACGCTGCTCGGCACAGAACGTCTTGTAGACCTACATACACAAATGTGAGCCTCAGGGGAAAACACCTGAAGGCTGTGATGGCCGGGGTGGGATGTGAGCAATAACAGTAAGGATAACAAAAATGCACTTTGGGGATTCGAAGGATTTAGTGGCTGGAGAGTGGTCTGAGATGCATAAAAAGAAGGTAAGAAACTCAACGGAGTTAAGAAGTAATGAAAGGACTAATGAATATCAAACAGGATGGGAGAGCTTAATTAAGAATTAACTTTTTTTTCCTAGTCTAGCTGGGAAATGCTGACTGCTATCAATGCAAAGAGCGAGGAGAGAAGCAGTGGTGTTAGTTTCAGCCCATCCGTGAATGCTGGGGGAAAGGAAATGGCAAAGAGATAGCGCAGATAATCTGCTGTGGTCTCCGCAGGATGTGGGCTGATGGGGGTCTGGGGAGATGCTGTGTGTTTTTGGGGGGAAATGTGAAAATGAGAAGGATTTGCCATTGCCAGGATATGAGGGCATGGCACAGGGTGCTGTCATGGGCCGGTGCAATGTCAGAGCTGAACTGGGAGCAAAGCAGCTGGAGGTTGGGCTGTGGGAGCTTGTGGTGCTGGGTTCTACTGCACAGTTTGCAGGGGTCTGACACCTGGCTGCAACATACAGAGGAAAGAAATCCTTCCTGGGATGCCTCCATCATGCTTCCCTTTGCCCCATCAGCATGCAGCCCAGCAGGGCCTGGTGTGGTTTGGGTTCTGCACCTGCCGCAGGGATAGTCCTGCTTTGGGCCAGGCTGCAAATAAGTACAGGTTGCACTTGGGATGATGCACTGGTGCAGAAGTGTTGGACAGATTCAATCTTGTTTCAGCGTGGCTCTGTGTTGCATCTCGGCACCACTTTGTAGAATAATGAGGTTTGAAAGGCTGCGAGCTGGCACTCACTGGAGCACTGATGTTCATTAAGATAAAATCAAAGACAGCCTCCTGCTTTCAGTTTTCCAGAAGGACTCCTACCATAGAAAGGTAAGTAATAACCAGAAAAGCCCTTACACAGCAATCCTTGTGGGAAGCCGCTGGCTTTGCCATCCCAGTTCTCATTTTCTTTGTCCTACTGCAGTCTGCAGAGAAAAAGAGCAGAAAGGAAAAGGGAGAAGTCAGAAAGTCTCTCAGCAGCACCAGGCAGTCGGTTCCGATGCTTTGGCTCCATGGGGAGCAACGGGATGAAAGGAAAGGGAGAAGAGAAGCAAAATAATTGAAAGGAGTAATTCAATTTGGGAAGAATTATTCTCCTAATGATTTATGGCTTCATTAATGACTGATTGAATGAATCATTTTTTCCTCTTTCTTTCTTTCTTTTCTTTTTTTAACTTATTAGGGATTAAGGCTGCTGGCTGAAAGGTTATTGGATGTCACAGCTACAGAGACTCATTTGTCTCCATTTAAATACTTAATGATCTCACTCTTTCTCCCCCTCGGTCAATGAGATCTAAAGAGCTCTGATGCAAACTTTCCGGGCTTCATACAGACGTGACCTGGTGTTGCAAGGAATGGGTGGGCATCCCTGCAAGCCACACAGTGCTACAGAGGGCTGTGCCCACAGTCACCCATCCCCATGGATGCATCCGTGTGCTTTCACACACAGTAACTCACAGCTGTGTGTGATGCATCACTGTTAGAATGGAGATGCAATAAGCACAGAGCAGGAGCAGCTCACAGAGCACACATCAGCACCAACATCTCCTGATTGCAAAAACCCTCTGGGTGTGAAGCTACTGGGTTAGCAAAGCCATTTAAAATTCATTATCTCTCCTCCAGCACCCGGATGCCTACAGGCTCGGCAGCGCCTGCCCGAACCATTGCATGTCCGCCAGATCTCTTCAATTAAGCAAAGTTCAGGCCCTATTAATTGGTCTTCAAGCTGCATAGTGCTGGAATTGGAATTTCTCCCTGGCAGTGAGTGTGCTGAGGGGGAGCAGAGGAGGGGGACAAACTGCTCCCTTTGGAAAGGCCCTTTTAAACCCTAACTGCAGAATCACCATTGCCAACCACTCTGAGGAACATCCCACACCACACAGTGGGAGCATGATGGATACGGTCAGCAGGCGTGGTGGGGTGGGCTGGGGTTGGACCTGATGGTCTTAGAGGGCTTTTCCAGCCTTAATGCTTCTACAGTTCTAATCAGGTCTTGGAGCCAAACTGCAGTGTTATCCCATTGCTAGAGGATGGGGCTCTGTACAGACTCTCTACAAAAGAACTGAAGATGTTTTTGGTCTGTTTGCAAGAGCAGTATCTCTTTCCAAGAATAAATTCACTAACAGAACTCATTGCTCTCCCACTCCTAACTTATTTATGTCAAATAAGTTCCTTCAAACAGACTACCAAGGGGAAAACTGGGCTGTCTATGTGGGACTGCTGCTGTGATACAACAGTGCAGCTGTTATCTTTCCTTCTATATGATGCAAAACTCCCTCTGCTAAGCAGAGAGGGAGCTTGCATAGAGGCTGAATGAAATGCCTTTGGTAATTCTATTTTCCATAAACGCAGCTTTGGGGACATCACTACATTCTGCACATTCATGGCAAACACAGACTTCTTTCTCGTGGGAAGAAATGAAGAAGGATCTTCCCCTGATGAAAAAAGAGTTGAAATTGCTTTGGTAATTTAACTTGAGCTTTCCTTCTCTTTCAGGGTAACTCCTTTTTGTTTGACAATAGCAAAATATTAATTCATGTCATTGATAATACAGATGACTGAGGTCAGTAGATCCAAGGGAACCCCAATGCATCCCAGCACTGGGCTCCTGCAGTGGCTGCTGCTCCTCAATGGCTCCCAGGGCTGAAGTCCCCATCAGAACAAAAGGAACAGGAGGACGTACCTCCTGGTGCCAATTTCCTTGGAGTGGATTTTATTAGTGCTCCATAAATATTTGTCCTAGTGATTACTTCTCTCCTCAGGGAAACGCGGGGGAAGGAAAAATGTCACCGATGTGTGTTTATGCTGCTCAGAGAATGAAGACAGCACAGGCAGACAGAAGGGGGGTTTGTGGGACCCAACGCATCCAGGGTCTCCTCCTTCTCTCTAACTGTGTGGGAAATTGGTAATCACAGCCTGAAGCTCTGATTAATCAGCTGAGGCAAGTTTCGGGTCAGCTGTGGGAGCACAGGTGAGGGTAATTCAGCTGTGCTCCTGGAAGGGGTGGAGCCTGATTCCGTCTCCTTTAGACCTCGTTTAAGGGCTGACCACCATCCCTTAAAGTAGCATCTCTTTGAGACTGTTCCTTGGTGGAGGTTGCTTCAGTGTTTTCCAGCAGACTGAAGGCCTCTATTGGGCGAGTCTTTCCTTTAAATAACCTTTTGGATACTTGTTACCACCTCTCTTGTACCATCTTCGCATTATTGTCACTATACATCACTGTACACTAACTTTTCTTGCTGCTTTTTGGCCATGAGATAAGATCGCAACCCCAAAGGCTGCAAGGATGAGCATCATCTCCTGGTATCTGAGGCAGGGCTTACCAAAGCAGTGTGGGAGTCATACAGCACACTTGGCTTTTATCCCCTGGTTGGCCGGAGCACTGTTGGGACAATGGGACCAACACTGAGACTGTGAGCCAGCCACAAACAGGCTGGGCTGAATGGTGCTGCCAACAGCAGCCCAAAGAAGTGCTGGCAGATGGGACCTTTGGGGTTGAAGTTTTGCTTTTTTGATCCTTGAGCCAAATTAGTAGATTATTCTTCCCCTCAATAAGCAAATTCCCTCTTCCCCTTCCTGCTACGCAGACATCTGCCCCTCTACAAAGGATGTGCACCACAGAGGAATGCCTCCTACCACGTGTCCTACTGCCCTTTCTGTGCACTTTGATTGGGATCCTTTGTACTTTCTTTAGATGATGCAAGTCAGACCCCGTGCTCAGATGTGGGTTCTCACGTGACTAAGTGCTGTTAACCTCTTGCTGTTATTTGTCTTAGTTTTCCCCATGTGCTGCAGATACCTCTGTTGCTATCAGAGCGTGAATCCTAGAGGAACGTTATCAAACACAGCCGGGAGTGCACAGCCTTCTGTAGTGGTAATGAGCAGCTGCATGCACCTGCAATCCTGGGGTTAATGTCTGGAGCTTTGCAAACAGGAAGGATCAGAAATGTTATGAGAGATGAGTTTGGTAGGAGCCCAAGTGCATAGCCACGAACGTGCTTGGAAGAAGACCAATGGGTTGCATTGGTTTTGCAATGTGGGGCGTGGGATGCTTGCAGCTCTCAGTGCTGCAATGTGAGCAGAGGATGGGGCTCCCCCAGCCTGAATGGTTGCCTGCAGCAAAGTGAATCATGCATTTACCCTCCAGAGATGAAATTCTAATGTTACTATGGGCTGGATACCCAACTGCCCACCCTGGGCACAGGGAATAACTTCCATCCAGTTGGCTTTAATTTGAGTGTATCTTGTCCAGCTTCTTCTTCAAAGCCAATAAAAATTCCCAAGGGATTCACTCTCCCCTTCCCAGTGACTCCTTCCTCTTCCCAGAGAAGAAGAAAGAAGAGCAAGAGTAACACACTCCGGAGCAGACCCATATCATGTGTTGGGGAGCAGCATCCACATAGAATTGCTAGTAAGGTGGCATGGGGTACATCCATATTCATGGCAGTCTGCCTCCAGTCAGATTCATTCTTGACCCCCTGAAAACAGCAAGGAGAACAGCCCGTGCCCCCTGCCCTGCCCAGGCAGATGGAAAGCAGCAGCTTTTTAATTATTAAAATTAGTGCATCCTTAAAAACAAGCGTTGAGCTTTTGGCTTTGCAAAATCATTGCTTTCGTGAGAGAGGCGGTAATAAAATTAACTGACAGAGAGGAATAAACAAGTGGCACAGATGTAAATATTATATAATCTGCATTTCCTAAAATATCCCCGGCTTGGCATCAGGCTTTGGATGTAGAAGACAAGCAGAGCAAAGGATGCTGATAGAAAACAAATAATAATAGCAGGCAAATAGCAATTAATCACTCTGCATACGGGTGCAAGTGTTTGCTGCCACGCTTTGCGCCAGATGCTGTTGGTGCTCCGCGTCCCCTCGGTGCACGTCCCGGGGTCCCACAGTGTGGGGTGCTGTGGTTTGTGATCCCCTCCACCTTCCCGTGTCTGAAGCCCCGCTGGGGAGCGGTGTCCCACCGTGAATCACTGCCTGCTGCTGTCACCTGCGGGGCTCTGTGGGAGGAGCGGTGAGTAACGCACCGGGGTGACACACTGCAGGGAAACGTAAATATTGTCTTTCAGTATTGTGCCTGCTGTACCTTCAGAAGGAAACCGGGTTTCTTTCCGTTTGCAAACATGAGTCGGCGCGGCTTTGCGCTGCCTGGGTCGAAGCTCGCCGTGTTGGAGGTGATGGGGCGGTGATGTTGCATGCCGTGGCTGCGGCGAGGTCTGCCCAGCCCTGCGCCTGCAAACCCCTTCACATCGTCCCAGCCTTGTGCTGTGCAGCAGACCTCTGCTCCCTGCCACAGAGCTGCGCCTGGGATCGATACCCCAGAAATTAACTGCAACCCTTCTGCACTGCTGCCGTGCCCGACGCTGCTGATCAAAAGTCTTTCCTTAAGCCGGGAGACAAGCTGGGAAACTCGCTGACGGCAATCGATGGGAAATTAACTGCGCTTTCGGCCTGATGCCTCCAGCATGAGGGGGATGCTGCAGGGGATGAACTCATCCCGCTCTGCGCTGCTATCAAAGGGGTCGGTCCCGGCTGGCTCCGGCTTCCTTTTTCCTCTTCAATCAGACTTTAAGCAGCTCTTGTAGCTGAAGGACAGCTGGAGCAGAGGTGTGCATGCCCTGCAACCCCTCCATCACTGACAGAGAGGTAGTCAGGATGTGGGGATTGAGCTCCAACCTTCCCCCCATAACCTCACCTGCATCACAGAAGGGTCATGGCTGGGGCCATGTCGAGGGTGATGGGGATACATTTCCCAGCCTCACGAGCATCCCTCAATCTTGGGGTTATTCAGAAACAGGGCTACAGGCAGGCACGTGTTCTGATGCTTTAAATACTCTTCCAGTCCCATGTCAGACATGTAATCACTGCACATGAAATAGGTGAGGGCCCTGTTCCCCCAAGGCACGGCCTTTATCACGAGCAGCGTTTAGCATCAGAGGGAAAGTGAAATCAAAAGGCTGAAAATAAGTAAATGATTATAGGGAGCAGAAAATCTTTTGCAAAATTGTTCCAATTGCCTTTGAAGTTTCAGCCAGAGAGATGATTTCTTTCGGTATTATTACTGTTTTGAAGAGAGATCTGTATTCCTCACAAAGCGGGTTGCTGCCGTACTTTCTCTAAATGCCTGCAATCTCATCAGTGCCATATTAAGGCAACGTTGTGAATTCAAACCAACTACAGAAGTGGATGAGCATAGCAGTAATGGCAGGAATCAGGCAGCAGGGCACAGGACTGAGGCAGTGCTGATTTACGACACCCAGGCAGGAGCGATCAAATGCATCTCATCACTCCCCACCACCCTGCGTGCACCTATTTGCAGTTGATTCCTGCTGGCTGGGTTTTAGGGCTCACTTCTCACTCTACCCATTGTGACCACACTGTGTTGTTCCCACTCTGCTGCCCTCCCATAGCCTGGAAGCTCACTGGAAATCCCAGAACAGCATCCCTGAGATTTTTATGGCAATGTGCCACCGAGCATTGAGCAGATACTAAAAGGTATGTTTGACCCTGATGGCCTCACATTGTTGGCACTGAGGACTCCAGCATGTGGCTGCAGGGACAGGTTTGCTCTCAAAATGCAGCCTTTGGACAGAAATATACTGCATGTCCAATCCTGGTACCAAATCTCTTTCACCTTGTGAGGTGCATTGCTAACCGAAGGGGGAATGAAAGATAGGATTGTTTTACATCCTCCCCTCTCGTGGGGCTTTCTTTTCATGCAGGGGCAGAAGCCAATATTTGTTCTCTGGGCTCTCTCGTGCTCCTGCATGCATTTCAGGCAGCTCTGCCTTTTGCCTGCAAACAAGAGGGAGGTGACACTTGTGAGGTCCCTCACCTCCATCTCCCACATCAACCTCCTTCCAACAGCCTGGAACTCAGTATCTGAACAAACAAACAGGTGTGGTTCAGCACTTGGCTCTCCCTCTGCTCCAGGGTAGAAGCGATGCTATGGCTATCAGCTTTGCCTAGAATCATAGAACCTTTAATGTTGGAAAAGACCCCTCAGATCCCCACCGTGCTGTGCCTACATCTCAGTGCCACATCTGGGCAATTCTGGAACACCTCTGGGATGGTGACTCCACCACTCCCTGGGCAGCTGTTTCACTTCATTGCTGCTCTTTCTGAGAAGAAATAGCCAATCTGAACCTCCCCGGTACAACTTCAGGCCATTACCTCTCATCCTAAAAAGGGTTGTCGGTCACCTCTTTGCCTGCCCTGTGCCTCTTTTCCCTTTATTTCCACCTTCCCAAACCTGTCCCACCTCCTCACTCACGCACACAGATCATCACATAGCGTTAGAAACTTCAGAGGGCCCTTAGATTTTAAAGGATCAGTGGCAAAAGATGCCAGGCACCCGCTGCGTACTCAGGCTTTGACTTCCAGGCTCCATGGCGAAGGGCATGAACCCAGCCTGGGGCTCTGCCACCTGTTCCCTTTGAGAAGTGGGAGTGAGGGAAGCATTTGACTGCGTTACATCTGAACATCAGACAGCCCTTGATGTGACTTACAGGCTGGGCTGTGTTGGTTCAGAGATGCTCATCTGCCCACTTCTGCTGCCGTGCATACGTGAGAAGCGATGGCACAGGGATTTCTCCTCCAAAACACCCCTGAATAAACTCTCTGTCCAGCAGTGCCTACCCCCAGCAAAAGCAGGAGGACATCAGCATTCAGAATGAGCAGACAATTAAAATGACGTCCTTATTTCACCAAAAGGAGAAATCTATTCTTTCAGTGCACTCATCAGTGGGACGCAGGCTCATTTGCAGGCACAAGGAGATCCGTCACGCAGGGCAATGTGCGCTGCTCAGCAGTTCTGCAGGAGATGGGGACAGCAGGGGACACTGGAGGTTGTTGTATTGGCTGCAGGAGGAGGAACAAGCTTCCCTCCGGCTCTTCTATACATGAATAGGAGCACAGGACCTTGAATACCAAAGCAGGGCTCAGGATGGGTTTGGAGGTTCTTGGCCAGGTATAATGAGGGAGAAGACACAGCAAAGGGAGCTTTTGTGACTAATAAAGGGAAATGTATGCAGAAGGCTCCTGGAACGTCACACCGTGACAATATCAACCTCAGCTAGCAGCTTCCTGATCCGAATCACTAAGTGGCAGCAAATTCTGCATCCCCCATCCTGCCACAGAAACAAACGTACCTGGTGGCAGCAGCAATACAACAACCACGTCCCATGCTGGTCGTATGTGAGGGAGGCTGAGATTTGCAAGCATAGAGGGACCCATAGAACTGGAGCTCGGGGACTTTGAGGTGTGCCACATCCCTGGGCACACAGTGCTGTTTGTACTGAACCAAAGCCAGGGAGAGGTGGTGCCTGCAGCCTTGCAAGCAGCTCTTGCACAAGGGTGCAAGAAGTAAAATCCATCCAAAAGGGACAGTCTGCATGGGGACACTCCAGCACCAGGTGGAAGGAAATCCAGGGCAGGCGGCCCTTCTAAAGAAGCATAAACGTTTAATCAATTCTTGCTTAACTCGGCAAACCTTTCTCAGATAGAAGTTTGAGATTATTACCTGGATCAAGATAGCTTAATTAAGCAATTAGGATGTAAAGTTAACGGCTCTTTCAGAACAAGCTGCAGTGATTTT
Organism: Excalfactoria chinensis; assembly: GCF_039878825.1. NCBI lineage: Eukaryota > Metazoa > Chordata > Aves > Galliformes > Phasianidae > Excalfactoria > Excalfactoria chinensis. The sequence continues at coordinate 6,281,255 of NC_092842.1, read as the reverse complement.
ATTTCAGAATTGCTCATGCATGTCAGAGAGCCACAGCTTGGGAAATCCTACCTATTTCTTTTCCTCCTGGCCCCAAAACATTAACAACAAATTACAAGGCTGGGTCACATCCCTGGTCACTCGGAGGGCTTTTGCCTGAGTTGGGATGCAGCACATCACAAGGAGCAGCAATGGATTGCAGGGAGGCAGTGGCTCCTCAGGGAGCTGTAGCAGCCAGGACGGCTCAGCATAAGGCAGCAAACAAGGCAGAAAGATGACTCCAGAGAGCTGCTCCACAGTCAGCACCTACCGAGATCAGCCAGATCATCCTAAGGATTTTCAGCCCCTATCAGGAAGGCCTGAAGAGCATCCCTGGTCAGGATTCTGTATTCAGGATGCATGGACTGACAGTGCTTCACTTGCAGTGCTCTTCACCAGTTTAAGGACACTGCACCCATTGCAGGCCCCCAGTCTTGACAGCACAAACACTCCTCAATCACAGCATCACGAAACAGCAACAGGAAAGCAGTGGCACAGACAAGCTCCCCCCTTCCCTGTGGCAGACCTGCCTGAGCATGCTGTGAATGAGCCATCTTGACGCTGCGGCCAGCAGTGCTACATGACACAGCTCCTATCGCTGCTGGGTTGAGGAAAGCCAGCATTTCACAGAATAAGCCTACTGGGTTTGTAAGCTCCTTAACCTCCATCTCTGGTGACCTAGAAACACCGTCGCTGCTTTAGCGTCCCATGAGTCGCATCCTTTCCTGCCCACGGATGGATCTGACAGCTCCTGATGCTCAGAAGACAGGCTGAGCCTGAGGCTGAGCTGAAGGAGTGGAGCATGACTGAGGGAAGTATAAAGCTGAGTGATTTTGGACTTGGGTCATAAAATCTTTATGGTAAGTAAGAAGAACCCCCTGAGGCTTGAAATTGTAAAATTCTGGTTCCAGGCTGTTGGTCCTGGAAATTAAATTCCCATTCTGCAGTCTTAGATGTGCCTTACGCAATGCTCAGCAGTGCTATGGGAGCGAGGGGGGATGCTGCCAGCCTGTATCCCACCACAGCCCCAAAAACAAAGCACCTCTCTTGGCCCAGCACCTGCAAACACAGAGGAGACGATAGGTTTGGAGCTCACAATAACCACAAAAGTGCTACAGTCTGAGAAAAAGGAATATTTCTCTGTTACTTCCACTCCTGTAGTCAATAGCATGAGTCCGACACATCCATCCATGTGTGCCTTGCTCCAACGCTAGCAGAGCTGCAATTGCTTGGATGGGTCATGAGCCACACTCTGCCTTTTGGGGTCTGAGTCAACAGTAGCAGAAGTCAGTGGGAATCTTACTAAGAGCAATTCCACGCCCAACAGATGAGAAGGATGAGAAAGAAATAGGCTTTCCTTTCCGATTGTTAATCCAAACGGCTCCCTTGGGGCTGTCCCTTCAAAGGAGCCTAAAATCATATTTAAGACTGCGGGCACAAAACACGGCTTTTTCTTAATATCTTTGGGTAATTAAAATGTGACAGTGGGGGAGGATTAGCACGGGTTATATATAGGATTTCAATTTAAGCTTTTTTTTTCCCCCCCGATCTCTCGGAGTTTCTACCGATTATTTTTTAAAGGAACTTTAATCGCGCTACCGCGGATTTGCAAATGAGAGTGACTTGCAGCAACGAGGCGCGCATGGTGTGATGCTGACATGTTTGATTTGGAAGATAATGGGCTGACAGGAGCTGTGAGGGCTGAGGATGTGGTCAGAAAAAAACACAGATGTGGGAAAACCAATCTCGACCGGAATTAATGTTTTGAAAGCAGCGGTGCTGAGAATGAGTGAGCTGAAACTCCAAACCTGAGATGCCCAGAGACGGCCCTGCCAACATCACGTGCCCAAGAGATAACTCCAAAGCAACGCACAGAGCCAAGCTGAGACCCAAAGCAGAGATATGCTTTCCTACTGTGGATACGGAGAGAACGGCTGGTCCCAAAGCCATCATATAGATGGAGCTTTGGGTGGGAGGAGGACAGAGGCTTTAAGCAGGAAAGTCAGGATTTCAGTGAACTGCAGAGCAGTTTGGAAGCACAAACAAAAGCTTGCAAAAATAGCTTGCAAGCTTACAGTCCAGAGGTGTAAAAATAGGAATGAATGCCTATTTATTGCTGGAATAAACACCCTCCCAAGGAATGTCCAGAAGCTGGGGTGCTCCAGGACAGAGCAAGGATCTCCATTCCCTCTAGTTTTAATCACATGAGGAACAACAGCCTGACATTCAGCAGACAATGATGAATCCTTTTTAGGCTCCCCTGATAGAAAGCCACTTGAATAATCTATAAGGCATGCTTGAGTCAATAGGGGAAAAACCAACAACAGTGCAGCAGTTCAAATCAGCTCTCAATGGCAGCGCATTGTTTGCTTCCTGCAATGATCCTCCAGGACCGTGCCTGCCTCCCACCTCACCTCAAAAACATCACAGACCTCAAACATGGTGAAATTTGTAACAAAACACTCAGATGCCCAGTGGCTACCTTGGGCAGATAGCAACAAGCACAGTTATTTACCAGCGGGCATTCCAGCTAGAAATAAAATATCAATTGTAATTTACCATGCTGAAAATATGGCATCATTTTTCATTCTCCGTTCCCCCTCTTCCCACCCATCAACAAAAGTGGGTGGAAGTCAAAACTGCTGAGCAAAAATATAATGTATGTACATAAGGAAAGGAAGCCAACGAGAGGGATTACAATTTATTGCAGATACCGTAGGCGGCGTATGTGATTGCACACAAGAAAATTGCCAGAGATGCAGATATTTTGCAGAGCTTCTTATTTACTTTCTTTTTTACTTTGCAAGTAAATAAGACACTCAATAAGAGATGGCAATTTTCTCACTGTATCCTACCAGCAGCTCACTATTTCTGATGATGAGTTGTAATTCCAACGCTTTGCCTTCAAAAGCAGCACACACACAAACACCCGATCTTCCTCACCTTGTGTTTTCCTAAGGGAAAAGGTTTGATCGTGGAAGAAATTTACCCTTCATTTACAAAAACCTTTTGATTACTGAAAAATAATATCACTGCTGAGCCACGCTGATGTATGGTAACGTGTTTCTGAAGTACCCCAGTTCAGCATGAGAAACCATTGGCTTTGATAGTCAGATGATATCAATGGGACCTACGAGGCCTCCTTCCCATTGATTTTTGTGTTCCTAAAGTTGCATGGACTGGGAACATCTGAAGTCATTTCTTGGAGGAGCAGTGCAAGGGCACATCTGTCACCCCCCCATGGTGGTTAATTCCACCCAGCTGCTGGAGAAGCCATTTGTAAAGTGATATTTCCAGCTGTTGTAGGAACAGGACAGCACCAAGCCAACCCAATGCATTGCCAACATCAGTTATCAATGATGCTGAACCATTGCCAAGAGGAACATTTATCCTCTCTCCTTCTCAGAGGAGACCTCCAGGGAAGCCACTGAACCACTGCTACAACTGTAGCAGCCCTTGTGTTCTGGGGCTGTGGGCCCAGTTGCCAAGCATATACTCGATGCCTTTATCTGGTTTTAGGAAGCAGCAGCCATCAGACTGTCATTGCTGGCTCCAGGCAGGCCTAGGTAGGGGCTCAGGGCAAGACTGCAAGAGCCGAGCAGCAGCTTGATGGGTGAGAAGATTGCCTCTAGAGTAAATGTATAAGATGAATGAGATGCTCAACTTCATTACTTCAGTATTTTTTAGCCTAGAGAAAGGATGCTCACATGGTACAGAGGTGCTCGCACACCTTTCCTTCTCCTTTCCCAACCTTTCAGCCCATGGCTGACCTGAGCTGTTCTGTTCCTACAAAGCACCCATACCCACAAAGATGAGCCCAATGCCCTGAGCAGCAGGAGCTGAAGCCAACTGTGCCAAGCTGTGTGCCCAGGCTGTGCCCTGCAGTATGGAGAGCTCCCATGAAGATGCTCCCCAGGCACAGCATTAGCTCCCCCCAGTTCAAAAAAAGGCAGCAAATAAAGTCCTGTGCTCATTTTGATCTTGGCAATCTGGCTGTCATCCAGTTTATCCAAATATTGCTATTTTTGGCTTTGTTTGACTTTCCTTGCTGCTCGGAGGCACATCCCAAGTTCCTGGTGCTTTTGATCTGGAAAGTACTGAATAATTCCCTTTAAAGAGCAATAAAAGAGGAATTTTTTGACACTGCAGCCATAGCAACGGCTGATGTCATAAATGCAGGAGCGTGACTTCATGCAGGACTGGAGATCAGAAGGAACTTTTGCTCATGAGCAAACATTGCCTGTGGAACAGCTGGGAATAGAGCAACCGAGCAAACGTTCACTGCTTTGCATAAACATCACACAGCTCAGTGCTGCTGAGGATGGACGCCCCTTCCTGCAGCACCAGACCTGTTGTTACAGGTAGGGTCCTGCAAGAAGATGCAACTTGGAGACACGATTTCTTAGAGATGTCTTTTAACAGGATGAATGCTGCAGGTATTAACCCATCACCCTCATATGGCCTCTAACATCACTGTGAAGTATTTCCATTGAAACCAAAGCACCTCTTGGTGCTTGCAGGGATGTTCAGCAATGCTGAGCCTGGACCTGGGTGGAAATAGAGCATCAGTACTGACCCTGTGGCCAGCTGGCTGTGTCTGCAGCAGAAACTGTCCTTATGTGAAGGGGACATTTGCACTGGGTTGCACGCAAACCGTATGGGTGAGTAAAGCTGATGGCTGCTGCAGTGGAAGACTCAGCTCCATTTGTTCCTCATGCATCCCAGGGACAGCTTGCAGGATGGCTCTCTGCCGCCGCTCCTAAAAGGCATCCTGGCCAAAAATAAAATGTACCGAGGCATTTTATATTCAGCCTGGAGGCGATCTCTGTCTGCAGCCCTTGGTTCACATCACCATCTGGCAGGAGGAGCTGAAATCCATTTCCATCAGCAGGGCTGCCAGCAAGCAGAGCAGAGAGAAGGTGGGAGATGGTTCCTGCAAGAGCCACTGCTCCTCCTGAGCTCCTCCTGTCTGGCAGCCTCCCAGGGCAGCACCAGGGGAGCAGGAGGGGTTTATGCGAGACAGTGCTGTCACTGCCTAAATCCACCACAAAAAGCAAACTCAGACAGGGTTCTGTCTCTCCAAGTTTGTGATTTGCTTTCTGGGGTGCTGGCCAAGGCTGGCAAAATTGAGCTGCTCATGGGCTCATTAGTTAAAGGCTTCTTTCTGCTGCTCTGTACTGTTATGCAGCAAACCCAAATTTCTTATATGTTGGTTCCTCTTCCTGAGCAAGCTGAAAACTAGTGGGGACAAGGGCCAAAGCCCCATATCCCAACGCAGTATCCCCATGCACAGTACCTGTATCCTCAGAAAGAAACCAAGGGGGCTCCTCTGGATGCTCACAATGTGCTTAAATCCAAGCCCAAAACGAGGAAGAACAGAACACGAGAGAAAATCCTCTAAAGATACCGCGCACCCACACACATATGTCAGGCAATGTTGTGTCACAGAACGCGGTACAACAGAGAGCTGTGTCTAAAGGCAATCCAGTTTCCCTCCATGGCAGAGCCTGACTGCCTGCCAATAACAAATAGATTCATTTATAAAATCTCTGTCGTTGTCACCAGGCAGGTTTCTGCAGGGCTGCTGAGAAACAGGCCCAAGGCCAGGCTGCACCATCCCCAATTTTCCAGAGCTATTATTCACATTCACCTAAGGGTTGTGGAAACAGGTTTCCAATAGTTTAACAAATGCCATCTTTGGAACAAAGGCCAAATCCCTTCCGCAGTTCAACAGAGGAATGGCACTGATAGGTGATGCTGCAGTGATGCGGGCTTTCTGCCCTAGCACAGGAATGAGCTGCTGCTGTACTTTGGGTTTTAGGTTGCCTTGAGTGGCCTCAACAATCCCACCTCACAATAACAGCATTTCCTCCACTGAATGGAAACAAACGGTCGGACACCGATCTCACATTTGTTTGACCTCCCTGAGATTAAATATCCTGAAATAACAACAAAAAGGCTGAAGGCAACAGAGGGAATTCTCCTGAGCTCCCAACCTCTCAGTGGAGCAGGAAATTATGGTGCAGGATAGAGTCTAAAACAACAGGTTTCAGTTCTAGAGCCCCACACAGGAGCTTGGAGTCAGAGCAACATTAATGTGCTTCCACAGCCTGCGCCTTTGCAAAGCCTGCAGTAGTTAAGGTACAACTATCAGCTCCATGAACACAGGGTGATTTCATAGGGAAGCTTGGACAAGAGGTATTTTTGGTTAGGGGAGAGCTGAGCAGCCAATGTGTTACTGATGACATCCTCCCCTCATGAAGTACCAACCTGTTGTGAACAAGGAAGGATGGAAGAGCGGGCAGAAAGGTGCTGGGGGGTTTCCCATGCTGCAACAGGTGAAGCTTGTGGCAAAAGACACATCCATAAAGAAGCTTCCACCATTGGGCAGAGGGGAATGGGAAACTTGTTGGGTTAACCCAGAGATTTAGCACCCAGCTGCTGTGCAGTTGGCAGGCATAAAAGGATATTGCACTCAGAGGTCCTCTGCCACAGAGACCAACCATTTCTGCTGCAATGGGGCTATCAGGAATAGAGATCATGCTCTGTGGGGCTGATATACGGCTCTACAAAGAAGAGACAAGATCTCTCTATTTTCTCTTTGAAAGGAGAGGGCGGTGCACAGCAAGGCTGCAAGAAACTCCATTTGAGCATTCGGGTGTTCCAACATAGCAAAACTAAAGGTGTCTTATTATTGCTATTAATTATTGCTATTATTGCATTAATTTCTAAGGCATCAATCTCCACGCTATCTGGGACCCGTGACATAAATTTAGCACAAAATTAGCATATATTAGTTAAATTAATGTAACGTACCATATGTGGCAAACAAAAAAGAAGAAGTAAGGTAACAACGTGGAATAAATTACAATAATTTAACATTGACTCTCAGGACTTGATGAGACTGTAAATCTTCTTTAAGGACCAGGATTAAAGCAAGTAACATGAAAAAGTGGATTTGTTTGTTGTTTTTTTTCTTACAAAGGAGCGGCCTTTGCAAACGCAGCGTTTTGAAACACAGTTAATTTAGCAAAAGGTTTCATCCAATTTGCCACTTAATGGCGTCGCTTTGCAACTACAACGTTCCCTTTCACCCAAAGCACCTGCAGCACTTTGCAAGCAATAATCTACTTGCACCACATCTTGCAAAGCTACTGGAGCACCAACACTCACAGTTTGGAGGTGGAATGGAAACAAAGCATTCCCATTTCCTCACACGCTCCTCATTTTGCTCTGACCACTGAAGGAGCCCATGGGCACACAGAGCAGCATTGCAACCTCTGCATTCACATCTGCTGGGACACAGTGGTTGCAATTCCCCTTCCATGCAGAGCGTTTTGCTGCTATTAGTGCTGCAGAGCCATGACCCCCTGGTGTCCCCAGGGGATGGGCAGAGTCACAGCTCTGCCCTTGGAGCAGGCAGCAGGAGTATATTACTCATAGGAAATCTATTGCTCAGGATGATGAATGCCTTTCCCCAGCGTGCTGCTGATAGTTTTTTGAATTAAAACTCAGACAGGTGTTGCAGCTCTGTAAGGACTCTTGTTTACACAGCACATGGCACTGACCCATAGGAGGGAATGTTGGTTCTTAGTACCAAACTAACCCTGCACCCACCAGAGGCTGCTGGGAGCGGGGCAGCATCATCTACTGCACCCAAACCTCTCACCTTCAGAATAACAAAGCGTTTCAGTCCAAACCCAAATGTCCTAAAACTACAGAAATTCAGGCTGGTTTAGACAACCATTTGAGTGACCACGCATTCTTTCATTGCACCAACAATGGATTTTCCTGAGGAGAAAAGATTTTGAGTTTTGCTCAAAGCACTTTCAATATTGTGACAGATTCTAAGGCTGTGAAGAAGGTGATGAAGGGATATTAACAATATTCTGAGATCAGTGGTGAAATACACAGGTGTTGCTAATAAATCATGGCTGCTGCTTCCACCTTTGGGATGGAGGATGGATCGGGGCTCCTTGGCAGACATTTTCTATTGTGCTTTGCTGGAAGAAGTAGAAGAGAGGCTAAAGGCAATGACACTGTGCTGGAAAGAGCCTGAGAAACTCAGTAGTGATTCATCAACTTAAAACAATGCAGACAGCGACTGAAAGAACTATTATAAACCCAGGAAGGGTAGCATAAAACCTCAGAATTATTCATCAGTCCCCAACCCAGGCCTCTGCTTGAGCTTTTCATCTTGCAAATAAGATGTCAGATCTCAGGAGGCTTAATTCAGTCTCTGCTTCCCCAATTTGGAGGGCCATAAATAAGGATTCGCCATTAAATACCCCACGTTCACAAATTCCTACATTCATTGGCTTCGTTTGAAGACATCACGCCTATCCCTTTTTATGTCAGGAGGAGATATGACAGAGCTCTTCGACGAACAGAACCGACTATAAAAGGTGCTAATAAAGAAATCAATCTAACATTACAGTGCATATTTAGAACTAAATCTACTTGGTCCCCCCACACCCCCAGCAGTAGACAGCACACCTAATAACGATGGGATCATCTGAAAAGCTACATCTCTTGATTTAAAAACTGATGTGCGTCAGGGTAATGGGATTAAAAATGAATTGCTGCTCCTAATAGCTTCCTACCAGCATCTATCCTCGCTGTCAGGGCTTCCCAAACAACCCAACACAAAAGCTCAGCCTGAAATTAGCTCATTTCATTTTAAGACTCTTCTTAATGGTTTTCCAAATGAATTCTTGCTATTCTGCAACATAATCTTAGAATTAAATATCGGCTAATTTTTTTTTTGCATACACTGATAGCACACAGCGTGTTTCTCACTTAGCAACAGTGCCTTGCAGATGAAAACAGAATGAATCCCTGCAGTGAAATTGGGCCCTGAGTGCTTTCCTTGCTGCGTTAAGAGAGCACAGCAGCAGCAAGCACTTCCCCATTCCCCCAAGGAAGAGCCCAGTGTGGGACACTGTGAGCTCAATGAAAACTGGAACTCCCACACACGGAATGCTTCCCCATCTACTTCCCCAATCTAAAGACTGAGGACGCACCGGAGCAGCAGATAAACTCAAAGCAAATGAGGCTGTTGGCTCAGTTCTCAAATTTATATTCTCGTGTATTCCAGCACGCGCTCTCAATTGATGACTGTGTCCTGTTTTTAACTGCAGCCTTGACACCACTCTGTTTCTTCAGTGTACAAATCTGTCAGGGGTACTGCCTGAGAATGAACATGAAAGCACTTTTTTTCTCCCCCATTTGCTTGAGTCTCACAGCTTTTACGCATCCAAAGAAGAATAAAAAGATGATGAGCCTTTGATACTCCACGGCACACGTTGTGCAAAGATCACTTGGTTCCTTCGTGGTGTCAGCATCCAGTTCCAACAGCCCACCTGCCATTTGAGCAGGGGAGGTGGCTTTGCTCCTTGTACAGACATCTCAGAACAAGCACAGATGGAGACAGATCCAAAACAGACACAGGGCTTTGCCGCCCTGCCTGGCACCTCCAGTATTAAAGGAGCTAATTTCAATATCTGTCTTCTAAGGGACTTATTTATAAACAGTGCTGGGAAATATCCTCCTTCCAGCTATGACAAATATCTCGAAGGTAGAGCGTCCTTTCAAACATTAGAAACCTTATTAAACCTAAATTAAATGCTCACTAATGGGCACTCATTGACAAAACACGTTTCCAGAAGTAATGAGCAGGTCACCTCGCTGCTGTATTACTGCTCGACCTTGGCTTCCCCAAGAGACAGCCTCAGATAACGCACCAAGTGCTTGGCTGATGAATGACTGACGAAATGCTCTTGACCTTAGGAGGCACTCCAAAGTGATGAGCAGTTAATGATGAAAGGCTCTGGAAAGAAATTGTTTTAATTTCTGGCCATAACATGCAATTTTCAAGCCATTGCTTGGGGGAGGGGAAGGAGAGAGGAGGCTGTATTTCAGCATTTAACAGAGCAGCGCAATTGCGTCACTGAAAGGCTCTGCTTTCAGCTCACGTATGCTGTGAGGGATGCACAACACTTCCCCCTCTAAAGGCTTTAGACATAGCAAGTCTTTCCCCCTCGTCTTTGGTGGGTGTTGTTTCTCCCAACCCTCCAAGCCATCCTTGTAGAACCCCAATTTGTCCAAGGGGACACCAGATGCTCAAACATCTCGCCCCATGCCTTCATGCTGTGCCACTGTGGGTCCCTTCCCCCCAGCCTACAGCATCAGCCAAAGAACCAGAGAGTCCAACACCTGTTCATCAGCTTGCAATCACCTGAGCCCCTCAAGCGCTTGTTTTTTCTCACATTCTGAAGGCAATAAAAGTAATGAGAAGACTGATTGTGCCATCTGCTCCTAAGGATTTTCACCTGCTCTGGCAAGGCAATTTGTTTCCTTGACTCCATTATGCACCATCCCCTGGGCAGCAGCAGGCAAGCCCAGCAATCTGGGTGCCTTTTCCATCCCAGATGGGATTTCCCAGTAGAGATGCATGCTGGAGACTTGCACCATTTTGCATACCACGACAAGGAAGAGCCATCAAGGTACATCCCTTCATCTGGATTGGGATGGAGAAAGGGTAGAAGAGTTGTTTCTGAGCTGGACATGAGACTGAATCTGGTTGAAAACTGCTTCGTGGCTTTGGGTGACACAACCCAAAAGGCATGACACTCAGTGCTGTGCCAGTATTGATACTCAAAGAGTTTCCAGAGAGGGATGTGGAGATTTCATTGTCCAAGAGAAAGAGGTATGGAGAGAATGGGCTGAGAGTGGTCACAAAGAATTTGTTCTCTCAATAGGGTTGGCTGAAAAATGAATAGGAGAGGGAAAAAAGAGGATGACCTGGCCTCAGAAATCAAGATTAACTTGGATAGAGTGGCTTCAAGTACAGTGAAACCTCTGTGAAACCTGCATGGAGCAAAGCTTGTCAGAGCTGCAGGTTCTCCCCCAGTGGAGCTAGGCTCAGTGGCAACTGCAGTTTGCATTCATCTGGGGCACTTGATGCTCAGGACCCAAGAGTTCTTTGACAGACACTGTTGAAACATGACAGCTTGCCTTATGAATTTTAAGGCTGTATGCCTGATGTTCTGCTAACCTCAGGTAGTGAGATCTGGGAGTCTCACTCATGGACCCAGAGAGAGACAGTGGTTGCTAGCAGTGGGACCCTTCACATCTTCCCTATCAGCTACCAGCTCCCACTTCATCCTTCTCATCAAGGAAATGAGAGAGATCTCTTTTCTTCCCTTGTAGTTGAATGCAGCAAAGATGTATTGGCTCAATCTAAAGGTGCAGCAAATAGTCACAGGGCTTTGGCTCCAGAGGGATTTTCTGCTCCTTTTTTATACCAACTAATTACATTAAAACAAATTCTCGCTGTTGAGAATGTTGGAAAGTGTCAACTCCTGTTTTTGTCATCTGGCCACACAATGCCCATTCTGGCTGGGTTTGCTTAACACCTTCATCAGCCTTTCAGGGCATTTTGCTTATGAAACTGTGTGTGTGTGGGGGAAAAAGGATGCGTGACTTGGAAGCTTCTGTTCAGCTGAAGGTCCATTGGCCAACATCCTGAGTCCTGGAGGGGTACATGCAGAAAGAAGCCTGGGCATCTATGCCCACCCATCACAAAGCTGAACTCTCAGAGTGGAATGAATTACATTTATGCCTCTCTCCCCCCAGGAAAATCAGAAGCTTTCTTCTGTACTTTGTTGGAAAGACAGGAGTTCATCCTATTCCTTAAGGCATCCAGCCCTTAAAGAAGGGAAAATAAAGTTGTGAAGTCCTTTGGATGCTTCTCATAATGCAAAACTATAGGCACCTAACTGAAAACACAGATCATCCTGAGATAGAGAGCAGTAGTGAGAGAGAAATAAATGCTTCCAGAGGGCCATTCTGAGCCACAGGAGACAGGAGGGAAGGACCTTGAATAAAAATCATTGAGCCCATTTCCTTTCCTCCAGGCAAAATCAGCTCCACCAAAACCACTCCTGACAGATGTTGGTCTGATCTCCTCCAGAGTTTCTTCTGCTGCTATTTTAAGCCCATCACTTTCTGTGAACACAATGAACTTGTTAAAAAAAATAACAATGAGAGAATTGAAGCCTCTGCTTCTCCATGGAAAACCTGAATGTACCTGGTGAACTGTCTTTCCCCTTCAGCCTTTTCTTCTACAGAAGAAACAACCCCTGTCCCACTTGCTTCCCTCTACTGGGGTGATGCCTGGACCATTCCAGCTTTGCTTGTTGCTATCTTCCACCCATTCTTACTGCCTGCCCTGATGCTCTTGACTTTCCACTGCGTACCCCCACCCCAGTCTCCCTTCTTCAAGGGTGAGGAATAAAGACAAACATCCCCTCTTCTAAATTCTTGCATGCAAAGGTATGGAAAAGGGAAAAATTGAATCAATGCCCTTGAGAAGGAGAGGTTTTTGTCTTGTCCTAAGCAGAGATTGGATGGGCAGAGGGCTGACTGTTGTGTGAACAAACAACAGGAGCAACCTTAGCTCTTGCAGTCCCTTCCACATGTCATCCCCTAACCAGAATAAAGGCAAGACAGCTGCCAAAAATATGCAGGAGTTGACTCTCTCCCACACTGTTTTCCTCTTAAAAGAAGAAAAATCCTCCTGCTAAAGGCTTGTAATCTCTCTGCCATTCCTTGTGGCAAAGAGCTGGTGAGTCTCAAAGGGCAGAGGAGCCGACTTCTGCTACTTTCATTCCCGTAGATGGGAAACATTGGCACTGACAGCTTGAGCTGTGCAATGTGTTTTACTCTGGGAGGAGAGAAGACGGTGCTGCAGGAACAATACAAATGAAACTGCAAAGCAGTGCAAGCCACCAAGCGTTGTCCTCATTGGTCCCCAAAAAACAACCTGGCCACTACTGTACCTCCCATCCATCCAAGCCACCTCTTGTGCCTCCTCCTCCTCTCTGCAACAGTAGGAGGGCTCCAAGCATCTGGAGGTGGTGTTGGACCTCTGCCACAAGAAGGACAAGATACCATAAATCTCCTCCAGCAGGACATGGAGGCAGGCTTTTGGCCACTGTTCAGCTTTATATTAATATCCCAGGCTGGGGGAAGGGAAAGCTGCTCTTCATTTCATAGAGAATGTGCTGGGAGGAGGGAGAGAGATTTGTTTGAGCTTTCCTCAGCCTTCAGGCTCTTGCTGCCCTGGAGGTTGTCTTGCAGGGATGTTTGCAGGTCAGCAGGAGGGCTCAGAGCTGTTCAGCTGGTTGGACATGTGTGTAAAGCTCCTTTTTTTTTCCATTATAACTCATGGCAGGTGGAAGTGAGAGGAGGAAGAAATCTGTTTGCTTAATTATTTATTCTCAATCCCAGCTTGTGGAGGTGGCCGATGCTCCAACCAGAGCAGAGAAACTCAGGCTGTTCTGGGGAGTTCCAGGATGAAAAGCACTTCTCTCTGTTCCATCCACAGTGGCCAAAGGAGGTGTCACCCCCAGGGCTGCTCAGCCCACTGTTCCCCACAGGGACAAGTTTGTGCTCTAATTGGAGCATCTGAGCTTCATAACATCACCTTCCTGGCAATTATTTGTTTGAAGGCAGCTCAAAGCTTCCCTGAGAAATGTGAAGTGCAAAGCTACTGGTCGAAACAGAAAAGGGATGGCCAGTAACAGCACCAACAGGGGAGAGCTGGGGTAGGGACACACTCAGTTAAAAATTCCAAAGGTAATGGTTATTTCCAGGCCATTTTTAACCTTTTCTTTTTCACTGAGGTTGAAGGTAAGGCTCTCACAGATGACACCATTAATTTGGATATCAGGAAAGCCCTCCAGGAAGATCTTCAGTGACAGCTCTGCTTTTTATTCAGCTACTGGAAAAGCCAAGGAGATAGCAGAGAGCCCCGAGGGCACAGTGGGATGGACTCACAGCCCCGGACAGCCCACATGCATTACATAGAAGGAGAGCTCAGACCTGCTTTGTCTCCATGGAGCATAAATCAGCACGACAACGGGGAGGAGACATCTACCTTTGGAAAATGTCACCCTCATTCCAGGAGTTCTGCACCTCCTGCACGAAGCAGGCACAGAGCAGAGTCCTTCACAAGGCTTTTGTGGACTCTGATTTAATTTGCCTTAAGGGGGGGGGAAGGGAAAATCAACTCTTTCTTCCCTTTCTGCAGCTTTGGATGATTAACCAGTTGGAACTTTCACAATGCTGCAAACTCATTCCTCGGGTCCGTAATGGACTCTTGCTGAAACGAGGCTTTTACATCCAAAGAGCATTTAATCTGGGCTCAATACATTTTCTTTTTCCCCCTTACAGCTAAATGCCTCACCTTTATTCTGTCACCATCAGCAGCACTGAGCATTTTCCTGCCAAAGCACACTAAAGCCACCAAATATCACAAACACAGGATCTTACTGAGCAAATAACTGGAGCCCAGCCAGCTGAAGCCCCAGCAGTACCCAGGCAGTGAGAACGTGGATGTGCTTATAAACAACTTGCAGGGAACGCACAGAACAGCCCTTTCTGAACAGTCTGCTGGAACAGGAGCACGTTTTCTGCACCTGCACGTCTATTCCTGCAGCAGGAAAGGGATGTACCCAAGGCCAACTCATTGACCACACCATTCAGTTTGTTCTGACCGGCAGCATCTGCATTTAGAGCTACTCAAATACAACGAAGATGCTCAGCTGATAGTGTTAAGTAACAGAAAGCCAGGCAGTTCTAATTATACAATCTTTGTGGCTGTGTTTCATAGGGACTCTCCTTCAATCACTACTACTGGCTTTAATAACTATGATTCCCAGCCCATTCCCTGTGTTTTACATGATATCATAATGCACACAGTATCTTTCTGACAAAGCCTTGAGTGTCTGGGAAGACAGATCTTGGGAACTGCCTACAGCATCACCGCTGTCAGAATGCCTTATCAAGCAGGCTTTGTATCGTGCTTTTGCTCAGTGCTGAAACCCCAAAGTGATCAGCCATGCAGGAGGCTGCAGCTATTCCTGTCTGCAAGGAAAAGCAAACCTGCTTGGCAGCAGCCAGTACAAAAAAGCAGAATCTGCCCATAATGGCCCATTGTACCAGCAGAAAGTTTGTATCTAACAGGGCATGATAACTACTTCTTGCAGATTTTCTCTGTGCCAAGCTTTAAAAATGGCCTCCTTTTCCAAACACTTGAGACACATCCCTTCCACAAGCAAGAGCTTCATTTCCCAACAGCGCTCCCTCCTGCTCCCACTCTGCCCACTTTTTCCTCTCCAGAAGGTTCACACATGCCCACCACATTCTCATGCCCATCCCCTGCCATCCCTCACCGAGTACTCAAAACCCACCACTGCTCTGACAGCATGAACATTTGCAATTTAATTCACGGGCCTTCCCACCTGAGCCCTCTGCCCACACATCTCATCCTTCAGTGCTGCAGTGACCGCTGTATGTATGTGCCCAGTCCATAGAACTGCACAGCCCTGCTGTCTGCTCTGACAAGGCTATAGGCTTATCCTCTATGAAATGAAGGAGCTTACTTTCCTACCCTGTGAAATCACACTGATTGCACAAGGAAAAATGTCAGATCTGGCAACAGCAGGAGGTGGAAGCTGCATGGGATGAGTGGGTGTTGGCTTTGTGGGGTCCCAGCAAAACCCTAACAACCCCATGAAAAGCAATGCTCCCTGCTCTGCCCATGGCGCTCCATTCCAAACCCACATTGAAGCACAAAAGCAATGAGTAAAAACCACCATTACTACCAGCATGGTCATACAATGGAACTGGTCCATGTGTTCCTTCCAAGCATCACCTCCTATAGAAGGAGGGGCAGTCTCTGGTGGGACTGCAGAGGACTGGTCCAGCAATAGCAATGCCTTCTGCTCTGCAATACTCCCACAGCTGGAGGCACAGCGTTCCCATTAAGTGTCCTTAAGAGCAGCACAGCTGTAAGAGTGAATTACAGAAGCCAGGAGAGAGCCTGGGAGAAGCGTGCAGGAGCACTCTATTAATACCTGCCTGCACTGTCATTGGCTTTAATCAGCACTAACAATCCCTCACTGTCAAGAGCCTTTCCACTCACCCTCTAATTTTAAATAATTATTATAATAAGGATTCTACTAGAAAACATTAGAAACAGCTTCCTTGTCACTAAGACTGTGCCCAGTAATTGAAAAACAAACCAGCGAAGGATTTATCAACCGCACATGCAAGAGAAAAAGAACATTAACTACCGTGCTGCAAAACCCTTTACTTGTCATAATATATTAGGTGTTTCATTACACATCCTGCTGAAGCTGCAAACGCATGGAAACCCAGCTAGTGTGTGGGAAGGAAGGGCCTGAAGAGGAAAGATCTGCCCGGGCAAATAAGACTTGTTAGCACTGTCTTCCTTGGATGAAACAGCTGTCAGAAGGACAGAACTCCTGTTCAGGAACATGAGGGTTTCTGGGTGTCTCAGAAACTCAGCCACATGCAGGGTGAACTCAGCCACATGCAGCTCACGAGGGTGCGAAATCCTTGACGCACATCAGCATCATCCACAGCTGAGTTAATTTTGTGCATCGACTTCCCCTCGTTACATTAATTCCAGTTTGGGGAGAAACTAGGACACTGTTGCCTTTGAAGCTGTCGCCTCTAACATGGCTTTGAGACTCTGGTGCTGGAATCTTTGCACCAGTGCTAAAGTGCAAGCCTTGTTAAGACAAAGGAAGAAATGTGGTACTCTCCCTGATCAATTAATGAAGCTTTTGTATTAGGTGATGCACTGATGGGTAATGCCTACAGAGATGGACGCTTGGGCTGCCTGGGGAAGTGCAGCAGCAGCTCAGGACTGACTCCATACTCAAAACAACTGTATGATCACTGTGCGAGCCACAGCCAGGCCACCCAATAATACCAATGCACAGTGCAACGAGAGCAGGAGAACAGCATTCCTGGGCTGAAGGAGGAGGGATGGAAGTGCTGTGCCTTCCCAGCACAGTGCCTGCTCCATCACCCCACCCCCACTGCTCAACAGCACGAGGATGCTCATTTTAGGAAACAAGTGTTCAGCTTTATGTGTTTTACAACCACAGAAGTGGAAGAGCTGCTCGGTCTCTATTCCTCCCCTCACCCTGGGAAGTCAGAATGGAAAACAAAGCCAATTAATTGCATAAAAACAGAACTGCATCACATATCTAATTATTTTAAACCTGTAAGAATAAAACCAGTGCCTGTTAAAGCTGCTCTCCGCACAACAGGAGCTCTGCCACCAGGAGTAACCACAACATATGACTCTCTACCATCCCTACCCAGGTTCCTTAAGTACTTCCCCCACACAGCACAGCAGCAATATTGAGAAAGATCACCCTTCCCATGTCATTAATCACAGATGTGAAGTTCAGAGGGGACAACGATTTGCTTATAAACAGGAAAAACTGGGAAAAGACCCATAAATCTCACCTCTGTCTCCAGTTTGCCTTCACACAGGCTCAGCTCTGTTCCTAAAGAGCTGCTCTTTATGTGCCACCAGATTCTCCTCTGCTTTTTACTGTCCTTGAAAGCAGAGATGCCGAGCTTCGGCTTAAATTTATTATTGATAATAAAATAAATAAGCAATCATTGCAAAAAGCCCTAAAACGCTTTCATGCTTAATTTAAATGCACCAATACCGGCATTCGGGATCATCTCATGAGCAGATGTGGGAATGAAGATCACGTAAAATAACACCAGCAAATTATCTAGTCGCCAACACAACTTTGGGATAATAAAAGGTAGCTCAGGACAATTTACCATTGTTTAAGCTAATTTATTTATCTGCATATAACAGCGACGCAGCCCTAGGGGAAACATGGGGGGGGTGAGGGGGGAAATAATTGGAGCTGATTTATTTGTATTTATTTGCTCTGAATTGGAACAAAGCAAGAAAAGGTGGAATGTTTTATAGAAAATCATCTCAGGAAAAACATTCTCTTTAGAATCGTTGTGGTTTGGTTGCATTTGGTTGCGCACCAGGCTGAAAGCAAATTGGGCAGCAGCAGCCCTATGGGCTCTGGGGAGTGGCTGTTTCCACCCCCCACCAGTGGGGAGATCCATTCTTTCCTTCAATAAATCCATTTCTTCCTGCTGAAGATTATGATTTCTGTGAAAAGGCCATTTTCCTGTTCAAATGCCAACCCAATCTGAAAATAACAGAGGGCCCCAACAGTGGAAAGCCTGAAAAGGTTAAAGGAAGTCTGAATGCTATTTGGAAACATGTGGCCGTCTCTGTGGGGAAGGTGTGTTGTTTCAGAGGTGGAGCAGCAGCACCTGGTCTCTGTGTGAGATGTTTCCTGAAGCAGGCAGAGATGTTTGCCTTCACCTGCTGCAGCCTTGACAGCAGGAGACTCATGGAGGAGAATGGAAGAGCTCACTTCATACCCAAGGTTTGATGCGTTGAAGACATCTACATGCAGGGAGGCAATTCTGCTGCTTAGCCAGTCACTGAGTGATGCAGCTCAGCCCACAAATCCTAGTGGGTTTGCCTGCACACACCAAGGTTTGAACTGATTCCTGAATTGACTTCCACCAATGAGAAAGCAACCAAAGTGATTGATTTTAGCTGGCCTTGTAGCTTCTAAACTCAGGTCAGATTTAGACTGAGAAAAATACATGCATGAATGCAAAGCAGAAGGCAATGCTCTTAATTGCCAAGCTGGGAATGTGGTGACAAAATCCAAGAACGAACAAAATCTGACAGACTATTTTGGATTGAAGCTTAACAGAAAGACTCCTGGTGAGCTCCTTGCTGCAGAAGTTTGCTGTGTGAGAGTATTTCATTGTATGCAAGCTGGAAGAGGTGCTGTCAGGATGACCATCAGAACCAATGGAAGGACCAGTGAGGATGGAGAGCTGCTGGGATCACCCAAGCCCTCTTGGCTCCTGGGTACCCACTTAAGCTTAATTATTTCATGGCATATCCTCATACATTATTTCATAGAATACCACAAGTTGGAAGGGACCCATAAGGATCCAAATCCTACTTCACTTCAGCCTTGCTTTTGCATCAGTATATTCATGCAAGCAGTAAGACAAGAGTCTTCTAATTCCCATATTATTGCTGGTGTCTCTGCCCCTTCCAGCCCACCACAGAGCTGGATAATGGCCAGAGGGGCTTTGCTATCTGCCTTTTCAGGGTCCCCCATAGAACACCCTCTCCAGCAGCACACAGCTTCACTCCAGCTTGGTTTCTTCAGCTGCTCTGTGCACTTAGGAACTGCAAGACACAAACCTTCCCAACAGTATGTTTGTTGTTTTCCTTCCTCTGTTATCCATTTAACATCTTTATACATCAAAGCAGCCTATTTATAGTTGCCTTCTGGAAGATCTGAGCAGCTCCTTTGGCTGTAGCAGGAACTCTTAGCCAGAGGCCACATCAAGCAAGCACACAAACTGAGAAAGATCCGTCTTTGTTGCAAATAAGAGTGCTCTTTCAACTCTGTCTATAGACAAAGCCAAATGGGAACAAGGCACCCAGTTCTCTCAGGGATTCTCAGCCTCGTCTGTCAGAACAGAGTGCTTCACATTTTCCCAGCACTAGACAGTGCTGCAAGTCTTGTTTTTTTTTGCCTTTGAATGAATAAGAAGCATCATTTCATTGCCAGGCTGCTATGGCTGAGATTGCAGTTATGGGTTTAATTTAGCTTTTCAGATCATTTGAGTCTAATTATTCCACTAGGTGGACCCAATATCGTCCTCAGTGCTCTGTGCTACCAAGGGCTGATGAAGTTCCCCAGGGACACATTTGGAGCAGAGGGACATCACTGTCACAGAGCACTGCTGGACAGCCCTGCCTTGCAGGATTACAACATCCTAAAGCACTGAAGTTCCATTACAATTCCTTTTTGCTCCCACATCAAGATCACATCCATGGGAAAACGATCCCCTTCAGTTCTTTGCTTTAAATGCATGCTATAACAGTCTATTTAGATTAAACTACAGTAAAAGAATACAACTTCATTCCATGCATGATGCTCCTCAGGGCTGCCTCTCACTCTTGTATTATGGAAGGGAAAAAAAATGACAAGAAGCAGAAAAAAATGGTATTATCCAACTCAGCTGTCTGCCTCATTGCCTACTGTCAACCCAGACATCATATATGCACTTTTCCTGTGAACATCTGCTATGCTGCAGGATGGATGTCCATCCAAACAAGACAGCAAACTCTCTTGCTTTTGGCGTGCAGGTCCATTGGCATCCCTGCTCTCCCATCCATCTAAGAGCTGCAAACAGCATCCTCCTTCAATATTTTATTGACCTCTGCCACCACCTAAAATCCCCAAGCAGTTTAATATCTGCTTTACTAAGTCTACTGAAAGGGAAAGCGCACCCAGAGAGATTTTCAGCCAAGATGACTCAAGGCAGAGTCCTCAACTGAACTCCCCAATGGCACAGCCCTTTTCAGCTCCTTTTGCTTGCAAGTGCACATGAAATAAAAGGACTCATCTCTCAGAAAGGATGGGTAGGCACAGCTGATCTCTGCCAGTGGGGTGTCTGGGCCCAGTGCTGGGGAGAGCTGATGCTATGCTGAATGTTACTGCATGCAAAGGCACAGTTGATTCCTGTGACATCCCACTTCCCTTCAAAAGAAACTAGCAGTCCCAGGGAGCTGGCATGGCCTCACTTGCAAGCTAACTGCAGGCTTCTTTCAAGTCTCTTAAAGAATTACCAGAAAAATAGCAGTGCTTTATCTAAAATTCTTAGAGAAAAGCAGCCCACTACATCTAATACCCAACACTATGTCTTGAGCAGAATTAGAGCTCTTGTAGCGTTGTTAAGCACGAATAAGAGATTGTAATTACAGAATCATTATGGTTCGGAAAGGCCTCTCAGATGCCCAACCCCAACTCATCCCCACCAACCACATCACTTAATGCCCCATCTCCACATTCCTTGAATACTTGCAGAGAGATGAAACTGCCATACCCAGACCAATGCAGTAGGAAGGCATTTCACACACATAGGTTATCATTCATTGGCTAGGAATGCATAACCCAACTCGACTCACTGCTCAGCATCCTCCAGCTACATTCACAACAAACACACACTCAAACTGGAGAGAAACCAGCCTACTCGTTACTGCAGAGGCAACCTTTAGCTGTCCCCAGAGGTCACATCATCATCAGTGACCCATGGACAGAATGCTGGATAGCAGACTCCAAACAGGCCCAGTTAGTCCACTGCCATAATCTCCACAAGCCCAATACTGCAATAGACCCAGTACTGATGAGCTCTACCCTTCAGACAAGGGCTTTCACATCAACACAGCAGCTTCAAACCAGTAAAAGCAAAGCAACAACACAACCAAGACCACTCAGCTGGCAAAGTTGCCAGGTACTCACCCAGAAGCAGTACTCCTCCTCTCCTTGCTCTGACCTGCAAACAGCATTTCCCCCCCAATCAAGGTACTTATGGCTTGTTGCAGCTTGAGGATAATTAGCCTTTCTCATTCCTCTCATTTTCACCTGTTTCAATTAGCACCCTCTCTGCAGGTGGTGAGGGTGGAGGAGGAAACTTGTAGAGATTTAACCCTTTCTTGACAGCCCCCATCTAGGAAGATGCCTTTCTCTTCTCTGTATTCATGTGCTGGTATCAGGTCCAGACGCCTCCTTGCCCATAGTGATGTTTCCCCAGCTGCAAAGCAGTCTGAGCAAATGCATTTCCCAACCAGCATTTACTGCTTAAGGCAACAGCTATTTTCCTGCAAATTCACCCCTTTTTAGCCAACGTGAGCAATTATGTGCATTGTCAGATTTGTGCAGCATCAAACAGAAGGTTTAGTGCAGAAGGAGCTGGAGAATTGCTTGATCACACAGATCTCCCTGAGATGGCTGGGCAATAAAAGTGATTGTTTTCTTTGCTTTATTTTGACCTTAAGAGCTTAAGATTCTGCATAATGTCTGCTGATGAACAGTAATTCATGGAACCCCCCCCGTGATTTAAACTACAACCTCTACCTACATCTCGAGCACTGCCAATAGGAAGAAATACTGTTTGTGCAACAGTGGAAATTTACATTCATGGGGATGTTCTGGGGCATCCTGAGTCATCTCTTCTTTATATGCAACTAATATATAGGCGTACATTTTTACATAGCACCTTCCTCTTGCTGATAGGTTGTAAAATTATCTTAAGCACAGCCACCAGGACCCAAACTGAACTCCCTGCTTCCCCTTGAAAACCTGTGCGTGCTGGTGCTTATTTGTCTGCAGTCACAGAATGGCTTATGTTGGAAGGGGCCTTGAAGATCACCGAGCTCCATCCCCCAATTATTCCAGTCTCTTGCCTGGAATAATTATCTACGACCCAAAGCTGATCAACGAGTGGGTGACACGGCCCAAGAAAAAGACACAGTTGGAGATGTACCAGTATGCCTGATTTCTCCAACTTGCATGATAATCCTACATCATACTTTATAATGATGAACCCTCCAGCTGTGTTTTTGCGCTCCTGAAATATATTAATGTCAGCTTCTTTGCCCAGTGTTAGGCATTAAAGGCACTGCTGGATTTGAACTGTAATCCTTGATGCAAAAGTGTAATCCAAGCAGGACGAGTACACGCGTGTATAACTGGCCAAAACACCAGATTAAAGGAGCAGCATCTGCCTCCGAACCGCCTTTGGAATTCCTGTGCCGCTCAGTGCAAGGAGATGAAACAACTCAGGGGTTTAATTTCCATTTCAAACCAACCCAAATCCTCATTTCTCATCTTCTCTCTGAGTTTTGGGGAAGATTACAGAGAACCCATCAGGGTTCTTGCTTTGCCAGGGACATGAGCCCCCATTCCTCCCCTTCCTCTCACATGGGGTGCAATGGAAGACACCGAATGCAGGGGCTGCTTGCTGGCACTGCCACAGCCCTCCCAGGCTTTGGGTTGGCGGAGGAGCTTTGTGTGAGAGGCTCCTGCAGTCTGGGGAATCTGCAGGACTGAGTGGAACAGCTTTCAATTATCACGAGCCTCACACATAGTAATGAAAATAGCATCCTGCAGAGCTGCAGTCACTACCAGCAAGGACAGCTTCCAGTGCAGGCAGCAGCCTCTGTTTCTCTCCTGTGTGGCTGAATATCCAACCCACACGTTGTGCTGCACAGGCAGTACGAAGGACAAACTCCTTGAAGCAGAAGGGACGGACTCATTTGTACCAGCTGAGGTCTGGCTGCCGGGTGTCATGCCCCTGTTCAACATGGAAATTGGTGACTGGTGCCTGGATCTTTAGGAACAGATGCCAGCCTGTGCTGGAGGCATTTGCACTGAGCTCACAAAGCTCCTCTCTCTCCCAGCATACAAGTCAGTTTGCCATCTCTGCTCCATGCTGTTCCCCCAGTTTGGAGGTGTAAACCACAGCCCTAGAGCCGAGCTGCTTGGTTTGGTGTGCGCCTTCCCCACCTCTCCCACCACCCTGACTGCTGTCCTTGGTCGGAGCATTGCAACAGAAGGACCCATCTGCATATCCTCACTACAGTCACTCCCCCTCTCCTTGCCCATGCTCCTCCCTGCACCCTCATTTGCAATTTTCACATGTTTTTGCTCCATCTCCCTGGACTATAAATCAAATACCCGAGGAAGGCAAGCTGGGCTGACAGAAGACATCAGCAATAAGCCAGGCAAGACAAGAGATACCATGGCAGCAGAAAACAGGACAGTGCTTTAATAATAGCATCTATTTTATTTATCATGCCATCTAAAAGTTCTTGCTGCCTGCGCCTGAATGCTCAGTGCCAGGGGATGGGAGGGACAGATGGAAGAGCTGACCTGAGCTGTTGTGGAGAGCAGAAACAAAAGATGAATGGGAAAGAATCTGTGGGATAAAAAATAGCCCCAATAAGGCAGGTCTGTAGGTGCTGCCCTCTCTTTTCTCAGATCTTTCCTGGTTGATATGCAGTGACACAACCCATTGCTGGGTACATCTCCCCATATGGGGCTGACACAGGGTTACCAGGTTCTCTTTTATACTTGATATTCTTACTTACAGCTTAGTATAAAACGCCATCAAGGGAACCTCTCATGTGTTCTTCATGGAAGAATAGGACAACCCAAAGTGCCATGGTATGGCAGCCCGATTTCTTAAGCTTACAAACCTTCCTGGAAGGATGTGCTCCTCCAAAGCCTTGTCCTCACTCAAGCTTTGTTGTTGCCTGACACACAGCAAAGTGGAACAGAACCTTCTAAATATAGAGTTTTTTAATGGCTGCGAGTGGTGAAAATATCCCAGATCCATTTATCTTTGCAAGGGAGCACTATAGGGATTTAATAATTAAACTGAGAGCATCCAGTTGCTATGGAGCTTTTACCAGTCCCTGTATCCATCATCCAAAGGAAAGTGGGTCAACATAGCTTTTTGCATCCACCACTTCCCAGACCTGGTTCCTCTCTCCTGGAGCAGCACTCAAGCCTGTTGTGTTGGCCAATCTCACCTCTCATCATCTTCCAGGACAAAGAGTGAGCGGCTCTGCAAGTGATCCTGTGGAAGAGTTCCTATTATAGACGCAACCCATCCCATCTCCTTCCTTCCTTCGGGAAATCCACATGCATTTGTTGAGCACCTTTAACTGGGTTTGCAGAGAAGGTCACAGCAGCTGCGTCCTCCCTGAATCCAGGAGAGGAAAAGCCAAAGCAGACAGCCGAGCAGCTGTCCTCAAGGTGGTTTTGACCTTATCAGATGTAGGCAATGCAGGAAAGCGCATTAAGAAAATATTGCTGGTGCAATTAGGCAGATGCCTCTGAGGCTGGGACAGGGAGAGCTCCCGCATGGCCAGCATGGGCTGCAGCACATCTGAAAACCAGCAGGCAGTGGCAAGCAGCAGGATATGTGCATATATTACAGATTAATTATAATCTCTCAGACCCTTGTTTGGAGGAGTTACTATTACGTTCAGTGCAAGAACTTTAAGATTTTCTTTAATTGGACGAACCTCCAGCAGTGATGAGCGCTTTGTAGTCTCAAAAATGTGCCAAGGTGGGAGAGTCTGTCCTGAAGTAATACATGGATCTCACAGAGCTGCCTGCTGAGCCCATCAACAGTGGAGACAGTGCCAAGATCCCACCTCCATGCCACACATCAGCTTCTATGGGGCTGCAGCAGCCCTGCCCTGCTGGGAGGGCTCTTCCTTTGCTTCGGTGTAGACTCAGTTGGCCCTAAAAGAGCCCTAAGAAGAGCTGTATGCAGAAGAGGAACACCAAGGGATTTGTTTCCTTACAAATACCCACAATTCCTCACCAAGATGGTAATTTATAAACCTTGTTATGCCATAAAAATAAATCGGCTGGATGCTCCGGAGCATCACGGCTTTGATGCAAACACAACAAAGGCCTCTTTTGGATGTTAGCAGTAAGAGCTTGAAGAGGAAGAGGGCCATAAAGGGGTGATGGATGGTGCTGTGGCAGGAGAGCCTTCTGCTGGGTGCACATCCAGCTAAGCCTGAAAGCAGCACTGAGCTACTGCCAGAAGCTTGCAGAGTCCCACAGCCGGGCTCTCGTTAGCCACAGAGCTGAGCCAGGGTCAGGCTGAGCCAAATGCAAAGTCTACTTAATAAGGCTTAATTATAATGCAGAGCTGGTATCGTCCTGCAGCTGCAGGCACATCAGCTTTGTCATTAGTACTGGAGGGTGCTGGCAATTAGCACAGTGCTGGCAATTGCTTGTTTGCTGCTTGTGTCAGGCTTGCTGCTGTTCTTTGCTGTTCAGAAGAGGGCTGTAGACCCCACACACCTCTGATTGAGCTGGAAACCATGCCTAGCTCTGGGTTATGCATGGAGAGTTGGCAAAGGTTCGGTATGCTCAAGACACAGGGAACTGCAGGGAAAGAGTGCCTAATTTCAGTGTAAGAACCAATAACACAACAGCAAAAATGAATTAAAAAAAGAAAGAATTCCTTCTCTTTGATATTTTCTAAACAAAGGGATGGTCCCAGGGGTGAGCTCAGGCCCCACCAGAGAGAAAGGAAAGCAGACTGGGTAACTCTGAGAGTTTCCAGCGCTGTTCTTTGCTCCTGAGGTTTTACCTTGTAGATTTATTTATGTGCCACTGACTTAATTAGCTGCTCTCCCATCTCAGATGGCAGCGAGATGAATCAGCACTCCTGTGCCGTGCAAGGCCTGAGCTCAGAGCAGCCCCATCCCTGCCAGGAGCAGAGGCTGTGCTCACCCCCATGCAGGACCCCCAGGGTCAAGCAGAGGCTGTAGCTCAGGCTGAGGAAGTCCAAGGCCCAGGAGTGATGGAGGGATGTCAGCAGGGCTGGTCCTTTCCAATTCCTCACATCCAGGGGGTTCATTGCAGATCAACTGGGGCTTATAGGGCTGCAAGTCGCCATGCAGAAAGCAGCTGAAAAGGCTTCTTGTCCTTTGCCTTCACTTCTTTTCCTCATGTTGATTCTCCCCCCCATCCTGCCCACTACCACCTGAACACACAGACAACCTCAACTTCTGGAATGAGCATCACATCCTCTAATCCTGCTGCACCCATCCTGCTCTTTGCAGCAGTGCAGCTATTTATCCCATTCCCACCCCATCCATCACACTCAGGTGTGCATCTCACCCACACCTGCAGAGCTGCTCTTTGGACCCAGGTGGGTTGGAGCTGGGGGACATTTGGGTCTGGAGCTGTGATGGGCAGCACCTGTAGCTGTAGGATGGGGCACCCTGAGCATGTGCAGCCATTGCACGGCTTCTCTGCCTTTTCTGTTGCCTTTTGCTAAACCTCCAGCAAAACAGATCTCTTGCTATTTCTTATGTGCTATACCCACATGGTCATGCTCAAAATGCTTCAAGCCTGAATGAGAAAGTTTTACACATTTTTCCCATGGTCTGGCTTCACTTTTCATCAGTATTTCCCTGTAGCATTGCCAGTGTTGCATTATGGAGCAGACACGTGGCTCTGTCAGCTGAATGTCTGAGCTTCAGCATCCCAACTTGCAATGCCTCCCTGCTCTAGAGAAGGGCTGGCTTCCAATTCCTGCTCCAAAAACATGCAAGGGGCATGAAGCACTGAGCAGAGCCAGTGCGTATGGAATGGTGCAGGATGCAGCCACTTTCCCAGCTCTCCCTTCCTTTCGTTTGGACAGGCTTTGTAGCTAGCAGATGGGAGTGGGCTGCAGCATTATTTGATTGCTACCTATTTATGGCAGCCTCACAATATTCTGTTCAACCAGGGCAAGAAACCCATCACAGGGGTTGGACACGTGTGGGAAGGCGTTAGGATCTGCTTTTATTCCTCTCAGGGATTATGCAACATGGGATGAGGCGTCCCATGGGCAGAACTTGGCTGTGGGTCTGTCCCATGAGTCTGGGCCTTGTATGGGGCTGCAAGGGCTGTGCCACCCCACATCATCAGGGAGGTGGGCTCCTCCAAAGGACAGAGCCTCCTGGTGAACCCCACAGGGAGGGGAACTCAGAGGGCTTTGCATAGCCCTGAACACTCCTATCACCCACATCCATCTACCCACGGGCAGGGCAGAGCAGAGATTGGTGTCAGAGCAGCCCTCGCACAGCACAGGGACTGCAGCTTTTATTACTTGCACAGCAGAGGCAACATGATTTATTGACGCTTTTTTTATTTCCCAGTAGCTCATCCAGTGCTGTGTGTGTAAGGAAGATAAACTGTCTCATTATTGTCCTGATCTCTAATCATGTCACATTTTCAGATACGCTGCGGTGACGGTGACATGTTGGTGTTCTGGTCTGCTGGGATGCAAAACAAAATACCCCAAAAAAACCAAAAGAAAATCAAAGAAGAATGGAAGGAGGAAGGGAAGGAAATGCAAGAGTGTGATTGTGACCCCAAACCAACACTGCCTTGGCCTTGCCTTGAGGACCAGCACTACCCATGTGACTGTCCATGAGTGCCCACGGGCAGCAGCGGTGCTGGATGTGCTGGGGGTGCAGGGACATTGCTGGTGTGGGTCTGTGGGCTCTGGTTCACCACCCGCCTGCAAGATGCTTTATATGTAGGGCAAACACTCCACTGGAAACCTTTGTTGTGTGGTGGGTTTGTTGTTTGTTTGGTGTTTTTTTTATGCTATCATTAAGCAAGGGAATAATATGACCAGATGCTCTGCAAGAGACTGCTGGATTCATCAGCGAACAACAGAGAAGCTGTAATGATTAAACATATTAGAAAGCGAAAGACAACAGAGGATTAATTTCAGCACTTAATTAGAGTACCTCTAATCTTCCCCTCCATCATAATTTTCCTTCTCTTCCCTTCTCTCTTTGTCCACATGTGCTTCCAGAGAGCATCCTTCGGGGAAGAGGGAGGTGTGAGATATGCCAATGTTTATTTTAACAGCTCCTTTTTTTAGGGCTCTGCTGTGAAGACGCTCCTCCTGTCGCTTGTTGCTATGGGGTAAAACAATCCACATTCCCTGGTTGGGTGCTTTTTCTCCCTGGAGGATGCTCTGGGAGCTCCCAAGGCACTGATGTTGCTTTGGCAGAGCCTGAGGGCTCCTGTGAGGTCTACAGAGAGGTGTGAGCATTTGACACAGCAGAGTACTTTCAACACTGGCATAACAGATGGGAATTACAGTATTAATAGCACATTTAATATTTAAAATGCAAAACATGTTAGGACGACCCCAAACTCTCAGGTCTGGTAGCCTGCTTCCAGCAGCAGTGAATGCTGTGTGTGCTTGCAGCAGGAAGCACTGCAGCTCCTCACATTGCCCATCAGATTGCAACACCCTTAGGACTCATCTCTAGGTCTGTAGGATGACTACCTGACTACCCCTTACACACCTTTACTCCCACATAGCTTAACCTCAGAGCTATGCCCAAGGCTGGAGTGTTTTACTGGAGTTTTTAATCCTAGAGCTGTGCTGGGGATGCTCTCCCTGGCTCTGAGATGGGTGCAGACAGCACTCACCTGTGCATGGGATGTGAGCATCTGGCAGGCGTGGAGCATCCTCTGTTCACTCACATTATCATAACGGAGTAACGACGCCTGGTAATTAAAGGTCTGACAGCTATTTTCCTGTGCAAAAAGCCAGTTTATTGAGTTTTTGAAAGAAAAATGTTATGGCTAAAATCTGGGCACAGGGCCATGCTCGTTTCCAGCAGCTTTCCTCCCCTCTGTCATCCCTGGAGTGATGGATATGCTGTGAGCACCTGCACTTGGACAGTGAACGCATCTGGAGCAGTGCTTCAGGATGCTCTGTAGGAAACTAGGATCTGTAAAGCACCTGGGCTGCTTTCCCTGTCACCGCAGCACTGCTGCAAGCCAGGCCCCTGCTGGCATCCCCCTACCCATCCCATGCCCAGGTTACTCCACACTTGCCCATCCTGCAGTCCCCATGCTGCTACTGCACCTACACTGAGCCCTGTGCTCACAGCTGCCATCACCAGCAAACCCACGCTCAGCCACTAATTTACAATCCCAGCACAGCCACCCAGGCTCACCCTCGTGGCTTCACACTGCGGAACTGCAATAAAACTTTAATTGAATGCCTCCTTCACAAAGGGGACCTCCACAAGCTGATGTCAGCCCCTCTGAGTTGACCCTTTGCAGACACAGTGTGTCTGTTTTATTATGGCATGCCATGGCCAATTTGATGGGAAAAGGAGACTGCTCAGGCCACGGAGAGGAAACGTTTTAACATTCATTCAAAGTGACAGTGCCCTAGTGCAATATGACTGGTAAATGCAAAATTGCCACAGATGGCAGCTTTATGTTTCCTCTCCCCAAGCTCCCTTCCCTGCCTCGCTGGGGGCTCAGTGAGGAGGGACCCACTCTGCTGCTGCAGGTGCTGCTTGCCCCCAGCTGGGGCTGCCAGCACTCCCCCATGCTGCTCCCTATGCCA
This sequence comes from Excalfactoria chinensis, assembly GCF_039878825.1. Taxonomy (NCBI): domain Eukaryota; kingdom Metazoa; phylum Chordata; class Aves; order Galliformes; family Phasianidae; genus Excalfactoria; species Excalfactoria chinensis. The sequence continues at coordinate 6,251,519 of NC_092842.1, read as the reverse complement.
GGTGAAGGGCTTCTTAGGGCTTCTCAGTGCCCTTTACCCCCATGCAGTGTAAAGTCACGGAGCCACCAGGGCCCGCAGTGCCCGCGGATGCCTGCACAGCAAATGCCTTATGTAAGCACTCCTTTGCATTCCTCCTCTCGTTCCTTTTTTTGGGTTTTATTTGACAGATTTGCTTAAAAAACAGCGTGGGAATACAAACGACATGTTCAATACAGATCAGCTCGCAGCTTTACAACATCCCAAAGAACATAAGTACCATATTATCAAAAGTCCTCGGCGCAGGCTGAGAACAAAGGCCCAGCGCACGTCGCTGCAGAAAGGTGATGCTTGTCATGCACTGCACAGAGCTGTCCTCGGTGACACGTGTCCTCCTGCTGTGATTGGACAATGGCCACCAGTCTGTCCCACCTGTGGGCCCTGGGACCGCTCTGCAGGAGGATGGAGCTGTTTGTGGTTGGTTGATGCTCGGTGGGCTGATTCCTGCTGCAGACAGGCTGCATTCTTCTGTGTGCTTGCAGGATGCGATGTGGAGATGGCCATCGCTTCCCAACCAATTGGGACACATTTTTAGGAGGTGTTAAGCAAAGAGCTTAACCTCTCTGTGTTTACCCCAGGATGAGAGCCACTGCTGCTCCAGAACTGCCTCTGCCCCAGCTCTGCAGATACTGGGAATGGCTCAGCATGGGTTTGTTGAGCGGCCACCCACCTTCCTCTTTTTTGGGCCATTGCAGCAGCTCTGGCTGCAGACGTACGGAGGAACCCAGGCGAGGCATGTGCAGCTCAGTGCCTGGCAGGAGAGACCTATTTTTCTTCTGTGTTTGTGTCTCAGAGCTGTGCTCCTCCAGCAAACAGCCTGCACGGCACAGTGACTGTAATCCATGCCCATCTGGCTTTTACTTGTGCGTGAAGGGCCTGATCCTGCAACTTGCTGCCAGGAGATGCTGAGCCTTGTACTCCTGCTGCCCCCCAAATGGAGCATCTCAGCACAAACCTCACCTGGCAGGAACACATCTGAGGCAAATAACTATAAAGAGGGATGTGTACAATTTGTTTTTATCGTTACAGCGCAGTAAAAGCGGAGTTATTAGGAAGTCAGGTCATAATTGCCCTCTTAATGAGTCTTAGTCTTTTTCATTCATTCAAAGACTGTCATCTCCGTCGTATCAGGTATATAAAGCTTCATTGACGTGGTTTATGACTTTATTAAACCCAAGGATTTCGTATTAATAACGATCAGCTCCTCAGCTATATTTCCCTGGTGAAGGAAATGTGTGTATTTGTCTCGGTCCAAGATAATTTGTAAACATAAAGTATTAAAAGGCTCAACAGTTCCAAAAAGTTTTAATTGGAAACTCAACAAATTGCTTTGCAACATCTTAATCCTTCAATATGGAGCTCCCAGATAATGAGGAGCTAATTAAGGGGCCAAGATCTTTTTATTTTTATTTTTTTATAACTGTCTCCATATGGGCTCTGCATTTGGTGCTTGCAGAACTAATGAAGGTCAGAGAAGTAACAGCAAAGAGAGAAAGAAGGGAAATTCTGAGATCTCGCTGTTGTGACAGTGCTAAGCAGCAGCCAGTATTTCTGCCTAGGCTGTAGGCAGGAGCTTGAGTGAGCTCCCAATAACCCAGTGGGACAGCCTGGCTATAGGCAATCCCAGTGTTCCCATGCCCCAGAGCTGTGCAGATGTCCTATAGGCCAAGCTCTACAGCTGCAAAGGGTAGACTTGTCTTAGAGCAGAAAGCAGCAGAGCTGTGAGAGCTGTGGGAATGGAAGCCAGCTCTGTTTGTCCATGAGTAGGTGCTCCACTCATCCCCAAGCAGGTACATCCAGCTCAAAGGACATAGGAAAGCAATAACTTGGCCAGCAAATTTAGACCTGCTCTGTTATTTGCTCAGCTTCATAACTGGGATGCAGGAGGGCTGATCTTGAGCCCTACAGAGCCCTCTGAGCACAGCGCTCTTCATCTGACCCAAACACCCCCCGACACCTCATCAATTGCCCTTCCATTAATCCCACATCAAATATTAACAACACATAAACACGCATACAAATATATGGTCAGATGTTTCTCTCAAGCATCTCAATGAGTCCCATGACTAAATTTGGACCAGCAAACCCCATGCAACAAATAATTAAGTTACAGGCTATAGAAAGCAATCCTCTGGGATGTACTTGTCTTTGAATGGCTCATCCACTTGAAAAGTAATGCATACCATTAACTGTATGACCATATGGCATCCATTTATAGAACATTGCACTACAGGCAAATAGGACAAAGGTACACCCCTTAAAGCACTTTTCTCATCTCATTAACTTTGGGTACAAGTTACAGGAAAGCTGCTCTGCCTTTGTTGTGTTCAAGGACGTTTTGTGCTGTTGAGTCTTGTATTAAATGAATTGCACTAGGAAAATTAGAGTCTAAATGTAGCTGTGCCCTAAAGCAAACAGCATTATTTTGCCGTTTTGTAATTCAATTTACTTTTTGCAGATCGATATTTTGAAGTAAATTTGCTCTTTTGTCCTCAAACCTCGCCTAATGATAGAAGTGACTTTGGGTAATTAGGAGCATGAAGAGCCACACCGGCGCTCTGCCATTGTGCCATATGTCAGCATACCCAAATAGTGACATCCATCTCCCCATAAGTGCACAGACTGGCTTGGATAACCAACAGGAGAACCTACAGAAGTCCAAAAGAAGACCCATCCAACGCTCAGGGAGATGCACGCATCTTGCAAAGGGGCAAGAAATAGGGTATGCCAAACCCCATGGAGTCCAGCCTGTCCCACAACTGTGACCCAGCCCTACATACAGGCCATGCAAGAAGAGGGCTCTGAGCTGGGAGTGCACCCAACATGCTGCAGCCATCACCCCAAAACCCCACAGCGATTCCTCTTATCCTCTCCCGCTGCACCTGGTTGCTCGTGCACAGATGTCATGGTGCAACAGAACACACAACGAACAAAGCGGGGAAGTCTCCTAATATTTTTATTGTTCCTTAGATAACTGTGGATAGTACAAAGTTTTCCTCTTAAAAAAAAAAAAAAAAAAGAAAAGAAAGAAAAGAAGTAATTACCTTCACACTTCCATAAACTGGGCTTCCCATGGGAATCTGACGGCACAGAATTTCCACACAGAAGCTATTTCCAACCACCATAATGCTATGTAGATATTATAACAGTAAGAGAATATTCTTGTCATTATCAACATGAAATTGGTTATCTGTGTATAAGGGTGAACACTAACCTTTTTTTTTTTTGTTCTTTTTCATTTTTTTTTTCTTTTTAGAAACAAAACCATCATTTATTAATCCAAACTACATCATTGCATTTACAACATTCATTGCATAAACTGGACATACAAAGTTTCGCCACCTCTGGTAAATAACAGACATACATTATACAATATATTTGCTGAATACATAAGTTCAAACAATATGGGTACAACAACTTGTTCATAATACATACTTAAACCATCGTGTTTAATAGTTACTAAGACACAGATCCATGAGCTACTTCGGGTCTCAGCACAGTTAATCTAAGTGACAAGAACACAGTTGAGAGACAGTAGCTGCAATGGAAGGCGAATAAAACTAACCTGTGATAGGTCTTGTTCAGACAGCGAGAGCTCCTCACGGGTCAGCTTTCTGCTTAGAAATACAAATCACACATCCATCACAGCTGCCCGCGATGTCGGAAAATGTCCATGCAACCCCCACACAGAAGAGAGCGAGTCTCCCAAGGATAAACTTCCAACAGTCATTGCCTTACTTCTTTTGTATGCGCTATAGGTTTGCTATCGGAACAGAAACAAAACAAAACCCCAAACTGAAATGGTTCTCCAGGTGCAGTTCCAGCTGCAAGTACATGGTTAGTCATGAGTCCATAACATGGGGCCAGACTTCTAGAAATGCAGAGGTAATGCTGATCTGTCAGGTCTATGCTGAATAATCCTCTATGACGTTGGTCTTAATTTTGGCAGCTGTTTGTTTATTTACGTATTTAAAGTGTGTTTCCTCAGTATTAGCATTTCTTTCTTATATTCATTTCTCCTTTTTTTTTTTTTTTTTCCTCCTTTTTTTTTTTTTTTTTTCCTGTTTGTTTTCCTAAATCAGTTTCTAAACAAGGATGGACTACAACTCATCAGACCTGATGACGTGGAAGAGGGTGACATTGTAAAGTATTTGGTGCCCGTTGTTCCAAGCATAGAGGGCCCGATCCTTGGGGTTGTAGTCCAACATGGAAATGTGCGAGTACTTGTTTTGGAATGGGATGTCGATGTACTCATAGGTAGAGGCATTGGTCTGGTAGGCATAGTGTACCTTGGTGCCTCCCGAATAGCCATTGGTGACGTAGAGCGTGCCACAGATGATGAAGGCCTCCCCAGCGCTGCGTTTTGGGTAGCTGGTGTTCCAGGTCTGGAGGCTCTGCAGGGTGTTGGGATCCAGCTTGCTGATGACGATGTTGCCTGCATTCTGGTTGGTGGCATAGACAGCCCACAGCCCGTTCTCATCCACCATGAGGTCGATGTCCGAGTGGCCGCCCCAGGCGTAGTGGTACATGTTGTTGTAGCCGGCATAATCCAGGCTGCGAGTCTTGAGAATGGTCTCTGTTTTCAAGTCAAACCTGATAATTATGTGGCTTTGGTATTTATTGAAGTAGATAGAGCCATTGTAGACCACTTGACCAGTGCCTGACCATGGGTGAGGGAGACGGTGAGAGGTAAAATTGTCGGTATTCATGAAGTCTGCCATGGATTTGTATTCGCGGACGAAGCGGTTGTTGTGGTAGCTGTCCATGTACCAGACCTGGGCGAGCAACAGAAATATGTGGGGTTAGGGAACAGCTGAGACCTCCCATCAGAGAGGTAATCATTTGCCTAGGATGCTAAACCCAGAGTGAGCTGCGTGGGGCTAACCTCACTGAGGCATCCAATGGAGAACAACACGCCCAAAGCCTTCTGTGCCCAGAACAAACCTCAGGCTGCCACCCCCAAACTCATAAACGAATGGAGAGAATAGCACAACTTTCCTGGGGGTAAGCTGGCATCACCCCAGGACCAACACTGTCCTTCCAGAGGGCAAGCAGCACCTTTCTGCAACTAAACCCTACAGAGATGCTGCCTTCCTCTCCTGTAAGCCCCATTACGATCACACTCAGTAAATCACAGCAGCTGCTGTGCTGAGCTCTGTTAATTTGGCATGCAGGAGCGAGGAACACAATCGCTCATTGTCAGGGAAATGCAGGCAAAGTCCATATTGGTTTAAAAATCACACACTTCCCCATCAAAAGCTTAAATCAACACCGCTGAAAGAGAAGAGACAAAGACATCAAAAATGTTGCTATCAGGAGATGGGAGAGAGATTTCAGATGGTGATTTAAACTCCAGTTCGCCAGGGACACTGTCTAGACTCCTTATGAAAAAAAAAGCTTTTGTCATCTGAAACCAATTCAGAGGCAAACGCTAAAGCGGTGCAGTTAATATCAAGAAGAAATATCCGTCCGGTGAGTGACACCCCGTGTGCCTTTGCTGCCTAAGAAATAAAGAAGATAGCTGCCTTCTGTTATAAAACTGTTTAGGAAGGAAAAGAGGTAAACGAAATGGCAGCGGGGAATGCCTTTAAGGATGCAGATTTCAGTAAGGATGCAGAGAACATAGGCAAAATGTGATCACAGCAGCTCTGCAGTACGGCTGTCTCCAGGGTCCATTAGAGGAGCAGACAAACATTTACACACAGCTTGTGCGTCCTGGGTTTGGCTGCAAGGCCAAATGAGGGCTGCAAGGAACTTCAGGCCCCACTTAATCCTGCACTGGAATGCAAAGAATGAGTGTGGCAAATTGTTCCCATCTCCCCACTCTCTGTGAGGAGGGCTGCAAAAGCTTGGGAAGGAAAACATGCATGACACTGAGCACAAGGCAGAGATGTGCCAGAGCATGGGAGAGCTTCTAATGATGGACGTGGGGCTGGGAAGCATCCATCAATTAAAGAAAAGCCTGCACTCAACTGAACCAGTTTGGAAGATTACAAAATACCCTTGAAACTCATTGTCTCTCTGCTGCTCACATTTTATCATTTGGTATTAAATAATTAATACCAAACATGCGTTTGGTTTTTAGAGAGGGAAAGAGAAGATCACAAGAGAAGGAAACCTCGTTATCAAGGCAGTGGGATTTAGAGGCATTCATGCTGTGGAGAAGCAGAGGTTGAGGGATGGATGGCCTCACGTTGCTGGCTGCCTTTGAGCAGCTTCAGCTGCACTGCCCTGCCAATATGCATCAATCCATCAATCCCTGCACTCAGCATCCGCTGCTGGGCTGCTCCTGTGCGACTTACAATTTTGCCCAGTTGTGTTCAATGATTTCATGACACGAATAAATGACCATGAAAACCACCAAACACCTCCTGGGGTTTGGCGATGGAAGATGGATATGATGAACTGCCCGGCTTCTCCCCACCACCACCAGCTTCTCACTCAGCCAATGGAGGTCTCACAAGCCTGCATCTGTAACACAATTCATTTCATACACACCACACGGTTGTGAAGCCTGAGCTACAGCCCAGAGAAAGCTGCTTCTCTACACACACACCAAGAATCACCTGCAGAAAAGGTCAGGGGCAAAAATAAAACTAATTAAATACTGGTTTGAGATGAAACTCTCTGAAGACATGGGAAGATCGTTAGCACATAATTAATGTACTTTGGTCACCACAGACCTGGCTCTCCCTTTGCAGATGTATAAGTCACACCTAACCCCACTATAGCCAAGGGATGCAGCAGACACAGCCTGAAGGGACAAGTCTGTCCCTCTCTCATGAACCTAACATGGGCAAAACCTTCCTGTTCTACTTCATAATTAGGACTGTCTTTGTTTAATAACCATAGAAGACAGAGGTGTCATACTGGGGAGCCAGTGCCAACCAGCTGGCTGCTGGAGGGACCTCACCCGCCATCTCACGTCACTGCTGCTTCACTGCTGCACGTCCCCAGGCAATGCACCACGCTGGGGTGGCTTCTGCAGAGCATCCCTTGTGCTCAAGGCTGCAGAGAGCTGGTGACAGGGCAGGCTCTCAAAATAGCTGCCTCAATAGAGCCCGTGCTGGTGCCTTCAACCTTTGACGAGGGCTGCTTTGTGCGGCAGGGAATTGCCCTGCAGCCAAGGACTGTGGTTTTTGTTATCTCTTGCTGCCTGCAAATCCGCAGCGAGCACTTGAGATATTTTCCGTTCCATCAGTCATGGGAAGCCTGGATTGATTTTCAGCCAGTTATTGGCCTCCTACCTCTTTGGGATCAAAATTGAATGGTCTGAATGAAAGGAAAAACAAAAACCAAGAAAAAAAGACCAAAACAAAGCAAGACAAATCCCTCTGGATGCAGCCAGTTAATTCCTCACTACAGCTCAGGTGGAGGATGGAGGACAAATGGAGTTTGATGACGTTATCAGGGATGCTGGCAGCAGAAGAGCAGCAATGGCCAACAGCACGGGCTTCTCCATTCCTCCTAACTGCCAAACCCACACAATACTTGATTTTCCTTCCCAAGATCTCCTGGAGACACCCAGGACCACAGGGACGGAGCTGCCGTGCTCTTACCTTGTTCTCTCCCTCTGGGGCGAGAGGGTCCGTCATCCACGAGCCGAAGCGAGACCCCGAGGTTTTAATTGTGATTGGGTCACTTATTCCTGTCAGCTTGCCACAAGCTGAAAAAGAGTGCAAGGCTGGTGAGCACCATTCCCAACAACGCCACGCTGCTTGGGCACACGCTTCCTCATGCTGGGTCTTTCCCTTCCAGACCCCATTGCCCCTCATCCCAGCACCCTGAGAAGCTGTGTTGTTATTTAATTAAAGGTAATTAGGCTGAGAACAACTGCCGGGTGGTTTCTGGTCGTTTCACATCTCTTAACAACAATTGTCCTTATCGCACTGCCCCAAGAAAACAAGCCTTCCCACAGCAGCTGCATGCTCATGCTGCAGAATAGGAAATGAGAAGAGTTAGCCAGGGTCGAGCAGCCAGGTGGAGAAATTAGCTGAACGGCTCTGCTCATTTCTGCTATAATAGAGTGGGTGCAGCCAAGATAAAAAGACAGCCGTGTCTATTCCAGCCCTGCTGGAAGCAACACATTTGTTACAGGTTATGCAAAGGAGAATGGAGGAAAAAAAAACAACAACCAGCAGAAATGGGAGATTATAGGTGATATGAATCTCTCCTCCTTGCAGAAGCCATCTCAGGATTCTACCAGCCACCTGCCCTGCTTGGATGTGTCTGCATGCTCGGGGGCTGCTGAGGAGTGCCCTTCCTGCACCATTATCACCCCCAGGAGCCAGATGCTTCTTTCCCTTTCTCCTTATTTTTACTTTCTTTTTTTCTTTTTCACATTGCTATCCCCAACCTCCACCCAAGCTGCCATTCCGTGCTCCCCAACCGCCGTCGTTTTAACATGTGTGCACTCCAGAATGACAGGCAGAGGCACACAGCGGGATGCAGCAGGATGGGCTGTGGTCAGCATGAAACGCTCTGTTGCTACGGGAGCAATCATTGAAAACCCAGACACATCCAGCACAGAGCAGTCCTGCAGCAGCACCTCCTGCAAGAGACAACAATGTTTGGCAGCACCCAAAGTCCAGCATAGGTTTCCTGATTTCTCCCCTAGGATCTCATCCTACCTGGTGCATGCAGAACCACTCGGCTTGGGATGAACCACTGACAAAGGGACGCAAAGGGTTACAATAATGAATGCTTAATGTCTGGTAAATTCCCCTTGCAGAGGAGCCCTAATCACAGATCTGCTCCTTGCTGCCTTCTGTTATCACTGCCCCACATTGCTGTCACTTTATCTCCTTCCTTCTATTTCCCTGGAGAGAAAGGTTGTATACAAATGCATTGATTAAAAAATAAGAAAGTAAAAGGGGGGGAAAAAAAAGCAGTGTCAGCTGATAAGGGTAAACTAGTGTTGTTTGCACTATCTCATACATGTTTGGCACATTCACAGCAGCTCTCCAGCAGTGCAAAGGGGCTTCTCTCACACAGGACAAGGCAGTTACTCAGCATAAAGCCACCAGAGGTATCAGATACAAGGGAAGATGTCCAAAATGGATCACAGAACCAAGGGCTTCCTAGAGCCCAGGAGCCAGGTCTCTGCAGCTCTCATGGGGTTACTCCTGGGGATGCAAAGCTGCAGCCTCTGTGACCCTCGTTCCTGTCTGCTCCCACTGAGGTGTGCACCACATCCCTAACACCATCAGCTTTCTTCCCTCTTTCCATGGGGCTAGCAACCACCAGCAGCAGGAATATCACTGAGGGCAGAGAGGACTTGGTCTGCTGCTGCTTCCTTTGGCTGTGCCGCAGTTCAGAATAAGGCAGCAGCTCCCAAGCTTGGATTCTCACATCTCCTGGCTCTCAGACCGAGTCTTTCCAATATTTCACTAAAGAGAAGGAAGGCAAAGACTGTATTCACAGCTTATTTTCCTTCTGGGACTACTTTCAGTGCTGAAAATGTGACCAGTGAGTCTCTCAGGGATGAATGTGCACCAGGGAAGCATGTTCTGCTGCCCATTACTTGAGTCCATGACCTAATGGGAAGCTGTGGACAGCAGTTTAGGGGGCACTCCTGGAGGATCTGCTTTCACTCCATTTTCCCTTACTGGGATACTCAGAATAGAGGCCTACAGGGATCTGGGTGTCCCTTCTCCTGAGAATCAGCACAACTCAGCTCCTTTTGAGGCCTTGCAGGCTGTCCCAGCTCCAAACCACCTTCCTGCAGCTCCACAGAGCAGCAATGCGACACAACACAACACAACACAACACATACAAACCCATCCCTTGTCCACACCAGCAGCAGCAGACAACACATTTTGATCAAGCTACAGTGACCATCACCACCCTCCCAGGATGCCAACAGTCCTACTCCATATTTTCCCTGAGATCCAGCCCACCAGCAAGTGATGTTTAGCAGCTTGGCAGCAGTTTACCACCAACACAGCCACCTGTGCTGTGCTGCCAGGCTCTGCTTGGGCAGCACCCACCTGTCCTCCCCACCTGCTCCCAGCACTGGGGATGTGGGATCATGTCTTACCCTCATCTCCATCATCCAGCCCATACAAAACACTTGGGGCACAGGCCAGCAGGACCTGGCTTTTCCCAATGGGGAAACCACACTTGGTCTTTCTCCATCCACCGGGATTATGGGCTGGGATTTTGTTGCAAGAGTTTGGGAAAGCTCATGCCATTGGCAAACATGAATCTACAGAGCTCAGCCCAATGAAACCCCCCTTGATTCAAGGAGTGACAGCCCATTCCCTCTCCCAAGGCTCCTCTCAGGGTAATGGAAACGTTAAAATCCCTATATAAATAGTGATCTTTAAGAATGTAAACAGCATAACAGATTGAATGTGCTGTTATTGATTTCTCTTTTCCCCTCACACGCACACACGACAGGGTCAGGAAGTGTTTTCACTATCGATCCATCAAGAATGCTTAAGAAACCCTAAATACAAAAAGGACCTCATCTAAAGAGAATGCTGCTGCACTGCTGAGCATCAGCACTCCCTGGAGAGCTGAGGTGGGCAGGAATGCAGCACATGCCCTCTGCCTCCTGGTCCCCAGCCCTGCTATAGCAGGTGAACGCAGGCAAGCAGCCTTGCTGCCCCATGCAGGAACAAATGAAGCTGAAATGTGCTACGTGAGACTTCAGTGCATCCCTCTGAGCTGATAATTTGCAGCAAACAACGATCCTCAGCAAACAGGGTCTTACCATGTGCCAGCAAAGTGGCTGCGAGGTTGTTGTCTGAATTTAACTCAATTAACTCCTGTTTGCACTGGTTTGTACTCCGGAGCGATAAACAACATTGGGTATTCAGTCTGTGCTGTTTGTTGCTAAACGACTGAATAAATCACCCCCCTGGTGAGCAGCAAAGCCTCCCGGGAGAACCCTTTTGCAAGAGTCAGAGTTGGTCTCTGTGTGCACATAGGGCTGCTGCAGATCCTCAGGGCACAAATGCTGCCCTGAACCACCCTGCAGCTGGAGGAGAAAGGAGCAAAGCCTAAACTTCCAAATAAAATCTAAGTAATAATTTAAAAGGGCAGCAGAACTTGCTAGAGAAAGTTGCCTGCAAGACCTCTCCATTCCAGCTGCCTCAGCCTTACCTGGGCTGTTGGCTTGGTCTGATGTCCCATTGGGAGGATGTGAGCGTGGGGGGATGCAATGAGCCCTGAGCTGACGGGGTGAATAAAACATGGGCAAACTCAATGTTTTTGAAGCCCTGAGGTCCAGGATGGTTCTGTTGAAAGACCCCATCCCAAGGTAAGCAATCCCACAGCCCACGTGTAGATCCCTGGTACTGCTGCCATCCCCTCTCCTCACCACCACCAGCAGCTTCTCCTGCTACCCAAGGGACAGCTGAAGGTGTGGGTGCTCCTAGGGCACCATCTCCTCCCATAAAGCCACCCCTGTGCCCAGGGGCCTCTCCAGAATTATAACGATAGGGGAAGCTTGGAAGGGGAGCAGGAGGTAACAGAATGGGAAGGCAGAGAGGTGGCTGCCTGCGGAGATGTGGGGGTGCCTAGAAACAAGCAAAAGCAATTCCAACAGTGGAGACACGTGAAATGAAACGTTACCTTGCCAAGGGTATACAGTGCTGAGAAGAGATCAGCTCTTCCTTGAAGTTACCTGAGAGTGTAATTTCATATGTGCTACCAAAATAGATTGCAGAGCAGTTAATGTGTTTAGATTACCTAAATTGCTTAACGAGAAAGTCAATAATGGAAGGAGAAATTAAATCAAGGCAGCGCGAGGGCAGCAAGCAGCGGGGAGATGTGCAGTGGGAGGCAGCCCCCTCCCTGCCCCTCTGCCCAATGCTGGGTGCCCCATCCTGCCCAGCGTCCCGGCCACGTCATGCTCTTCTCAATGGGGGGGATTTACAAGATGCAAAAGGAACAAAGGAAACTGATTTTGCAGCCTGCACACGCTCTGCTTAAAGCGGGGTGCAGGGACATTCGCTGATGTGCCAGGTCCAGGTAGCAAACAGCTTAGACATTGATGCATAAGCAGAATGGGTGCATGTGTTTGCTTTGCATAAGCGCTGCTTGCGTTTGCGCACGTCGCCGTCCGCTTATGCAAACGCTGCAAAAAGTCACATGCCTACTTACGGGCCTGATCCTGAAGCACTTGCACCGTGAGCAACATCAGGCATGCAAGCAATCCCCAGCAGGACAGCTGGCAGGGTGAGTGTTGCTCGCAGCACATGTGCTTGCAGGATGGCGCCCGGCTGCGGGGCTCCCCTTGGAGATGGCCAAGCCGCATCTCTGCCTGCAGCCGGGAGGTGTGTTGGGACATCGATGGTGTTTAGCCAGTGCCACCATGTTGGTCTGAGCCTACCTAATTTTTGCATGCATGCACGAAGCCTTTCTTCAAGATTTGACACTCTGTTCTGAAGCTCTTCGTAGTCATAGGCGCCAATCTCTTCCTGGAGTTCGTTTAGAACTGACGTCAGATTCTGGACCTCCTCTTTAAACTGCAATACCAATTTTGCATCGGCTTTGTACTCTTCCAACACTGGTATCAAAGGCCTAAGTTCCTCCATTTTCGCTTTTATTGCCTGCAAGGTTAAAATAAGCTCGATTCAGTGCTATGCGTGCAAAAATCTGCAACACTCTGCCTTGACCTGGTTGCTTCCTACGTGAGTGCATCGTTCATATCCCCACAATTATTATCATTAAAATTACTTTAATCGTTATTTTGGTCCGAATGACGTATGGGAAAGAACATATTAAACAGGCTGCAGAACACCAAAATATTTGGGAAAGGCCTTTATTTGTCATTTTTAGAATGCAACATCTTAGGGTTACATGCTTCAGATCACATACACAAAGAGTTCTTTTTTTTTCTCTTTTTTTTTTCTTGTTTTTTTTTCTTTCCAAAAAAATCAAAGAAAAAGAAAATAAGATATATATATATATATTATATATATGCATCGACAAGGGTTTCAAACTATTCATGAAATGCATCTACAATTGCATGCAAAGGAAGATCTCGGTTGTGTGGTTCAAGGTTCCTTAGTGAGATATGGCGCTAATTTGGAAAAGAATCCAAAAAATAAATGAAATAAATAAGTAAATGCATGGTGCAAAATGCTCTGTGGCCCTCTTTTCATGGTTACATGGGAGTGAACTGCTTCTTCAGTCACTGCAGCATTGAAAAAACTTGCTTTTAAGTTAGCCCTGTAAGCAAGAAAATGAAATACTGTTGAGGATCTAGCTCGCTAACCTGCCTTATATAGATAGCCATTCATAGACAATACGGAACTCAAGAGAAAGAACACAAGATCTCCAAACCACTCACATCTCAACACTGGCATTAGCAGGAACAAAATGCTGTGCTGTTATTTCAAGTGATGCTTTGGCAGCAAAAGCTCCTGACCGTTTTCAGACTCGCCATGAAAGGCGTAAAAATCCAAGTCGTTATCAAGTTTATTTTTGCAGGAATTAAAGCTCTGGTTTTTTAGTGCGTGTTTTGGCTTTTTGAATCAAATGGTGGCCTGGTTTAAAGGCACAGTATGCAGCATTTTGTTAAAGATGCTTTGCTCCAGCAGCTAATGAGCAGACATAAATATGCATGCACCTACCCGTTAATGAAGCATGTCAGCATACAGCATATATACCTGGTGCTCCTGCCCTGACCCCATCCAGAGCAGGGCTCAGACTCTGCCTGGCTGCTGAAGCAGCTCTGGGAGTGAAGGGGACCACAAGTTGTCCCTCAGCATCATTTCTTTGCATCCCATCCCCTCCTATTTAAGCCAAGAGGTTTTCCCTCCTGCACTCTGCACGTGGGAAGGGATGTCTTTATTTTCCTGTTTACTTTGCTACCTGCTGCAAGTTCCCTGGCAGGCAATGGGGAGGGTCAAACTCATCAGGACGGACAAGGAAAAAGAGAAAGGATCTCATGTTTAACTCCTCAAGATAAGCCTGGCAGGCAGGCCAAGCAGGGGGTCCTGCGGATGGGGAGGGCAGGAGTTGGGGCTGGTGGGAAGTTCTGAGAGCCTTTTTCCCAGCTTTTATTGTGCCATCTTGGTATTTAACATACTCATTAAGAAAGAATTGGCTTAACAGACGGGTCAGCCTGGGCAAGAGGATGGGAATCAGCCAGTGGGAAGCATCCCTGGATTTCAGTGGAAGTCTCCACCATTTGTGTTTATGATTAACCCAAAATATTACTACAATTTGGCACAACAAGTGTTACTGACAGCCTCTTTCTGGTCATTTCACTCGGTCTCAATCATGGGACTGAAAGCTTGCTGCAATGGCAGCATCATTTGAGAGGGATGAGTTTTGCACTTCTAATCTGCACACATTGCCCACCGCAAAGCACTGCCAACACCCTTACTTCCAAACTGGACGTTTGCACATCTTTCAGTTGCTCACAGCTGGCCATCCTGAGGACAGCCAAAGAGCTGTAAATTCCTTTTTAAGGTTATTTTTGGTGGGGTTTGTTAGCTTGGCTGATTGCCCAATGAATGCAACCCATGCCAAGGAGGGCAGTGATATGCTGAGAGCCTGGTGTGGTTTCCTGTGCGCAGAACTGCTTGCTAAGGCTCAGCTCCTGGCTACTGCAAACCTTTGGGTCGTGGTTCTTCCTAAGGAGAACAGGAGTAGGGATGGGGGTGGGAGGGTGCCTGGCTCTGCCTGCTCTCATCCTGTTCTCAGTCCTCCAATGAGGAGGCGGCCCTGCCAGCATGGGAATGCTGAGATTTAGGCTTTTACCCTATAGGAAAATGCTCTCTGGCCATGCTTTGGGTAGGAGGGGGCTGAGGGGTGCTGTGAGCACAGCCTGCAGCTGGGCTGCAGCATAGCAGAGGCTGCCAGGCTGGGACACCGCGCCACGCTACACCTCCATTAGCAGGTTGGAAAGCAGACATACCTTAAACTGCCTTGCCAGGTGCTGCTTGTGGCTTTCTTCCACTTGCTTAAATTTGGATTCCAGTCCTCTCATCTGGTTTTCCATCTTCTCCACGTACTGGAGGTCTCGCTGGGTCCGCCTGTCCAAAACCTCTATCGACTGAGACATGTTTTGCACCTGCCAAACGAGAAGGGATGCGTTACACGGGAGCTGCATCCCCAGCAGTGTTGCAGTGCTGAGTGCAGATGCTGCCCTTTGCCTGGAGCCAACATAGCAAAAGGGTAATCAGCAGATGCATTATTTACCAGCTCATCATCAGCATCTCTCAGCGTTATGACTCCATGCTCTGAAGCAGAGCAAACTGGTTTCATCATCATGTTCTCTGCCACACTGCAGAGAATAATTCCACAATCACACGTGCAAATAAGGGCTGTAGTCAACTATAAAGTGCATTCGCAGTAATGGCCTCTTCGATAGGCACAGGATCATAGAATCACAGGATGTCTGATTTGGGCAACATGAGCCCGTTAGGAGCACATCTGACTATGAGAAACACTTCTGCTGCTGAGGCGCACGTTATCATTTCTTCACGTGAGTGATGCATACTGATTGCCTAAGTGCAAGCTTTACTCCCAGCTAGTAAAACTTCATCACTCCAACAGCCTCACTATTTATACAGCATCAGCCACAAGCAGTGCAGCTGTGGGCTGGGGTGGCTGGAGTGTTACAGGTGCAGCTCATGCCCCACTGATGCCCCTTCCTGCACCCCCTGCGTGCACCTGCCTGGCTCTGCTGCACAGGTGATGCAAGGAAGCTGGTGGGCTTCTGCTGAGAGACCTGCTGGTGCCAGAGGGGCAAGGAATAGAGGGAAATGGGAGCTGGAGTGACCTGGTTTTGAAGGCTGGCTGTCAGCTGATTAACTGAAATATTTGCCTCTCATTCTCAGGCTCTGTGAGGGTAAACAAAGTGCTGACTTAGGAAAGGACCTAAGCACGTATCTAGCATTAAGCAATGAATGCCCCTGATCAAAGGATGCCCCCTTTCGTGTTTGTACTGCACTTAGTGCATCATGGGGCTCAAGGAATACCTCCCACTGCCAAGGTCCCCCTAGAAATGCCCCCATTGGCACCGTAGTGCTGATGCCCACGTTGGAAATGAATCAAGTATCCAGGCCTGGTGCCCTGACATCCTGCTTCAAGCCTATCTGAGCATTTCAGCAAAGCCCAGATTTGATCCCAAACAGTCTCTGAGTCCTCCAAGCCACTTCCCAGAGCCCATGTGTCTACTCCCATTTCTATCTCTGGTGGAGCCAAACGCAGAAAGAAATGGGGAAAGATGTGCAGGTGCAATGCTTTGTCCTGCCAATGGCACTGCTCTGCTTACCTGGAAGGGCAGCACAGGGATGGCTTGGGACACCTGCACTGGGAACAGCGCAGGTCAAATGCCCACCTGTGTATCTGCATCTCCGAAGTCATCAAAACGAGCCCTGCCCACAGGCAATAACAAGAAAACTATCACAGGGAACCATTGAAAATGCATGAACAGCCTGTATCTCAAAGGCCAGCAGTGAGAAAACCTTTTGTATAACCAGTACCATTGGTCTCAGCAGAGGTGGAGGCATTTCTTTGAGCCCCAGTACATCACCCAGGCTGGGTTTAGGGGGTTCAGAGACCTCTTTGTGCCCCCAGGGAGGGAGAGGAAAGGCCTTGGACAAGCACAGCTGATCTGCAGCCTCTCCTGATAGATGCTCTTGTGCCAATAATCCAGACCACCCTCCTCTGAATCACGCTGCATCTACACAGCAAAATTGCTTCAATGAGCTGAAACAGGCACGACTGGTAAGGACCACATAAAATTGATCTCGTTTAGTCCACTAATGCCCAACTGCAGCAATCAAGCAAGAGCAGTTCTGCGTGGATAATGTTGATATGCAGCAGCACCCTGGCCCTGCAGGTCCTATCAGATAGAAGCAGACTGCAGGGAATGAATCAGCCCCCCCAGCCAGGCTGCTGCTCTGAATCACCTCTGGAGGAGCCAGCCTCTCCCCTGACTGCAGAGGAAATGAGCTTCCTCACACGTCTCTAAACTGAGACAACTAAAATTAGCTGTTGTGCTATTTCAGGATGCGCTCCACAAGTTCAGCCTCCCCCTATTTGCTGCCCGTATTGTTTTCAGGCAGGCAGGATTCTGGCCAGACTTGTAAAAACTCAACTCCATCATTGCTGATCCCTGACAGCAACGTGTGCTTCATCAAATGGAGATCTACTCCTTTTCCCTCATTAGCATATTAAGCCCTTGATCCAGCAAAGTCCATTGGCAGACGATTAGATTTCAATGAGACTTCTCCTAGCTTAAACTTAAGCACGTACGTAAGTGCTTTAATCAACTGAGACCCAAGGATGCTGTCTCAGATTCCCTCAGCACCATCCATTACTTTGCTAACATCAGCCAAAATGCTTTTTGCCCCACTGGTTGAGCACGCACTCTCAACATGAAACCTCGTTCTCCATCGAGCTGATGAGAGAGACAAACCCACCTCAGGGAAAAGAGTCAATCTTAGCATTCAGAACAGAAAACTGACACAAACAAAACAGCCGGTTCTGTTCTTGCTCTCTTGGTTGGTATTGAGAGTCGGTATTGGCCTGATGATCCTTTGTTGGGTTTACATGGACAGAACCTCATCGGTTTTAGCTCTGTTCAAGCCTCTCTGCTGATCAGCTCAGGAAGGGGAGCTCTAAGCCCATTCTGGGTTTTGAAACAGGGTGGATGTTTGGCTTGAGCTTGGGGTAGCTGGACAACCAGTGGAGCCATAGCAGGAGGCATTTCGAGGGAGATTTTGGTACTCTATAGGAATAGCTGGCAGAGATTGATAGCTGATAGATTGGGATGTGCGAGATCCTCGCTGTAAGGATTGCAGAAGGCAAAGTGAAGGCTGAGATCATTACGCACCTCAGAGCGAATATCAAAGGAACAAGAAGAGCTGCCTAGGCTGGAGATAAGTGCTGGCAAAGAGCAAGCGTTGGCAGGAAACGAAAGCTGGTTCAACTGTCAAAGGAGGAAACCCTCCCAGATAACAAGGCCAGGGGAGAGAAAAAAATAATAATTCTCTTTGAAGATAAAATATAATCTGCTCATGAACAGGATCCCAGTGATGTGTTGGTCTGGAGGCAGGCCAAGATGTGGCCTCAGTACCTGACGCACGCAGGGCTCGGCACGAGCTGGCCAATGATGCCAGCAATGAGCTCAGCCACGCAGTGCTGGGGCTGCACAGTTTGTGCATGGCGAGCAGCCCGCTCTCACCTCCACTCCTGCACCTGCTGCTCCTCAGCCCTGCCCCGGGTGCCCAGGATTCACCTGCAGCTCCCATGTTGTGCCCGTGTGCTGAAGGTCAATGGGGGCTGGGAGCCTTCGTGCAGTGATTTTTGCTCTGAGTCATTTGTGTATGCACATGCACTAAAGCGGCTTTCTTCTGGCCCTTAGAAGCAACGCCTCATTATTTCTATAGGTGAGTGCCAGGTCTCCTACTTTGAAAATCCAAGCAGAATTGCCTTCTTGGCACATTCTGTTTCTTCATCTGCTGGCAGCGAGAAATCCGGAGGTGAGAGCTATCTCAAAACTGGAGTGAAAATGTCAGGTGGGGGGAAGGAGCATCCAGGTCTGACATCCTCCCTGGGGAGCTGGGAGCTCAACCCTGCGGATCCATTTTCCCTATAGAGGGATTTTCATTCCAACCTCGATCGAGATCAGATGTCTGGCACCAAGAACCCACTCTTTATTCCGGGGTTTTCATATAGGTTAGCGTAGGAGTGAGCTGCAGACAGAGCAGCAGGCAGGTAGCCCAGAACACACCGCCTCTCAGCCCGCTCCTCCCTCACTTTACTCATTGGCAGCCAGAGAGCTGCGTAAGGGAAAAATCCCCTAGTGCTCCCACCGTGCACTCTGCAGCTGCTGCTCCTCCAGGGCCGCCGCATTCAGCTCAGCCTGCTGTTAGCAGAGAGCATCGGGTCAAAACCCACTTGGTTTATGCATGTGAGCAGCTCCGGGAGCACGGCTGGGCTCCAGCACATCACTCAGTGCCTCGCAGCCAAACGCGCTGCTCGCCCCATTGCTACTGCTCATAAAGCTGGAGCTTTGGGATTATTCTTAGAAGCCGATGGCACATTGGAAGTGTTTCAGGGCTAAGTGCTCCCTGGCCGAGTTTATTGCCCTTATTGCATAGGAGAATCAGCTTGGTGTGGGTCTGCTGTGGTGATGAGTGATAAATCAGCTTTGTGAGAGCTCCGAGGTATAAAACATTTGGTCATGCAACACATGCATGAGGACCCCAAGGAGAATTACAGACCCAGAGCACGAGTCCACTTATATGTTAAAGAGAAGAGCACCCCTTTCACATGAAACAGCATTTCTCCAATGAAATTTATTACCTGCAAAGCTTCTTGTTATCAGGAATGAGTCCCTAATGAGATTCTTTGATCTCTTTGGACAGCAGACTATTAAACAACTAATCAAGTGGATGTCAACATTAGAAGACGACGACCACAGACTGTCATCTCTCTGCTATTGGATGCCGACAGCTCACACTGTTCTGTGTGACCTTTTCTAACATCACTTTGGCTGGGAGTGCACGGGCTTCGTTAAAGTCTCACTCGGGCTCATCCCCGTGTCAATGTAATGAATAGAAATCAATACATCGCTACGTGTTTATTCGTCTTATAAACCGATGGGATTCAATCATCGCTGCTTTGGTCTCAGCACTTTTAACCTGACCTCAGGCCACGGGCTCTTTTCCTTTTAGAAACACTCAGATATTTGTCCTCCTGCCTGATTACTCCCTGCTGCACTCACTGCAGGGCTCTGCCTTGTCTGGAAATGAAGGCTCAGCCCATTTCTCTCAGCTTTTCACCCCATTCACACCACTCCAAACCACCCCCCCTTGCCCAGAACACATCAGCCATTACCTTTTCTAATAGTTGTCTCAGCTGCTTTGTCCTGGCATCACGCGAGCACATCGTCTGTTGAGGTGCCACCACTGTGCATATACAACGTCCCTCGCTATCCTGGGCAGAGCTGTAGACCTGCCAGCTTTCCTCTGGGTTGGTAGGCAACACCTGATTGACACAGGGGAAAAAAGGGGTTAAGAAAATGGGAGGATGGGGGGGGATCAGTGGGGCTGGATGAGGAAGAGGAGGGAGGAAGCAGCATAGAGTGGATCCCGGAGCTGTGCAGTGAGAGGAGGGATGCTCTGAGGAGGATTCACTTGTAATGCAAAGATATGGATAGGGGACAAAGAAAGGAAGGGTCTGAGAAGAGACGGAGCACACAGGGCAATGCAAGAGGGGAAACACAGACACGGGGAAGCCACATCACAAAGGCTCAGCTCCGGGTGCATTGGGTGCCAAGCCGGCTGGCAGAGCCCACGGCTGGGCTGTCATTGCCACACACCCAGGGTCTCCTTGACACCGTGAGCAGGATGTGCCCAAACTCACGGGGAGGGCACGGCGTCCTGGCTGAGAGCTGAGCTGTCACTGAGCACCTGCAGAGCTCTCCTGGAGCCAGCACCAGCCATGCGATACGAGGAGTCACGTTTCCCCCATCCTTTGCCAGGCTCTCCTGGTAATGGGGAGCTTCTCCAGGACAACCATTCCACCCCCAAAACCCTCCATAGGTCGGGACCCCTCAAAGCACACAGCAATGCAGCCCAGGGGGGGCAACCACCACAGCACCCAGGACAAGCTGCAGCCCCAAACACTCCCCCCCAATATCCTCCCTGCACCCCTGCTGTTCTCCAAACCTCTCTGATCTTCATTTCCCTTTCATCTGGCATCACTTTGCAAAATACATTATTTAGCCCCCATTCAAGCGTCTGATCACTTTGAAGGTACCACTGTTTTGCCAGCCAGAAGGGAAATGTTCTTTCTGCTCTTGCAATGCGTTACAAATAACCTTGCAAACACCCATGTGCACAGGCACACACTAGCGGACAGACGAGTCATTTGATCGAGCTAAAACAACCAGCACAAGAAAAAATCGGGTCTCATTTAGCCCTGATAAGATGGAAAAATCCCAGCTTCATTCACAATCAGCAGAGGCACTACGGGAAAGAGCCGCTTCCAAGCAGCAGAGCTGTTAATCGGTGGCTCTGCTGCAAGGCACAAGCGTGCAGCCTGGAGGAGAAAAGGACCCGTTTCTTCCTGCTGTAGGAAGACAGACAGGAGGATCGTTTCACTTTGCTGTTTCCAACGTGCCCAGCCCGGGCTCCGTCCCAGCCCTCCAGCAAAACGGGGAGAGCAAACATAAGGCACGACCGAAATACGCCGCGACTGCGTTTTCCACCCCATTAACGCCTATTGATGACAGGCAGGGAAGCAAACGAGATCTTGAGGGACTCGCACCTGCTGTCCCAAACTGCTTCACCCAGCGAAACAGCCGTGATGGAAACTTTGCAGTCTCCTGGATGAAGACGTGGGAAGGCACCAGCGTCAGCTCCGGGGCCAGGGATGGATAACCCCGCATCTCCCACCACCCCTAAACGCACCCCCGTCATCCCGGGGGGCAGCAGCGCTGCCTCTCCCCGTTGCACCACTGTCTGCAGCGGGAGGCTCGGAGGTCTTTCAAACGAGACCCACCCCCCTCAACCAGGCGGCCGAGATGGTCCCAGAGCAGGGGGGCAATGAGGCACGGAGGGATGGGGGTGACCCGGGGGTGCCCAGGGAGGTAGGGATGCTCCGGGCCAGCCTCCCCCCGCCGCCCCCCGCACTTACTCCCGTGCTGCGGTCTAAGGTGCCGCCCGAGGCCGCCGTGAGTTTGGTGGTGTTGAGCCCCACGAGGGAGGGCAGCGTCTGCGACATCCAATTGGTGATCATGGCCATGGTGCTGAGGACGACTCCAATCTTGAGTAAAGGCACAGACATGTCTGCGGGGGGGGGCGCCAGGCACCCTTCATTCTGCACCGGCGCCGGGCTCCATGCCGCTGGGGACGGGCTGCGACAACCGCCCGACGGTCATCACCACCACCGTCGCCTCTCGCCGCCGGCCCATCGTCCGCCTCCTCGCCGCGGTCCTGCCCGGCACTGGGGATGCTGCTGCCGGTAGATGTGCTGGAAGCGGATCGGGGCTACTTCCCTCCGCCCGCCGCCAACGGGCGCGCCCCAACAGGAGCGGTGCGGAGCGGAACGAGCGGCTGCAGGAGGCGGGACGGGAGCGGGGAGGGAGGAGCGGGGGGGCGGAAACCCTCGGAGAGCTCAGCCAGCCGGAGAGGCTGCGGAGGGTAGAAAAGGGAGGGGGGGGGGGGGGGGAGAGAAGAGCGAGGAGGGGAGAAGGGGAAGAGCAGCGGGGCGGGGGCGGCTCCGCCGGTGCAGCGAAGCTCCGCTGCGGCGCGGCGTTATGGCGCCCCCTGGCGGCCTCGAGTGGCGCTGCGGCGGGGCGGGGCGGTGGGTTCGCAGCTCCGGACACCCGATGGGAGCTACCGCTTGTTTCTTCCCAGCGGGACAAAAGGAGCTGCTGTCAGCGAGGGGGTGAAGGAGCAGTGCTCTGCCAGTCGTGCCCGCTGCTCTGTGGTCTGTACACTGCCCCATCCAGCTCCTCGGCAGCAAGACCTGGCTCGTTATCATTTGCATGTTTAGAACAGTCCCAGTGGCTTTGAAACCCACGTCTCAGTCAACACAGATCTGAGACCCCTTTGCATGTCCTCCTCTGAGCGAACCTTCAAACACCCCGTGCAAAACAAATGATGACATTATTCTGTCCCTCTGCAAAGGATAGGAGTGACACCACTTGCTCCACTGCTACAACAGCAGCCTCAGCACAATGGGGCAACCACCAAGGCCGTGCTGCATGTCACACTGCACTGCTCCAAAGCCCCAGAACCCCCATGTGTGCATGGGGTGTCCAGCATGTCCAGCCCCCCCAGCTGGGGTCTATCAGACATACCCCAAATCTTCTCCCCGGTACAGTTCCTCTCCTGACGTTGCTCCTGCAGGTGGTGGGCTCACAGCTCCCTCCCTACAGGCTGTGAAGGTGCCTTGGGATGCCCCGAGGCTGTGACCCACCAGCATCTTTGCTGTGCATCCAGGTTGGTGTGCAGAGCAAGCCCCAAACAGCAGGGAGCTGTGCCCTGAAATGCATTAGCTGCAGGGAGAGCCGTTTCTGCAGAGAGTATGAGGCAGTTTCAGAAAAGCACTGACATGAATGCACATTCAGCAAGTCCACCAGGTGGAGAAAAAGAGATGAGTTAAGAGTGTGAGCAACAGCACCAGGTCGGATCCTGTCCCCCCCCGCACAACAGTGTGGAGCAGAACCAGACACTGTGTGTGCCACAGGCTGCAGCAACCCAACTGCCCTCCCCATCCCTCACCCCCCAGCACTGCTACCACTGTCCTTTTCCCCACTGCTCAGAACGGTGCATCTCTAACCCGGGTGAGACAGCCAGCAAGCAGATCGACCTGCTGCAACGAAATCCATGAGAAAAGCACTCCTGCCTCTGGGTCACACCATGTCCTGCTCCTGAGCAGCCAAATGACCTCCATGCCATGAAATGAGCTTCGCTCAGCCCAGATTGTCCTCCAGTTTTTGGGCATCTTTCTCATGGTAAAGATGCTTTCAGCACATCCAGCATCATATCTGCAGAGTGGCCAGCAACAAGGGGGTGTTTCAGGCAGGAACAACTTCTTTAGGCAAAAGCCTCATAAAGCTCTGACCCTTTAGAAAAATAATCACATCTCTCATTCTGCTCCAGTTCAGCTCAGGTGCTCGTGCTGTGCTCAGACCCTGACTGCATGCCTGATTTCATGCCGTGTAACACTGGAGTGCTACAGTGAGATCATCCTGATGTTCATTCTGAAATTAGGTTAGCAAGAAAAGTTTGTTCCTTGTATTTATCAACTGCAAGTGCATGCAAAGCGCATTCTACCTACAGACCCTTCCTTGTTTAATTTGCATTCAGTGAGAGGATAAAACCCACAGCCTTGCTGTGGATTCCACCAGAACTAAAGATAGATTTGCCTCCTTCCATTGCACACAGATGATTTCACCTGTGAGATGCTGCTCTTGGCCCATGCTGTGCTGTAGTCACCACCTTCTTGCTCCCGTGGCTTTAAAAGCATGAAACCAACACCAACAAAAAGACAACAAACCCCAGCAAGAGCATGAAGCTTATGCAGAACACCTGGCATTGCCTTCACCCATGCTAGAGCAAATCAGGAGCAATCAGGGAGGACTGACAGCACTCACTGATAGGAGTCAGGGCAAAGCAGTGACACACGTTGTAACCATATTGCTAAGCTTGCTGCTATAGCACTGGTTTTGCTGAGCTGGTTGAGTTCACCTTTATCCTGATTGCTCCATTTCTTACTGCACAGAGCATTGCATTACAAAAGAGGCACCTGATGGCCCTAAACTTTCCCCATCCCGACGCATTTGCTGTAAGTGCCCTCCCTGCAGGAGCAGCTGAAAGCAGGCAGTGAGCAGCAGCAGCAGCAGACAAGCTGCTGGGGAACAAGAGATCCTATTTGCATGCATAAATTCTGAATGCAGAAAGAGGAGGGGAGGCAGATAAAGGCAAATAACAGCCTTCCAAAACAGCTGCTTAGTGGAAAATTCCACTGCTTGGAAGAATTGGTTTCCCGGTGGTCGTGCAAAATGCCGACCCGCTGGGGTCAATATTTGCCAATGGAGCCAATGTGAGTGTGAGTGTGTGCAGCACACGGCGGTCATTGTCTCCCTCTCCTGGCTGGCTCAGAGAAGAGGTGTTGAAGTTTTTCCATCCCTCCCACGCTTACACGGAGCTCTTTCCTAGTCCCCCAAGATCCCGGGCTCTGCAGATTGCACGGCGAGAGGGACGGGGCTGCTTTAAAAGACATACAGCTGTACTGTAAACATCTGCTGGCTCCATGGGTCTCTCACCCTCATCCTGCCGGCCCCTCTTCCTGCCCCACCTCCAGGTGTTGTGTCGAATAGCAGCACGGGCAGCTCAAAGGCAAGAAAGCAGAGAGGAGGAAAGGACCCCATCACCTGCACCAGGGGTAGGAGGTGTCTGAAATCCCTCTGCACCACCGACCTGGAGGGCTGTGAGGAGCTCCCAGCAAAGGAGGCACCCGGCCCTGGTGGGGATGGCATCACACTCGCAAGGCAGCACACAGCTTTGGAGAAAGGGACAACTATTTGATGGGACCTCAGCAAGTCAGGACCTCTGCAGCAATAAATGTTGCTGAGTTTCCTCAATCTTTGAGTCTGACTTCCATACGTCCTCACCCCTTTGGTTGTTTTTGTTGTTCTTTGTGCTACCATCACACACACAAGCCTCAGCTCCGGAGCTGGACCCCATCATCCCAGCACTGCACCGGTGCAGAGCTCATTATTCCCCTCCCATCACAGGCAGGATCTAGAAAGCCCACTGCAGCTGCAGGAGCTGGGACAACTCCTCCTGCACACAGACACCTCAGCAATCTTCCCCTTTTCTTGTCCACACAGAGAGTAGAAAAACCCTTCAGCAGGAGGAACACACTCCATGTGTCACAGCAGAACAGACTACATCCCCTTTACAGGTCTCCACATTGCTAAATCTGCATTTTGCTGAAGCTGCTCTTGCCATTAAACCCATGCTCTAACAGCGAGTGCCAACATACGTCGGAGCCTCTGGGCCGGATCAGAGTCCATTAAAGTCAGCACCGGTTCTGCAGGCATTTCAGTAGGTTTCTGTTACTCGAATGTTTTGGTTGGGAATGATGATTTTTGTTGGCATGTCTCCCTGGGTCGGCCACATGCCTCCAGTCAGAGAGTGCTTTTACATTGACAACTTGCTCCGTGTGTTCCTTGCTAGGAAACACGGTGAGGTTCTGGACTCACTTATTGCTGCACACCCCTTTACCAAAGCTGTGCCACTGCCCTGCTGCCCATCCGTCCTGAGACCTTCTGCATTTGGGCTGATTTGGGATGCTGACTTCCAGCTGGGATGGGGAGAGGCCTGACAGACAGGGTCTAGGTCCTGAAAAGGGCCCAAATCCCCATAGAGAGACATCATGACCCGGCCTCAGCTTTGGGACAACAGCAGCAAACACTGGCTGCGGTTTGTAAAAGAGGGAAGGTTCAGACTTTGAGGTGTTCTTTCCTTATGGTTGGGATTTGGTGGTGCTAAGAGGCAGTGTGGACTCTGTGCTTTAATTTCCCCAGGTGCACCTTTCACTTTTTGGAGGACAACTTGACCAAGTCAGGTCATCCCAAAGCACCCACCTGAGTCACTACAGGCAGCCAGCCCCAAACGGATGCTCCATGCTCAAGCATCCCCATCCCTTCCCTGCTCCCTTCTGTTTGTGGCATCCTCACAGCAAAGCCAAGCCAACACTCATAACTCAAGAACTTGCTTCATCCAATTGCCAGTGCAACCTACAGCCTTCATCTATCTAATTCACTCAGATAGTAATTAGTTTTGTATTACTTTGTACAGCGATGCTAATACTGATTACAAGGGCTGATAACTCGAGTAATAAATACAACCCAGGGTTGAAAATTACCTTTCTTTTTTTTCTTTTTTTATTGGTTAAAGCTGAAGTTAGTGAAATGAGACACAAATTGGTTTATGAGATAAGGCAGCTGCCTCCTGTTACAGGCTGCA
The DNA here is from genome assembly GCF_039878825.1 of Excalfactoria chinensis. Taxonomy (NCBI): domain Eukaryota; kingdom Metazoa; phylum Chordata; class Aves; order Galliformes; family Phasianidae; genus Excalfactoria; species Excalfactoria chinensis. The sequence continues at coordinate 6,225,018 of NC_092842.1, read as the reverse complement.
GATTTGCTGCTTAATCCTACCAGGTTCCGACAGCAGAGAGAAGAGCCCAGAACAAGGAATGGGAGGAGGTGGGCAGAGGGGCTTGTGGGGACACACAGCTTTGGGAGGGGAGCACATGGTGCAATCCCAGCCCAGTAGGGTTGGCAGCTTCTCTCCCTTGCCCTGAAAGCAATCCCAAGAGACCTGCTGTGCTTTTAGGAAAATCAATGGCATTTTTGGTTTCTTTCTTTGATTTTTCCTGACCCACAGAAGCAGTAACTGCTTAATAAGTCCCTGCTCCAGGGGTGTGTTTCTCCCTGTGTGGTTTCAGTGATTACTGGGGAAGCAAACATCTGAGCATCAGCTGCATTGTGAAACTCTGAGGAACAAGGTTTCTCTGGTGGCAGCCCGGTAAAGCCAGCAGCAAGCCTGAGGCGTGACAAAGAGATCAGGTGCATGGACAGACGGACAAGCATATAGCAAAGCATATAGCAGCCTGTATCCCTCTCTGCCAACACTTCTGGCTGTAGTACAGCAGCCAAAACTCTCTGCCCTGGCAACTCTAATCTGCACAATGCAAGCAAACAAGGGGGGTGGGGGGACAGATTCTTAGAGAGCATAAACTGGCTCTGCTGCTCACAGCCACCAGGAGAGCTGTCCTGGGCTCTCCTGGAGAGGAAACCTGGTCAGTTTGCAGAGGAAGTCCTCTGCCTTTGGCAGCAAGGAGTCCCAGAGCATTAAGCAGGTCCCTCTCCTGCTGCCCCCAGGGCAGGGATTTCTGCAAAGGGCCGGGATATGGGGCAGTGCATGAGGGCAGCTTCCTCTTTTCTCTCAAAGATAAAACCACCATTACTTCAGGCAGGTCCCAGAGCCCTACATGCTCCTGGTTGGGGAGCGGGGGGAGACCACTGGAGGATGCTGCAGTGCAACCCCCTGCTGTCCATGAGAAGTTTTCCCAGCACAGTTCTGGCTGCAAGGACAGCCATGTGCTCCCCTTCACACATGTCCCTCTCCCCATTTCTTTGCTATTGTGGGCTGGCCTGTCAGAGACACTGTAGGGAGGGAGAGGAGGGGATGGTAGCAACTTCTGCATTGACAGGGAAGGCTGCCTAAATCAGCAACCTGCTTCCCTGAACCTCAATCCCTCCTCCCCTGGCACAGCATCCCTGTAGGGGATGGGAAGATGCCACACATGCAATGGAGATGTGAATCTGGCACTGAATTAAACACGGAAGACACCGAGCTGGGCGGTGCCCGAGATGAAAGGCATATTTGGGGATTGCATCTGGCAGCTGTGCTACTGAAATGAGATGCTAAAACTCTGAAAGAGCTCTGCAGTGCCAAGCGAGGTAGCAGGCAGGATGGCTGTGTGCCGGCAAGCAGGGCCTGGCAGAGCATCTCCCTGCAGGCAGCAACCCAGCACGCAACCCTGGCTGCATTCAGCCCAGCACAGCCACAGCTTTGGCTTCCAGCAGGTCAGGCTGGGAGGTGACTGCTTAGAGTCAGCCAGCAGTGCTCAGCCCTGCCGTTCTGATCCCCCACTGCCACCCTGATTTAAAGTCGGGTGCAAAGTTGGTGCGTTGTGTGCACTAATAAGGGATGCAAGGAAAGGAAAGAGAAGCCAGGCAGAATGGGAGACAGACTGTCTTTGAGCAAAGCACAGGCACAGAGAGATAGAGACTGACAAGGCCAAAAAAAAGGGGGCAACAGCACCTGGGATGATGCACCAGTGGAGCTCATGAGTGAGCTGCCCATTTGTGAGGCAGGAGGTGATGCTGGAGAGGCAATGAGGAAGGGGACAACCCTGCGGTGCTGCTTGACTCCCCCAGGCTGCTGCTGAGGCCCTGCAGGATGCCTCTCTTTGCAGGTCTGCAAGCCATGCTGGCGGCTCTCCGGCTGCTTTGTCCGGCACCACGCATGCGCAGTGCTGCACACATCCTCACACACAATGGGCTTCTCATGGGCACTCACTTGCAGTTCTCATTCCTTCTTACTCCTTCTCATCCACAGCCTGAATGTCAGTGCCCATCCTGTCCTTCCCCCTTCCCTCCCACCCCCTCCTAATTATTTCCATCCCAGACCTCATCCGGAGGGCTCCATGCAATTAAGGCAGCTCTGACTTGAGCCATTCCATCAAGGGGAGGGGGTGGAGGGCAGCAGAAATACTCTGAGGGTGCAAAGCCCTAAAGGAGAAACTTCAGCAATAGGGCAGTGACAAGAGAACACTGTCAGCTGGAGAAAGCAAGAAATAATCTACATGCAGCAACCAGGATGAGAGCTCGGCCGCTAATTGCTTCTACAAGAAGCAGCCTCTACTCCCCTCCTATTTATAGCATCTTTTTTTCTTTCTTTATTTTTGCTCCTAGGCAGCACCACAATTAAACCCCCAATCTAGAGCATCCTCTTGCAACTACTTTTCTCCTTTTCCCACTGGCTTTGAATACAAAGGAGCACCACCTCTCTGCCTCCCTCTCTCCCCAGCGGTCTTAAGGGAGTCAATAGGAGTTTGATTGCCACTCGCGAGGGATGTGCCGGTGCCTCCCCCTCCTGCTCACTTCGTCCAGGGGCCAGGCAAGTAAAAAGCAGGCATTAAAATCCCATTAAAAGACAACAAAGAAAGAAAGAAAGGGCGGAGAGAGGGGGACGTACGAGATGCTCATCTCTCCCACGAGCCAGAGATGGAAACACTGAGGGACATTTAAATGTCACATCAATCTATCTACCTATCTATATATCTATATCAGCAAAAAACTACCCCCACAGGAGCAGCTGGGGGGGAGGGGGAAGGCGAACGGAGATGGGCACCGCGGGGCGATGGGACGCACCGTGCGAACTTCGCCGAGACGGTGTAGGGGGGGGGGAGGCACCCACGGCCCCCACAGCCCCGGTTCCTGGCTGCCAGCATCCCAACCATCCCCACCCAACCCCCCCCTCCCCAAACCCGCATCCCGGCCGCAGCGTTTCAGCACCGTGGGGATGCGGGGGGAAGGGGGGGGATGGATCACAGAGGTGCGATTTGCTTTGCACGAGGGGGGGTTTTTTGGTGCATCTGTGTGTGCGCTGTCGAGGTTTAATAGAAAATGGCGTTGGGGAGAAAGGATGGGGGGTGGGGGGGAGGGTGTCGGAAAAGCAAGAGAGGCACCTACTTGAGTGAGTTCTGTGCCCATCAGGATGAGGAAGAAGAGGGTGAGGAGCTTGCTTGCCGGTTGCATGTCTCGCGGGCAGCCCTAAGCACCTTGCATGCAGATCGCCGCTCCGCCGCCCTGCGCCGATCCCCGAGCCTCGCTGCCTCCTCGCTCCCTTCTCGTCGGGGGGGATTATAATTACAATTAAGGAAAAAAAAAAAGAAAACAAAGGAAAAAAAAAAAAAAAAGGAAAAAAAAATAGACGATAAAACGAGATTAAAAAAAAAAATCAAATCAAATCAAAATAATCAGGGAGATTCTCCGAGCGACTCTCAGCACCCCCGGGAAGCAATGCAAGAAATCTGCTTAGCAGAGCAGCCTTCACTTTGCATATTTATTGGGATCCCGGTTTCAATCCTTGCCGGCTCTCTGGCAATTTGCTTTCTTTCTTTTTTTAATTTAATGGCTCCCCCGATCGGAAGGCATTGGAGAGGAGATATTCAGCGGAGCACGGAACGATTATCTCCGCTATTGCCAAAAGTTTGCCTTGAAAAGGGGGGGTGATGAGGAGAGGATGGGGATTTAAAAAAAAAAAAAAGAAGGAATCGGTAGGGCTGGCTACTAGCAGGGATGGCTGTGGAACAGGATGTGACATCAACTAAGGCGGGGGAAATTTAACTAAACACGGGGAAGGGAGAGGGGGAAAGGAGCCCGGGGAACGGCGGTGGGGGAGAGCCGAGGGCCGCGGGGATGGGCGGGGGTTTAACCCCCTCCGTGCTGGCCGGACCTCCTCTCCATCTCTGCTCAACCTGGGCTGAAGTCGACCCGAGGGTGCTGGGTCTCATGCTGAAAGTACCAAGCCCCCAGTGTAAAGGTCCTGCCCAGAGCAAACCCTCCCAGAGGGCTCCGAGCAG